>NC_133715.1:0-600000 GCF_048934315.1 Petromyzon marinus | reverse complement strand
CGAATTGGACTCGGGCTGCCACCATTGAAAGCATTTTTGTTCACTGTAGCCAGGCCTTCACTTCAATCGCGCTGGCCTCGGTAGTTGCCCCGTAGCGCATGTCCCACTGTGCTGTTGTGGTTGCTCATCTCTGAAGTGTGCGTAGCCCATTTTTAATTTGATGACGTGTTTGGCTGTGTGCTGAGGACCGCTCTTTTTTGTTATTCACTCCAGGGTGGCTAGTGGGGGCACAGGCGCCGCGGTGAGTGACAAAAAATCGTTAAACATTATACAATCTTGCTTAAATACCGTCCTTTATCCATACTGTGTTTAGCCACCAACATTGCAGGTCACAGCACTTCTCTCTGCCCTCGCACAGCTCCACTTTGGAATTTCCTCCCGTCGTCTGTTTTTCCTGAACCCTATAATAACCCTTGCTCAAGTCGAGAGATGCATTTTTTATTCTTCTCCATCACAACTTTCGATGGTGCTGTTTTTTGCTGATAGCCCCTTGCCATTCGAAGCCTTTGGGATTGTTCACGTCAACCATGGTTTAAAAACAAAAAAAAAACTGGGGTTGTTTTTTGAATAATTCTTTCACGATAGGCTCCAACTACATCATCTTCTCCGGTGAGCACCCCTGCCCAGAGCATCGATACGACCGCCGGGGGAGATGTTTTCTCGGCGAGCAGTGCACCACAAGTGACCAGGTGCATTCACACACACGCGGCGACACCCGGGTAACTCGGCGTGCTCGGACGATGATTCGGGCGGCAGGGTGGCACATTGCTTACGCTTGCCCCCCTCACGGGGCAGAAGGGACCTGGGTTCAATTCCCAATTGTGGTGGGTGCCTTTTCTGTGTAGATTGTGTATGTTCATCCCCTGTTCTGCATGGTGTTTCTTCCCAGAGTCTCCAGTTTCCTTCCATACCTAAACAAAAGACATTGTAGCTATTGGCCAAACATCCCGATGCTGGAAGGTTTTCTGCAAATGACTGTTTGGTTTAAACATGGCGACATTGCCTCCTACTGTGAAAACATGGCAGGAATAGAGTCTAAGACTCGGTGGAGGGTTTCCTGGGTAAACGAGCAAAGTATTAAGTTAAAAACCAGGCATGCACAATTGAGTCTGAGGAGTAAAAGTATGTGAGAAGGAAACCAGTTTGCCGAGGGATTTGAACCATGGATGAATGCGGTGAACGCGCATTCACACCCGCACAGGTGGACAAACGGCTAATGCCACTACTGCCTGCACGTGGAAGCATCGTGTTCTAGGCAGCTCCTACTTCAGCGCACGACCTATGCATCGTGGTGGCTAGGAGATGTTCACTACCTCGCCTGGTATACAGGAGTTGGAGTTCGATTCCAACCCTGATGCCTGCTGTATATTTGGATTTTGCATGTCTTTCTCCCCATGGTCGTGTGGATTTTCCTCCGGGTCCTCTGGTTTTTCTCTCCACATTTTAGAAACGTGTATTTTAGAGTATTTGGCGGCTATAAATTCATAAGGCACTTAATTTGGTTATCATTTGTGGCCAGGTCGCTTCTGAAAAAGAGCTACAGGCATTCCCTGGGTTATGGAAGGGCCAGACTTACGGAAATCCGACTTTATGGAAATGCTCCCATGAATAATGTTATAAAAAATTCAATACTGTTTGCGGTAATGTTTAAGTTTAGTTACGTAAGAGCAGATAGTGCGGTGAGGCGTAAGTCGGCCTGCCTTACGCCTCGCTCCACCAAAACGCTGCCATCACCGAGCCCGAACTTCACTGGGATTAAGGTAAATAAACAAAATTGTTAGTGTTACGTAATACTTCTCCTTTTGTAGCATTACATAATTGTTTGTTTCCTATGCTTAAAACTATCTTTATTTCCCATGTATCTATTGCTAGTTTTCTTCATTTTAAGTTTGTCATCAGTTATATGCTGTCTCTGTTATGCCTGTTTATGTGCGGAGCGGTGGCGTAGCGGTTAACTTGCTGCGCTATGAACCTGGAGACTCTGGTTCGGTTCCTGCTCATGGCAAACACTGGTGACGATTATTTGAAACGGTCCTGGGCCTCCCCTAGTTTGACTCGGACTCAAATGAGTGCCTGGTGCGATGTGTAAAATATCAGCACTGGGGATACAAAGGCGGCCGGGCGTGGTGCTGCCCACCCACCCCCTCGTATGCCGTTCCAGCTTTCATAGATGCTTGCTAACAGCACTTGCCCCAACAGTCTGAAGGCTACACGGGATCTTTTTCTGTGTGTGTGTGTAGACGAGCCTACTCCACTTGTGTCATTCTGTATGTGTGTATGTGAAGTCTAGGCTAGGCTCCATTAGTTTAATTATGGGTCGTGTTAGGGGAGATATTCGATTGACATAAAAGACTCGCAGGTAGTGCAGAGCATATGTACAGCGATACAATATAGGTAGCGATAGAAAGCGGATGACAGCGCGATACAGTACTGAGAGAAAATGGTGGTGGAGGCACAACTAGTTCCAGCTATGGGATTTTATCTTTATATTGGGGCAAAATTATTATTTGCCGACATACGAAAAATTCTGGTTACGGATCGTTCCCAGGAACCTAAGGCGGCTATTCGCTCAGTTGGCCTTGTCTGGTTAAATAACAAATAAACTTAACTTGAAAAATCTATGCACTTCCGATGATCGCAGTTGGCTACGTATGGTACGAAAGAAGTTCAACATACATGCGTACATGCGACTGCTGCGAGTGGGGCCTGCATGGACCATGACAAACAGTAGTGATTATTTGAGCTAACGGGGCCACTTGATGAATGTCTGACATTACATGCGATTGGACTCCCAGAAACCCATGTGGGCATGATGTGAATGGTATAAATGACTCTACACATGTCCCGTCGTACCGGGATTTACGTCTCGAACACGCCCTCACTTTATTATTAACACCGCTACCAGATTTGCGTCGCTTTGACTCCACACACTCACGTCGCCGACAGCAACGTCGGTCCTTTCTCGTTATCCGTCACCTCTCAGCCTTCATCTACACCTACCATGTACATGAACTCTTTTGCGTCACGCGTAAAGAAATACTGTACTGGAGAGTACGATAGATTTTTTACGTACGGTATATTGTTGATTTTTATAGTGTACTGATCGTATTGTGCCCTGTATAATTTGTGCTGAAGTTTACTATTGTACACTAGTGTTGCTTTACAATATTTTTTGTAACATAATGTAACGTTGTGGGTACATTTAGGATGAAGATGCACGCATTAACGCACAGCGTCACCTACAACCTCCGTTGTCTTTAGCTGCCGTGGAAAAATCGCTTTGATTGACGTCGTTTCTATATTCGTCATCGCGCCTTTCAAGAAGGCATCCCCAACGTAAACCGGGATATTACTGGAGATGAAACATGCAGAATCGTGCAGCTATTGATAATTATAATTCTTTAATACATTTGTTATTTGAGCATTGTACATCGGTCAGGGCTATCATAGAGGCATTGTGTTTCACAGATGGATATTGTCCGCCAGTAGGCAGTGATGTTTCTTTGTATAATTCCAAATGAATAATGTGGGTCGTTTTAGGAATATGGTAAACTTGGACTGATGCCAGCACACCCAATGGCCCTCCCCGTTTCGGATTGCGTCACAGGATCCTTCATATCCACTGCAAAGCAGACTGTGTGCATATTTAACGGTTTAATTTGCCCGCAGTTTAAACCAGGGCGGGACCTTCACCATTTTACCATAAACCTCCGCAACAAGCGGAGAACGTGCTACCCCGCCCGACCCTGTTATTGATCCTGTAACAAAAACATTTCTGCAGTGCATCGAATGACCTCTTGGGTCTACAGACGGACTTCCTGTCAGCAGCAGAGCCGCTCGTCCAGCCCGCGTCTCCCTCCATGGGCAGCTGGGCGGGTGAGTACCCGTCGGGGAGGGGGGGTCACTCCACCCCCCCCCTCCCCCCTACTTCTTGGATAAGCACATTTATTTGTGGGTAAGATCAGTTTGCCTCTTAGCTGCGGTCATCTTGTCCACGGTATAGCAAACAGGATAGTTTTTTTTTCACACACGACTCATGTTCAGCCTGGCCTGTCCCTTTTGTGGTTGTTTTCACTCTTCCTGCTGAAATCGAACTCATTTGCCCTTCTTTTTTCACCACCTTTTCCTTCACCTTGCTCTTGTGCTTTCCTGGAATAAGCTGATCTACTTGGCGGAGGTAAGCTGTACGCTGTATTTCTCTTATGCATGCCAGATACCCTTCCCTTACAAACACAGGCCTTCCACTGCACGCGTATGTATGTATGTACGTTTAACTTTTTTCACACCGTATGTAGCCAATCGTGATAATTAGAGGTGGGGGAAGGACAATAAACTAAACACAAAAAGCAGTTATAAAGAAATTAGTTTTCAAACTAGATTATTTAAAAGCGTATAGCTCCAGTAACTTCCTAATATCGGAAGGAAGAGCGATCCAGACGGCCGCAGCAGCGCATCTGTAGGTGCGCGATGCAGTGACCGTCTTTGCTCTGACTAGCCAAAAGCTGCTGTGAAGCAACCGGATTTGAGATGTCTGCATTTCGTAGGTCTCATCTTCCCATTGAAGCATCAGCCGCAATCTAATCATGAACCGCAGGAACATCAACCGAATTGACTTTACTCCATAGTGCCCCCCCTCTATTGACAGCGATTGCAACTTCCCACGGTGCCTTATTGAGAATTTGCCTTCGGCGCCGTTGGCAATATTTACATCTTTCCGATGGCTCCTTTACCTGTTGTGTAAATTTGGCTCTGTGTCCTGCTCCCCTCCTCCCCTCATGCCCCCACCCACCAAGTGCACTTTTGGTCCGCCTCCTGCTGCGATGTGGACTGGAGGCGTTTTTTATAAACTGACCTGTCCTGGGCAGCTGGTTTAGTTAATTGTGAAGTGTGGATAGTGACATTCATGAATTCGGTAGATTTTGTTTTATGCGGTTGTTTGAAACTCAGGACATTTTTAGTGCCGTGATGAAGTATACATTATATACACTGACGCACTCCTGTAATCCGCGAATGTAGAGGCGAAGGTTTGTGGATGACAGAACTTTAAAACTCCTGTGGGAGTAGAGGTGCCTTACCTTGGCTGATCAGGAGGTGGTGCAGTAGGTATGGCCTAATCTCCATCTGTTTCATTTGTGTGATTCAGAGCAGTTACATCTCAATTTTTTACTGCACAGCACGCTTTTGCGTTTTCTCAATCTTCATTATTTATTTACTTATTAGTATTGGGGATGCTGCCATGGTGTAATAGTTTAGCATTCTGGGCTATGGTCGCCGGTTCCATTCCGTCTCCCACTGCGGCAGTTCAAATGACGGGAGTCCATTAAAGTGTCCTGCGCGCCCTCCTGTCCACCCAGCAGTAGACGTGGGCACACCACAGTGTATCGGCAGGTCGCGTGTTGTGGGGTGAAGTGTGGGTATTCTCACCTCTTCCAAGACGTGGAAGAGTAGGCAGATGCCCTCCACTAGAGGGAGCTCTTCAGAGCTGCCTCCTAGCGGAGGCCCTTCTGCCAACAGTGGCGGAAGCGGGAATTTGCAGAGCTGCACTTTTTTCGCCTGACCCCTGCACATGCGTGACTACGGGGGTTGGAGGGGTGGGGGGCAACGGGGGGGGGGGGGGGGCGACGGCTGCCGGTATTGCGCTGCGACCAATGGTAAGGGGGAAGGTGGGGGGTGGCGGTTGGGTCGGCCCCTGAACGGCACGGAGGCGAGGAGCGGTAGTCTGTCCTTGCTTGGCAACGGCAGCGAGGCTCTTCCCTGCGATTCCGACCAACGTGGCGGCACGCCTGCTGGAGACTTTGCCGCAGCAGAACGCCAGTTGCGAAGCACCTGGTTGGAGTGTTGGACTTCTCGCTCGGGCTTTCTCCAGGTTAACTCCAGGTTTCCTCAGACATATATGAACACTCATTAATTGGCTGACAATCTTAATATCTTGAAGACCGCAGAGCTTGGGTAATGTTGGTGCTGGCTCACCGCCTGGCTGACTTCCCACTTGCATGCGGTTCCTCGCGCCTCCGAATCCGTGTTTGTCTTTGAGAGCGAAGAAACTACTGTGTGTGTTATAAGTTGAAACAAATATCTGGGTTTCCGTAAGGTTTTTAGCCAATATTGCGAGCAGCGTGAGTAACGTTGGTTTTGGAGGTGCGGAGAGCAGTGGGGGGGAAGATGTATCAGGCTAGCAGCAGCAATCAGGAGTGACTGCTCACTGCACATTGAGATCAACGGTGAGTATTTCAGACTCTAGGTTTAACATCGGTGAGAGTGAGCCAGCGCCCGTTACCTCGAGAACAATGCTGGGAGCTGGCGAGGGAAGGCAGTGCTTGGAATAACATCAGAGGTGTTTGTATTATTATTGTTATTCATAATGAATTCATATGTCATCTGTAACACCTCTGGAGATAGAACATACCTTTTTGAAATGGTATCTAGAGTGTCGATTTGCACACACGGCAAAAGTGTAATGACGTGTGTACACACTTAAAATATACAACTTCCACAGCATGTGCATTCTGTATATAAACATCACATCCCCATTTGTGAGCTCGGGTTAACTTCTTTCACTCAACTCTCATCCCTTCTTGGTCTAACCTCCTCCTTGGTCTTCCCTAGACATGCTGTCCGCTCCAGCGGCTCCTGCTAGCCCCCACCCATCCCGCACCCCGACCCCCACCCTCACGGCCACCGCCTCCGCCGCCGCTTCCACGCAACCACCCGTAGGTGTCCCCCCCATAAGCGAGGGTGAGGCCTCCTCCCCTCCAGCCGAGGCCTCGGCGACGGGGGGCGGCACGGCTGCCGCTTCGCCTCCGAGCGGCGGCGCCGTCGCTCCCTCCAGTGTTCAGCCCTCGGACGTGGACCTCTTTGGAGGTCAGTCTGACTTCCGTCGATTCGAGAGAACCCCATCTGTGTTCGGCTGGGTGGCTCGGGGCGTGCTTGCGTTTAATCGCCGCGGTGGTTAGGAGATGTTAACTACCTCGCCTGGTATACAGGAGGTCGGTGGGTTCGATCCCGACCCAGTGACGCCTATTGTATGTTTGGATGTTTTTCCCGTAGTCGTGTGGATTTTTCTCCGAGTCCTCCGGTTTTTCTCTCGACATTTAGGATCAACGTGCATTTTAGAGAATTTGGCTGCTACAAATTTCCACATGATGATAAGACACTTCTTTGAGCTGTCATTTGTGGCCAGGTTGCTTCTGAAAAAGAGCTATATGGCTCCGTGGGCCTTAGCTGGTAAAATAAAAGTTCAGTTTCGTGAGATTCCTTATGTCAACACTAATCGAGCACTATCCTGTGTTCACATCTGTGATTCTACCCGCACGAGATGAAAGCATCGTTTATACGTATAAATTCTGATTAGCCTGGTCAACAGTGACCAGCACAACAATACCAATCAAACATAAAATATTTTTTGTTCCACTTTTTTTGCAGCTATGAGGGCCTCCGTTGGATTTTGGTAAAATAAAAAAGCCCATGAATAATGGTAGGCATGTATTCAAAATTTAAGATTTTATTTATTCATAATAAATCGTGAAGAGGGCTATCAAGAGGTGACTGCATGTCACAGAGGGCTGAGCCGGCCTAGTGGCTCAACAGGCGAGCGAGCGACTCGCAACTCGAAGGTTGTGATTTCAAATCCTGGTTGTGGGTTGACTCGGCCCAGGGCTCCAAGCTGGAGGTGATGACTGTATCACTGCTCATTGGAGCAGGAAATCAGTTGGACTTGTTTTTTTATGAAGGAGTTCGGACGGGCAGGTCATTGTTTTTAAGAACTATGCCATTTCTTACCCAGTGTTCGTGTAAAATGTAGAAATTCGCAGTAATTACACTAACACAATTTTTGTTCCTGGGTAGTAAGTGTTATTTATTAATTGCTTATGCCTAAAAAGTATAGAAAATGGCTTATTCCCCACAAACTTTACTTTTGTGACCAGGACAGTGATATTTTAAAATTCACCTATTTTCAATGAGAAAACAGGCAAATTTGTATCTTTTCCTTAACAAAGTCCGAAAAAAACAACATGAATCAAAAGTAACATGTATTTATAATAAAGTAATACAAAAATTAGTACGAAAGATTTAGAAGTGAGTAGTTTTTCGAGATTTACAATTATACTGTAAATCACTTTCATGAATCAGCCCCCAAATGTAGTCTCCCATCATGTTTTCGTTATACTGTCCTTGGTAGCGGCGTTCAAAGGCCAGTATATCCTGGTGGAAGCGCTCGCCTTGCTCCTCCGAGTACACTCCCATGTTCTCCTTGAATTTATCAAGATGAGCATTAAGGATATGGACTTTGAGGGACATCCTACAGCCCATTGTGCCATAGTTCTTCACCAGAGTCTCAACCAGCTCCACATAGTTTTCGACCTTGTGATTGCCCAGGAAGCCACGAACCACTGCGAACAAAGCTGTCCCAAGCCGCTTTCTCCTTACTAGTGAGCTTCTTGGGGAATTCATTGCACTCCAGGATCTTCTTTATCTGTGGTCCGACGAAGACACCGGCTTTGACCTTTGCCCCAGACAGCTTATGGCAGAAGTCTTGAAGGTACTTAAAGGCTGCCGACTCCTTATCTACAGCTCTGACAAATTGTTTCACAAGGATCAATTTGATGTGCAGTGGTGGCATCGGCACCTTCCGGGGGTCCACTAGTGGCTCCTACTTGATGTTGTTCCTCCCCACAGATAACTCCTTGCGCTGTAGCAAGTCCCGCCTGTGGTAGAGCGCCTTGGTGTCCCTGCTGTCCCAAAGGCAGCCGTACTCATCATACTTCAAGGCATCCAGAAAGGTCTTGATGCTGTTGTAATCCTCTTTGAGGTGCACCGAGTGAGAACAGACTGATCACATTGTGGCAGAAGCAGAGAGCCCATCTTGACGGGTGAAAAAGCTGCAAAAAAATTGGTGACGCTTCCTCTGATCGGCGACTTGCACACTTTCATCCAACAAGTTCCACTGCTTAAGCCTAGACATCAAAAGCTCTGCATTTGACTTGGTGAGACCAAGATCTCTGATCAAAACGTTGAGGTATTTTTGGTTGGGGTAGTATGGGTTTCTCTCCTCAGCTCCATCTCTGAAATTGTCATCTTGATCTACAAATGTCTTCCTCGCTCTCTGACTTGCTGCTCTCTTCTAAACACTTCTGCTCTCTCTCTGGAGGAGTGGTACGGGGAGCTCATGGCAGTGTGGCACCGGGGCGATGGTTCAAGGTCCGGATGCGTGATAGCAGGTGCATTCTTGCCAGTCCGACGTTTGGAAGGGTCCATCATGCAGAAGTAGCAGTTGCTTGAGTGGTCAGTAGGTCCCTGCCAAAAACTTGGGATATTGAACTTCATGGCTCTACAAAAATACATTTATTTCACCCATGACTAATGTTTTGGAGATTCTCGCAACATTTTTCATATATGATATATTTTTTCAATAACATTTAAAATTGTAAAACATTTTTTAATTAAAAACTTTCACAATTTTCTTTTTTACAAATTTTATAACATGAAATTCCAAGCAACAATTGTCCATCTTATAATCCAGAGTTTTTCTGCATTGCTCATAGGTGAAATTAGGTGCCCAGGGTTTGTCTTGATCCCCGACAGGCATGCTGAAATATGCCTTGTAGGCCTCGCACATCTTAGCAGATGCTTTCACAGAGTACTTTTTCGCTCTTGTCTTGATAAATTGGCCGCAGAAATAGCAAAATGTGTCTGCCGGATGCTTGCAGCCTCTTGATGCCATCTCAGAAAAGTGCAGATATGTATCCACTTAGGCAGCTGGAACTAAACTGAATTGGTGGGCTTAAGGCCCCTGTATTTACACTACTATTTATATTACTGGAAAGTTCTAGAATATTCTACAAGTTTCTCCAAGTATATTTAGCACTGAATCTATCTGAAATGTTCTGGAAAATAGGTACATTTCAAAATATCACTATCCTGGTCACAAAAGCAAATTTTGTGGGGAATAATAGCCATTTCTGTACTTGAGGCATAAGCAATTCGGATATAACACTTACTATCCAGGAACACAAACTAAATAATAAATTGTTACACGGTGTTATACATGTGCAATTAATTTTCATGCTGAAATTTAGACGAAGTGTAGGGTATTATTGGTGTTTTTTTTTTCCTAATGAAAGCCTCGGTCCTCTGAGGCCCTTTCTCTGGAATTTTCGGCCATAAGCGGTTTTATAATAATGACCCGTGGAGGCTATACTTGGAATATTTAGACTTGTATTTTGTTAGATTATTCGCAACATAACATCAAGAAAATTTCATTATGATCTTTAGTCGTATGAATGTAATAGCGTTATTTATCTTTTTTATGTTTTGGAAAACATTTTCAGGAGTCTAATTTGCAAGAGATTCCTCAGTGGGCTCTCACTGGATTTTGAATAAAGGATTATTTGTTTCCTGCACCTCAGAGTCCATATTCAATAAAGTGGGAACATTAAACAGTAAGTGTTCACAAAGCCCTGCGAGCCACCCAGCCATCTGTGTTAAGAGTGGTATAAACGTTCCTCTGTGTATCTGTCTTTTACGCGCTCTTCATCCTTCCTGCTTTCCTGCCTATCTACCTGCCTCACTGGAAATTGGGGATTGCATCGGAGCAGATGTGTTTGCCTCAACCCTGAGCGAGCCTGCCACCACCGCTGCCTCCTCCTCCGCTGCTGCCAATTCCTCCGCCGCCGCCGCCACTGCGAAGCCGGGAGACGGAGCCGAAGCGGCTGTCGACCTCTTTTCTGGTGCGGGCGGCGTTGTTGAGAGAGGGGAAAAATTACCTCTGGGCTGCTGCTGCCGCGTCTGTCACAAAACAACAACAAATTCCAGAGGCGGAGTGTCCCCCCCGTTGTGCCTCTCCAGTTGTATTGCTGATGGCACGGGCGCGCACCGCGCAGTCCCTTGCAGGCAGAGGCAGATGTAGATGCTTCCCAAAGAGGTGGGGGGGGAGGGTGGGTGAGGGAGGCCTGGGCGGTACTGAAACATGATGCCGTTTAAACGGGGTCCTTAGTTAATAATAACAAAAACACATTAAATGTACAGTAGTCCCTCAGTTGACCGTGACATCGGTTAACGATTATTCGGTTAACGTTTTGCCTAACCATAGGGACTCCATGGTTTGACTCGTGTAAAAATGTTGATTAACGGTACGTTTATGTGATTGAACGGCTTCATGCTTTTAACATGGAATTCGTATAGTCGGTTAACAGTTATTTAGGTTAACAGTAGTTTTTGTGGAACTGATTAAAATGTTAACCGAGGGACTACTGTTTATTATTATTTTAATATCTTGAGTGGGGAGATCCACCCCCATTGCGGTCTTTCCTCTCCTACTACCCCCCCTGCCCTTTCACAATCATGCTGGAGGAATGACTAAAACGTGATTAAACATTAGGCACTAGCCTGTCAATGTGGTATAGAATGAGCTTGGTATATTATACATTGCTGGACTTCCTATAATCTGTGATTATCGCAGCTGTGAAGAGGTGTTTCGCTGTAGTGTTTTTTTTCTCTTACCCATTCACCTCCAGGACCAAGGATTGATGAGTTATCTTTGTATGTATGTATGTGTGAAACAGGGGGTCACAATAATTATCATAAAGGTTATCATATGTAAACTCGGGGAAAAAAAAACTCCCGTTTGTCAATAGGGCGTCCGTAAAAGTGTTAAATAGGTGACGTTTTGGGCAATAGCCCGTCTTCTAAGTGCATAATTAGAGGCCAGAGAAATGGTGAAAAGAGTTTAAAAATGTACTTCATGATGGGTCACCATAAAATAAATAAACTAGTTTGTATAAAAAAATTTAAATTTCTGGCACAATGCAGTATGGGCAAAACTGCTGTTGTTACGTCAATAAAACCATAATTGTCATAATCTGCTAAGTTATGGATTCCCAGGCCCAATTCTAATTTAGTTTTGGGTTCAATACGCAATGTGCTTGTAACATTTTATAAATTGACCTTCAATACAAATTCGTTTATTTATTGAAACATGTTTGATTGTTGAAGGATTTGTGTGGTACCCAATTGCTACGAATAAGTAACTATTCGTATGCCAATTTAGAAACCGTTCATAAGTCAACCAAAATGTAATTCTCATCAAGCCTCATAGTCGACACAAGTGCAGTCCCCAACACCGATCCCCTCGGTCTCTCTGGGCTCTTTTATTTTCTATGAAGAAGGATCCATTGCTTGACATGTGACACACTACATATTTAATTTTTTAAGGTCGCGCTTTTTATTGTTGACATCGAGTCTTTTTTGTTGTTCCTCGTAAACTGTTTTTGTTACTATGAAGGACTTTTGCCTTCATTAAGATGATTGGGCAAATTCATCAACTGTTGCCTGAAATGTGTTCAATAATTCTCTAATCGTTAATTACATGAGCCCCTTAAGCCATCGTGACATCACATGCTGGTAGGCTTCACACGCCACCGGGCCTCCGGTGTGTCTAAATGTTTCGGAATTATAAACAAGCTGATCCATAAGAGGTTTTTTTTTTTAGTTAGATTACGTAAATATATAAATGTGTCGTTAAAACCCGCCACCACCCGACACAGCCAACTAGTAAGGGTTTTAACGTAAACAGAACGTGGCCAATTCGTCACTAGTACAGCACACCGGTGTGTTGGAGAGCCAAGCCACAACATTTACAATCTGAGCACGACGTTTCGCCAGTAATTACAACTAGCTTCATCAGGCGGCAGCCAGATCTGTGGAGAAGTCCACCTGTTTCGTTCCTTATATAGAAGCGTAAATGTGGTGACCACACTTCTGCGCTCTTGCGCAAAGTGGGAGGGGAAGATTAATGAGTCAAAGTACATTATGCATGCGCTTGATATGAGCCCTTTGATCTTGTCCTTCCTGTCCATTGTGTGTATTAAAATATCCCTGCCAACGGTCATCCCTATTGACGTATGGTGCCCTGTATAGGCATGTATTTAAATAATGTATTATTTGATGATTAACTTCCACGCAGCACTTAGTCGGTAGCTATCCGAACGGTTAAAAAAAATTCAACTTCGATAGATTCTCTAATTAGTCATGGCCAGTAGAGCTAGTTTTGCACAGAACTTCAACATTATCAAAATCAATTGAGTGTCTTTGTTGGCATGCGTGTTCTGCTGCTGCTGACGGTTGCATTTGGGAGTTTAATATTTCTCTGATGTTCTTTTAGTCTCGTGCTGATCATTCGTCCTGTTTCCCCAACCAAACATTTACCACAAGTGCAGTTAATCCTCTACACAACTTTTGTTGACAGCTTCGGTAGTACATCTCTTGTACCAGATATTAATTTCTGTATTTTATGTACCCTGCCAAATCTGACTTGGATGTTTTGTTTTTCCAAACATCAGGCTAGTTTATCAGTTACTCCCACATTTTTATGGTATTTTGATCGTTTTAATTACTTGGGCAGTTTCAATGCTCGTGTTATTTGATTTGGTTTTGGCATTCAATGCCTTGTTTATTTGTGCATCATTGTACCCATTCATTTGCAGCGCCTCTATAACATGTTGAATTTCACTCCTCAGACTCACCATCTGACACTTTCTTAGCTCGATGAATGAGTGTCTTGACAAGAGCATATATAAGGAACGAAACAGTAAGACTTCTCCACAAATCTGTCTGTCACCTGATGAAGCTAGTTGTAATTACTGGCAAAACGTCGTACCCAGTTTGTAAATGCTGTGGTTTGGCTCTCCAACACACCGGTGTGCTGTATTAGTGACAAATTGGCATTTTATGTTTACGTGACAACCCTTACTAGTTGGCTGTGTCGGGTGGTGGCGGGTTTTAACGACACATTTATATATTTATGCGATATATCCCAAAAAAAAACATCTGGATGAAATTGGTCGCGAAAGCCTATCTGTTAAACAAACAAGCTGATGTTATTACATGTGATTGTCATCGCATTATGTGTTTATGGGAAGTCATTCAAAATTAACTTATTCATTTTAAACATTAATAAGTTAAATTCTAAACCAGGCGAGGCAGGCTAAGCGGCAGGCTAAGCGGCAGGCTAAGCGGCAGGCTAAGCGGCAGGCTAAGCGGCAGGCTAAGCGGCAGGCTAAGCGGCAGGCTAAGCCGTAGGCTAAGCCTGCCTCGCCTGGTTTCCTTGCCCGGGTCCCCGCTTCTTTCTGGTCAAGATCATCTTGGAGAAACCATGGAAGGCCCAAGTTGCTCATCATCAGCCTTGATTTATCCACTGCTGGATGATGACCGATATCATGTCTCTGATGTGTTTGCCTAATCCTCGTGTCCCTCTGTGTGCCTGTCAGTAATTCCAAGCATTCTTCTGATCTTGCTTTTATCATATTCATTATGCTATATCCACTCCTGCATGAAGCATCAGTAATATAAACTACATTCGAAGCTTTCGTGACTGCAGGAATTACTCTTTGGTTCTTTCGGTAAAGTCACGACGTTTCGGTTGCACCACAAGCAACCATCATCAGGTAAGAATGAATGATAATTTATTTTCTACGTGACTTTACCGAAAGAACCAAAGAGTCATCAATAATATATCTCTAACGTTCATATGTTCTATAATTTACATGTTCCATTGTTGTCTGTAGTTAAAAGCATGCATTTGTCAATGCTTTAAGTACATTTATAACCTGGCTGAAATGATCCACCACACTTGACAACCCAGATTAATCTTGGCTGCCACTTAGAGTTGAACTCGTGATCTCAGCAGTGCTGGCTCTGTTATAAATGAAGATGCACCTGCCACGCGATAAAATGTCTTGTCACATAACTTGACATAGCGCAGCTCCGTGTGATAATAAAAAAAATCTCAAAAACCTACCTTCACAACATCATTAGTGCTGTTTTGTGACTGGGTAAGAGATCCTCCAGGGAACGTGTGACATCATTGGATGATCTGTGATGTCGTGTGATCTGTAATTGATCATATCTGCTGCAGTGGGGAGTCATTGGTTGGGTCCCACGGTGGCGAGATGTTAACTACCTCGCCCGGTATACAGGAGGTTCTTGGGTTCGATCCTGACCCTGACACCTGCTGTATATTTGGCGTTTGCATGTTCTCTCCCCGTGGTCGTGTGGATTTGTATCTGTGTCCTCCGGTTTTTCCGTCCATTTTTAATCGACATGTGTTTAGAGTATTTGGCTGCTATACATTTCCACATGATAAGGCACTTTGTTGAGTTGTCATTTGTGGCCAGGTCGCATCTGAAAATTAGCTAAATAGCTCGGTGGGCCTAACCTTGTAAAATAAAAATAAATAGTTTTATCTTCTTTTGGTTCTTTCGGTAGTTTATTGTGTATTTTTCTGTCATCTGACTCGCTAGCACATCTCATAATTTGTGATTCTATTCCAAGCTAACAAGGGAAAAAATGCCGAGACTTATAGACTGTAAACGTTATTATTTGAATTCGTTCTCATACGAAATGCCCACAATTTCGCGAACCTTAGCCAATCCGAACATTTCTGTTGGTCTCATCCAGCTTTTGTATCCTTTCAACATTATCCCATTCAATACCCGCGTGTAGCCCTATACAGCAGGGCACAGCGTACACTTAACCAAGCTTGTGCCAGTTCCAGAACAGACCGGTACAAAATGTTTTGTCTTTCCTTCTTCCATTTGGTTCCACTTTGTTGCTACACCATCACCTATTTCTAATTGTTTCACTGTTTTGGGGAATCATGTGCAGCTGCCATTCATGACTCTTTGCATGAATGGCAGTCCAAAAAAATATGGATAATACAAAAATAATGAGATTTGTTTCAGCCCTAAATTAAATACAATATAAATTAATTTGCCAACGAACCGTCTTGATCAATGTGTTTTTATAGAATTTGTTTTTAAAAGAGAAACCTTTCACCGGTTTTGAATTAGGTCTCATTAATTAGTAGCGAGTGATTTGAATGCTTGGGATAATCCATTGGTTTGCACAAGAGAAAACATTGTCAAACTGTTGAATATTTAATTGTTTTTAACCAATGAGGCACCTTCTTTTGGACACTTGAACGCTTGAATTAGTGTTCCTGTAGTATGCTTTTCTATTTCCCTGGTCCCTATTTCTCCTTTCCTCCTCCCCACTGCGGCCTTGCCCCCTCCCCTCTCCTAAACCCCCTCTCCTCCCGCTTGCCCCAAGACCCGTTTGCTCCCAGCGCGGGATCCGCTGGAGACGCAGCCCCTGCCGATCTGGACCTCTTTGCCATCAAGGTGGCATTGCCAGAGGGAGCACCTGACGCAGCGGGGGTGACACTGCCCCTCGCACCGTCTCCGGCTGCCGCTGTGCTCACGCCTTCGGCCCCTGTGCCCCCTTTGCTCACTCCGACTGCCCCTGCAGCCCCTGCCGCCTCTGTAGATCTTTTTGCCGGTAAAGATTCTGTCCCTTCGAAAGCCAATATGCTGTAATCGCTTTTGCTTTTCAAACCATGCTGAGGTGGAGTATGATGTGCTGTTCGATAATTTGAATTTCTCATGGTACCTTACAGATTCAATAGAGGGCGAAGTACACATTTATGCCGAAATTAATAATAATACATCCAAGTTTACCCATGAAAGCTTCAAGAACTGTCTCGTGGTATTTCTGTAGCTGCTTGGTAACGCATGCAGGAAATTATGAACGTGCACCGGCTGCTGCAGTTTGGAAGTTAGACCCTGTAATATTACATCATCTTTACTGTGTGCCCATGTCGTGGTCAACATTTTCATTTTAATAATACATATTCTTTTGCATTAGTTATTAACGGGATACCCATGGCTTATACTTTCATCCGGCCCCTTACCTGGTTAATTAATGGTCGTAGATTTGTAACCCACTTCAATGTCTACTGCTCGTCTTATTTTAGCGTACCAGAGTAAGGGACAAAACTTCCTTATGTCGTCTGTATTTCCTTTGGTAATTCTGAGTAGACCTCCGTTACTGTAATTACCTCGATATTTTTCTTTGCTATTAGTGAGTTCTTTGTGCTGGAAGCGTCCTAGGCAACAGGTGGTGTGGGATCAACAAGAGCCTCAGGTTTAAGCCTCGTTTAATACCTGAGATTCACAAGAGCTTGATGATTAGACGTGAATCCTAGGAATGTAATGATCTTTAACGTGATGTTTGACACGAGAGGTTTTGCAGAGTTGACCGTCTCATTCAATGAAGTGAACAATCTTTTTTTCGGGGGCACCTATTGTGTTGTTGCAACAGAGCTGCCACCGCTGAGAATGTAGACTCGTTCTCTCAGGTACTCGCGCTCGGGCTCTAAACCAATTGAGTTTGTTTGACTTCATTTGGCTTATTCCAACTCCTGAGAAATGTTAAAGTTGCTTTTAATTGCTGTGCAACATCCACTTTGCGGAGTTTATAATGCGAAAAACCAGTTGAAGACATTTTCACACTAGTTCTGTGATATCCTCTTCTAGAGATATTCACTCACTGCGTGGTTAACTCTCACCTATAAGTCCCAAATCGAAGTTTCTCTCTTGACAATAGCAATTGTAGGTATAATGGAGTATGATTGGAACTCTATGTATGTAGAACTTCTTTCGCACCATATGTAGCCAACCGTGCTCATCGAAGGTGTGGGGAGCAGGACCACAAACTAAGTACAAAAATCAGTTTTTAAAAATTAGTTTTCAATCTACATGTTAGGGACTACATTGGATTGGTGTAGAAGCATCGGCTAAATATATTTTACCACCATGGTCATTAATAACAAACACAGACCTGAGATTCTGAACTATATGCAGAACGTCTACACTGTGCAGAGTACCCATTTTCAGAGTAGATAAGAGAGACGGCAACAGGAAAAATCGAAGATTGGTTTTAATTTAAACATTTTACAGTGAGGTCTGGGGGGAGGGGGAAATGGTTTAAAGTGGAGGTGCAATATGCATATAAATAGTTTTTCATTATCAGATTCTTAGTCCCCTTTTTAAACGAATAAAACACACGTATACAAGGAAGAAATTCCATGCATATGCATGGATCCTTAATATCTTTCTAAAATGTTTGTCCTGAAGTTTGTGTTAATTAATCATTTATTTCTGCCATGACATGCAGAACACAAATTTAGACATTAACAAATACAATCAAAACTGAAGCGCATGCATAGAAACATGGAGAGGTGTAGACTTGCAAATGCATTGGGATGACAAAAAAGGACACGTGGATTAGAGGACATAGATTAACCACGTTAGATTAACTATTAACAAAAGTTAGTGGGCTTGGGAAACCATTATCAATATGGCCGGTTTTCATTTGGGTAAGTCCTTAATAGCAGCACAACCTTGGACTAAAGTTGTGTTTTTATATTGGATCATCTTTCGAGAATTATCGGGACCTCCCTCATGTTGCAGACAGGCAGACGGATGGACGGCAAGCTTTTGTGCTTTCAACCTCCATTTAAAAGGCTTAAATAACTATCATGTAAAAAATAACTTAGAAAAGTTCACTAACTCTTATAAGCATTTGACCTCTCTATCTCTACCCTTTGTAGGACCATTGCCCGAGATGTTGGCTCATTACTGCATGTGCTTTTTGAGTTTTCAGACAGAGTTTGTCATTTGAAGTTGTGCTAAAGTCTTCTCAGCTTGTGGTTTGCACAAAGGGTGCACATTCCCAATGTTAGCGTGAACCGCAGTGCTTTGCGAGTGGGTGGTCCGCTCTGCTTTCTGCAGACATGTTCGGCTCCCTGCCCGAGCCCACGCGGGCTGGGTCTCCTAAGCCTGAAGGCCCCACCAACGTAGACCTCTTGGCTCCAGGTACCATGTGCATTGAGTGTTGTGTTTGTGGTCTGTGCCCCAACCTCTCAATCCCCCGTCTTGTGCTGCTCAAAACCACCCGGAGTGAATGTCGCCAGTTTATTTGCATGGTGATTTGCATGTCGCCACTGCGTTTACATAGCTCTAATACATTGTTGGTTAGGATTGTAGCTTGGTTGATAGAGAAACAGGGCTCCTAATGGTGAGCTTAACGGCAATTGTTTTAACGATTGATGGGAGGCCTGTTGACCCTGATGAAGATATGAACTCTCAACCCCAACATTCATGGTCTGTTTGCTATAGCAAGAGCCATCATTGCTCATGGATGTCTACCTTGGTATTCTCTGTCCTAATTATTGGGTGCTTTTCTATACCTTACCTGTGGTTGGGAAAGTTTTGGCTTTTGTGTACGTTTTCAATGCCAGATGTAACGTCTCCGCCATTATCCAAACCACACCGGTATTATAATTTCACCCGTGGTTTGTTTTTGTTTTTCCCAAATGTTGCAATTTGTTGTAAATGTTTTCAATGGAATTTCTGCCACGCTTGGAAAATATTCAGCTTCGATGCATCCACGTGCACATTTTACCTGTTTTAACCCGTCGGCGTCACTCACTTCTGTCAAGTAGGTTGTGATGTGAGCCTAATTCTGCAGCTGTTGTACACTCGAGTTCTAACAACGGACTTCCCTCTGTCCTGGTAATAACTGCAATTTACTCAAGTCTGTGGCCTAACATGGCTTGGCGCTCACTTTTTTGGAAGAATTATTACATTTTATAGCAATAATTTTTACACGTTTTAAATCATGTTGTGAAATCTGAGCTGACAGCAGTCAAATATCTTGCAAATATAACTCTGACCATGTATTTAAACCCATAGAGACATGAGAACACTCGGAGAATTGTCCCCCTCATCCAGAGTCTGCTGCACTGGGCTTACACGTGGAAGATATTTGTATTAAAGGATTTGCACATTCTGGATATCCATCAAACTTCCACAATTCAAGTTAGATTGCATTCATGATTGTCACTGGACCATGCGCCATACGATATTTCTGATAAGTTTGTCCTTTAATGAAATCACAAGCTTCCATATTGAGAGACAATTATGGGATGAACTTGGTCAGCGGTCAGCAACTTTTGGTTCCCGAGCTGAAAGCTGCTCTTTAAGGACTGCTTCGTAATGTTATTCGCATGCATAGCGGCTCTTGAAATATTGAGCTTTAAATTTTGATTTAAAGCTTTCGTGACTGCAGTAATTCATATTCTTAGTTCTTTCAGTAAAGTCACGTTGAAGGGAAACAATAAAATAATAAAATATATATAAAACAATAAAAATTCTCACGACGTTTCGACCATAACACAAACATCATCACACCTGATGACGACCGTTTGTGTTATGGTCGAAACGTCGTGAGAATTTTTATTGTTTTATATATATTTTATTATTTTATTGTTTCCCTTCAACGTGACTTTACCGAAAGAACTAAGAATATATATCGAGCTTTTTTACCGAATTCATATAAAATGACTTTGTTATTTTCAGTTGCTGGCCCCTGGCCTAGGCATATGCAAGATGGCTGCCCAGATTGTTGCCTATCAACTGAAAATAAAAACCAGAATTGGATCTAGTCATGTGCTCCTGGACCAGTGCCAAATTAAATGAAGAACATTTTCTCAGATGCAGTAAGCCCTCTATTTACTTTGGAAATGTGTGTGACGTTGGGCCAAACAATGTAAATCGAAACCTATTTTACCATTGAACAAATATATTTATTAGGGCTATGTTCCTGGGGGTAATTTTTTGCTCAACATTTGCAGTAAAAATATTAAATTAATACCAAAAAAAGTTAACAGAGGTGTTCATGGTTCGCATCCAGCGACCAACCTGGTTATTCCTGCGAGTGTATTCACTGTCAAAATATGCGCTATCTGCTTCACATTGGACGTGAAAGATCCTGTGATGCCATTCGCAAGAATAGGCCAATGTGCACCTGCGTCAGAGTCCAAATGTAAAAAAATACCCACAAATTAAAATGAAATATACACAGCAGTCATTTCCCTTGACTACAAAAACCTGGCAGTACCCTCCTGAAAAAGCAATGAGACTCTGAGGCTTTTCTGGGTAAACAAGCATGTTAATATTAATCA
The DNA here is from genome assembly GCF_048934315.1 of Petromyzon marinus. Taxonomy (NCBI): domain Eukaryota; kingdom Metazoa; phylum Chordata; class Hyperoartia; order Petromyzontiformes; family Petromyzontidae; genus Petromyzon; species Petromyzon marinus. The sequence continues at coordinate 579,140 of NC_133715.1, read as the reverse complement.
ATGTAAACAAGTGATTTAAAGCTTTCGTGACTGCAAGGATCCATACTCTTTGGTTCTATTCGGTAAAGTCGCGTAGGTAAAAAATAAAACAACAAAAATCACGACGTTTCGAGACAGCCTGGTCCCTTCACCTGATGAAGGCCGCTTGTGTTCTGGCCAAAACGTCGTGATTTTTGTTTTATTTTTTACCTACGTGACTTTACCGAATAGAACCAAAGAGTATGTAAACAAGTGATTTGAATCGCAAGTCTGACGGTTTTTCCAGGTGGGGAATTCTGACGAACTAAGTGCATTGCAACCGAAGGAACTGTAGAGAGGGGGAAAAAAACCTGTTCCTCAAGAACAATCGCTGCTTTCTGTGTTGGTCCACGGACTTTAGACCCGACTCCATAGCGACATCACAGGGTTAGGACCTGGTAACATCCGTGTCATCATGTATGACTATTGGCACCCGTAATGGACAATGTGCAATGTCCCACCATGCATCTCCAGCAGCCTAGTTCCTTTATTTTACCCTACACCGTGATGACCGATATATCCCCCACTCATCATACCTGACAGTAACTACAGTTAAATATTGCAGATGCAGGGGGTGTCATACTTGGTTGTCATGGCCACCGCAATATAAATAAAGCCACTCTTAAACGTCATCTTTTGCAGACTCTGTGCATAAGCTTCTACTGCTTTCACCGAATGCCTCTAACTAAATCATTCACACAGCATAATGGAAACCTGGTTAACACAGTAAAAAAAAATGTTATTACTAATGCTTGATGCTGCCCGTTCTTTTTATCACGATAACAACATCTGCCTTCTGTAGGCTGTGGGAATGACCAAGCTCCTCTCAACGTAATGTGGGCACTCATGAACTCTACAGGAGGCTGACATAAACAGATGGGTTGTCAAACATTTAAGCAATCGATTAAAAGTTGTTTAAATTAAATATATACCCATTTGAAACTGCAGAACTGTATCGTGAGAGGTCATTGATGCATGTTTGTTTATGGTGTAATGGTTGAATTGCCATCGTCCTGTTTGAGCTCCACTGTTAATTCTCATTTACATAACTTGCATAATTCATGCTGTGGGGAAATGCGTGCCAATGAATTGCTTATTTATGAAAACGTTCATTTTTTACACTCGCCTTCATTGTTAGGTTTTCACGGGTTAAATGATTGCTCCTCGTATATTATACATTCAATTGGCAAGGCATTCCCTTAATTTGTTATTTAGTTTGACGAGTTACTGAAATAATGTAGATGAATATAGTATTGTTATTTGGGATTTCTACAGATGAAGCGTTTTTTTCAAAATTATTCCATGGACTGCCACAATTCCACAACACAGTTGGAAAGTATTTGGAGGCTCACTTTTCAATCCTTTTTCTAAAATTGTATCCTTTGTAAATCACTGCGCCATTGCTGATAAAAGTGGTGCCTGCACAGGTTAAATAATAAATTGCCTTCTCAATATGTTTGCCAATGTTTTAGTAACTTTGGTTTTGTGCATACATCTGGCATATTCCAGCTCTTGAAGCAATATTTAGCAGAGACAAAAGGAGTTTAAATATTTGCTTGTCCACAATGATGATGCTGGTTTCTAGATCGGCTTCTGTGCATAAGCTTGGAAGGCACTGGCTATTTCCCATGAATCAATGTGGCATGGGCACCTTTACAATGACATGCATGGTGAGCTGCGGCCCTTGCTTTGTGAACCCACTTATTAAAAAAAAACATGTTTGCATACAAAAGTACCACCGTTTTTATTTTATCTTCTAGCATTTGACATTACAATCCTTTCTTTCCTCGGTGCTGCCTGTTTTGATAACTCCGTGCACGTTGCTTGCTGCCAAGACGTTTTTACATCCCCACCTTGTGGGGCATCTCCCATGTCTGATGCACCGGCCTCATCAGATCTCCTTGCCGGTGAGATTTTTATATATTTTTTTACTTTGGATTCATCATCGTAACTTCACATCAACATCGCTGATCTAAAACAGGTTTTCAGGTTCTGCATATATTTAAGATGTGTCGAGCTTGTTCATGAGGTTAATTTTATACAATCAAATATGATGTTTAAATCATTGCTATGTATTGGAGGCCAGGTTTGTGTCTAAGCACTGAAACTCTGCAGTTGAAATGCGGCTTCAAATCAAGTCTGATAAGTGTGATTGAATGGCCATTTGCCATAAATGTAAAACTTACATTAATTGCAGAACTGTGTACATTCGCTTTTTCGAGTAATATATCACGCCCCATTGCAGAGTTCCACTTCTTGTAATATGCCGGATGACGTAGCAAAGTGACCTAATAGAACATGAAGGGGAAATGTCTCTTGGATGAAAGATTATATCGGAGTGACTCCAGAAGTAGGTCTGTGGTGTCATCTCCTGAGGCTATCTTCTGATGTGACACAGTGCTCTGCAATGATTTCAAAAGGCCATTTCTTAATCTCATGACGTGCCTTGAACAGGACAATTGGGGGATGTTTTCAAAGCTACATGTCTAATCTCCAGTTATGAGTAAGTTACCGATGTACATTATAATGGTCTAGAAAGTCTTCTTGGTTCTTTCGGTAAAGTCACGTAGAATGGAAATAAAATAATAAAAATAAAACGTAATAAAATAAAATTCTCACGACCTTTCCGTGACTATCATCTCGTATTCACCACACAATGCATTGTGGCGGTTCTTGAATATTGAGGGTTTTTTTAACCAAATAATTAAAATGGATCTTCCTACAATAATAGGGGTTTTCTCCTTTTTTCTGGCAACAAAACTGAAACTTTTTTTACGAGGATTCATGTCTGCATTAACCACAATACTTGCAGTCAAAATGCAGACAAAAAACACACTCTGATAATATATGCATTGTCCTTGAATCTGATTGGTCTACACCAGAGACAGCTTTCTTTAGAGCCTCGTCTCAATTGGTGCTAGACCAGATGACGCCAAAAGGCGTACAGCTCAAAGACAATACACTAACAAAGTAATGAGGGTTCGGGGTAAGCATCTACATCATTGAACCTCCTTTGCCAGTACCAAATATAATAATAGGGTTTTTCCCCTTTTTTCTGGCAACAAAACTGAAACCTTTTTTACGAGGATTCATGTCTGCATTTTGACTGCAAGTAGTGTGGTTAATGCAGACATGAATCCTCGTAAAAAATGTTTCGGTTTTGTTGCCATAAAAAAGTGGAAAAACTCTATTATATTTTGCTACTGGCAAAGGAGGTCCAATGATGGTGGATCTTCCTGTTATTTCGGTTGCCCGGCCTCCTGAGATAAATCAGAACTCCTAGTACAACAAAACAAATCGATAAATGGTCCCGTACATTTGGAAGTTTGATTTACTTTGGCTGATGATGATTATGGGGGTGAAGATGATGATACTATGGCAGTCATCGGTGCTCTTGTTGCCACACTCTTCCCGATTGCCTTCCCGTGTTTCTCTGTAAATCCGACTGATTCATATACTATGCAGATGCTCGCTTGCCATGAGCAGGTGCATCCAACAACTCCCACTTTTAAAGCTAAACTCGGCACTTGTTTCTACTTTTCTACTCTCGCTCCAACTTCCTCCACACCACAAATAGTGCAAAAATAGGGAACAAGGCAACGGCACTTGCAGAGAGTGAAAGCTTCAGTTGTGTGGATGGCAGCAAAAGGGGGCACAGTTCGCTACTGTACAGCACAAGTACAAAATATAAAATAGTGAATAAGTGAACTTGATGAAAATAATCCAAATTAAAAGGTTTTAGTTTATTTGTCATAAAATATTTATATTGAGACTTAAGCAAAATAATCATTGTACATTTTAATGACTACCCAGCACCTTGAAGCGGTGGGGGAACACTGAGGTTCACTGGAGACATTTCCTGTTGAGCTTGAAGATCCTATTCGTTCATTTGCAACATCAATGTCAAAAGTGAAAAGGGAGCACAAGGCAGATATGTTATTTGGTGGCATGGGAGTATCTTGGGCCTGGATTTTCTTCTCGACCACGACTATAATTGTCACTTGCCTCATGCAATCGTGCCTGAAGGATTTAAGCACCCGCAACTTAAGGATTTTAAGTCCCTAAAAGTAATGTAGTTTTATCCAATGTAGTGTAACACAGGTAATCCGTGGTCTAAGTACCGAACGACTTACGCAAGTCTACATTTCCTAGGCCATGATGATTCCTATCTCCGATTCCATACAGGATTCGCTCAAGAATAATTGTGTAAATTCCATGATAACCTAGGGGCAGTCGGGACCACCCTCAAGTCCACCATTGCTCACTTCCACACACATGAACACTCAGACACGCACACAGGCACGCACCCTATTGCATTTGTGATATTGTGTGCCTCTGCGTGCAGATTTGTGACAGTGTATGTGTGTCTATTTGTGACGTTTATCTGAACTGGCCTTCTCTAGGTTAACCCAGCCTCAAATTAGTACCTTGTGCGGTGTGTGTAAACATCACCACTATGGAGGCAAAAGCGGCCATGCATGGCACTGGCCAACCACCCCCTTCGTAGGCGCACTTGTGTGTGTGTCTTTGCATAGTTAGCACAATAGGGGGCACAGGTGGTGCATCGGCCAGTCATCTCAGTCAACCAACCCATGGCACCTCGGTCTGTCCTGTGACCTGCCAGCAGGCATTCAACACTTCACGTGGCCTTAAAGTGCACCTGGCCTGGCACAAGTGCCATGGTGATGTCACTGCCACTTAATGGCGAATGGCGGTTGTTGTCTGTGCGAAAGTGAGATGGTGGACCTGAGGGTGTTGACACCGTGACTACATTCTCACAGAATTTACGCAAATCCCCCTTGCGTGAAACCAGCATGGAATCGGAGGTTGCACAAGTCTTAGACTTTAATGAGGCGACCAAAAAATAAGCTTTTGACTTTTTAATACTGTTGTAGGCAGCAGATGCCAATAATGTGATGTTAATTCGTGGTAAGAAGCGTTAAATTTCAAGGAAAAACGACGCAGGAAAGCATTGTAGATGTCATCAGAAATGGGAAGGTTTGAGTGAAACATATACGTACAGTATGCAGGTGGGCAGGTTACCGAGACGGGCATTGCAGTAGCACCCAGAGGTCTGTAACCACAAGGTCGGATAGTGTAAGAGAGTAGGCTTTGGCGTTTTTGTCGATTTTGCAAGATTTGTGGGATCTTGGATAAGTGATGGCAAGATGGGGTGGCATCTTTAGACATTTCACGATGACCTGTGCTTCTATGTCACAGGAACTATACCTTGATCCATCGATTTAAATAGATTCTTATGCTTAACTAGCTTTACTACCCGGCTTTGTCTAAGACTTGGATTCTTGTCTTGGATTAATACACGGCCTGCGCGGAGGGTTGGGGGGGAGGCGTGATGTCAGCACGCACACTGCGTAACGCTGCCGCATGCGGGTGACATCACAGATGTCACATCACAGATGTCACTTCACAGATGTCATCATCATGACCTAGGAACATCACCGCTCACGTGCCGTGCAAAATATATCCATTATTGCGCCCCCCCCCCCCCCCAAAATACAAAAGTCTATTTTTATACTTTTTGCATTGTGTACAGTCTGGAAACTACCCACATGCCAAATTTAAAGTTTGTCGCATGACGGGAAGTATGCTAAACATTTCGAACAGACACACATTCACAAATGTCCCTTTTATATATACAGGATATAGATATGCATCGTATAACATATGTTTATACCATAATAGATTCGAAACCACGATATATTTCCACATATACAAAATATATGGCCAGAAATTAATAGGTTTATGTCGATTCATCAAAATTTGGTGGGGTAAATTGTTACCGTCGATGAATAAGCATCATCTCGCCTTGCTTTCACGCACGTTTATGCATGTTTATAACATTCCTAACAAAGTGTACAGCTTCAGTGCAATTAATATATGGTATACCTACATATTTACATTGACACGTATAATAGAAAAATAACACATGAAGGCTTGTGGTGTCTGCACTGTTATAAGAGCAATTGCCATATTTTTTTAAATTTTATATTATTTGTTAAGTAAGTTACTTGACCCTGAAAAAATCCATTTGAGATGGAACACCTTTTGCTTGTTCGCTTTGCAAGGGAGTCCACATTGTCAATTGACACATTCACGTATGGGTGATGTGAAATGCGGTTTCATTCATTAGTAACTGTATACTGTATGTTGCCTGTGCTTTTGTTTATTTAAAATGCATCAGAGCCTTTCATTGGAACTCCATCCTCGACTGCATCTCCTGCCAAATCTGAATCATTTGCGTCCCCTGCTCCTGCTATAGACCTTCTTGGAGGTAGGCTTGTAGTAGATGAGCTATGCTGCACTTCAATATCCTTGAGTGGGAAGCCAGTAAAATTAGTCTACATATTGCAGAGATGAGCATTGCTGATCATGTTATGAATTGAAGTGTGGGAACGTGGCCATGCATAGCTAATGTGCTGTAATAAGCATTAAACTGGTATTCACTGCTTCACTGCACCATGTTATGAAATATATATAAATTTTAACTAGGTGACATATCTATTACTGTATATTTTATCAGTCCGCAGTAATCAGTACTTATCGGTGGCTGAATCGATCTGTACTTGATCTTGTCGAATCTTGAAAGCAAAGCAGGGTTGGATGGGTGACCACCATGCTGCGTTATGTGGTGGTCAACATAGGGCAGTGCAGCAACATCCATTGTTGTATTGTGCTTCTGTGCTCCCACATCTATCTTGGCTCCATGCCTTCATCAGTTCACGCGGACCAGCATTGTGAAGTAGTCAAACTGTCCCTGTGAAACACGTGACATGGGAGTCCTGCACGCAGCATTGGAATGACAATAATATGCGTGACATGGTTAACGTCTCATTTATGTGTTCTTGCCATGTTGCGGATATAGATGCGTTTGGATCTCCTACACAGGGGGCTATGCCAATTTCTGCCACGTCTCCAGCTCCTGATCCTTTCGCAGGTAACATTTAACCAAGGTTTTACATTTCACATGATCATTCCCTGCTACATGCAGCTGATTTGTTGTCAAATTAAGTGTATATGCTCATTCTGCTTGAAATTGTGAGTATTGAAGCGGTGTTGTGAGCCTGGGGGTGATATTTGGCTCTTTGAGAGATGTGAGCACTGCAAGGTAGTTGACACATTTTCTTGCCGACGACAATCACCCACCCATCGTCAACAAAGACCTTAATGTTTCTCACCTCTGGTTTTTCCCTCCCATATTTACAAAAATGTGTTTTATAGTATTTGGCTGCTATAAATTTCTACATGATAAGCCACTTTGTTGTTGCTATTATTTGCAACAAGGTCGCTTCTGAAAAAGAGCTATACAACTCAGTGGGCCGTACCTGGTAAAACAAAATACGTATATAGTTTAAAAATAATTTTGATAGAAGTTTTCTGTATAGCTAATAGAGGCATGCGTGTGCTGTCTCCGGAAAGCAGGGTGCACCACCTCTGTTTGCCTCTCACACTCCGCCCTCCCTCTGCCTCCCTCTCATCATCCCCTCCTCACTGCCCCCCCTTCATGTTATGCTTCAATGTAGGGTCTGTTCTCCTATAACGCCGCATTTTCATAACGCGAATTGGATATAACGTGACGAAAGTATTAGGAAACACGTAATTTTATAACACGGATGCGAAATTGCTGTAACGTGATCGAATGAAGGGATCTACGTCACACAAGTAGGAATAAGCGGTTGTATGGTTGCCTCGGCATAGCATCACACAAGGCATTGGGATGCTGCTGGATACTTGTAGATGCTAACCGTGCACCTCAGTCTTTGTTCAACTTGCATAAGCATCTCACGTGTTATCGAGGACTATGCTCTACCCAATAGTATTTATTATAACTCGATTTTTCCGTAACGGTATTCTTTAGGAAGGCAACTACCACATTATAGAACAGACTGTAGGTTATGATAATTATGTGTAACAATTTTGTTTAGCAATTTTTTTTGTTCCTGGGTAGTAAGTGTTATTTCCTAATTGCTTTTGCCTCAAGTACAGAAAATGGCTATTCCCCACAAACTTTGCTTTTGTGACCAGGACAGTGATATTTTGAAATGTACCTATTTTCCAGAACATTCCAGATATATTCAGTGCTAAATATACTTGGAGAAACTTGTAGAACATTCTAGAACTTTCCAGTAATATTAATTGTAGTGTAAATACAGGGGCCTTAAGCCCACCAGTTCAGTTTAGTTCCACCTGCCTAAGTGGATACATATCTGCATTTTTGTGAGATGGCATCAAGAGGCTGCAAGCATCCGGCACACGAATTTTGCGATGTCTGCATCCAATTTATCACGACGAGCGAAAAAATACTCTGTGGAAGCATCTGCTAAGATGTGTGAGGCCTACAAGGCATATTTCTGCATGTCTGTCGGGGATCAAGACAAACCCTTGGCACGCCATTTCACCTGCGAGTAATGCAAACAAACTCTGGAATATAAGATGTACAATTGTTGCTTGGAATTTTTTGTTCTAAAATTTGTAAAAAATAAAAATTGTAAAAGTTTAAAAATGTTTTACAATTTTCAATGTTATTTAAATAATATATCATGAAAATGGTGAGAGAATCTCTTACACATTAGTCATGGGTGAAATAAATGTATTTTGTAAGATGGTACAGAGGGTAAAAGAGAGCCATGAAGTTCGCTATCCCAAGAATTTGGCGGGAACCCACTGACCACTCAAGCAACTGCTACTTCTGCATGGTGGACCCTTCCAAACGTCGGACTGGCAAAAATGCACCTGCTATCACGTATCCAGACCTTCCTTCATCCATCGCCCCAGTGCCAAACTACCATGACCTCCCCGTACCCACTCCTCCGGAGAGAGAGCAGCCGTTTTTAGAAAAGAGCTGCAAGTTCGGAGCGAGGAAGGTGTTCTAGATCCAGATGACAATTTCAGAGGTGGAGCTGAGGAGAGAAACCCATGCTACCCCAACCAAAAAGACCTCAATGACTTAATCAGAGATCTTGGTCTCACCAAGTCCAATTCCGAGCTTTTGACGTCTAGGCTCAAGCAGTGGAACTTGTTGGATAAAAGTGTGAAAGTCGCAGATCAGAGGAAGCGTCACCAATCTTTTTGCAGCTTCTTCACCCGTCAAGATGGGCTCTGCTTCTGCCACAATGTGACCAGTCTGTTCGAGACAATCGGAATCGCCTGTAACCAGAATGAGTGGCGCCTCTTCATTGACAGCTCATCCAGGAGCCTCAAAGTCATGCTGCTCCATAATGGTAACGAGTACCTGTCTCTTCCCCTGGCTCACTCGGTGCACCTCAAAGAGTATTACAACAGCATCAAGACCTTGCTGGATGCCTGGAAGTATGATGAGTATGGCTGGGAGGTCATCGGAGACTTTAAAATGGTGGCATTCCTGATGGGTCTCCAAGGCGGTTTTGCCAAGTTTCCCTGCTATCTTTGCTTTTGGGACAGCAGGGACACCAAGGCACACTACCAGAGGCGGGACTGGCCACTGGTGGACCCCAGAAGATGGTGATGCCACCACTGCACATCAAATTGGGCCTTATGAAACAATTTGTTAGAGATGTAGATAAGGAATCGGCAGCCTTCAAGTACCTTCAAAACTTCTTCCCTAAGCTGTTTGAGGCAAAGGTCAAAGCTGGGGTCTTCGTTGGAGCACAGATAAAGAAGATCCTGGAGTGCAATTAATGCCCCAATAAACTCACTAGTAAGGAGAAAGCAGCTTGGAACAGCTTTGTCGCAGTGGTTCGTGGCTTCCTGGGCAATCACAAGGTCAAAAACTACGTGGAGCTGTTTGAGGCTGGTCAAGAACTACATCACAATGGGCTGTAGGATGTCCCTCAAAGTCAATATCCTTGATGCTCGTCTTGATAAATTCAAAGGTAACATGGGAGTGTACTCGGAGGAGCAAGGCGAGCGCTTCCACCAGGATATACTGGACTTTGAACGCCACAACCAAGGACCGTATAACGAGAACATGATTGGAGACTACATTTGGGGGCTGATTCGTGAAAGCGATTTACAGTATAATCGTAAATCTCGGAAAACTACTCGCTTCTAAATCTTAGTAATTTTACTTTACTATAAAAAATGTAAAAAAAATATTCTGAAGTTACGTGAACGGAAAGACACTTTCGCCCGTTTTCTCATTGAAAATAAGTACATTTCAAAATATCACTGTACTGGTCACAAAAGCAAAGGTTGTGGTGAATAATAGCCATTTTCTTTACTTTTTAGGCATAAACAATTAAGAAATAACACTTACTACCCAGGAACAAAAATTGTGTTACATAGTGTCATTCTTTCTGCTGCATAATAGCCATTTTTTTAAGCTGCCATTTTGCTGCAATACAAAAGTAAGTCTTATTGTTTTCTGCGACGTTGCGCTGGGGAGCTTTTAGTGGATTCCGATGTATTCCTGTAGTGGTACATGTGATGGTTTTGGAGCAGGCCCACAGTACTGTTGACCAAAAGTAGTCTTTTCTCTTGGCAGTGGAAACCTTGCACCTGGATTATCGTCACAAGTGTTTTCTTTTCCTAGTCAATGTTTGCAACTGGCAAAAGTTTTGAAACTTTAAATTCCCACTTTTTATATAAACCACATCAGCAGGCATCATGTGTGGGCCAGGCTTCCTCTGAAAATGAACTCGCAGTTCAGGTGGGCTTTATCCGGTAAATAAAATAGTTGAGATTTTTGTTTAGTTTAACAAAGTATGGTATTGTGTGCTGGTTTTTTGTGTGGGTCTCCGCAGCACTGACCCTGCAGCCTACGTCTGACCCCAAAAGTGGGGGCTCCTCCCAGCAGCTTGACTTCGACATGTTTGGTGCGCAAGCCGCCCCCATCGCTCCCACAACCATTCTCCCTGCTGCTGCCACCGCCCCCTCCCAGGAAACATCAGGTGGGAGCGCATGGTGCCTTGTGTGCGTGGGGTGTGCCGTGTGCGCTCGAGTTTTTTTAGTATGAAACCTCGTTCTATCTCTGACCTCCATTTAAGTATTGACCATTCCTCCGTAACCTCCAGTGCACCCAGCCATGTGTTGGTGTCACAGCCCCAAATGGCCCCCACCAAAATACCCCCCCCCCCAGTGCCCCCCTCCCCCCAGCCGGTTGCCAGGGAGACGTCCATTGAACCCAGCCACACCAAGACGCCAGAGGAGGGGTCCAGGGGCCAAAGGAGAAGTGAGAGAGGGGGGGGCGAGGCACAAGAAGTTGGGGGGGAAGGTGGAAGGCAGTGAATGGTGGGGAAAGGGGTGCCAGAGGTTAGGTGGAACCCCTGGAGCTAAATAAATGATGCCAAATTTTAGAGAAACCGAGGTCGAGAGTAAGGACGCCACGGGAGGGTTAAAAAGCTTCTTGGATCATCAGAAGAGTTCCATGGTGAAGCTGTGTGAGCACAGCCGTAAAAAGTTCCATCGAGTAGCAGTGCAGCGAGAGTACTGATGAGAGCAGCCAGAAGAATAGATTGCTACCTAAACACATACGGGAGCAATGACTGGAAAAAGTTATCATGAATCCGGTGAGTGTAAAATCATTAAACTAAAAAAACGAAACTCTCTTATTTTACCAGGTAAGGCCCACTGAGCTATGTAGCTCTTTTTCAGAAGTCACCTAGCCACAAATGATAGCTCAACGAAGTGGCTTACCATGTGGAAATGTACAAGCATCCAAATACTCTAAACGCATGTTTCTAAGTGTGGAGGGAAAACCGGAGAGCCTGGAGAAAAATCCACGCGACCACGGGGAGAGCATGCAAACTCTAAATATACAGGCGTCTAGGTCGGCATCGAACTCACGACCTTCTGCATACAATGTGAGGGAGTTGAAATCTCGCAACTGTGGCACCCCCATTAAATCAAGCAAGCAGCTTAATGCTGGATTCAACCTTAATACCAGAACTGCAGTTGCTTGATATAATGCAGTGTTATTTAAATATTGCACTTTCATCCATTTATCTAAACTCTGTTTCTGGCTATACATATCAGCAGTGGGATTTGGTTTGTCAACTGACCCATAGGCTCCTCCAGGTTGTCTTGCTAAAATCAGTCCCTGATTTGATCACAGGTGTGTTAACACTGCTCCCTACTTGCGTGCCTTGGAGGCCTTTGCTCGACGTTTGTTAATGGTAGATACGGTGACTAACCCAGGTGTGTGTGTGTGTACGTTGTTGTGACCTGCAGGATTTGACCTCATAGGAGACATGCTTTTACCAAGCATGCAGCAGCAGCAACCGCAGATGCAGCCTCAAGTTCTAGGACATGCGCAGCAGGCGACTGGCAAGCTCGTCGCAAACGATCTTGACTCGTCGCTGGCGAACCTTGTTGGAAGTGAGTAGGGGGCCTTTTAATGCTCGTCAGTGTGCACCAACTCGACAACATGTGTGAGGTGGCGTTTGACCAAATTTTTCCAAATTGACGCAGAGTGGATAAAACCCGTCACAATAATAAAACTGAAAAAACAATGTATGACACACAGGCTTTCGCGACCAATATTATTCATACGAGGTTTTTTGTTTTGGTGTTATATCGCACAAATGTGTCGTTAAACCTGCCACCACCCAACACAACCAATTAGTAAGGTTTGGCACATAAAAAGTGCCAAATAGTTCAGCACCGGTGTTGGAGAGTACGACATTTTGCTGGTAATTACAACTAGCCTCATCAGGCGATAGCCAGAAATGATGAGGCTAGTAGTAATTACAACCAGTGTCATCTAACCCAAAAAAAAAACTTATGGAAAAACAATGAAACTGCCATTGGACAAATATCCCAATGCTGAAGATTTACTGTAAAATTACTCGGCTGGGGATTACATTTAGCGACGTCACCCCCACCCGCCTCACTACTGTACACAGTTGGCAGGACCCCTCTGAAAACTACCTCGCTTGGTATGCAGGAGGTCGTGGGTTCGATCCCAAACCTGACTCCTGCTGTATATTTGGAGTTTGCCGGTCTCTCTCGCCGTGGTCGCGTGGAATTTTCTCCGGGTCCTCCGGTTTTTCCCTCCATTTAGAATCAACATCACGCGTTCACAGTATTTGTCTGCTGTAAATTTCCACATAATGAGAAGCCACTTCGTTGAGCTGTCATTTGTGATAGCCAGGCCACTTCTGAAAAAGAGCTACATAGCTCAGTGGGGCCTGACCTGGTAAAATTTAGTTTTTATAATTTTTTATATAAAAAGAGTCATGAGACTTAGTGGGGCTTTCCTGGGTAAATAAGTCTAATGATAATCTCAATAATAATAATAATACATGCAAATTGCTTATAATTGTCAAACAAATCTTAGCTTTCTTTTAAAACACTCATTTTTGGGAATGATTTCGTGCTTAAATGTGGGTCCTTTGAATGTATTTACAAATGGTTGTGCTTTTCATCCTGTGCCATTACCAAATCTTATACTGCCATTTTTTTAACAGATCTTGGCATCAGCAGTCCAGCAAAAAAGTAAGTTTTACCATTTAATATATTAAATGTGTAGTTTTTCTTTACAACCGATATATACATTCAATTTACTTTTCAAAGATGGAAATTTTTCCAGTGATAAACTTATAATGTGCATGTTTTAGGGTTGGGCACACCGAGTTTTTCGCATGTGTTGCAGTGGTCACGCTGTGCATCTGTGCTTGCTTGTGTTGCGTTTGGCTGTAAGGGTGGAGAGCAGGTGATAATCCACACTTAGAAAAATTATTCAACTACAGTAATGGCAACGGCTGCAAAAACTGTGACTACAACTACAGAAACCGCAACAAATACAGCAACAACAACAGTGACAATGCCCGCAGTACCAGCTCCAACAACTAAAGGGTGACGGCAACAACAGGACAGGCTGTAACTGCGCCCCAGAACATCCGTTTACTCCCATAATTCCGTCACACTGCCTTCTTGTACCAGTGTATCGGTGCCACGATTGTCCCTTGTGTATCACAACGTGTTGCTTCCATCGACGTAGCATTATTTATCTTCTTTATTGAGCAGTAAGTTAGTCAACATTGCCATGATTGTTTCTCCCATCGCACTCACCGACTCGGTCCCCTCTCGTTTAAAACGCGCTGCTGTCAACCCTCTACTCAACAAGCCCAGGCCTTGATTCTGATTCACCAAACAACTATTACCCTATCTCCAATCTGCCTTTTCTTTCCAAGGTTCTCAGGCATGTGGCTGCCTCTCGGTTCCCAACACCATTTACTTTCTAATTACCTTAATGTTACTGCGCTATACTGGATTTGATGCTATTTATTTAAGTGCAAGCAATTGTTTAGCCTGGGTGGCTCTAAGTATGCAAATCAGCACAGTTTAATTCGGCATCCCCCACCAGGTCTCTGTCTTGGGTCCACGTCTCCTCTGTATCTACATGACCGTGTTAGGTGGTACTTTCAATTATCAGAGCTTGGGTGCAGCACAACTTCCTCCATCTGAATGAGAGATAAAACGGAGGTGATATATGCTCATTGGGTCTCGTCGCCAGCTGGTACAGGCAGGTCTGCTCAATCTGATGACCGATGGTCACAACAAACTCTCTGCACCAGAAAGTCAAATCTTGGCGTGTTCCTCGATGCATCATTCACTTTCGAGGCCCACATTCATAAAATTTTCAAGGTTGCTTTTTTTTCCCCCATTTACGGAATATTTCCTGGTTTACATCCAATCCTCGCGGCTGCTAATGTGGATAAATTGGTTTGCACTTTCATTTTCTCACATCCACGACTGCATTGCCTTGTTTACTGGCACCTCCAGCATGGTGCTTTGTTGACTCCGGTCTGTTGATAATGCAGCTGACCCAAACTCCTCGTTCAGAACATGTATCACCCCTCTGCTTGCATCGCCTCACTGATTTCCGGTTAAATTCCATACAGCATTCAAGGTCCTCCGCTCATTCAAGGCACTGAATGATCTCGCAGCTCCATATATTGGGGAGTTGCTGTGCCCCAACGTTCCAACAAGAACTCTGAGATCAGTGGACTTGGATCTCCCCTGCATTCCCAAAACAAAATCTCAAGTCCACGTGTGATCGGGCCTTCACTTCCGTGTTACCCGGATTGTAAAACTCTCTGCCGAAGACTGTCAGGGAGCCTGGTTTGGTTGGGATCTACAAGTCCTTCTGCCTAAAGACAATTCTCATTTAGAAGGCATTTTATATTCTAACTTAGACACTTTTTACACAACCCAACCCCAATTTTCATTAATGCCAAGTGCCGTCAGATTTTATGAAAGGCGCTGCATCAGCTGAACTCCTGCATGAAGATGCCTTTTAGTAGTGAGTGGCAAAAGCTTGTGGCCTAACCCAGAATACCTCGATTGGATTACTTTGAACGTTATTGGCACTTATCACCAGGCCATTTTTTTGCTCAATTTAAAACACTTATGAAAGGAACTTGGACCACTTTTTCAGTCTCTCTGGTCATCAGCTCATAGGATTTTGCCAAGCCTCTGGTTGACCGCTCTTGAATTTATCCTGAATGAATTGTTCTCGCTTTCTTGGAGGTCACATGAGTGGTGAGCTGAACTGGGTTGTGGTGATGACAGGCAGTTGCCGTGCGTGTGTTGCCTCTTCTAGGGGCCAGTGGAGTGGAGGTGAGAAGAAGTTAACGGGAGGAGCCAACTGGCAGCCACGTGCCGCTCCACCAGCCTGGGCTCCGGCACCCACTGCTCCAGCACCTGCCATGGTGAGAGAATGGCATGTATTATCATCATCACCACCATCATCATCTTCTTTATAATCTTTCTCATCTTTAGTTCCTGCGTGCTCTTGTAGGTCCTCTGTAGATGGATTGAACTACCTTTTTGACGTCATCTGATTTACTTGCACCACTGGGCTTGCAGTTCCCCCTGGCTGCACTCGTGACTTGCTCCCTGTTTGAAATTCTGGACTAAATTCTCTTTCTGGTACATTCTGCATAAAGGAAAATAATCCAATATTTATTTCGAGCAAATTGATTTAGACACTTCATGTAAAACGAGGTTAAAATTGTGTATTTCTCAATCTTATAAATTATACACCTCCCAATGAAGTTTTTCAAAAGCATTTTTAGAAAAAACAGTTGCATTACACATGGTTGTGCTGTCATGTTATATTTACCCCAGAATCATATTGTTCATGCTGTGGTTTACTCTCCCTCTCATGGATTACAATCACTTTAAGTAAAATTGTAACATTTCATTATCTTGTTGTCTGTGTGGCATGTAACATCTGCAGTACTTTCACTTGTTAACAGAACCTCCAACGATTTGCAGATATGTTTTCTGACAATTGAGAAAGCAATCCCCTGGTCAAGCCACAGCTATGAATTTGAGTGATGCCGCTGCCTTATGTTATATGCCCTAAGTGAGGCGTTATATTCCTGCGTAATAAAAGGTCAACCAAAGCAAGGTGACAATGCTGCCCTTAGTTACAGCGGGGTTGGCCCGCTTGCCTTGCCTCTGCCACGAGAGAGGTGATGGTGGAGTCGTACATTTCTCTGCACTGGAGCGATTTAGTCCCCTACGGTTGTGCCGACTGGGCTCACCTCGTGGAAACCCACAATCAACATGAGACCGAGGCTTCTTGGCTGTTGTGACTAAACTGTTTTGAACATGGGCACCTTTCTCACCTTGGTGATGAACCACCATTAATAAGCACAACAGGTGGGGCATGAAACACATTCCGTTCAGTCCTGGCTTCCAGCAGCCCAGTGAATATCCCCCGCGTGTTTTGTGGTGTGACATTACAGCAGCAGTAGCATCGTGACTATGTGCCTATGCATAACCACAACTCCTAAAGGGTTGTGTGGGATGCATGAGGCCAGACCAGTGACACTTTTAAATCATAAGCTACATTAGTTGTATGGCTATGTACTTGTGTTGGGTTTTCATGACGTCACATTGCCCACGTGACATGGCGCAGATAAACTTAGAGATTCACGAAACAGTTTACTGATTGGATGCTGGCTTCTATTGTGAATTTTCTTATCTGTGACCTTCCTCCCATACCTAAGAGCAATCTTACTGCAATAACCTAATGACACTACTTCACCTAATCTCCCTGCTCGATACATCACCCATACCTGCTGTTGTAGCATTCATCTTGATATGTGGCTGCATTCGGATGCTTAAAAAACCGAGTGAATGCGCTGCCCCACAATTCAATGGGGATGGCTGCTGGGTAACATCTCGGCCAATATGGTTTGTGAGCTTCTGCAACCACTTGAGCACCTTCACAACAGTGTACAGCTCATTGCCATAAGTAATACCTGGTGCCAATGTTTGAGGATACATCTTCCTCATGAGACTTGATGAATTGAGAGGTCTACAGCTGTTGCCAAGAAACAGCTGACTTGGTGCACACTGGATTATTTTCACACAATCTCGTGTCTTTGCTTAACTTTTGGTCAAAGTGTGTCACCTTGTCTTACTTTGGTACTTTCTTCATGTACAACTTGCTCCTGTGGTTGGCTGGTCTTTGGTTACCAATGATGTTCACAAATACTTCCTGTGTGCAATGTGGGTTTGTCTTATTTCCCTTTTCGAAATGAAGAATAATTAAGGCATTATTCCATAATCTGGAATTACATTTTTGTTTGCAAGTATTTGTAAACTAATTCTGCTCAGAGGGTTTTTTTGGGTTTAGATTGCGTAAATATAAATGTCGTTAAAGCCGTCACCACCCGACACAGCCAATTAGTAAGGTTTGTCACGTAAACAAAACATGCCAATTTGTTATTAGTACAGCACACCGGTGTGTTGGAGAATGTCGGATGGTAGTGGGTTTAAGAACACATTTATATTCAAGCGACCTTATCCAAAAAAACCTTATGGATAATTCTTGGCTTAAAGCTTTTGTGACTGCAGGAATTCATACTCTTTGGGTCTTTCGGTAAAATCACGTAGATAGAAAAATAATGTAAAAATACACTTTGGTTCTTTCGATAAAGTCACATAGGTATAAAATAAATCGCGATGTTTCAGGTGCAACACAAGCGTCTGTCCACCTGATGACGGACGCTTGTGTTGCGCCCGAAACGTCGATTTATTTTATTTTAGACCTATGTGACTTTACCGAAAGAACCAAAGAGTATGGATTCCTGCAGTCACGAAAGCTTCAAATAAATTTTTTAAAATAATTTATAAAATCACGACGTTTTGATTGCAACACAAGCAATCGTCCTCAGGTGAAAAAATATAGCAAGAGAGCTGCCGAAGCAGATTGTTATATAGGCCTGAGATGGGTGCAGCCCAAGGGTAAGTGGGCGGGGTTAGAAAAGAAAGATCGAGGGCACCCCAAAGGTGTTGGGCTGGCCATTGTATTGTGAGAGATTAGCATGTCAATGTAGCTACCGCCACGTCGTGGAATGCAACTCAAAGAGTCAGAAATAACTGCTAACATCGGCAGGTAGGATGGAAGCATCACAGCCAGTTATGACTTAACCTGGTTAATAACGTCCTTCCAATGATTGCTCTGTTTTTACCCATCTTAGTTGAAATTTTGTCTTTATATATCTGGATGGCTTCATGAACGAATCTTTGTTCATAGCCAGTAGGTTTGCAGAGTACCTTCGTCTTGGAAAAATCTATTTCATGTGTACCCACAGCGTTAAAACAATGATCAGCCACGGCTGAGGTATTGGTCCTACTGTGTTTCAGATCTGCCTTGTGTTCACGAACGCGGTGCAAGACATGTCGCTTAGTTTCCCCAATGTAACTACTGCCGCAGCCACAGCTTAATTTGTAGATACCGGGGTATTGCATGTCAGGGATCACATCCTTCACAGATGGGATCAGATCACGAATTTTATGTACGGTGTTGAATCGAACCTGGATGTTGTGTTTGCTCATGATTTTGGAAATCTTTTTAGTGACCCCTGCTATGTATGGCAAGGTGATGGTTTTGATTGGGTCCTCAGTTGGTTCTCTCCCAACGGTTGGGATGATAGCTTTATGGATTGTGTAGTCCGAATAGCCATTCACCTTGAGGGCTTGATATACTTGCTCCAGTTCACTAGCTAGGTGGTGATGGCTGGAAATGCAATGAGCCCTATGGTGTAGAGTTTTTATGAAGGAATTCTTCTGGGGTTGGATGGTGGGTGGCTTTCCTGTAGACAGTGTTCCAATGAGCCATCTAGTCTATTTTCAAATAAAACATCCAAGAATGGTAACTTGCCATCCTTTTCCACCTCCATGGTGAATTTGATGGTTTGGTGTATGGAATTGATGTGGTTGAAGAATTGGTTCAGAGCTGGCAGGCCATGTGGCCAGATGACAAACGTGCCATCTACGTATCTCTTCCACAAGGAGGGACGTAGGATGGATGCCTGGATGGCATCTGTCTCAAAATTTTCCATGAAAACATTGGCTATCACTGGAGATAAGGGAGAACCCATTGGGGTACCTTCAACTTATTTGTAGAATGTACCATTCCAGGTGAAGTAAGTGTTGGTGAGGCAGTGTCTCACCAGGGCCGGTACATCAGCATTCAGTCCTTGTTGAACCAAATCTTCAATGATTGCAATGGTGTCAGGCACAGGAACTTCTGTAAACAAACTACATCGAAGCTGACAAGCAAATCACCTGGAGATAGTGAGATGTCTTAAATTCGAGATACCAAGTGAGCTGAATTAAGTACAGCTCAGGTGGTCTTGCCAGTGAATGGAAGCAAGGTAAGGATGTTAAACTATTTCTGCTCGTTTTAGTTCAGCAATTGGTGTCACTTCTTTGTCCAGTTATGCCGTCTGGTCCAGGAGATTTTCCCCCTTTTCGTTCTGTGACTTGGTGCGGTGGTGGCGGCGAGATGTTAACTTCCTCACCTGGTATACACGAGGCCATGGGTTTGATCCCGACCCTCACACATGCTATATATTTGGAGTTTGGGGTGTGTCTCTCTCTCTCTCCACGTGGTCAGGTGCATTTTTATCAGGGTCCTCTGGTTTTTTCCCCTCCACATTTGGAAACATGCATTTAGAGTATTTGGATGTTATACATTTCCACACGACAAGCCACTTCGTTGAGCTATCGTTTGTGGTAACCAGGTCGCTTCTGAAAAAAAGATATATACAGTGAGGGGAAAAAAGTATTTGATCCCCTGCTGATTTTGTACGTTTGCCCACTGACAAAGAAATGATCAGTCTATAATTTTAATGGTAGGTTTATTTGAACAGTGAGAGACAGAATAACAACAACAAAATCCAGAAAAACGCATGTCAAAAATTGATTTGCATTTTAATGAGGGAAATAAGTAGTTGACCCCTCTGCAAAACATGTACTTTTGTACGGGCATAGGGGTGTTCGGGCGTACGAGCATACACAAACAAGCAGGTGCGTGTCGCGCAGTACGCAGGCCCCCCCACACGCATTGAGATCCGTGACATTCATTGTTTGATTCGTAAAAAAGGGTGTGGGAAAAGGTCAAGGACTAGAATGGTTACATTCATTCTGGAATGATAAACGATAATTGAATTCAGTTTTTTTTTAATCTCATGCAATTCAGTCAGAACAAAAAATAAAAACAGAAGAAATCATGATTAATGTAAAAAAAAATGTCCGTGAGGCAGTGTTTCACAAATATACAGTGAAGGAAAAAAGTATTTGATCCCCTGCTGAATTTGTACGTTTTCCCACTGACAAAGAAATGATCAGTCTATAATTTTAATGGTAGGTTTATTTGAACAGTGAAAGACAGAATAACAACAATAAAATCCATAAAAACGCATGTAAAAAATGTAAAAAATTGATTTGCATTTTAATCAGGGAAATAAGTGTTTGACCCCCTCTCAATCAGAAAGATTTCTGGCTCCCAGGTGTCTTTATACAGGTAACGAGCTGACATTAGGAGCACACTCTTAAAGGGAGTGCTCCTAATCTCAGCTTGTTACCTGTATAAAAGACACCTGTCCACAGAAGCAATCAATCAATCAGATTCCAAACTCTCCACCATGGCCAAGACCAAAGAACTCTCCAAGGATGTCAGGGACAAGATTGTAGACCTACACAAGGCTGGAATGGGCTACAAGACCATTGCCAAGCAACTTGGTGAGAAGGTGACAACAGTTGGTGCGATTATTCGCAAATGGAAGAAATACAAAAGAACTGTCAATCTCCCTCGGCCTGGGGCTCCATGCAAGATCTCACCTCGTGGAGTTGCAATGATCATGAGAACGGTGAGGAATCAGCCCAGAACTACTCGGGAGGATTTTGTCAATGATCTCAAGGCAGCTGGAACCATAGTCACCAAGAAAACAATTGGTAACACACTACGCCGTGAAGGACTGAAATCCTGCAGCGCCCGCAAGGTCCCCCTGCTCAAGAAAGCACATATACATGCCGGTCAGAAGTTTATCAAAGAACATCTGAATGATTCAGAGGACAACTGGGTGAAAGTGTTGTGGTCAGATGAGACCAAAATGGAGCTCTTTGGCATCAACTCAACTCGCCGTGTTTGGAGGAGGAGGAATGCTGCCTGACCCCAAGAACACCATCCCCACCGTTAAACATGGAGGTGGAAACATTATGCTTTGGGGGTGGTTTTCTGCTAAGGGGACAGGACAACTTCACCGCATCAAAGGGACGATGAACGGGGCCATGTACCATCAAATCTTGGGTGAGAACCTCCTTCCCTCAGCCAGGGCATTGAAAATGGGTCGTGGATGGTTTTTCCAGCATGACAATGATCCAAAACACACGGCCAAGGCAACAAAGGAGTGGCTCAAGAAGAAGCACATTAAGGTCCTGGAGTGGCCTAGCCAGTCTCCAGACCTTAATCCCATAGACAATCTGTGGAGGGAGCTGAAGGTTCCAGTTGACAAACGTCAGCCTCGAAACCTTAATGACTTGGAGAAGATCTGCAAAGAGGAGTGGGACAAAATCCCTCCTGAGATGTGTGCAAACCTGGTGGCCAACTTCAAGAAACGTCTGACCTCTGTGATTGCCAACAAGGGTTTTGCCACCAAGTACTAAGTCATGTTTTGCAGAGGGGTCAAATACTTATTTCCCCCATTTAAAATGCAAATCAATTTATAACATTCTTGGCATGCGTTTTTCTGGATTTTGTTGTTGTTATTCTGTCTCTCACTGTTCAAATAAACCTACCATTAAAATTATAGACTGATCATTTCTTTGTCAGTGGGCAAATGGAAGAAATACAAAGGGGATCAAATATTTTTTTCCCTCACTGTAGCTCAGCGGGCCTTACCTGGTAAAATAAAATAAATCGTAACTACATGTATTCTGGTGTAACATCTGGCACATCCTTCCTATGTATCTGAGAGCCACTTTGATTCCTTGCCTATATGCATTTTTTAAATAAAGATCTGCTTTAAAAAACATTCCTTCACAAATCTTAATATTCTATCTCAATCATATTGTGGTTCCTTCTATTTCCCTCCGAGGAATACATTTGTATATTGCCAATCATCAACCTTTGCTGCTTTGATGCACCCTTTGCTTGCTGATAACTTCAAACAAACATTGTGTTGGTAAAATACTAGGCGACACAAATGTAAGTTTCAGTCACTTTTAGCAAATGTGAAATGTTGCAACTGTGGTTTTATTACCTTAAATTCGTAGCGTTTTTTAAAAAATGTTTTGCCTTACTCCTACATTTGTTTTTTTTTTGTTTCAGCAAAATGGTTGGCCCTTCCCTCATTATGTAAGTGTTTTCCCATGCCATTTAAATTTTTGTTCACATTTTTCCTTTTTTTATTCCACCTTTTGGAATTATTCATTTTTTGTAATGGTGTTATAACATGCTTTTACAAAGTCACCACGGAGACTCGTGATGATCAATACGCATGAGGGAAGCGCTTGTTGTGCCTGCACAGCTGAAGATAATTTATGCAATTAAACCATTGGGCAACATCGTCGTCATGTGCTGACCTGTGTGGCTCTGCCGTCTACAGGAGATCATGTTGTTTTGCTGTTCTGCTTAAAAGTAGATGGTGCAGCTGAGGATATTGTGGTAGAGCAAGCCGGCTAGCCATTCCGTTTAGGACACGTCCGTTATATGAGGGGGGGTTAACTATATCCAAATAAATGTTTGCATGAAAGCACCAAAGGCATGCACGTACACACGTGGGAGTTGTGTGCGTCCTACACATGCATTCACGTTTTTAACTTGCGCACACATTTATCACGCTGTTAGACAGGAGACCGTTTGAAGTTAATTAATTAACAATGACATTGCATCATCTTTCAAAAAATATGTATTTTAAACTTCATAATATCATGCCCAAATGTACTTAAAATAGCATTTGCCCTGGAGAGCTGTGGTAAATTTCAATAACGATGGCTTTAGCGTTAGGCAGTCCACACTACAGTCCACTGGCCAAATGTGGTGCAGGGGGCACATTTATTCTCGCTCACCGTGCCACTTGAACCTATTGTTTAAAACACCGGCCCACCCATAGCGTGGAATGAACATGAATAACATTAGTTAGTTAACATGAATGTGTGAAGTAACTAAGTGCCTTTGTAGCTGTACAGGCTGAGTGATAACTGTGCCTGGCAGGGGCTGGGGTCCGGACAGACGTGGGCAGTGACCCTGCAGTGAGTGAGCCTGCAGAGCATTGAGTGCTGTACCCATGTCATCCAGCTGTTTACTGACTATCCCTCTCCTTTATCTTCTGATTATACATTTTCTCCTGTCTCTTATAGCTCTCTACGCAATACATCTCACTTCCAACTCTTGTCTCCTCTCATTTGAATGTATCTCTCCTACTTTACTCAAAGCTTTTTTAAATAGAGCACAGTCTGTTCTGTAACACGGTAGTTTTGTTTCTGAATAAAACCACATTATTAATAAATCGTGTTTATAATATATAATTTTGGGTAAAGCACAGTCCGGGATAACATGTGAGATGTGTGTGCAGGCTGAACAAAGACTGAGGCACGTGGGTAGCATCTAAAAGCATCCAGAAGAATTCCGCCTTGTGCGATGCTACGCTGAGGCATCCATACAACTGCTCATGCCTACTCACGTGACATAGTTATGTTCACTCGATTGCATTATATCCGATTCATATCCGCGTTATAAAACAAAATGTTCCCTCATACATTTGTCACGTTTATATCCAATTTTCGTTCTGAAAGCACGTGTTTATAAGAGATCAAACTGTACACCTATATTGTAAATATATTTCTTATCTACTCTTGTCTATTTTATAACTTTTCAACAACATCCAATCCAAAAGAGAGAGGTATCTGGACCAAAGGTAATGGGCAGGGCTAGCCGGGATGCTCCGGGAACCCGTGCGAAGGTTCCATGTTAGGGCGTGGCCAGAGGCGGAGCCTAGCTGCGCCTGCGGGAATATAAGCGGGGGCGGGGGAGAACTCGGGGTTCGTGTTTGTAGTCTTGGATCCGGACTGCGTCGCTGCTCGCCGTCATCTCTCTCTGTCGTCTGGCCACGTGGAAGATCTCCTGCGAGGTTCCATCACCATTCCCGGCCCACCGCCAGCCAGCGGCGAAGCCGAGAGTGGACAGTGGAACCATGCCGTGTGATCGATCGTGTATGTAGCCAGGAGTGCTAACATCTAAGTTTTGTACCATAATGAGAAGAAAGGTTGGCTTGTGCTGTGTGAATAATAGAAGTGCCCTCTCCACGACGAGATGCGGAAGTCGCTCATTACATTGGAGTCAGAAGTGGTTCAAAACGAAACAAGATTTAATAGATGTCTAAACATCAGAAGAAACGTAACCCACCTGTGGCGTCTTCCCATGACGATGAAAATGGTAACCAAGACCTGCTGCCCACCCCGGGAACCGTGGTCCCGGTTTTGGCAACCACGGTGGGAGAAGTTGCTGCACCGGAGACGATCGACGCAGATGCACCATCTCTGCACCAGCAGCTCGAAGAGGGCTGGAGGAAGGTGTCGGAGCAGCTAGACTTGTTGCGGGCGGTGGTCGTACAACCGGTGTCGCTTGTCACGGTGACTACGGTGGCGGGGCGCTCAGTGCTGACATCGCCGGGAGAAAACGACCAGGAGTCCGCAGTAGTAGTCCTGGCTGGAGCGTCTACAGGTGCGACGGCCGCCATCACGCGTGGTGAGGAAAATGCGCAGCCGGATGCCGCCATTTTGGGCGGTGCGAGAGAGGCGCGGACGGAGTCCGCCATTTTACAAAGTGCGCATGGTGCGCAAGACTCGGCACCCGCCGCTGAGAACATGGTGAGTAGGACCGATCGCACTCAAGACTTCCTCAAGTTAAAGAATTCGTCACAGCAGGTGGCGATTGGAGCGCCTTCACTTGGCGATTTGAAGCGGCTTTCCGATCAGTGCATTGGACAGAAGATAAAGCGCTGATCGCTCTGCCGACTGTTTTGGACAAAAACGCTCTTGCTGTCTTAAGAGATATTCCTGCTGATAAAAAGGCTACACTTCAAAGTGCTTATGCTGAGATGGCGGAACGTGTACGAGCCGCCTTCCTATACACGCCGCAAATTTCTTCAGCGTAGGCGAGGGGAAGCCGAGACGCCTCTCGCCTACCGCAGCGCGCTGTTGGCGTTAGCGAGAGCAGCTTACCCTGGGGTGAATCCGGAGGCCCTCGACTTGCTCGTCATGGAACGGATGTTGGGACTGGCGAGAGAAATTGGTGTGGTCTTACCTGTGTGTGACGAAGACACACAAACATCCTGATGGGCTGCCAGGTGTCTTCAGGCCCACGAGAATCTACAGCATTGGGCTCAGATGGCAGCATGGACTGGAGACCCCTGCCGAGACGGGGAACTGAAGGGATCGTCGCGGATATGACTTCAGAGGGAGACATCGCTGCTGCGCTCCCGTCGTGGAACTGGAGAAGAGGGGATTCTGCGCGCTGTCGATGGAACTGGGGACCGCGTCAACAGGAGGATTGGATGGCGCAGAGGCCATCTCTTGCCTGTTTCTGCTGCGGTCAGCCGGGGCACTTGGCGCGAGGATGCCAGAATCGTCCTCGGACACCGACTAAGGCTCCGGCGCCCGCTGCCCCTCCGACGGCTCCACCTCAACCCCAACAGGCGAGTCGTGACATATCGGACACCCGGTCCATTTTGAAATTTCAGGCATCTAATGACTCAGGGTTCATCCGCTCTCAGCATAACACACATTGACATCGGGCAATAATGTGATTCGGTTGCACATGGGTGGCCTAGCTGGGGGACACTGGAGGAAATTGACGCTTCGCGTGATCGCGGCAGCTGCAGGTTCTTTGGCGGTATCCAGTTCTATTCAAGGTATTGAGGTCTGTGTCTTTGTAGACACGGGGAGCCTCGGCTACCATTATTTCTGATGTTATTTTTCAATTGTTGTCGATCTTTGCTCATCAAGTGTGACCTGTCGTTAATGCTTGTGTCGCGGCGAACGGTGGGAGCATGGGCATCATTGGTCAGGTGGATGCCCACATCGAAATTGGCGAGATTGCTGTGGTCAGATTTGTCCTGATCTCAAAGTCACTGGCTGTTCCCTGCCGTTTGGGCACCGATTTTCTGAAAAGGATGCCTATTAAAATCCTGGTTGATCAAGGGTGTGTGGAAATGCCGTCGGGTCGCAAAAATGTGTTTTGCCGTCGTCGCATGTGCATTCGGCAGCGAGCGTCACGGTACAAGCTCTTGCTAAGGATTCGGTGAAGATCCACCGGGATCTCAGATGCTTGTACTGCTACGCTATCGCAATGAATTGGGGAATGTTGATCCGATGGCTGGGAGCCTTCTGACGTCAAATATGGCGACTTGCCGATTGGCGCTAGTTGGCGCACAAACAGTCCTTCGCTCCGATCAGGCCCCGTTCTTGCAAGTGCTTAACGTGGGTCCGGGTACGGTTGTGGTTTAGGCAGGTATGGTATTGGCTCACGCTACAACCGCATTTTGTGAGAATGATACCGTGGTGCGGGGAAACAGGATCACGTGCTACCATGCTCCGTTGGTGACAGAGCATGGTTACATTGCCCACAGGTGCTGGTTGGTACGTGACCTGAGCTGCATAAGCCCTGGCAAGGGCCCATGGAAGTTGTCGAGGTTAAACGGCCACAGTGTGTGCGTATTCGGTTGGGCCGTCGCCATTGGTTTGTCCATCCGTCTCGGTTGAAGCCGTTTGTTTCTCCGCGGATTGCCTCTCCATGTCCAAAAATTGGTCTGCTGGTGTCTGGTGTGTCCGAGCCAGGGATGGTGCGTTCGGAGGGCGTGCATCAGAAGGATTGTGTCGTGCTGCCCACAGCATCCGAGCCTGTGACCATGGACGGGTGTCGAAGCTTCGCCGGGATCGAGGAGATGCCTGCTGCCGCCGAACCTGCTGCACCTGTGCCTCCTGTTTTGCAGCCCGCGTCTCTTGCTGTTCTCGTGGTGTGCACACTGCCCGAGCAGGAGCACAAGACCGTTCCCATCGACGGACCGGCATCGCGAACTCGGTCCAAATGCATGCAATTCCGTTGATTCCTTGTTCTGGGTATTGCTCAGGAATGGCGGAGAGGTTTGTTTTTTCCTCCTTGTTCCTGTAATTTTCCCTTCCCTCCTTGTTGGGTGTTGATTGTTCCTGCGAATTGTCCCGCCCTTTAAGGAAGATAACTCGAGTCCTGCTTTTTATAGCTCTTTATTGTCGTTCTTATCCTGCACATGGATGTACTTGGCTGGGACGGCAAAAAATGTTATCACGGGGGCGGGGGGCGTGATGTAAAGACATGATGACACCTGCTGGTTAGGAAAGGGAAGCACGGATACAGGCACCGCTAAAACAACATCCAAACCGAATGAGAGAGGTATCTGGGCTAAAGGTAATGGGCGGGGCTAGCCAGGATGCTCCGGGAATATAAGCGGGGGCGGAGGAGGACTCGGGGTTCGTGTGTGGAGTCTTGGATCCGGACTGCGTCGCTACTCGCCATCATCTCTCTCCGTCGTCCGGCCACGTGGAAGATCTCCTGCGGGGTTCCATCACCCTTCCCGGCCCACCGCCAGCCAGCGGCGAAGCCGAGAGTGGACAGTGGAACCACGTCGTGTGATCGACCGTGTGTGTAGCCAGTAGAGTGCTAACATCCAAGTGTTGTACCATAATGAGAAGAAATATTGGCTTGTGCTGTGCCGTGTGTGAATAAAAGAAGTGCCCTCTACACGACGAGTCGCGGAAGTCGCGCATTACACGTCTGTGAGCTCCCACTACATTTAGTTCTGAATACATTGTTCTGTCTAAATGTCTGTAGCACACAGCCCTCGGCATGCTTGTCAATTCAGTCCATGAAAACAATTTTTGTCACCCCTGCTTTCAAGGATTTTGTAATTTATTGTGAAATATCCTTAGACACACAGACGATATTTCCTTGGAAAAGCAAGAAGTAGCCTGGAAGCTGAAAGGTTTGGATGTGGATAAAAAGATCTTTTACCAATTGTGCGTGTGTGTGGTTTATAGTGAAACTCCTCGTGTGTGTGACCCTTTTAGCCAAGATGGCGAGATGTTAAATAGCTCGCCTGGTCGTGGATTGGATCCTGACCCTGACTCCTGTATATTTGGAGTTTTCGTGTATCTCTCTTCCCATGGTCGCATTTATTTTTTATCTAGGCCCTTCGGTTTTTCCCTGTACATTTAGAAACATGCGTTTTATAGTTTTTGGCTTCTATACATTTCCACAATATAAGCCACTTAATTGAGCTGTCGTTTGTGGCCAGGTCGCTTCTTAAAAAGAGATGTGTATGTATAGCTCAGTGGGCCTTACTTGGTAAAATTAAATTTAAAAAAATAGTTGAATTTATCGGAGAACACTTGTTGTCGGACCAATATTCCGAACTTCCAGGAATCCAAGGATTGATCTCACCATTTACAAGCATACACCAAATCAAAAGTGTTCAAACCCTTGAGAGATGCATGCTTGGAATTGTACTGAGACACCGAAAGAGGAACACATGGATCGGAAAACAAACATATCAGAGACATCATTGATCTTCATCCACTTGACGATAAATCATGGCTGATGATGATGGTGATTTGGACCTACTGTCTTGCACAGATTCCTTTGCCCGCCGAGGCACTAGAAACCAGGCGCAATGTATGGCTGGCCTCAGGAGCACTAGCCCAAAACTGCATTTGTGTGAAATAAATTGGCTATAAACGACATTACATCACCTGCAATGAGATGTAACACATGATAACATCATCTTGTTTAGAAATAATGTATGATTTTAACATAAATGCAATTGAGGTATAGTGCCTGCCCACACCCAGGCCTGGCCCTTGGACCAAGCGGAGACGTGTGGACATTACCAGTGTATGATGTCATTAGCCATTGGCGAGTTACATGATGCATTGGTCAAAAAGATACATGTATTTGGTAAAATTTTACCCAACTTTTTAAATCAATCAGTCCCTTTTCGGGCAAGTACTTTTTAGAAACACAAATTTACTTTCACTCCTTATAAAGATTATCTTTATGTGCATTATAGCCCCCTGCCTCAGACGTGTAAAGACTTACAGATAATATTCTCTTTATCCTTAGGAAATTATTACAAACAAATATAGCTCTCTCATAGGAACATAAAAAATTACGATATAATCATTGATTAATATTGCTTTTATTTTTGTCATTTCAGAAATAACTTGTCTTGCTTTGTTTAATTCAGGCACCAGGAGCCATGGCTGGAGTACCCTTGATGGGACCACCACCAGCCATGTTTGGAGCCACCAGTGCTCAGACTGGCATGAGACCGCCCTTCGGGAGCATGGGTACCGCGCAGGTAATTACATTCAGCCGTATCCGCAGCCTGTTTTGACTGCTATTGCATACAAGTTAAGAGCCACACTGGCCCACAGTTTTTTTGTATGCATGCATGTTGAACTTCTTTCTCACCATATGTAGCCAACCGTGCCATTTGGAGGTGCGATTTTAGCACGGTTTTGTGGTAATTACTGTTCGCACACACGAGGGATGAAATGCTTTATATAAATATTGATTCTTAAACTTATGATTCATGCATGTGATTACACATAAGAATCTGTTTTTTTGTATTTAATTGGTTCTTGTGACCTCTGCAGCCACTAGAGGCCACTCAATTATTGGCGTTTAAAAAGTAATTGATATTTAACCAAATTATGATGCCAAAATGCGACAGTTTTCCAGATCACCAGGTGGAGCTGAATCGTTACATCCCTGTTAAGGCTGACAGAAAACAACAGCGGCATGCCTAACACCACTTCACCTACCCACATTACTCATTGCTGATGATAGCCACATTACCACACCAAGCACTCATTTTGGACTAATTTGACGTTTGGAAGACTCGCTCTAGTTTCACACACCAATGGTACCACCACTCCCCTATTAATCCCTAATGAGGAATCTAACCTTTTAGGGATCATCTATTGCATTTAATCTCCACAGTTTTTAGCCATTATACTTTCCCACCCTCTACCCATAAGCCTCACCCTTCTATCTGTACCTCAGAACAATTTAGAGCGAGGGATAGAGCCATCCTAGATAAAGTTAAACATTTTTTTTTTACACAGCCTCAAACAAGCAAGAAATTGGATGTCTATCCTTGGCCTTGTTCTTCGCTTTTTGAGTGTGGAAGTGTCACCTCAGAGGCCGCTGTCTGCTGAGACGAGTGTCTTTCAGGAGAGCTCGTTTTAGCTGGACAAGCATCAGTTGCACTTTTTCATATAAGAGGCTGTGAGAGAGTAGAGCTAAGATGGAAAAGACCAAATAGGCGACATGAGTTCTCAATGGTGGAGTCGTCCTCAGGCTGGGATTTGTCAAATGAAGATAAAACTGAGAAATTAATATTTCCTCAAGATCTCTTGCACTTGCTGGGATGCAGCATCAGGTGGAAGCTGAAGCTTGTGGAACTGGAACAATCTAGCCGACCCGATGTGGAGCCATTCTTCATCAGGGGTCTAACTGGCAAGGAATTACAACTCTTATTCTTTTTCTAGATGCTCTGAAGAAACAGATCCACTGGGAGTGAGCAAAGCAAGCAGAGGCTCCATGGGCCACGAACAGCCTCAAGGACGAGGCAGACACAAACATTTTTTCTTCAGTCCCATGTGTAGATGCGGCAATGGTAGTCAAAGTATTCCCAGGGTTACCCTGTGTACAGGAGGAAAGCTCCCAGTCCCTGCTGGACACTGGGCAAGGGCATTGGATAATGGATTTAAGAATGGTCATCGTGCTGCAGCTTCTGTCGTATGCATAACCCCGTGTGTAGCGTTTACAGCCAAGTCTGTCATTAAGTCATTGTAGACTCAAGCTCAATGAAGAGGAAGACCAGAAGTTATATCATGCCTACCTCGACATTCAGGACATGGCCATATTTTCTCTCGAAGCAGGAAAGATACCTGCTCAACAGCACCTCCAAGGGTGGTGACTTCTGCCATAGTGGGCCAATTGATGATCTGACAGTAGCGGCCAAAAGCTGACCACCAGCTCAAGGGCGGTCTTGTGCACTCTGCCGTTCGAAGATAAATCCTCTTCAACAAAGACCTATAGGAATGACTTCAAAAGGTGTATGATGCTTAGAACGTGCAGTCGCGCAATTTCTTTCGACCCCTGTGGGCCTCCTGGATGTCAATCCCAATGCTACAGCAGGAAGCCTGCCTCCTAAACCAGCCTACAAGTTATGCTTCTCAAGAAGAAGAAAAGCAAAGCAAAATCCCAAACGACAAACTGATACAGTGGCTTCAGTGGACAAGTATTAACAACACTGACGGTGCCAAGGGGAGTGTGCTGGTCATCCTCCCCATCTTCTGTATGCAGAGGGGTGTTTACACCGGTGCGGGTGTGCACTATAATGGACGTGCAGGTCTGAATAATTGTGGAGCAGGGTTATAATCTGGACTTCCAGGAACTCTCACGTTTCGGTGGATTTAAGCCTTATGATCTGGCAGGGGTAGTGCATTTGAAGTCGAGGGTGCCTTGATCCAGGGGTGTGGGCTTTACACCCTAAGGTGTTCGAGCAGGTCAAATGCCAGTCCGGTTCATTCATCATGGACCTCTGCGCCCTAGACCAATCACCAGTTACAACGGCTCTGCATGCAGTTTCGCTGCCTAGGGACTGCTGTGACGGATGCGTTCACGATCTCCCCCTGGATTGGGGCAGTTCCATATGCTTTTGCTCATTTGTCTATCCTGCTAAGTGTGCTGGCCAAGATACGGAGGGAAGGGGAATTGGATGCTACTGATTATCCCACATTTGGGCAAGATAACAATGCTGGTTCTCGGAGCTTCTGGAACGGAGAACAGGCCTATGTTGGATACTCCCAGCTGGGGAGGATCTAATGTGCTAAGGCGAGATGCACTGTGGATGACCACTGGAAGGTTGAGGTTCAAAAAAGGTGCAGATCCTCCTACTATTTAAACCAAAACAAGCCTCCATGGGTAAGGTTTTTCACCAGACACTGGAGGGCATTTTCCTGCTGGTGTGTCCAAGGAGGGTCGTCACCTGTAATTCCAAACACCGGCTATCGCTAATCATAATTCCGGTGGAATTTTGAGAGCGGCATGTCAACAGTGTTCATAAAGAACCCATCTTTTTTGGCTGTTTATGCTTTTAACATATGTAGTGGAGTCCCGGTGGGTTCTTGGCAGTGCTGTTTTGGCTCATGAGAGCTATGGTTCTGGAGAGACCTATAGGCGGACAACATCTGTGGTTCCTTGGGATCCTTAGAATAGTGTTGGATGCTCCCATATGTCCTCTTTTCGTACATAATGGCTATGGTTTTAGAGAGGTTCCTAACCTTTAGAACGGTATTTTTGTTAGCCGTCACGTCGGCCAGAAAGGGGTGCGAAACCACATGCCTTCATGGAATTTCAATGGGATAAGGTTGCGCTGAGGAATTTTCCTCCATTTTGCCCAAGGTGGTGTCAACCTTCCACTTGCAGAAGGAGCTGAGTACCGACATTGCTGTCCTCCGCTGTTCACCTCAGAGGATTCTCCACACTTTTTGTATGTGGCGAGAGATTTGAAATTCTACCTCCATAGGACAGTAGACTGCCGAAAAATCATAGCAGCTGTTCGTCCTGTATGGGGAAACTCTGCCAGGCACTGCTGCACACTGGTCTAGAAGGAGAACTCTCTGGGGTTGAGGGCATATTTCACCAGAGTGGTGGTGACGTCATGGGCCAGGACATCTGTAAGGAGCCAACCTGGAGGTCGCTGCCATCTAAGAAGTGGCCTGTACCTCGGTACCACCTCTTGTATGGCTGCTGAATGTTAAGAAGAACATTGGACCGTTGACCGGCAGTATAGGACAAATAGAAGATGAGATTTTATACCTTGGTAAGGACAAAACTAGTCCATAGTGCCAGCCACTGTTCTCCACCAGCCGTCTCCACGATTTGCCTACTCCTTGCGATGATTGGGGGAGTCTGCCAGTGTACGTATATCAGTGAAGAGGTAAGTGACACATGTTTAATTCCGTTCGTGTCCTTATCTTCCTTTTCGTTGTTCTTACATGTTTAAGTTAGGAGCCTCCACTACTTGCATCCAGTTAATTTTGAGACTTCTCCCTTCCCTCCCTCCACATTGCCTTAGTTGTGTGTTGAAAGAATGTTGTGTTCTGTGTATCCCCCTACCGTGAGTGTGCTTTGCTATTGGTAGTGAGGCTTATGGGTAGGGGGCGGGGAAGGCTTAAAAGCCTTATATGCTACTCGTTCTGCGGTCTGGGGAAATTTTTGAATGTTACACTAAAATAACAATT
Organism: Petromyzon marinus; assembly: GCF_048934315.1. Classification (NCBI taxonomy): domain Eukaryota; kingdom Metazoa; phylum Chordata; class Hyperoartia; order Petromyzontiformes; family Petromyzontidae; genus Petromyzon; species Petromyzon marinus. The sequence continues at coordinate 545,528 of NC_133715.1, read as the reverse complement.
TACCCAATATCAAAAAAGACAAAGTTGCATAATGAGCCACGTTTGGGCCCCCATTGGATGCCGACCGCATTACAACCTCGCCATCACAAACCACCTGCCTAACCGCTAACCATCACCACTGACCCTTCAGCTAAGAGGCTACAGGCTGAATGGGTGGCATTGATGCAGTGATTAATTCCACCAGTGATTTTTATGAATTGGCAAAATTCAATATCATGACTTGATTCAATATTCTAATTTTGTGATCTCATTTTTTATTGTTTCTGGCTCGTTTTGTCTTGTATAGTTTTGTCACCGTTTTATATTACCAACACCATGTGGCGTAAACATAGAAGACTAATCCGACCAATGAGACCATGTTTATTACTTTTACAATTCATTGTAAATGCCAAGGGCTCCAACAGCCGTACAAAAGCAACATTGAAGATCCTCCAAGTGGTGGTGGAACATTCCAAGCTGTCCCGAGAGGCGGCCTTGTTAAGGAGTGTTGAGATGTCATTTGCCGCCCTGCCACAGGGGGGTTACCCAGTAGAGCTGATTCTCAAGACGCCCTCCTATCCCATAAGAGGGGTAGAGCATACACGCGCTCCCTCTCATCTCTATACCCAATCATATAGTCAGGGTGGAGTGATTTCGAAGCTACAACAGTATCGTGACATAATGGCATACAGTAAGTCACACCCACTGCCACAACTGATCAGTCCGGCTCAAGATGTCCTGCACACACACAAAGACGAATGATCCCCCATATAGCCTTAGCAGACTGTTGGGGCAGGTGCGGTTAGCGAGCACCTTATGAATGCTGGAATGGCATGAGGGGATAGGTGGCCAGCACCTCGCCCAGCCGTCTTTGTCTCCCCAGAGGCGATGTTTACACACTGCACCAGGCACTCATTTGAGGCCCAGTCGACCTCGGAGGCCAAGGACCGATTAAAATAATCGTCACCAGTGTTGAATCAAACTCGGGCCACTGGGTTCGTAGTGCAGTACTCTAACCACCACTACCGCTCCCCAGTTGTGTGCGTGTACAACCCGCCATGGTTGCTGGGAATCGCTTTCATCCATCTCCATGGGTGGCCTTGAAACAGTTGTGGGAATTACACATTTGTGGCTGCCAAGTATTCAAACCTAACATTTTAGGTCATTTTATTATTGATTTGACATGGTACTGAGCTCCCTGAGCAACTTAGCCATCTAAGTGGCACTTACCAGTAACGTCTGGCGAATAAGCAGTATTTGACGAGCACTCATGACTACTTATGAGCCCCTGGAGGACACCAGTCCATTGTTGGCATGTTCAAAGAAATGCTGCTGGTTAACATAAGTCTGGAAGGCAGTAGGCTCAAACTCTCCAACATTTTACTTGGAGATATAACAGGTGATCTATTTTAATGGTTTACATTTTAGTTTTGAGGGTTTTTTACAATAATTTGGAAATATGAGCCTTGACACCAGTGTAACAATGATGGTGCTACTTGATATTTAACTTCCTGGGTGCAGCATCAAGTGTACTTTATACAAATTGCTGAAATGCCAGAGCAGGATTTAACATGACAACCTTGTATAAACTGGCTCAATGGCAGGTTCAGCTACCTGTAGGTAACCAGCCACATTTAAATAGATATATATCCGGAATTTATCAAAACTACTTAGCATAAATCCTTCATTCAGCAACACTAAACTAAACTATTTTTTATGTTACTAGGTAAGGCCCGCTGAGCAATATAGCTTTTTTTCAGAAGTGGCCTGACCACAAATGATAGCTCAACGAGGTGGCTTATCACGTGTAAATTTATAGCAGCAGACAAATACTCTAAATGCATGTTTCTAAATGTGGAGGAAAAAACTACAAGACCTGGATAAAAATCCATGTGACCAACTCCAAATATACAGCAGACCTCAGGGTAGGGATCGAACCCACGCTCTCCTGTATACCAGGCAAGGGAGTTGACAGCTTGCAACCGCGGCGCACCCATTTAATACAGTTCTGTGAAGGAGTTTAAAACCGGTTCGGTTGCAAATGCTTGGACTGTGGGTTGGCCAACAGTCCTAAAATATGCATTTGCCTCTTAAGTAGCCAAATTTTAGTTCCAGACAAAATCACCCCCAGTTGTTAATTTGTTTTGGAAGAAAAGGGGATGACCTCGCATTTTTATTTTGCTCAACCATCCCAAGCCCAAGCACCTTGCTCACTCGTGGCTTGGTTGGCCCTGTTCCAGCCAGACTGCCCACTCGGTCTAGCACATCTCTTGCACTCCCCCCAACCCCAGAGCAGGCACCAGGAACAGGGAGCCCGACGTGCCCCACCACTCATGTCATCCGTCTCCCTGTTCTGGATTGGTTGGTAACCCCAACCGGCCTGTCTTGCTCTCCAGTTAAGTCTACTCTCAGAGCAGTGTTCTGCTTCGCCCCTTGAGGACTTGACATGCCCCATGGCCTATTCTCGAAAACCAGCACCAGTTTACGTTGAACCCTCACGTGCACTCTCCCCGCTCTCTTTAGCCTAACCCAATATTCTTCCCTAGGCCTAGCCCATCTGGTACACTTCTGGCTTGGACTAACCCTTTCTCTCCTCTCTCCACACTACCGTTTATAACCCCATGCACTTATGCCATTCTCCGACTACTTGCAATGTTAGCTTAGCTTTAGAGATGCGCATTACTATTTGTTTTGTATAATATAGTTTTCCATTCAACTAAGACCCATATCTAACAGAGATCCTCGCCTTTAAACATCTGGCAGTTCAGTATTGGTTCAAGCAAGCCTGACCTGACGATGAGACAATGAATGTTAAAACCAGTCCAGAGTTGCTTTTGTTGATATGCACCCGCAGAAGGTCGTGTGGCGAATGGCATGTGTGAAAAGTACTTTTATTTTCTATGTGGAGGAACAAACACGTGTAGGAGGCATTGTCTGATAAGTCTGATATTATAACGATCAGTGTGGTTCATTGGGAACCTACTTCTTGCACAAACCTTGGCTCTGTTGTAACTAACAAAACACGCAGACAATCTTCATGTTAAACATTTTCACTCCTTTTTCTTTATAGCTACACTTGTCTCCAAATTTACATTCTTGGCGCTTGGTGTAGCTTTTCTGCAATGCATGTATTCACAATAACAAAAAACAATGAACCCACTTACGAATGAATGACAACTGCACCCTTTATACTAACGCACCTGTTTTGTGTGTGTGTTTCTCGCGCTCGCGTGTGTGTGTGTGCACGCTGTGGCTACCTGCTGTCTGTGCCCTGTGCTTCTCCTGTGGCCTCCCAAGCTTTCGCCCAGTCCTACGCCAGTTTCTCAGAGCCCACAAAAGGGCCCAGCAAAGGATCCTCTGGCTGACCTTAACCTCAAGGACTTCATTTAACGTAGGTTGGCTCAGACTGTGGCCAGCTCACGCAAAGCTTCTTCACCTGCTCCATAAAGAACTTGAGTGATAGCAGCGCATACAATTGGGATCCTCTTATCCATGATTCGGTTATCTGTGAATCCATTTGTTTGTGAGGAGCTCAAAGAATTGATATTTTTTTTATCCATGAACCCCAAGCACTCGTAGATAAATTCAATGTGTGCCTCCTAGATCTATATAGCTTGGGATTATTTTATGATCCAAGGGGAAAATCATCCTATTTGCATATTATAATATCTGCAATGACAGCTCCCACAGTGTAAGCGAAATTCTATTTGATGTTTAGATAAGTTATTTGGTGTGTTTCTGAAACATTTCACAATTATCGGAATATAAATGCTTCCTTTACCATTGCTTACCCCAAAACTGCACCACGCTGGTATAGTACAAACTGCCAATGTGAATGTTTTTCTATCACAGTGTGCGTGCCAGTCCGAGCAAGAGATTGTCATTTGAAGAATAGGATCTCCATTTATGGAGCACTTAAATATGGATTTTATTAAACCGTACACGAAAACAGCACATGGGTGCGTCTCACTGAACGAGCAAGATGCGTTCCACGAAAATCGCTCTGTGGAGTGAAAGCTCGTTTTAGCGGTCGTCGTTTTCCCATCGACGTTTCGGGGCCCCAAAACCTTTTCCACTCTTTAACAACTTTTTTTAACGTGAGAAATACAAATGATAATTTTAAAATAAAGTAATATAAAACATCAAGGTGTAACACTTAACATACGAAGGATACACAGTGATTGCAGGTTCCTGGCATCTATGTTATTTGAAGGGTGTGACTCGGGGCCTGAGTACCAAATGTCATGCCTAATTCTATACATTGCATATGCCAACATTTGTTCCAATTCTGGGTCACAATATGATTGAAAGGGGATTTTCCCCATGTTTTCATGGAAATGTACACATGTGGGGACAACCTCAAGGTGTACCAGTACCTTCACACACCAGTGCTCTCACAGATTCAACCACACAGACACGTAAGCACAAATACACATGCAGAAATGCACACGATCACAAATAACATTCGCCACTACGTGGTGATTACATCGCCATGGCGCTTGTGCCAGGATAGGTGCACCATGAGATCACAGTGTGGAAGGCTCGCTTCTGATGGAGATCATGGGATAGACTCAGATGATATGAATTGACATCTGTACTCCCCACTGCCAACTTGCTGCGTTTTAGCTTTCTGATGATCTTGTTGTTGTGGCCATTGCTCGTCTGACCTCTGCTGTTTAGAAAGTGTTTCCAACTGCCCAGTAGCGTCCTTAATGAGCCCCCCTTCATCGAGGCCGGTCTTGACATTGCTGATCTCGGTCATCGACACGGAAAACCGCACAAAACACACTTAGCGATGCCGTCACGGCAGCCATATTGCATCGGTATTTTCCTGGTTGCTGATTAGCTGCCGTAAATGGGGTCAACTTAATTCATAGCAATCGCTGACACGCATCCATCTGTGGAATCTCGCTAAGATATGCTCAACCCAATTGTGGAGCCAATGCAAATTTCTGCCTGATAGGTTTTTATGCATTTTTCCTGTATGGATCATCTCTGCAGCAGAGTTATACATTTTGATGAAATTGTCTTAACTTTGCTGTAGCAGATTGACTGTCCTTGCCTGAATTGGCTTTTTTGCGAGCGTCTCTTTATTATTGGAGACAAGAAGATAAGGACAGAAATACCCTCATAGTGGTTACAATCAGACCTTGCGTTAATGCTACGCAAATCTCCAATCCTGTCTCTAAGTCGGAGAACCGATAACAATTCTTCCTCTGAATTACGGTCATAGGGGTGTTATGTTTTGATGGTGTCAAAGGATGTTATGTAATAATGGGCCACTGAGGGACTTCCTGTCTCCTCAGAAACCCGTGACCATCATTCCTCCTTGCAGTGCCAAATGGCTCTGCTGACTTCCGAGGTAAGTCTGCAGTAAGCTCCGTCATTCCCGTGGCATTCTTGTTGAGAATGGACCTTCTGCGTTTATCTTTGCTGGAACACCCACATAATTGTCTGTCTGGTATATCTGTGCAAATTATTTTATCTGTGATTGTGTCTTCCAGATGCAGTTTCTGTGAAATGAAGATGACAGAAAAAATACCAGATGGCTCTTGTTTTACAAATATAAAAACTGAAATTTAAATATCAGCATGTTTGCTGAATCCGATACCTATTCCATGTTTTCTGTGGCAGAGATGATCATTTTAAACATCCACTTACCATTTGACGTGTTCAAAGATCAGAAATAGCAAGTAAACATTCTGATATGCATTTCTGATGTAAATAAACTAGCATATTTAAATCGTTTATTGAAATATGTAGATGTTTGAACAATTTATCCCATTCATGTCACTCCACTGATCAGTATTGTACAATAATATAGCCCATAATTGAGTATTTAATATATATTCAAAAATACACGTATATATATTGCTGCATCCTTTGGAATAGTGTCATACCTCAGTCATTGCATTTTATGAAGCAGCTGTCAAAGAGCCAGGCTTTACAGGTAGTTGACATAGTTAAATGTGTCGTCACTGCCACGGAGTGGGTGTGTGGCATTGGTACAACGCAGTTATGCCAGAAATTTGAATTCGAGGACCTGTTGAATTCCCCATTTTGAAAATATTTACACTGGGATTATAGTACCTATTGTTTGTTTAATTTCCCTGGACAGTGTGGAACTGTATCCCTTTACTGAGTTGCCTCTCGATAGTATGAATAATTTTCAGAGGCCAACCAATGACTACTTCCAAGTTTCTTAACATTTTGATATCTGTGATTTAAAAAGATGGGTGCAGACAATTAATCATACATGTAGATTTGTAAATGTGAATTCTACTCTCCATTGTGCTGTACAAGTGTTTTGCGGTAGACTGGTGTGCACATGTGTGTTTAAAGGTTATCTAAATGAAGCAACGATATTTGGTCTGCTAATTTATTGGCATTGTTGCCGCCACGTGCAATGCTGCAAACGTGACTGTGTGACGTTGGTGCGCTTGTTGGATGCTTTATTTGATCGCTTCTCACATATTGCCCCACAGCCCGTGTGAATTGCAGCTTATGTTGTTTCCCCCCCCCAAACCCCATAGACAGCTTTGACCAATGTTAAAGTTTTTCCTTAAATGACCAACGGCAGGTTTGCTTTGGTCTCACAGTTGCATGTTCTCCCAAGCACGGCCCTGTAGGTGTTTATGCATTGACGCTGTTATTAAAAATACTATATAGGAGAGTGATATACATGTATGTATAATTCCAGGCAACAATTCTCCGTATGCAACAAATTCAATAGCTCATTGCTGATACACAGCACACTTGTTGGCTGTTGTTCAGTCTGTTAAGTGTCATAACGTTGTTCCCAGTAAACTGTTGGCATATCTAAAATCGTTGTGGGTTTTTTGTATTCGTTTTTTTTCCTGCAGACGATCATTTTCCTGGCCCGTGTGTTTTACACGTGTAGTGGGCTCAGACGGGGAGACTCAGACGTACTGCTTGGAGGCAACACATTTATTAATACCAACACCTAACACAAAGGGGTAACTGCTCCTTTACCAGATAATAACCTATGTTGGTGGTCCACCAGGCTAACTACACTAACTAAATTCTAGATTACTAACTAGAATCTAGATTGCACTAACTACACTGGGAGTAGCTACGACGGACGGGACCCCAGCTTGGGTCCAGTCCCATGTTGGTCTTGTCTTCGGACGTAGACGTAGATTCTTGAGAATCACAACAGCAGCCGGTCCCACTGGGAGACTGCCGGCTTTTATCCCCTTTGGCGGGGCTCGCTTCGCCCCTAGCCAAGACCCCCTTCTGGAACTCTCGAGGAGCTCCCCATGACACGTGGTCCCCCCAGCCCCCTTCTGGGGGTCCCCGGGTAGATGCCTCCGGGCACGTGTCCTCCGGGATCAGAGTGCCATGGCCCCGTAGAACTCCGTTCCCCGAAGCCGGCACCCCTGCACCCTATACTGTAGGGCTGGCACTGCACCCAGCGCAGGATGCCACTGGCTGCTGGCAGTCCGTGCTCCTCGAGCTCCGCTAGAGTCGGCACTGCGTCCGCCTTCGGAGGAATTCAAAAACTACGTATTTACTTGACTTAATTTATTTTAAAAGCATTCTGGTTTTGACTTTGAATGGATAACTTGCTACGTGGCGGGGGGGGGGGTCCCATGTACGTTGGGGTTAGGGACCAGAAACATAAGGAAACTGTATAACAGGGAATTTCCCCCCAAAGGAATAATGGTAAATGGGGGTGGATCGGGACTGGAAGACTGTAAACATTGCCTAAAGCGGGGCAATTTCTCCCATTATCTCATCAGGTATGGATAGGGAGGGACCGTAACTTAGGGAAATGTTGTTTCACAGCAAGCAACCAAAATACGCACTATTCATGTACAATACCTGTTTAGTGGTTGACTTCACGCGGACAACTTTATTGTTTTCTCCTACACCACTTTTATTACAACTCTTCACATTACGTCTGTGACTTTGTCATTCCGCTTAGCCGCAACTCGCTCGACGTGCTCCGCCCGTCTCACTCACTCCGCTTCCTCCCCTATCCCTCTGTCCCTCTGCATCGTCCCTGTCTCTCTTCGTCGCTCGCTGTCTCTGTCTCCCTCCGTCGCTCGCTGTCTCTGTCTCCCTCCGTCGCTCGCTGTCTCTGTCTCCCTCCGTCGCTCGCTGTCTTTGTCTCCCTCCGTCGCTCGCTGTCTCTGTCTCCCTCCGTCGCTCGCTGTCTCTGTCTCCCTCCGTCGCTCGCTGTCTCTGTCTCCCTCCGTCGCTCGCTGTCTCTGTCTCCCTCCGTCGCTCGCTGTCTCTGTCTCTCTTCGTCGCTCGCTGTCTCTGTCTCCCTTCGTCGCTCGCTGTCTCTGTCTCCCTCCGTTGCTCGCTCTCTGTATCTCGCTCTAGCTCTGCCTCACTCTGTCTCCGTCTCACACTGTATCTTTGCCTCTCTCTCGCTGTCTCTGTATCTCGCTCTGTCTCTGCTTGTCTCTATCGCTCTCAGTCTCTGCTTGTCTCTGCTTCACTGCTAGCCTGTTCTGTCTCCTATGTCTTCTCTTCGTTTCTCTCCGACCTGCTTCGTTCCAGTCCCAGCGACAACTCCCCTCATTCTCCCCGTCTCCCGAATATATCCCCGTTCTCATTAACCATTTAATTAGGCCGCGTGCCCCCGACGCCCTGCGTGCCCCCGACGCCCCGCGTCCCCCGCACCTGTTACTCGCCCCCCTTTCACCAGACATTCCGGCGCCACTCCGCCCCGACAACAACCCCGGCCAATCACAGCCATACATCGCTTACCAACTTAATTGGCCCGTCATTACTTCACAGTTCCCCGCTGCCACACCTGTGCCGGCCCGACGTGATCCCACTGTCCATAACTCGCGCGTATTTACCATCCACCCTGTATGCGCATGTTAATCCACTACACCTGTATTATACTGTACAATAACTCAGATTTGGTTACTCTTTGGTTCTTTCGGTAAAGTCACGTAGAAAGAAATGAAATAATTATAGAATACGACGTTTCGATTGCAACACAAGCAACCATCATCAGGTACAAATGAATGAGAAAACAAACATAGTAAACTTGTAAATATAATGCAATACAACACAGTCGGCCAACACAACAGTCAACACCCTACCTAGTTGATTACGTTCTTCCAAAGATTGCTAAATTTGAGAGAGAAACAACATAGACACGGAGACTGTTTTGTCTCTCAAATTTAGCAATCTTTGAAAGAACGTAATCAACTAGGTGAGGTATTGACTTGTGTTGGCTGACTCTGTGTTGCATTGCATTATATTTCCAAGTTTACTATGTTTTCTCATTCATTTGTACCTGATGGTGGTTGCTTGTGTTGCAATGGAAATGTCGTATTCTATTATTATTATTTTTTTCTACGTGACTTTACCGAAAGAACCAACGAATAATTCCTGCAGTCACGAAAGCTTCAAATTTTCAGATTTGGTTATAAAGGTGTACATTGTAAAGGACCTTTAAACAGCATTTATCCTGACAAAATACTTAATTGAAAACCATTTTTTATGAGCATTACAAAGCAGCCCTGTACACTATTTTTTTATTTTTAAATAGAAAACGTATTTGTAACATTTTTAAGCAATAACCCAAATGTCAAAAACATAATCTTAAATCGCATTTTTAAAGCTTTTACCTTGACCTATCATTTTCATGATCTTACCTTCAGTGAATGAGTTGTGCTTGATTGGCTTTGATTGGAGGTGTTGAGGATTATGTCGATTTACAATGAGCACTCGCTACGCACAACATGAGCGAATAATGATGATTGGACTGAGAAGCAGCAGACAGGATGCTGGGGATAGATGCTAAGATGGCAGCACATGCGCGAAATACAAGTTGTACGTTTTGTACACGAGGCTGAACCGAGTCGAAAACGACGTAACACCGTGCGTGCGGGGAAATTTTACGTTGGGTTTCTCAAAAAGTCAGCAACGTGAGTGCAAAACAATATCTGCGAGCGGCACACTGGGGAATTGCCCTCGTGACTAGCAATTGATAGGGAGCTCTGCACCGGCAGAAACCACGCATCACAGAGGTTTTTTTGCCTTATTTTCATACGCGTCATTGGGAGAGACACTGCATGCTAAGGCTTGTGTAGTGACATCGCGGATGTCCCTATGTAATGCCGGCTCTAGCGAGGCACGGCGTGCAATATATTGCGGACACCCCATACATGTGGGTGTAGTACCAGCCCTAGAGGGGCTCGGTGAGCGCTCATAGAGAGCGCTGAGTGACATCACGCTCGGCGTGCAGTGCTGTCCCCTATAGGGGAGGGGGTGTGAGGGTGCCGGCCATGAATATGGTAACTGTAGGTCATGGCACTTTGGTTGACCCTGGAAGGCACATGACGGGTAAAGTCTACACAGGGGCCCCAAGTAGGGGCTAGGGGTTGGTCACGTGTTGGGCGACATCCTGCCAAAGGATTCGAGGTGGTCGTGGCTAAAGGCGGGGCCAGCCACGACCAGTGAGGATATAAACCGGGTCCCCAGAGGGACCAGGGTTTAGCGTTGCTGTTGTTATCCTGAAGATCTACGTTCTACGTCCGAGAAGAGTCGCCAACACGTGGACCTGGACCCAAGCCGGGGTCATGTCCGTTGTCGCTACTCCCAGTGTAACTCGTGTAGTTAGCCTGGTGGTCCATCACCATAGTGTGTAGTTAGCCTGGTGGTCCACCACCATCAGGTGTTATCTGGTAAAGGGGCAGTTACCCCTTTGTGTTGGTATCAATAAATGTGTTGCCTCCAAAGAAGTACGTCTGCCACTCAGTTGAATCCACTACACGTGTACTCGTAGCATTGCAATACAATACGTGGGAACAAGACTGCTCCCCGGTGGCGAGGTAGCTGTATACAGCCTCCACAGACGATCATAGTGTGACGATCGTTCCGATTGTGCTCCGATCAAAGTCGACCCCTTTGAGGGAAAACTTGGAGCAACCACTATTCGTGAGAATGCCCAGTAAATCGTCAACCCACAGGCGAAGGATAGTTGAGGGTCGAATCAGAGACTGACATGGAACGATATAACCTGATCTGGAGCGTGTCCACTAAGCGTACGAGACGCACAGACAACCGCCAGATTGCACTCGCAGACGAACTGCGAGTGCTATCTGGCGACGTGACCATCGCGCACACCACCGCAGACGGAGCTGGACCTATCATTCCTGCCAGCACGGGCACCGCCGCCAGTGTGAGCGGCGTGCCGACTCGGCAACCACTCCAGCGGTGGACAGAGCCTGAAGGAGCAGCCGAGAGAGCGCCGTGTGTTCGACACACACACCTGCCGACCCAGCGCCCCCTGCTGGGGACTTGAAGTATTTTCGGTACAAGGAACGCTGCACTACGATGACGTCTCTGGACCCCAGAACCACAGCAGAGGTAGTACGTGGACAACTCGAACCATAATGCCCGCTATAATTATTGGACCTCGTGGTAACTACCCTCCAACATACACACAGAACTCGCATATCGGTACGCATAAGATTGTTCCAAGAAGTTTTTTTTTCTGTTCCGCAAAGGGTTGCCATTCCAAGGTTGTGTGTTAACTATTAGCTGGCCGTGAAAAGCATTGTTCTGTCCCTTGAGTCGCATGAATATGGTAACCAATGAATTAATTAATGTCACACTAAACATTTATATACATCTGTTAGAACAAACCTACACACTCGTATGTACAATATTGTTTAATCTATTAGCCAAACCGACACACTTGCATGAACACTTGTTTCGGGATATTTCTTTTAATTCCATAATCTTACCAATGAATCCATTGATGACACACAACATTTATAATAATCTATGTTACGAATCGACACACTCACATGACTACTGTTTTGAGATATGACATTTAATCACAATTTTGCCCGCAAATTCATTGATGTCCTACTTGTCAATTGATAAGCATCTATTAACCAAACCTACACACTCGCAATGTACACTTGTTTTGGGACATTTCTTTAATTGAATGATCTTACCAATGAATTAATTGACGTAACTAAACATTTATAAGCATCTATGTTACGAATCTACACACTCGCATGAATACTATTGTTTTGAGATTTTTTTTAATCACATAACCTTGCCCGCGAATTCATTGATGTCCCATTAGCCATTTGATAAGCATCTATTAGTCAAACCTACACACTCGCATGAACACTTATTTCGGGATGCTTTTTGTTGCATAATCTTAGCAATGAATTAATTGATAACACTAAACATTTATAAGCATCTATGTTACGAATCTACACACTCACATGAATACTATTCTTGCTTTGAAGCTTTCGTGACTGCAGCAATCCATACTCTTTGGTTCTTTCAGTAAAGTCACGTAGATAGAAAATTATAGATCACGACGTTTCGATCACAACACAAGCAATCGTCAGCAGGTTGGACAACCACAGCAAGAAAAAACTGAAGTAGGCGAGAGATCTGCTGTGGCATGAGGTTATATAGGCCTCGGCAGTAGGGGGGGAGAGAGAAGGGGGGGGGGGGCAGAAAGTGGACCCCACAGTATGGAGAAATTTGAGACAGATGCCAATCCAGACATCCACCCTACGTCCTTCCTTGTGGAAGAGATACATAGATGACACGTTCGTCATCTGGCCACATGGCCTGCCCGCACTGAACCAATTTCTCAACCACATAAATTCCATACACCCATCTATCAAATTCGCCATGGCAGTGGAAAAGGATGTTTTTATCGAGAAACAACCTGATGGCTCGTTGGGATACTGTCTACAGGAAAGCCACCCACACGGATGGATGCCTATCTAAAGCCTGACTCCCACCACCATCCAGCTCAGAAGATTTCCATCATCAAAACACTACACCATAGCGCCCGTTGCATCTCCGACCAGCATTACTTAGCCAGTGAGCTGGAGCACGTACACCAATCCCTCAGAATGAACGTATATTCTGACCGTACAATCTGCAAAGGCTGTCCCTAGCCATGACGAGACGACCATCTGAGGATCAAACCAATACCATCACTTTGCCATACATAGCAGGGGTTACCAAAAATATTTCCAAAATCGTTTCAACACAATACACAAAATCTGTGATTTGATCCCATCTGTAAAGGATGTGATTCCTGATATGCAATACCCGGGTGTCTACAAACTGAGTTGTGGCTGCGGCAGCAGTTATATTGGGACAACGAAACGACATGTCTCGGACCGGATTCGCGAACACAAGGCAGCTCTGAAATACGGTTGGACCAATACCTCTGCCGTTGCTGATCATTGTTTTAACGCAGTGGGCTCACACGAAATTGATTTTTTACAAGACGAAGGTACTCTGCAAACCCACCGGCTATTATCAGAGATTTGTTCATGAAGCCATCCTTATATATAAACACAGGCAAAACTTCAACCGAGATGGGTACAAACTGAGCAATCATTGGAAGGACGTTATTAACCAGGTAAAGTCTTAACTGTGATGTTTCCATCCTACCTGCCTATGCCAGCTGTTATTTCCGACTTTGTGTGTGTCTTTCTCTCTCCTCTGTGCATCTCTCTCCGATCTCTACTCCAGTGACCCGGGTGCTGCTGCGAGGTCCGCTTTCTGCCCCGCCTCCTCCCCCTCCCCATCTCTCTCCCTCCCTGCTGCCGAGGCCGAAATAACCTCGTGCCACGGCAGATCTCTCGCCTACTTAAGCATTTTTTTTATTGCTGTGATTGGTCCCACCTGATGATGATTGCTTGTGTTGCGATCAAAGCGTCGTGATCTATTATTTTTCTACCTATGTGACTTCACTGAAAGAACCAAAGAGTATGAATACTATTGTTTTGAGATATTACATTTAGTCACACAATTTTGCCCACAAATTCATTAATGTCCTACTTGCCAATTGATATGCATCTATTAGCCAAACCTACACACTACATGTACACTATTGTTTCAGGACATTTCTTTAATTGTGTGCATGAGAATGAGTGAGTGAGCTCCGTGTGAGCTGTGTGAGTGTGTTTGAGTGAGTGTGAGTGAGCTCTAGATTTGAAGTTTTCGTGACTGCAGGGATCCATACTCTTTGTTTCTTTCGATAAAGTCACGTAGGTATAAAATGAAATAAATTAAATCACGACATTTCTGGCAGAACACAAGCGTCCGTCATCAGGTGGGACAACCACAGCAAGAAACAATTGCTGAAGTGGGCAAAAGGGCTGCTGTAACAAGAGGCTATATAGATAAGAGAGGGGGGAGGAGCCAGGGAGGAGAGATAGAGAGGGTGGGGGGGTGTGGGGTAGGGGGAGTGGAGTGCTGCAAGCTAGAGGGATTACAGGGCGAGCAAGGGACGAGCACGACAATGCCGGGGGGAGGGGGGGGAAGGGGGTGAGAAGTGAGCGGGGCTGGGAGTGGGAGGCTGAAGAAACTGGAGATGCGGATATGAAGGCAATACCATAAAGCAGTTAAGGTTTTACCTGGTTAATAACATCCTTCCAATGATTGCTCAATTTGCATACATCTTCTCAGTTGAAGTTATGTCTGTTTATATATCTGGATGGCTTTATGAATAAACCTTTGATAGTAGCCCGAAGGTTTGCAGAGTACCTTGGTCTCGGAAAAAAACAATATCATGAGAGCCCTCAGCATTATAGCAATGGTCAGCCACGGCGGAGATATTAGTTCTGCCGTGTTTCAGATCAGACATGTGCTCGCGAACACGGTCCGAGATATATCGTTTCGTTTCCCCAATGTAACACCCATCACATGTGCAACTTAGTTGTAGTTTCTCTGTTCACCAAGGTTCCTGTGCCTGACACCTTAACAATAATTGAAGATTTAGTCCAATATGGACTGAACGCTGATGTTCCTACTCTGGTTAGGGACTGCCTTACCAACACTTACTTCACCTGGAATGGTACTTTCTACAAACAAAATGAAGGTACCCCCATGGGTCCCCCCTTATCACCAGTGATAGCGAATGTTTTCATGGAGAAATTTAAAACAGATGCCATCCAGACATCCACCCTACGTCCTTCCTTGTGGAAGAGATATGTAGATGTCACTTTCGTCATTTGGCCACATGGCCTGCCAGCATTGAACCAATTTCTCAACAACATTAATTCCATACACCCATCCATCAAATTCACCATGGAAGTGGAGAAAGATGGTAAGCTACCATTCCTGGATTAAATGTTTGAGAAGAGACCTGATGGCTCGTTGGGACACTCTGTCTACAGGAAAGCCACCCACACAGATTCCTATCTGAAACCTGATTCCCACCACCATCCGGCACAGAAGAATTGCCTGATCAAAACACTACACCATAGGGCCCACAGCATTTCTGACCAACACCACCTAGCCAGTGAACTGGAACACGTACACCAGGCCCTCACGATGAATGGGTACTCAGACCGCATTATTCACAAAACTGTATCTCCAACCAGGGAGAAACAACCCCCCTACATGTGGTGGGTGTTACATTGGGGAAACAAAACGACATCTCGGACCATGTTCGCGAGCATACGTCTGATCTGAAACACGGCAGAACTAATACCTCCGCCGTGACTGACCATTGCTATAACGCTGAGGGCTCTCATGATATTGTTTTTTCCGAGACCAAGGTACTCTGCAAACCTTCGGGCTACTATCAAAGATTTGTTCATGAAGCCATCCAGATATATAAACAGACATAACTTCAACCGAGAAGATGGATACAAATTCAGCATTCATTGGAAGAATGTTATTAACCAGGCAAAAACCTTAACTGCTTTATAGTGTTGCCTCCCTTTTGCCCACTTCAGCAATTGTTTCTTGCTGTGGTTGTCCCACCTGATGACGGATGCTTGTGTTGCGCCCGAAATGTCGTGATTTAATTTATTTTATTTTATACCTACGTGACTTTACCGAAAGAACCAAAGAGTATAGTACAGCTGATTGCTGCAATGCGAGTCCTGGAGAGAGGTGTTGTGTCTTCTCAGCTCGGTTGGGACAGCTGATTGCTGCAATGCGAGTCTTTGAGAGAGACTGGTTTAAATTTCCCCCGATACGGCCGACGCGTCGCCGCAGCCCGTTACACGCGTCGGAAAAGCGGGGAGTGCGAATATGTGACATGATGTCCGTTGTGGTCCCCAAGGGAGGGCTGCTGAGATGCGAGCGCGGGAAAACCGAAGAGATGCGGTTCGCGCATGCGACCGCCATTTTGTACAAGCACGGGTAACCTCCGAGATGCGGTTCGCACGTGCAGCCGCCATTTCTGGGCAAGAGCAGGCAGATTGTTTTTTTATCACGCCGACTAATATATATTTTTATGTAGTTACTGGGGCGACCCTGAAGTGTGAATTCTTTGCCCCAGTACATGGGTCGACCCTGAAGTACGACTTCTCGACCCGGGATATCGGTAGACATCCGGAATGTTAATTGGTGTGTAGATGGGTGCTAGACATGTCGATCTTCACCTTCTCACCACCTGAGGGATGGGACGGTGGCAGGGTGGTGTGGGACCCTGCCATCCATGTGGTGTTGGTGTGTGATTTTGGTTCAATTACCAGTGTTGGTTGTGCATCCAACACGTCGGAATCTGTGTATTTTTGTTTTCTTTTCTCCCGCCGGGTGGAATACAATCATCTCCACTACCCTGGAGTCGGGTGGCTGTCGTGTTTGACGAGCTGAGGCATGTGTTTGTGGGGCTGTGTCTTTGGAGGTTTGGGTTTCTTCTCGTCACAGGATTCCAGCACCTGCCACCCTTGGAGTCGCCGGTTGTGCTGACTGGATGTGGACTTGAGGGGGGGAGTGGAGCGCCCATCCATCACTCCTGCGCTTCCCGTTGCTCAACTCCTGGGGAGGGGCCATGCCTTTTTTGGGCCTTTTTCAAGTTCCCCCAGGACCTCCAGGGAGAGCGTGTTCGTCTCCCCTGGGGGCTCGGCCACGCGAACTCGTTCGAAGACTGGCCGCTGTACATGACTCTCACACCTTGTCGATTGCCTACACCGTTGTTCAAACAGTCACATTCATACTTGATTTGAAGCTTTCGTGACTGCAGGAATTACTCTGTTTTTTCGGTAAAGTCACGTATAAATAAGAAATAATAAAATAAGATAATAGCGTATGACGTTTCGGTTGCAACACAAGCAGCCATCATCAGGTACAGAAGAGCTAAATTTACGAGAGAGAGGAAACACATAACCTCAGATGTATATACAGACACCCAAGTAGGGGGAACTAACACAGATACAACAGGGGACACAGAGAGAGAAGCATACCAGACAAACAGGGTTTAGCAAAATTTTGGAAACCATATAAAGCAACACAGACGGTCTGTCAAAACACAATTAACGCATAGTCCGGTTGATCACACTATTTCAAAGATTGCTAAATTGCAAGTTAAGTATGAAACTCAAAATACAGACCGCACACACACACACAGACATCCAAGTAGAGCGAACCAGCACAGAGACAAGCACACAGTGAAGTCGCCTTAAATAGGCAGAGAAGGTAAGGCTGAGAGACAATGGGACAAAATTAGCATGAGGTATGCATGGAGCAAAGTGGGGTGCGGCAGCACACAATGGTACAAATCAGCACGAGGTATGCATGGAGCAACAAGGCCCACACACAGGCAGAGACAGCACAGAGACACAAATCCAAGCCAAGACACAAAGGCAGATACACAAGCAGAGACAACACAAAGACACAGACCTCATACCTCCCCGAAGAGGTGGTTCAGACTTGATTTGAAGCTTTCGTGACTGCAGGAATTACTCTTTGTTTCTTTCGGTAAAGTCACGTATAAGTAAGAAATAATAAAATAATAGCGTACGACGTTTTGGTTGCAACACAAGCAGCCATCATCAGGTACAGTAGACCGTCTGTGTTGCTTTATATGGTTTCCAAAATGTTGCTAAACCCTGTTTGTCTGGTATGCTTCTCTCTCTGTGTCCCCTGTTGTATCTGTGTTAGTTCCCCCTACTTGAGTGTCTGTATATACATCTGATGTTATGTGTTTCCCCTCTCTCGTAAATTTAGCTCTTCTGTACCTGATGATGGCTGCTTGTGTTGCAACCGAAACGTCGTACGCTATTATGTTATTTTATTATTTCTTATTTATACGTGACTTTACTGAAAAAACCAAAGAGTAGTCACATTCATATGTCGGTGCGTGCGTAATTTTCACACAGGTGGGCTGTGAAGAGGGGTAAGCGGGTTGACCAATTCTTCTTGATGTATATGTGTTGTTGTTGGTTCCCCTCATTCCATACGTTCTTCCTTTCCTCCCTTCTCGGTATGTGTACATATGCTTCTCGTGGTATTTATAACTGGTCGCCGGTTATTTATTGACGTTGCTTGTTCGGGGGCACACCTTTCAATATTTTCATGATTGCGTTACAGCTGGGATGGCTGTGTGTTACGGGGGGGGGGGGTGGTGATGTAGTGTAGTAGAACGACACTACTGTATTGGTTCGGTATGGGGGCTGTAGGCAGGTATCACGGGGGTCGTGTCGGGCCGTGACACTCTGCATGAACCCAACAGGACACGTGACCGGATAAAAGGGGGCCAGGGGCCCCAGGGGGGTCACGTGGTTGGGGTTCGGGCCTTCCCAAAGGATCAGGAAGGGGGGCGTGGCCTGGGGCAGAGCCGGCCACGCCCGATTGGTTATAAGCAGGGCGTGGACGGAGAGCTGGGCTGTTCTGGGCTGTTCTGCTGGGTCAACTCTGGGATGAAGCCACCATCTATGATCCTCGGTCTCCGGTCCAGAAATGTAGTATCCCCGTGTGTTAGCTAAGTTAGGGACGGTGGTTACCACCCTATGTCGTTATCCTGTGAATGTTAAGAGTTACCCGTTGTGTTTAGCTAATAAATAGTGTTGCCTCCAAAGTTCCAGTGTGCGCCTGAATGTAACGCACTACAACTGCATCAATTCGTGTGCAATTTGTAAGGCCACGGTGTCAAAGACTTATTTCATTTAAAGGTTATAATCCCGTGTTCATCATGACGTCCTTTTTACTTCTACGTCTCAATAGCGTTACGGAGATCGCTTGACGCGAGGGTTCTGCCTTTGTAGTGAGGGTTGCAAGTTGACGCTGAGGAGGGGGGAGGAGGTGACGTCACCCACTAATTAATATTAATGGGGGGGGGGGTTGTCCATTTGGATGACATCTCTTCATGATTATTAATGAGGGGGGGGGGTCCATGTGGAGGACGCCACCTGTTCATGCGTATTGAGGGGGACTTGCCGAAGTGGAGTGACGTCACGCGCGGGACACAGACATTCTTGGCTCGTTATAGTAGTAAATGTGCAGGGTTTCTGAATTCTTTTTTTATAGAATGTGCAGTTAATGACATAATTAAAAGTGATTTACAAAGTAGGCTTGGGCAGGACACATCATGACTAAAGGGATGATAAATGATGGTCAATCCTAATGACAAGAGTTGCAGCCAATGAATGGAACACATCTGAGGAGATGAAATGATTAAATCATTTTTTTGTGCAAGTTCTATGTGGATCATTACATCACAGGAGCATGCGAGGTGGTGGCAAGCTCGGGGAAGCCTCATCCAGCAGTGGATTGATCATGGATACCGATGAGTGATGAGCATTTGAACCGGATAACGAGATGACGTCACACAACACGTGACATTTTGATAAAGGGTCACGCAATGGCGTATTGATGTGTGATATGTGTCATGAAAATTAGGCTTTTCTGTTTAGCGCTAGTTTTCATACTTAGTTAAAGGCAACCCTTTGATAAATCTGCCTGGTTTTACTTGGGTATATCAGAAAAAAACCTCATTGCATTTGAGTGTGCACCCAATTTGGCAATAATCCAGCTCTGAGAATAAAAAATGTTGGCTTGACTGTCATGCCACAAACATTATTCTCATGTGGTAGAGCTAAATCTATATTGAAAACAAGTTTCTTTATAACTGATTTTTGTGTTTAGTTCGTTGTCCTTCCCCACACCTGATTAGCACAGTTGGCTACATACAGTGCGATATAAGTTCAACATACATTCAAGTGCTGCCCTCTCATGTGTAAAACAAAGCTCACTTAAATTTCGATTTAAAGCTTTCGTGACTGAAAGGATTCATCTTCTTTGGTTCTTTCGGTAAAGTCACGTAGAATGAGAATAAAATAATAAATTAATAAAGCTTTTGCAGCTGCTTAAATTCCCTTTTCACACCATCAATATGTAAACTCCCCCTCCCCCCCTCGCCGGTCTGCACATGTTCACCCCCTCTACACCGTTCATCATGCTAAGTCCGCCAATTAAATGCTAATTTTTATGCTAATTCCTTTGTCAAGGCACCTTAATTCCTCTCACACAAGCTTAAAGGTCGCGGTCTGAGCTTGGCTGTGTTTACTCCAGCGCTGTCCTCGAGACAGTCTGGTCCCTTCAACTGATGAAGGCCGCTTGTGTTGTGGCCGAAACGTCGTGATTTTTGTTGTTTTATTTTTTACCTACGTGACTTTACCGAATAGAACCAAGGAGTATGGATCCTTGCAGTCACGAAACCTTCAAATCTAGAATGTCGCTTATTGTGAAAATTCGGTCACAGTTCCTATGATCAGTGAATTGCCAAGATGGCGCCGATTATGGCAGCCTCAGCCGGTTGATGCGCACTGTTTTGTCCAGTTTTGTCTTGAGAGGGGCTTGCTGTTCAACACACTCGTGCTGGTGAGAGAGGCCTGCTGTTCAGTACACCCGTGTTGAGGGGCCTGCTGTTCAGCACACCCTTGCTGGTGAGAGAGGCTTGCTGTTGAGAGGCCTGCTGTTCAGCACACCTGCGCTGGTGAGAGAGGCCTGCTGTTGAGGGGCCTGCTTTTCAGCACACCCGTGCTGGTGAGAGAGGCCTGCTTTTCAGCACACCCGTGCTGGTGAGAGGGGCCTGCTGTTCAACACACCCGTGTTGAGGGGCCTGCTGTTCAGCACACCCGTGCTGGTGAGAGGGGCCTGCTGTTCATGACATCCGTGTTGGTGAGAGGGGCTGCTGTTCAGCACACCCGTGCTGGTGAGAGAGGCCTGCTGTTCAGCACACCCGTGTTGAGGGGCCTGCTTTTCAGCACACCCGTGTTGGTGAGAGAGGCCTGCTGTTCAGCACACCCGTGCTGGTGAGAGAGGCCTACTGTTGAGGGGCCTACTGTTCAGCACACCCGTGTTGGTGAGAGAGGCCTGCTGTTCAGCACACCCGTGCTGGTGAGAGAGGCCTGCTGTTCAGCACACCCGTGTTGAGGGGCCTGCTGTTCAGCACACCCGTGCTGGTGAGAGGGGCCTGCTGTTGAGGGGCCTACTGTTCAGCACACCCGTGTTGGTGAGAGAGGCCTGCTGTTCAGCACACCCGTGTTGGTGAGAGGGGCCTACTGTTCAGCACACCCGTGCTGGTGAGAGGGGCCTGCTGGTCAACACACCCGTGCTGGTGAGAGGGGCCTGCTGTTCAACACACCCGTGCTGGTGAGAGGGGCCTGCTGTTCAACACACCCGTGCTGGTGAGAGGGGCCTACTGTTCAGCACACCCGTGCTGGTGAGAGGGGCCTGCTGGTCAACACACCCGTGCTGGTGAGAGGGGCCTGCTGTTCAACACACCCGTGCTGGTGAGAGGGGCCTGCTGTTCAACACACCCGTGCTGGTGAGAGGGGCCTGCTGTTCAACACACCCGTGCTGGTGAGAGGGGCCTGCTGTTCAACACACCCGTGCTGCTGAGAGAGGCCTACTATTCATCACACCCGTGCTGGTGAGAGGGGCCTGCTGGTCAACACACCCGTGCTGGTGAGAGGGGCCCGCCGTTCAACACACCCGTGCTGGTGAGAGGGGCCTGCTGGTCAACACACCCGTGCTGGTGAGAGGGGCCTGCTGTTCAACACACCCGTGCTGGTGAGAGGGTTCTGCTGTTCAACACACCCGTGCTGGTGTGAGGGACCTGCTGTTCAACACACCCGTGCTGGTGAGAGGGGCCTGCTGTTCAACACACCCGTGCTGCTGAGAGAGGCCTACTATTCATCACACCCGTGCTGGTGAGAGAGGCCTGCTGGTCAACACACCCGTGCTGGTGAGAGGGGCCCGCTGTTCAACACACCCGTGCTGGTGAGAGGGGCCTGCTGTTCAACACACCCGTGCTGGTGAGAGGGGCCTGCTGTTCAACACACCCGTGCTGGTGAGAGAGGCCTACTATTCATCACACCCGTGCTGGTGAGAGGGGCGTGCTGTCCATCACACCCGTGCTGGTGAGAGGGGCCTGCTGTTCACTCCCATGCTGGTGAGAGAGGCCTACTGTTCATCACACCCGTGTTGGTGAGAGGGGCCTGCTGTTCACCACTCCCATGCTGGTGAGAGGGGCCTACTGTTCAACACACCAGTGCTGGTGAGAGAGTCCTGCTGTTCAGCACACCCGTGCTGGTGCGAAGATGGCGCTGATGAAGGTAGCCTCAGCCGGTCGGTGCGCCCTGTTTTGTCTTGTTTTGTCTGTCAATTCAGTGTTTTGCCAAGATTTTCGGAGTTCTCTAACAAGAGACGAACTTTTAAATATCAGGGAAACAACTCCTGTCGCTTTAATTCCTACTTTTCTGCTTCCAGCGGCAGAATTAGTAGGCATTCTAGTCAATGCCGCGCTAGGCTTTGCTCAAGCAACGAAACGCCGCCCAAGGGGTAAACGGTCGGGGGCTCTAGTACGGCTACGCAGACGCGGGATCCGAACAGTGCTTCCGAGCTTTTTCCTCTCCAACGTACGTTCACTGTACAACAAAATGGATGAACTTCAGCTACTGATGGTAAAAAACAAAGACTTTCTTTCAGCTTCTGCATTGTGCTTTACGGAAACATGGCTGTGTGATTTGATTCCGGACACTTCGCTACAACTAGCAGGATTCCATCTTGTAAGATCGGATCGTGACATAGCACTCTCCGGCAAGACGAAATACGGTGGTATTTGTTTTTACATTAACAGTGGCTGGTGTGTAGATGTCACAGTGATTCTGCAACATTGTTCTCCACTCCTTGAATCAATTTTTATAACCTGTAAACCGTTTTACTCGCCTCGCGAGTTCGCGTCGCTCATTTTGGTCGGAGTTTATTTGCCGCCTTGTCCTCAGGTTAAAGAGGCCCAACGCATGCTCGCCGATCAGATTCTGAGTGTGGAGCGAGCAAATCCAGATTCGTTGGTTATCGTACTTGGCGACTTTAACAAAGGTAATCTCAGCCACGAACTCCCCAAATACATACAATTCATTAAATGCCCAACCAGAGAAGGGAACACTCTGGATCACTGCTACACTATAGTCAGTAGAGCCTACCACGCCGTCCCCCGAGCAGCACTAGAACACTCTGACCATGCCATGGTCCACCTGATTCCTGCATACAGGCAGAAACTAAAACTCTGTAAACCTGCTGTGAGGACATCTAAACAGTGGACCAGTGAGGCTGTGGAAGATTTGCGGGCGTGCTTAGACTGTACTGACTGGGATATGTTCACGACTGCTACCAATAGTCTGGATGAACTCACAGAGGCTGTGACGTCCTACATCAGCTTCTGTGAGGACTGCTGTATCCCAACACGTACCAGGGTGAACTTTAACAACAATAAGCCCTGGTTCTCAGCAAAGCTCAGAAGGTTGAGGTTGGAGAAGGAGGAAGCGTTTAGGAGTGGAGATAGAGACAGATTCAAGGAGTCGAAGAACAGGTTTAGCAAAGCGGTGAGAGAGGCTAAACGACTGTACTCAGAGAGACTAAAACACCAGTTCTCTACAAACGACGCTGCTTCTGTCTGGAGAGGGCTCAGGCAGATCACCAACTACAAACCCAGAGCCCCCCACACCACTAACGACTCCCGCCTAGCCAACGACCTGAACGAGTTCTACTGTAGATTTGAAAGACAATTGGACTGTCCTGAACCACCCCTTCCGACCCAAGAGGCCCCATCCCCCACCAATACTACAGAGACGACTATCTCCTTTCAGGAGGGAGAAGTTAATAGACTTTTCAAGAGGCAGAATCCACGCAAAGCAGCCGGGCCGGACTCTGTCTCTCCAGCCACCCTCAGGCACTGCGCTGACCAGCTGTCTCCGGTGTTCACCAACATCTTTAACACCTCCCTGGAGACATGCCATGTACCAGCCTGTCTCAAGTCCTCCACCATCATCCCTGTGCCCAAAAAGCTAAGGCCAACAGGACTAAATGATTACAGACCGGTCGCCCTTACATCTGTGGTAATGAAGTCTTTTGAGCGACTGGTCCTGGCACACCTCAAAGCCATCACAGACCCTCTCCTGGACCCCCTTCAGTTTGCCTACAGAGCCAACAGGTCTGTGGACGATGCAGTTAACATGGCCCTCCACTTCACCCTACAGCATCTGGACGCCCCAGCATCCTACGCCAGGATCCTGTTTGTGGACTTCAGCTCTGCCTTCAACACCATCATCCCTGCCCTGCTTCAGGACAAGCTCTTCCAGCTGAACGTGCCATACACCAACTGTAAATGGATCACAGACTTCCTGTCTGACAGGAAGCAGTGCGTTAAGCTGGGAACACAAGTCTCTGACTCCAGGTCCATCAGCACCGGAACTCCTCAGGGCTGCGTCCTTTCCCCTCTGCTCTTCTCCCTGTATACCAACAGCTGCACCTCCAATCATCTGTCCGTCAAACCATTGAAGTTTGCGGATGACACCACCCTCATTGGACTGATCTCTGGTGGGGATGAGTCTGACTATAGGTGGGAAGCTGACAATCTGGTGACCTGGTGTAGCCAGACCAACTTAGAGCTAAATGCTCTAAAGACAGTTGAGATGGTTGTGGACTTCAGGAAGAATACAGCACCACTCACCCCCATCACCCTGTTAGACTCCCCAGTCAAAATTGTAGAGTCCTTCCGCTTCCTGGGCACTATTCTCTCCCGGGACCTCAAGTGGGAATTGAATATCAGCTCCCTCACCAAGAAAGCTCAACAGAGGATGTACTTTCTACGGCAGCTGAAGAAATTCAACCTGCCAAAGACAATGATGGTGCAATTCTATACAGCGATCATTGAATCCATCCTCACCTCCTCCATAACCGTCTGGTACGCTGCTGCCACTGCCAAGGACAAGAGCAGACTGCAGCGTATCATCCACACTGCTGAGGTAATTGCCTGCAATCTACCAACCCTCGAGGACCTGCACACGACAAGGTCCATGAGGCGAGCGAGGAAGATTATGGCCGATTTCTCCCACCCTGGACACTCTCTGTTTCAGCTACTCCCCTCCGGCAGAAGGCTTCGGTCCATCAGGACCAAAACCTCACGCCATAAAAACAGTTTCTTCCCATCTGCTGCTGGCCTGTTAAACAAGGCCAAGGGCTAACACTGTTTTTAACATTTGATCTACAGAACGACACCTTACCGATATTAACTATGTTACCCTATTTGTATTTTTTATTTTTAAATTATATCTTAAAGCTATTTTATATTCGATATTTATTTAATTTTATATACTTCAGCCCCTTGGTGTTAGACTTTTAACCCTTATTATAGTAAGACTTGTTTAAAACTTATTTAAGATTTTAGATTCCTATATGTTGAATGTATGCACCATCATGCCAAAGTAAATTCCGTGTCGGTGTGAACTTACATGGCGAATAAAACCCTTTCTGATTCTGATCACTGTTACATTGCTTTTATGGCTTTATTTTAGTGATTTCGAAAACGTTTTTTGGTTTGGCCATGTTTGTTTGTTGTAGTACGGAGTTAGACTGATGGCCTTAATCTAAGTTGTAAAACCTTCTGCTGCAAGACCCCCTAGATTCTATGGTCTTCCCAAGATTCATTAAGAAGGCACCCCACTTCGACCCATCGTATCCACGATCAACTCCCCTACCTATAGACTAGCCCGTTTTCTGTCAGATACCTTGCTGCCTTTCACTGGCAAGACCGCCTCAGCAGTACTTAACTCAGCCCAATTGGTCTCTATGGTCAAAGACGTTGCACTGTCCCCTGACGATATCCTTGTCAGCTTCGATGTGGTCTCTTTGTTCACCAAGGTCCCAGTACCTGATACCATTGAAATAATTGAAAATTTGGTCCAACATGGACTAGACCCTGACACACCTGCACTTGGAATGGCTCCTTCTACAAACAAAATGAGGGTACCCCAATGGGGTCCCCCTTATCACCAGTGATAGCCAATATTTTCTTGGAGAAATTTGAATCAGACGCCATCCAGACTTCCACCCTCAGACCTTCCCTGTGGAGGAGATATGTGGATGACACTTTCGTCATTTGGCCACATGGCCTCCCAGCTCTGAACCTTTTCCTACACCACATCAATTCCAGACATCCCGACATCAAATTCACCATGGAAGTGGAGAAAGATGGCAAGCTACCATTCTTAGATGTTCTGTTTGAGAGGAGACCTGATGGCTCATTGGGGCATTCTGTCTACAGGAAACCCACCCACACAGATTCCTACTTGAAACCTGATTCCCACCACCACCCAGCCCAAAAGAATTATCTCATCAAAACTTTATACCATAGGGCTCATTGCATTTCAGACCAACACCACCTGACCAGTGAATTAAAACATGTACACCTGGCCCTCAAAAGGAATGGTTACTCTGACCGTACCATCCGCCAAGCTGTCTCTCCCTCCATACAGAAACAACCACTTGATACTCCGGTCAAAACCATCACACTTCCATATATAGCAGGCGTTACTAAAAAGATTTCCAAAATTCTAAACAAACACAAGATCCAGGTCCGGTTCAATACATTACGCAAAATTCGTGATCTGATCCCATCCGTGAAGGATGTCATTCCTGATTTACAGTATCCCGAGGTTTACAAATTGAGTTGTACCTGCGGTGATTGCTATATCGGTGAGACAAAGCGACATGTCTCTGACCGAATTCGCGAGCACAAATCAGATTTGAAACATGGCAAAACGAATTCTTCTGCCGTGGAAGATCACTGTTACAAACTTTCGCAGCTCTTATAAATTCCCTTTTCACACCATCAATAGGTAAACTCCACCTCCCCCCTTCCCCCCCCCCCCCCCGCGCCAAACGGCAAGTCCACCGGCACGTACACCACCTCTTTCCTAAAATCCGCCAATCAAATGCTGATTTTTATGCTAATTTCTTTGTCAGAACACCTTGTTTGCTCGCACACAGTTTAAAGGTCCGCTGTCTGAGCGTGGTTGTGTTTCGCTAAATTCTCCTGTTTGATGAGTACTAGGTGCATCGGTGAATGTATATGCTCTAACTTTAACATAGCTATTTCTGTGACCAGTTACAAGCTAATCACTCAGCTATTTCAATGCTAAATTTTATGCTAATTCCTTTGTCAAGGGGTACCTCTGCGGATGTGTATACTTTAACTTAGCTATTTCAATGAGCCATTTCAATGCTAAATTATATGCTAATTCCTTTGTCAAGGCGCTTGGTGTTTTTCTTCTCACACAGATTAAAGGTCGTGATCTAAGCGTGGCTTCTTCCACTCCAGCGCTGTCCTCCAGACAGTCTCGTCCCTTCACCTGATGAGGGCCGCTTGTGTTGTGGCCAAAACGTCGTGATTTTTTGTTATTTTATTTTCACCTACGTGACTTTACCCAATAGAACCAAAGAGCATGTTGTTGTTGTTTGACTTGCATCCCACTGGGATTTTTGCACACAGCGTTGGTGTACGGTGCTTTTTCATGATTATTTTGCTATATTTTCCTGGATTTTCTGTTTGCACAGTCACATAGTCACTTTAAGATGTTTTCTTGTTCATGTTTTGGTTTTTTGTTTGTTGCGGTTGCACCCGATTCAAGAGCCGAATGGCTCACATGGCTATACCAAATAAATGAAATTGAAAACCAAGAGACATTAATATATCGTTTTCTTTAATCACGTGATTGTTTATGCTAACCATTTGATACGTATTTTTTTTTTACACATTCCGTATATTACCATTTTGAGGTGTTTGCCTATTGTTGTCTATTAATCAAGTGATCGTAAGATTTAACCATTTCTGCTTTTATGATCATTCAGTGCAGATCGATGAGTATGTATATTTGCATGGGTACTGTCGTTGCAATTATTTTTTTGATGACAAGTGTTTTTGGGTGTTAGAGTAAGTTAATATTAAAGTTGCTTAGATCAAACAGGATTCCGAGTGTTTTTTTTCCTAACTCATGCATCATTACTATTTGGTTCTTTCGGTAAAGTCACGTAGAAAGAAAATAAATTAAATAATCGAATACGACGTTTCGATTGCAGCACAAGCAATCGTCATCAGGTAGAAAACAAACCTAGTTAACTTAGAAATACAATGCAATCCAACACAGAGAGTCGGCTAACACAACAGTCAGCACCTTACCTGGTTGATTATGTTCTTGCAAAAATTGCTAAATTTGAAAGACAAAACACAGACACAGGGACACACAGACAAACACACAAGCAGAGAGAGACAACACAGAGACACACAGAGACCCAATGCCTCTGTGCCGAGGCCTTAAATAGAGATGGGGTGGGGCAGAGAGAGAGGTGGGTCTGCTGGAGCAGAGAAATTAGCATGTCAATGAGAGAGCTGTGTGGAAATCCACCCCGCGGCGGCAGGGGGAGAGAAAGACCCAACAAGCCTGGTAAATTTTAGAGAGTTGTGTGGAAATCCACCCCGAAGCAGCCGTGGGAGAGAAAGAGCCAATGGACCTAAGAGAGCCTGGTAAATTTTAGAGAGAGAAATAGGCAGTTTGGGAAAACAAACTTAGCAATTTTTTGGAAATGTAATGCAATGCAACACAGAGTCAGCTAACACAGTTAACGCATAGCCTGGTTGATTACGTTCTCCAAAGATTGCTAAATTAGAAGCTAAGTCTTGATTTGAAGCTTTCGTGACTGCAGGAATCCATACTCTTTGGTTCTTTCAGAAAAGTCAGGTTATATATGTGGCGAAGCGCAAGCAGGCAGGGTCTAAGCTGGAAAGGAATTACATCCCCGGACGCAAGCACATCCGTTGTGTTAATGGGGGAGATTAGGGAGAGATTAGGGAGAGAGATTAACATGAAATGAGCTCCCGTCGCCGCACAAGAGCAGTGCCGCAGCTTGTGTTACACAGACATGACATTAACTTGCTAATCCCCCTAATCTCTCTGCCTAATCTCTCCCATCAACATAGTGCTAATCTCCCATTAACACTGCTGTTGTGCGCATATGCGGGGACAGTGCTCTTGTGCGGCGATGGAAGCTAATTTCATGCTAATATCTCTCTCCCTAATCTCCCTCATTAACACAACTGCCGTGCTTGCGATTCGGTGATATCATGATTGATAATACATGCCCCTAGACAACGGAAGCCAATAATAATAACTCGTGATAACTTTACACTTAACTTCCTAATTACATATACATTAATATGTATATTTTTTTTACTAATCTTGTTCGTTCGTTTGTTTCTCAATCTGCTTGTCCTGGTGAGTCGCGGCGGCAGCATGTTGAGGCTGGCGGTCCAGACCTCCCTTACCTTGGGCGACAGACTCTGGTTCTTCCTGGGGCATTCCCAGGCCTGCCGAGCGACATCGTCATGCCAGCGTGTCCTGAGCTGGCCCCGGGGTCTTCGTCCAGTGGGATGTGGTCAGTAGAGTTCCAGGGAGAGTATACTGGGTAAAACCTTACCAGGTATCTGAACCACCTCAACTGTCTCCTCTGGAGGAGCAGTGGCTCGACTGAGGCTCTCCCGGATTACCGAGCTCCTCACCCCATCAAAGTGAGCCCGGCAACCCTGCGGAGAAACCTCAATTCGGCCCCTTATACCCGCAATCTCATCCTTTTGGTCATTACCCAAATTTCATGACCATAGGTGATGGTGGGAATGTAGATCGACCTGTAAACTGCAAGCTTTGTTCGAGAAATCGGCTTCTGCTTCACTGATGCCGCATCAATCCGCCGCCCAATCTCCCGCTCCTACTTACCATCACTTGTCAAAGATATCCCTTCACCTAGAGCGAACAATCCACCATCTGCAGGGAGTGAACCATGACCTCAGATTTGGAGGTGCTGATTCTCATCTCAGCCGCTTTACACTCAGCATCAAACCATTCAAGTGCATGCTGAATATCACAGATTGACGAGGTAAAGAGGACAACGTCATCTGCAAAAAGCAAGGACGACACCCCCATGCCCCATACTGGATACTCTCCATACCTCGGCTGCGCCTTGATATCCTGTCTATGAAAATCACTAACAGGAGTGTAGACAAGACGCACCCTTGGCGGAGTCCAATACCCACAGTGAACGACTTTGATTTAACACCAAGAATACGGACACAGCTCTCACTCCAGGAAAAGGTATCAGATAGTGCACAAAAGTGACACCAGTACATCATACTCCCGCAGCACCTCCAACAAGACATTGCAGGGAATACGGTCATATGCTTTTTCCAAGTCTACAAAGCAGAGGTAGACTGGAGACGCATACTCTGATGACCCCTCATCTGTGAGAGGGAAAAGAGCTGGTCCATTGTTCCATGACCATGACGAAATTCACATTGTTCCTCCTGCATCTGAGGCTCCTCTCCAGCACTCTGGCATAAGCATTACCTGGGATGCGGAGGAGTGCAATTCCTCTGTAGTTAGAGCACACCCTCTGGTCCCCTTGTTTAAAAATGGGAACCACGACCCCAGATTGCCAATCCCGAGGTACTGTACCTGCCTTCCATGCAATATTGAAGAGGCGTGTTAACTACGACACTTCTACACTGTCCAGCACTTTCAACAACTCTGGCCGAATCTTGTCCACCTCAGCGGCTCCTCAAAGTGTTCCTTCCACCTCTCGACTACCCTTACTGACAGCCTGGGTCACGTCCCGTTGAAGGTGTCGGATGGTTTGCCATAACATATTTGAGGCTGCCCAATAGTCCCTCTCCATGGCCTCTCCAAACTCCTGCCATGCTCGGGCTTTCACTTCAGCGACTGCTGTAGCTGCCGCCCTCTTGGTGAGCCGGTACCTCTCAATCATTTTATGGAGCATACGTCGGAATGGCTCCTTCAACTTGACAGCTTCCGTCACCACTGGTGTCCACCAGCGGGTTCTAGGGTTGCTGCCATGAGAGGCACCAACTGCCTTCAAGCCACAGCTTGTCGCAGCTGCATCCAGAATCGAGGTCGTGGACAATGGGGAAGTCGTGGACTCAATGTCCACGACCTCCCCGGGAGTGCAGGAGACATTTTCCAGAAGGTGGAAGTTGAAATCTTTCTGCACTGGGTCTTCTGCCAGCCATTCCCAGAAAACCCGCACTATTCGTTTGAGCCTTCCACGTCTATCTGGTCGGTGACCCAAACGTCAGATTCAACTTACCATCAGGTGGTGATCAGTTGACGGCTCTACCCCTCTATTAATGATTTTATTCTTATTTATAAAAAACTATATTTAATCACAATATATACAACAGGTGCCGTCAAAGGCCGAACGAAAAAGAGCTGCTGAAGGGTGCCTCATGAACTCTCCCAGTAGCCGTCGACCCCTAAAGTCCAGAGATAACTTTGAGTGGTGCCTTGATGAATGCACATTGCGTCTATCAACAGCGGGCGCATCTCGGCTGACGTGCAATATGATGGACAGTGTCCAGGTGATTACCTTGTCAAACTCTAATGACGTCCCTCGGCAGCCCATGTGACACCACGGACATGGGTGGTGTCAGTGTGGCTTGTTGACTACGGAGTAGACCAAGATATAATTCCTCAACAGCAACGTGTCACAGCAGTCACAAAGGTGAAGACGATTAACTGCAGACGTACTGCAGATTCCATAACAGGTGAAGCACTTTTATTGAATTGTACTTTTATTGTCATATAGTAAAGATAAGTAAGCCTGGTTCCCTTACTAGCAACAACGTGTGGACAGTTTCAGAGATAACCCTCGTCAAGCAGGTACTAGTCAATGATTGCCTTTCTCAAAGGCAAATGTGGAAAAACATGTGGACATGTAAGTAATTTACCATGTTTAGCCAGTGTGAGCTCACCTGCGATTAATCATATGTATAAATGTGCACTCTGCTAAAAGCTACAGGCAATCAGGTGCATTGTTTATTTTAAATGAATGTAATGGTGACCAGGGATAGGTTCCCGAGCCCCACGTGTGCTGGAGACTACGGGGAATGCCCCCAATTTAGATTTTGGCGGACTTCCTTAGAAGAGATTGAGCTGCAGTGTTGTAACAGAGGGGGTGTCTGGTCGCTGTTGCAGATATGCAACTGCCCTTCTGAAGAACACTTTGAAATAAAGTTTAGCTGTTCCACAAAACCCTGGGGCTCAGCTGTTGTGGAGTCGCCCAATTCTCTAGAGGACAGAACACAACGCGGAGTGTCTACTCATTGCCTCTGAACTTTCTTATTTGTATTGCTTCTATATAGCTGACCTGTCTCCCTCTTTAGGGTCCGCATGAATTTAGAGTAATGAAGCCACCTAAGCTTGCATGTGTGAGCTGCACTATGAATCCAGAGACCCAAGTTTGATTCCTGCTCACAGCCAACACCAGTGACGGTTATTTGAGCCGGTCCAGGGCTTCCCCTAGGTCAACTGAGCCTCGATTGAATACCGAGTGCAGTGTGTACATATCGCCAATGGGGAGGCAAAGGCGGGCAGGCGTGGTGCTGGCCACCCACCCCCTCGTGTGCCGTCCCTGCCTTCATAGGTGTTCACTAACAGTGTTAAGGCTATATGGGGGAATCTTTGTTCCTGTACTTCGAGCTCCTTAATTCGCCTCGAATGTTACCAAACTGAATCAATGTGTTTGATGTTTTACGTTATACAAGACATAACGTTACACCTGTGGTGGTCTTTTATCGTTGTGCTAAAATTTCATCCCGAAGATTTGCATACACATTTGCCACAGGTACAATTAATCGAGTAAACTTCTATTGTTAGTTTTGGCAGTTCATCTGTGGTACCAGTTAACTATTTCCCACTCTGATGACATATGCGTACGTGTACATCATCAGTAAAAGGCCATCCGGGAGGACATGTGACTCAGATTGATGCCGGCTATTACAGTTTGGCACCACCTACAGTGAGGGAAAAAAGTATTTGATCCCCTGCTGATTTTGCACGTTTGCCCACTGACAAAGAAATCATCAGTCTATAATTTTAATGGTAGGTTTATTTGAACAGTGAGAGACAGAATAACAAAAAAATCCAGAAAAAAGCATGTCAAAAATGTTATGAATTGATTTGCATTTTAATGAGGGAAATAAGTATTTGACCCCCTCTCAACCAGAAAGATTTCTGGCTCCCAGGTGTCTTTTATACAGGTGTAGTGCCGTGAATTTACTCGGACGACAACCGCCTTTCTTCCACCGTCACTTTTATTTCCATCGTTCCGCACACACTATAATTTCTCCTCTCCGCGCTCCGCCAACTCGAACACTCGAATTCCCCTCAGCACCGTCCGCTCATACTACTTGTCTTCCCACACACAGTGGTTCTCTCTCTATCTCCTCACACACAGTGATTTTATCTATCTCCGCACACACAGTGACTTGTCTATCTATAACTCTCCCTGTACCTATCTCTCCCGTAACTACCCCTCTGCTAACGCTAACTCTCCCTATCGCTATTTACTGTTCTTTGGGTTCGGCTCTCAATCTATTCTTCCCTAACATTTGCCGGCTCTCCTCTTCGCATCTCTCGCTGCTCTCTCCACCTCTAGCCAACGACTCCCCAACAACAACTCAACTCCCCGTCCAAATCACCTAGCGTTTTATCCCCTTTCCAATCAGCCTTAATTAATTGCCACGTGTCTCGCTGGCATTTTTCCGCCAGCTCGCACCTGTCCAACGGTCCAGACTTCGTGACGCCGCCACTTAACGCTAACAGCCTCTCGACCAATCACAGCCCTCGTGCCATGACTCCCTTAATTACTTCGGTTTGTTAACGCCACCCGTGACTCCACCACCTGCTCGACCTTATGTGACCCACACTGATTTTATGTCTGTATGTACTGTATATGGCCAATTTACCCATGCATATCTTTTACTCCACTACACAGGTAACAAGCTGATATTAGGAGCACACTCTTAAAGAGAGTGCTCCTAATCTCACCTTGTTACCTGTTTAAAAGACACCTGTCCACAGAAGCAATCAATCAATCAGATTCCAAACTCTCCACCATGGCCAAGACCAAAGAGCTCTCCAATGATGTCAGAGACAAGATTGTAGACCTACACAAGGCTGTAATGGGATACAAGACCATTGCCAAGCAGCTTGGTGAGAAGGTGACAACAGTTGGTGCGATTATTCGCAAATGGAAGAAACACAAAAGAACTGTCAATCTCCTTAATTACTTCGGTTTGTTTACGCCACCCGTGACTCCACCACCTGCTCGACCTTATGTGACCCACACTGCTTGTATGTCTGTATGTACTGTATATGGCCAATTTACCCATGCGTATCTTTTACTCCACTACATCACCCCCCCCCCCCCCCCTCCGTGATGAAAGAACCTAGCCGTCCCCGGCTACGATATACTCGAATTGGAGTAGTGGAGTGAAGCGGACGGAACGATGATAACATATATACACAACGCATTCGCAACACATAACCATTTTGCACAACCACCCGACACGCACCACACAACGACACTCACACAACACCTTTATACAGAATTCCCAAACCCCCCCAAAGTCAACGTATTGTATTCCTCCTGGAACGGGTTCCCGCTGCCGGCCCATCTCCCCTGCACGGGACACCCTGGGGTAAGGGAGGGCCTCGCTCGTCTCGCCAATGAGGGGCGCTCCTGGGCTCCACCCTGCGCCCATCCCTGTCCCAGCGACACTCCGCTGGCGGGGCTGTCCGTCGTTCACGGTCGGGACAGCCATTGGTCCGGATCTGTGGCCGTTCAATCGGCGTCCGGTCAGCAACCCTGCCCAAAAGGGGCGATCCTGCAGGCACACAGGGGGCAGATCTCTGGGACACGCGCACTTGTGACCTCCCCACAGGTTCGTCGGACACATCCAATACAGGCCACTCTCGGATGGGGGATGACGCGTCATATGGTAACACAAATTTCTTCAGGCGCGATGGGTGAACAATCCATGTCCGACGACCGAATTGTATTTGCACACTCTGATCCCGTAAAACCTCCACAATATCAACAGGCCCCTGCCAGGGGCGGTGAAACTTCGGGGACGTTCCCACCGGCACCATGGGGCAGTGCAACCAGGCTTTATCTCCAACACTCCACGGCTCTCGTGGCCGCTGCCTGCCGTACAATCTTTTGTTAGCGGCTTGTCGTCGTGCCGTATATTTCAATGCAGCCTCCCGGTCTTCCCTCAGACGGTCTAAAGCCACCTGCATCAGAGCAGGCACCGTCGTAGATTTCTCCCGTTTTAGAATCCCCAATTTAACAATAGCCGGCGCTTCTGGTTCCCGTCCATACATCAGAAAAAATGGCGAGTACCCCGTTGAGGCATGCGGGGCCAATCTATACGCGGCCAGCGTCGCTGCAACATGCAGGTCACAATCATCTTGAGCGGTGTTTACTTGGTGACAAAGCATGGACGTCAGCGTCCTATGCAGCCGCTCGACCATCCCGTCAGTCTGCGGGTGGTACGGGGACGTCCAGATCTTTTGGTCCCCAGCGAGTCACACACGTCTTTAATCAATTTTGATGAAAAATTTCTGCCTTGGTCAGTAAGCAATTGTTCCGGGCCCCCCTTATCTAATACGTATCCTTTAGAAAGCCTCAGCGATCGACGTCGCTGACTGGTCTACTAGCGGCCATGCCATCGGCCAACGAGTTAAGTATTCCACCCCGACGAGCAAATATTTGTACCCTCGGGGGGTGACGGGGAACGGACCCAAAATATCTAGTGCCACAATTTCGTTCACTCTCGAAACTTGAATCGATTGCAATGGGACACAATATGGTCGTGCCGGCGCTTTTCTCCGCGCATATTCCTGGCACGCTTTTACATGCTGTTTCACATCGTTAAACATTCCCGGCCAGTAAAATTCATTCCCCACTGTCAACGCGGTCTTCTTCTCCCCCAAATGCATCAATTTCTCATGTATCTCGTTAATCAGTTTCCCCCGCAACACCCTCGGGACAACAATACAACATTTTTGTGCTTCCACATCCCAGCGAACAAGCAACCCCTCCGTCAACATCAAAAATGGGCGATCCTCCGATCCCCTTGAACGAGAGGCACACAGCCTCAGCCTCATCCTGGTCAGCGAGAAATCTTCTACCTGCAGTTGCTTCCACTGTTTCAATGACAACCCCAACAATCCAATTTCTGCTCCAGGGATTATCCCTGGCACCCCCGAACCCGCTGCAGCGACCGTTTGCGGAACCTCCTGCAGCGGCGGGCCGCAACGCAGCGAGCCCTCTGCGCACCGACACGTCTCAGCCGGTCGCGGCAACCTCGACAAAGCATCCACGTTTACATGGCGCGTTCCTTTCCTATGCTGGATCGTGAAAGAGTACTCCTGGAGGGTCTCAAGCCAGCGAGCCATCTGCCCCGACGGCTGATCCACGCGCAGCGAGTACTGCAGTGCCGCGTGATCAGTGCGGATCAAAAATTCCCTGCCGTACAGATACGGTCGGTACTGCCGAACAAAATGGACAATCGCCAACAATTCCCTACGTGTCACACAGTATTTTTGCTCCGCCGGCGATAACACCTGGCTGCCATATGCCACCACTCTCTCGACGCCATCAACCATTTGTGACAAAACCGCGCCTATGCCCGTATCACAGGCATCCGTGTCAAGTATAATCGCTTCGTAAAATCCGGGTATCCCAACGGCGGTGCGTCCACCAGTATGGCCCGCAACGCTTCGAACGATTTTTGTTCTGCAATCCCCCATTGAAACGTCACACCTTTCCCGGTCAGCGTATGCAATGGTCGAGCAATCGTGCCAAATCCTTAACAAACCGCCGATAATACGACGCAAAGCCCACAAAGCTTCCCCTGCTGTTTTCGGCACTGGCCATGTTCGCACACAACTCGTCTTTTCCGGATCAGTGGCCACTCCTGACGCGCTAACGACATGCCCCAAATACTTCACCGATGTTCTTAACAATTGGCACTTCTGTGGTTTAAATTTCAATCCGGCGCGCCGCACTCTGCCAAAAACGGCGCGCAGTCGTTGCAAATGTTCATCGAAATTCCTACTGAAAACAATCACATCATCTAGATATATCAAGCATGACTCCCACTGCAGGCCCGACAACACGAGTTCCATTAATCGCTGGAAGGTCGCCCCATCGGGAGCACGTTAAATTGATACAATCCTTGTGGTGTCCGAAATGCCGTTTTAGGTCTTGACTCCTTGTCCAGGGGCAATTGCCAAAAGCCCGACAACAGATCGAGGGTCGAAAAGATTCTGGCGCCGGACAGGGCGTCCAGTGAATCATCAATTCGTGGAAGCGGGTACGCTTCCGCCACCGAAACTTTATTCAATTTCCGATAGTCAACACAAAATCGCATGGTTCCATCACTTTTTTAACGAGGACAATAGGAGCTCCCCACGGGCTGGACGATGGGGTGATAATATCTTGCTCTAGCATTTCAGCAACAGATCGCCGAATACATTCTTTCTCAAGAGGACCTACACGATGCGAATTTAACCTGATCGGGGGTGCGTTTCCCGTGTCAATACGATGCTGCAACAACGTCGTTCGACTCGCGTCGTATTTCCCTGAACTGAACACATCTTTAAATTCCACTAGCAATGCATGCAAACTCGACCGTTGCACAGGCGATAACTCTGGGTTTTGTTTGTAAAGATCCCTTAACCATTCCGGATCGTCCTCCTCCCTTGACAACATTTCATCCTGTCCCGTAGCAAAACATGTTTTTGTTTCTGGACCCGGCGCACCCGTTGCGTGTGCCAACGTAGTGCCCCCTTGAATAACAACCTCTTCGTGCCCCGCGTTTACAATTTGAATGAAAGGATCGCAATATGTTGGTATTATGGTCAAAGCCCCTACCACAGTGGGCATTCTCGATACAGCATTTGAGGGTGTCAACAGCACTCCCTCCTGCAGCTCATCCCAAGGCAATTCCTTCTTTAACCGTAGCAGTACCAATATTTGCGATGCAGGCGGGACGCGGACGGTGCGGCTCACCACGGCCTGCACCACAGCGTTCGCCACCGCAAATTTCGAAGGCGTCCCCAAAAATTTCATACATCTCCCCGACAGTAATTCCAAACAACCTTTTTCCACTGAAATCTTAATTGGCATCTTTTGCAAGAAATCCGTGGCCAACAAACACGGTACCGCCAAGGCCATTGAAACCAAAACACTTCTCGTCACAATCACCTCCCCAATTTGAATTGTCGCAACCACGCAGCCCATAATGCCCAAACTACCCCCGTTTGCCGCTACGCATGGCCCTTCCACTGGCCCCAACGATCCAGGCGACGTCGGCAGCGACCGAAAAGTTTGCAACGAAATGAGAGTCGCCGACGCCCCGGTATCTACAATAACCCGTACCATAACACCTTGAATGCATGCCATCACATCCGACGATCCCGGCGCGGCCCGCAACACACGATGTACCAACGCACCCCACGTATCCCGGCCATGCGTACTATCCGAACCCGATGAATACGGGTGAGATGACGCGGATGAGTGATGTGGATAGGGCGGCCTTCTTTTTGAATGCATCTCGACTCACCCGGGATCCTTGGTCTTGGGGGAACCGCCCGCTGTAGTTGTTCGGCGCCCATGGAGGACCACCTCTCCGTCTCCAGCAGTCGCGGGCGAGATGACCCCTCCGCCCGCACTCGTAGCATGTCCGATGCACGCTGTCTCCATATACCCCGGGACGACGCTGTCGTTCTCCGGTCGACACCCCGGCCGCCGCTGCCATCGGCGGCGTCTCGTCCACCACCACCGCCACCGTGCTCCCGGCCCCGGCAGGGGTCGTCAGCGACGGCTGCGCCACCGCCGCCGCTGGCTCGTCTTGTATGTCAAGGTTGACTTGTATGTTCCTGGCGATCAGCAACGACACGTCGTCGTCATCATCCTTGTCCGGGAGCAACAAGACGACTGTTAGCTGCTTCGCCAGCTGTAGCATCTTCTCTTGCAGCAGGGAGTCCCAGCCCTCCTAGTCCATCGCCGGGTACGCAACCTAGGCGAGGGCCAGCAAGGCGCTGCGGAATGACAGGGGGGACTCCGTGGCCTCCCGTTTCCTCTGTTGAAATCGACGTTTGGCGACCGACCATGGCTCGTAGACTTTCCTCATTGATGCAATAGCACCGTCCAATGTTTTTCTGACAGCGGCAGGGAGTCCGTTAAAAGTCGCCAAGGAGTCATCATACAATGCCGTTGGCAGTGCTCGTAATGCGGCACTCTCCGTCCAATTCAAGGACTCGTAAGCCGCACCGAATCTTCGTATGAACGCCGTCCAATCTCTCACTTTGGCCTCAAATCGTTGTACGTGTAGCCGTCGTGGCGGTCCCGCCGACTGGTCGTCTTCGTCGTCAGAATCTTCCAACCGCTCCAGCTGAGCGGCAACCTCCGGCGGTAGACCCGGTACGGATAGTTGAATGCGGTTCTCCGTCAAGAAGTTCCGGAACTCCTCCGACAACGTCTCCATCCTGGCCTCCCACTGGGTCATGAGGACTCGCCAATCCTCTGGCGATCCCGGGCCTTAAGCACCACCCGAACCGCTGTCCCTGTCCGGAGTACTGCCGGCCATCTAGCCGGGCTGTACATTGTCGTTGTCGCTGTCGCCGCCCGAGTCCACTGGCACATTTGTTTTCTTTACCGCTTTTTTGACATCGTGGCGTGTTCCGTACTTTTTCTGACACCAAATGTAGTGCCGTGAATTTACTCGGACGACAACCGCCTTTCTTCCACCGTCACTTTTATTTCCATCGTTCCGCACACACTATAATTTCTCCTCTCCGCGCTCCGCCAACTCGAACACTCGATTCCCCTCAGCACCGTCCGCTCATACTCCTTGTCTTCCCACACACAGTGGTTCTCTCTCTATCTCCTCACACACAGTGACTCGTCTATCTCTTCATACGCAGTGACTTTATCTATCTCCGCACACACAGTGACTTGTCTATCTATTCACACACAGTGACTCGTCTACCTCTTCACACACAGTGACTTGTCTATCTATAACTCTCCCTGTACCTATCTCTCCCGTAACTACCCCTCTGCTAACGCTAACTCTCCCTATCGCTATTTACTGTCCTTTGGGTTCGGCTCTCAATCTATTCTTCCCTAACATTTGCCGGCTCTCCTCTTCGCATCTCTCGCTGCTCTCTCCACCTCTCGCCAGCGACTCCCCAACAACAACTCAACTCCCCGTCCAAATCACCTAGCGTTTTATCCCCTTTCCAATCAGCCTTAATTAATTGCCACGTGTCTCGCTGGCATTTTTCCGCCAGCTCGCACCTGTCCAACGGTCCAGACTTCGTGACGCCGCCACTTAACGCTAACAGCCTCTCGACCAATCACAGCCCTCGTGCCATGACTCCCTTAATTACTTCGGTTTGTTTACGCCACCCGTGACTCCACCACCTGCTCGACCTTATGTGACCCACACTGCTTGTATGTCTGTATGTACTGTATATGGCCAATTTACCCATGCGTATCTTTTACTCCACTACACAGGTAACAAGCTGATATTAGGAGCACACTCTTAAAGAGAGTGCTCCTAATCTCACCTTGTTACCTGTATAAGACACCTGTCCACAGAAGCAATCAATCAGATTCCAAACTCTCCACCATGGCCAAGACCAAAGAGCTCTCCAATGATGTCAGAGACAAGATTGTAGACCTACACAAGGCTGTAATGGGATACAAGACCATTGCCAAGCAGCTTGGTGAGAAGGTGACAACAGTTGGTGTGATTATTCGCAAATGGAAGAAACACAAAAGAACTGTCAATCTCCCTCGGCCTGGGGCTCCATGCAAGATCTCACCTCGTGGAGTTGCAATGATCATGAGAACGGTGAGGAATCAGCCCAGAACTACACGGGAGGATCTTGTCAATGATCTCAAGGCAGTTGGGATCATAGTCACAAGAAAACAATTGGTAACACACTACGCCGTGAAGGACTGAAATCCTGCAGCGCCCGCAAGGTCCCCCTGCTCAAGAAAGCACATATACATGCCCGTCTGAAGTTTGCCATTGAACATCTGAATGATTCAGAGGACAACTGGGTGAAAGTGTTGTGGTCAGATGAGACCAAATGGAGCTCTTTGGCATCAACTCAACTCGCCGTGTTTGGAGGAGGAGGAATGCTGACTATGACCCCAAGAACACCATCCCCACCGTCAAACATGGAGGTGGAAACATTATGCTTTGGGGGTGTTTTTCTGCTAAGCGGACAGGACAATGTCACCGCATCAAAAGGACGATGGACGGGGCCATGTACCGTCAAATCTTGGGTGAGAACCTCCTTCCCTCAGCCAGGGCATTGAAAATGGGTCGTGGATGGTTTTTTCCAGCATGACAATGATCCAAAACACACGGCCAAGGCAACAAAGGAGTGGCTCAATAAGAAGCACATTAAGGTCCTGGAGTGGCCTAGCCAGTCTCCAGAACTTAATCCCATAGAAAATCTGTGGAGGGAGCTGCAGGTTCACGTTGCCAAACGTCAGCCTCGAAGCTTTAATGACTTGGAGAAGATCTGCAAAGAGGAGTGGGACAAAATCCCTCCTGAGATGTGTGCAAACCTGGTGGCCAACTACAAGAAACGTCTGACCTCTGTTATTGCCAACAAGGGTTTTTCCACCAAGTACTAAGTCATGTTTTGCAGAGGGGTCAAATACTTATTTACCTCATTAAAATGCAAATCAATTTATAACATTTTTGACATGCGTTTTTCTGGATTTTGATGTTGTTATTCTGTCTCTCACTGTTCAAATAAACCTACCATTAAAATTATAGACTGATCATTTCTTTGTCAGTGGGCAAACGTACACAATCAGCAGGGGATCAAATACTTTTTTCCCTCACTGTATCAATGAATGCGGTTGTGTCGCTACGGTTCTCTGTGGTGAGTGGAATGTCTTTAAAAACAGCAGCGCTACACCTTCCTAAATAAAATTAACGCTGAAACGCTTGCGCATTTCCGAGATTCAGCATGAACGGTACTCACCCTGAAACTTAGAGACATCTCGGAGTCGGAAAGGGTTAGGAATTGTACATTTTTTTCCGTGCCAAATCTAGACATTTTATCAGTGACTCCCACAATATATGGGAGTTTTAATGTTTTGTTTGCATTAATTTCTTCTATTTGTTACCGGATTTGTTTTTAACACTGAATGATCTGTTGATTTGTGAATTATTAAATCCATTCAACTGTCACAATTGTTTCACATCTTTAATCTCAATCCTCTGACTTCCATTATCTGACACTGATTTTGCCCTATATTAGCATTTTTAAGATTATTTTCATTGTGGGCGATCGTGAGTATGATGCCGATTTGAAAAGCAGTATGTTTCTTTCGATAAATGCTTTGTGAAAATGCAACTAAAACGAACTCGCGTATATTGTGGGAGTCACTGATAAATTGGCGAGATGATTGGAAGAATACACAACAACTTTTAACTGGTACCAAGGATGGGC
The DNA here is from genome assembly GCF_048934315.1 of Petromyzon marinus. Taxonomy (NCBI): domain Eukaryota; kingdom Metazoa; phylum Chordata; class Hyperoartia; order Petromyzontiformes; family Petromyzontidae; genus Petromyzon; species Petromyzon marinus. The sequence continues at coordinate 503,085 of NC_133715.1, read as the reverse complement.
ACTGCCCAAACTCATAACAGAAGGCGTTTATTGGAGTACTTGCTTGTGGCATATCGAACATTTCTTGTAAGCTACAATAAAACATGGAAATATTCACATCTATGTAATACTTCCTGCTTCATTGTAGATGCACATTGATGGAATCAAATTCCCTATTTAAGGCTAAAGGCTGGATGACATTTTCACAATACTAGCAACTGCCTGATGATGCTGGTTGTAAATATCAGCGACATTTTGTACCCATTGAAATGTTGTCAGATTACTCTCCATATACTCTTTAACGCACCTGTTTGCTATGGCAGTAATAAACATGACAACTTTATACATTGGCTGTGTCATGTGGACGAGAGTTTACAACAGATTTTTATTTTGTGATCTAACCTAATAAAAAAAAGTTATCTGCGGCTTGTCCGTTGGAATAGAAATAATCTCATTGCTAAAATGACCATGTGTGCTTCTCCATTTTCATTTCCTAGATTCCTAGATTGAGGCCTGCGATTTCCAAGAGATACTCAATCCCCTGAATAATGTGACCCAGCATGTAAACACATTTTGTTCAACATCACATGATTGCAATCCATATCGCTTGGTGAGTTACTTCTCTATTACACTCTGCATTAGTTGGCTCATTACTAGGCAGTAAAACCCTGCGGCTCTGCATATTATTACACGTTAAAGATGCGTGTCAATCGCACACAGTGAGAGTGCAGTCACATTACGCTCGCAACTAAAGAGCAGCTCAGTCAATCATCCCTATCCTTCACAGTAAAGTAATGCCACAGGAGGAGGTAGGGCCACCCAAGGAGGTGGGGCTTTACACTAGGAGATGGGCCACACTAAGAGGTGGGGAGTGCTAGGAGTCGCTCTCGGCACCTTTAGCCAGACTCCTCACCGATGTCGGGCAGCAGAGGTGTATACCCAACCTCAGCTTCCCCTCTCCGTGGGCCGCGCCCTGAACTCCTCAACCATGAGTCGAGGTCGCTGCAGTCTTCGCCATTGTCCACATATTGAAGCTCAGAGGGGATTATAACCCAGGTGTCCTGGCCAGCTCTGATGCGAGAGAGAACGTCAAACAGGTGAGAAACGTTCCTCTCGGCTATAGTCTTTGCAAGTTCCTTCGTCTTCTCATTGATGAACTGAGCCTCGTATCGCTCATACTCTGACTTGAGCAACGTGGAGCGATCCTTGAAAATCAGTTTCGTCGCAAGAAACATGAGGAGAAAATCCCCAGCAATAACAAATGTTAAAATCCAAGCTTTATCCTGAAACACAAAGAGAATAATACGTGCATTCAACATGTGGTGGGAAAAGGTAGCTGTCCCTTTTAACATGACCATATATGTCAGTTTTATACAAACATAACTGACAGTGGTGGTATTCATTTGCTTTCTATTGCCTGAAGCATCACATTGACAAATGGGTTTTATATAGTCAAATACAGGCAGACCTCGCCGAACGCGGGGGTTATGTTCCTGGAAAATGTCATGTTGGGCAAAACAGCGTTCAACAAATAAATATAATAGACCATATGGGAAAAACAGGGTTGCATTCCTGGGTCCGGAATTATCATCCCATCCCTCTGTTTAACTAACTATACACTTTCTGCTTTATTATTGTACAAAAGGATGCTTAGTCACTCTCCATTTCTTGTGCATGTGCACAATATTTTTCAATTTCACCTGAACACAAGCCCCTCTGTCTCCATTACTCTTCCTGCACCACGGCACTCACACCCAACACCCGCCCCTAAGACCGTCACTTGAACGTTAATGGTCCACCATCTAGGCATCCGTATAACTGACGTCAACGAGTGGATGGCTCTATGTATGCGTCAATGTGAACATTTGCGATGTCCTGTTGTGCGTGTTGAGTATGTCTTACATTATCATTAAAAAACACATACCCTTTGGTAAATAAATCGTTCAGTCAATTTTTTAACACTTTACAATGTATACAGCCCTCTCATGGCACAACTTTTCAACATGGAGATGAGAATAGTGGCAGCATAAAACTGCGCATAGCCAAAACATCACCCCGTGGTCCAGAAAACAGACATTAGGTCAACTGCGTATGGGCAGTCCTCAATTTATGAACATAATTAGTTCCCAAGAGCCGTTTGTAAGTCAAACGATTCATAAGTCGGAACACAATAATGTACTGTATTTAAATGTCCATATGGTCAGTGTTATGAAATGTGGTATGGTTTAACAAAAAAAGGGAAGCAGTTTACCTCGTAAAAAAGAGAAAATATTGTACTTTTGCATGTAATACAGGAAACCTTTTAGTTTCACGGGTTGATCATTCGCGGTTTCGACTTCTCGTGGGCAACCTCTTTACACACTAATTTAGTTATCGCGGGGTTAGATTTGGCCTTTCGTGGGTACATTGTACTCGGAAGTACTGTAGTGTTGGCTAGTACAGTGGTGTGGGGTAGGGTGAGGGATGCAAGACAGTTGTGGCACCTCGACCTTTTCCGTGCAAGCATCTTGCAGACAAAGACCCCTGTATAGCCTATTAACAGACTATTTGGGGCAAGTGCTGTTAGCGAGCACCTATGAAGGCCGGCACAGCACACGAGGGGGTGGGTGGCCAGCACTATGCCCAGCCACGTCTCCCCAGATCACACCAGGTACTCATTTGAGGCCGAGTCGACCGAGGTGAGGCCCAGGACCCATTCAGATAATCGTCACTGGTGTTGGGCATGAGCGCGAATCGAACTCGGGTCGCTGGGCTCATATAGCAGCACGCTAACTATTGCACTATCGCTCTCCAACAACAACCGCCATTCACCACAAAGTGGCGGTGACATCACCACGATGCTTGTGCCAGGCTATGTGCACGTTGAGGCTACGTGAAGTGTCGAACGCCCGCTGGAAGGAGGTCATGGGGCAGACCCAGGTGCCACGGGTCGACTGATTGAGATGACTAGCTGATGTACCACCTGTGCCCGCTACTGTGCCAACTCGCTGTGCTTTAGCCACCCAGCGCTCCGCTCGTTGTTGTGAGCGTTGCTCCTCCCCCCCCCCCCCCCCCCGTTGTTGTTAGAGGGCGACTGCCTCCAACTGCCCAGTAGCGTCCTTCACGAGCCTCCTCCACAGAGGTCGATCTTGACACTGCTAGTACCAGTCATCGGCAAGTCCACTCAGCTCCACATCCTCCTGTACCACATCACTCCATATCTTCTCTAGCCCATGTCGCGCCCGTTTAGCCCCCTCGATCCGGCTGAACAAAAGCTGTTTAGGCATGCGGTGACTAGGCATGCGGGCTACATGACCCAACCGGAGGAGTTCTCCGATGGGACTTTATCCAGATCTTTCAAGGATATGTGAGCTCCTCACACAATCCAGCCTCGTTAAACCCAGGATGTATCGTAGGCAGGCCAGCCGCAATGTTTCTAACCGGCGAAGAGGTTCCATTAGGGGGGGTCCACGTTTCGCAAGCATAGAGAAGGGAGGGAATGACTGTAGCCGAGAAGACCTCAAGCTTCGTGCGGAGCGACAGACCAGGTAGCTTCCACACAGCGTTACGCAACCGATTAAAAGATAATGACGTTCGACTGATTGGGAGTGAGACCTCTGCTGTCAAACCGGAGCCGGTCAAGAACACACTTCCCAGGTATGGAAAACTCTCCACAACTGCCCTATCACCAATTGGGAGTTGTGGGGGTGGAGTGTCCGATAGTACAAAATACCTAGGCAGGTGCTTAGTTTTGGTGGGGCTGATGGTAAGTCCCCACCTCTTAGTGGCAAGCTCCAGGTTCAGCAGCAGCACCTCCAACTCCTCCTCTGAGTGAGCAGCAATTACCAGATCATCGGCAAACATAACATGGTTGAGCAATAGGGAGCCATCCCTTGACCGCACCCGGGCATCGATCAGCCTCCCATTGTATCTGTACCAGATGGAAACTCCTCCGGTACAGCTATTGAAGGCTTCATGAACTACGTTGGGAAAATAGATCTTAAATAATGTGGAAGCCAGAGGACATCCCTGTCGCACCACCAAAGTGAACAGGGAATGGCTCCAACTCCAAATCCACAGTTTTACCCGGGCCCGCTCACCATCATGAAGGTCCTTAATGATCATGAGCAGCGAATCAGGGACTCCGAAAGCACGAAGAACCCAGAGCCCAGGCCTCCTGATGGTATCACAGGCCTTGACCAGGTCAATAAAGCAGAGATGTAGGTCTTTTGGAATTCCCTACACCTCTGCTGTAGCAGATGGACAGAAAATATGGCATTTGTGCAGGCCCGCCCTTTCCTGAAACCACATTTGGGCTCCGAAAGCCTCTCCTCAGCGTGCCTGGCAAGACGATGTTGAATAATCCTTGCCAGGATCTTTCCCGGCACACTGAGAAGTGAGATGCCTCTGTAGTTGTTACAGTCTGTGCAGTCCCCCTTCTTAAAGAGGGGGACCCCCAGGGCATTCGTCCAATCCTGTAGAACCCATCCAGTGGTCCAGACTGTTGTTATGATGTCATGTAGGGCAGTCTGTGCACAAATGCCACCCTCCCTCAGCATTTCGTTTGGGAGATCATCTCTGCCCGGTGCCTTCCTGGTCTCAGGCTCTGGATCGCCTTCAGTACACGGGCAAACACACTCACTCTTATACACATGCACAGTTTCACACACATGTGCTCGCACACACAGACACACACACAGTGGGATGCTGGGGCTCATTACATCTTGCGGAGGATCGCTGCGCTGAATAAAATAGTTCCGCAGTTTGGTTTGCAAGCACGAGTTCGCCAGTCGGATGGTTAAAACAAATCTATATTATGGAAGCTCATTCGTAAGTGTGAATGGTCATAACACAAGTCGGGGACTGCCTGTACTCAATACTCAGCTCTGCTGCTGCATGAAAATGAGTTAAGAGATTTCCATGGGTCATCAGCATAATTTTTCACTAACAACACTGCCCTGGTTTATAAATTGGGCCAGGTGTCTGAGTGGCAGGGATCAGAGCACTGCGCTGAACTGGAAGATCCTGGGTTTGAATCCATGAAACGACCTATAATTACAATGGGTTATCTTAAGTTTAGTGAGTTGATGATCTCGGTCGTAATCAATGACTGCGCATTAAATGTGACAATAAATTTCGTGCACCACTTAATTTTCGTAAATTTCTACTCTTAGAAGTTAAAATATTAATTTGACTGTCAATCGACGAAAATCACTAACAGTGGCAGAGTGGGTAAGAAGGTGCTACCCCTTACTGTTTGGACCAGAGGTCACTTTAACAGATGTAAGAAATTTACGTGACATCGGCTGATTGCCTAATGCGAAGAATTGTACTGCACTGCACAAAACAGGGAACATTTGAGGACAAGACTAAAGAGGAAAATGTTCATGATTCTGTTAACGTGACTTTTATTGGATGTTTAAAGCAACTTTCACATCAACACTGTGGGGCCTTATCATCAGCTCCAAAAAAAAGCATCTGCCAGGGTATTTTGTGTCAAACACTTCACCTCCTCATCTGTTCATGAGTGATGGGGCAGTTATAGAGTGAGTGGAAGAGTTCCCATGCCTGGGTAGTGTGTATGACTAGTTCCGGTTTGCCAGTAGAGGTTTCATTCTGAATCAGTTGAGCAGCTTTATATTTTCATCAGCTGTGTAACGCTGCATAGAAGCTACCTGGCCTCTTGCTTCATATAAAGCTCCAGAGCTTCTCAGCCACAGTTGTGCTCTCCCTTCTTTACATTTGCGAAACCTGGACCCCTCTAAACGAGCATCTTCAATGGTTGAAACATTCCGGCTGGCCTGCCGACAATCCACCCCGAGTTTAACCCTGCTGGATTGTGTGAGCAGCTTGCAGATCCTTAAAAAGATTGGAACAATCTCATAAGTGCAGCCCGCATGCTCAGCCACTGTATGCCCAAGCAGCTTCTGCATAGCCGGATAGATGGGGATGGGCACGGCACGGACTCGAAAAGATATTGACTGATGTTGAACTGTGGGACGTGGAGCTAATTGTACTTGCCGATTACTGGTTCTAGTGGCATCAAGATCGGCCTCTGTAGAAGAGGTTCATGAAAGATGCTCCTGGGCAGTTGGGGGCAATCGCACTCCAGCAGCAAGAGCACGAAGGAATGAAGCTCACAACAATTAGCAGAGCGCTGGGTGGCTAAAATGAAGCAGGTTGACACAGTGGGGAGCACAGTTGGTGTATCTGCCAGTCATGAGTCAGTCAAACCATGGCACCTGGGTCTGAACTGTTAACTCTTGCCAGTGAGCCTTCGACACTTTACATGGCCTAAAAGTGTACTTAGCCTGGCACAAGCAGTGTGGTGAAATCACCAGCACTTAGTGGTGAACGGCGGTTGTTGTTGTGTACAAGTATTAGTGTAGGTGTGCGAAAAAATAAGTGCGTGTATGTGTCTTTGTATATATGTGTGGCTGTGGGGGCGGTAGTGTAGCGACTAGCACGCTGCACTAAGAACCCGGTGACCTGAGGTCAATTCCTGCTTACATCCAACACCAGTGATGAATATCTTCAGTGATCCTGGGCCTCCCCTGGGTCGATTCAGTCAAATATGTGTACCTGGTGCAATGTGTAAACATTGCCATTCGGAAGTCAAAGGCAGCCAGAGGTGGTGCTGGCCACCCACCCTCTTTGTGCGCCATGTTGGCCTTCATAGGTGCTCAGTAACAGCCCTTGCTCCAACAGTCTGTTAAGGTATACTCTTTGGTTCTTCCAGTAAAGTCACGTAGGTAGAAAAATAATAGATCAAGACGTTTCGATCGCAACACAAGCAATCGTCATCAGGTGGGACAACCACAGCAATAAAAAAAAACTGCTGAAGTCACCTACTGCAGAAGTTTTCTTCTTGTGGACGATTTTTGACCCCCCCCCCCTCTCTAGTCACACGGCATCACAAAAAGTCAGACCCCCCCCCCTCAAATGACGTCACAAAGCTCTGCTCCCCCCCCCAAAAAAAACATGCTTCAAATTGCTTTAAACTATTGTCATTGTAGTGCATATTTAATCTGGCGCTGCACTCTGTTGTAGGAAAAACATTTATTAATAACAAAATCTAAATAAAAGAAAACTAAATCAAATCACGACGTTTCGGAGGCAACACAAACTTCCGTCTTCAGGTGGAACAGTCACAGCAAGATAGCTGCATCAAGTGGTGAGCTCTGATACCCTCGAGCTTATATACAGGTTAAGGTGGGGGAGGAGGAGCCAAGCAGGGAACAACGACGAGGCCAAGTTAATCCGTCTTTTGTTATGTTGAGGGTTCGGGGGGAGCGGTGGTTCACTGCACGGGGGCAATGAAAAATGGTAAAAAAAAGGCTGTGCGCTTATAAGGTAGCTGAGGTTTTCACTTGGTTTATGACATCTTTCCAGTGGTTGCTTAATTCAAAACCATCCTCTCGGTTGAAGTTTTGTCTATGTTTGTATATCTGGATGGCTTCATGGACAAATCTTTGGTAATAACCAGGAGGATTGCATAGTACTTTGGTATCGGAGAAAACCATGTCATGAGAACCCGCTGTGTTGAGACAATGATCAGCTACGGCCGAAGAATTAGTTCTGCCGTGTTTCAAATCTGATTTGTGCTCGCGAATTCGGTCAGAAATATGTCGTTTCGTCTCCCCGATATAGCAGTCACCGCAGATACAACTCAATTTGTAAACACCAAGGTACTGTAAGTCAGGAATGACATTGTTTACGGATGGGATCAGATCACGGATTTTGTGTACTGTATTGAACCAAACCTGGATCTTGTGTTTGTTTAGAATTTTGGAAATCCTTTTGGTGACGCCTGCTATGTATGGCAGTGTGATGATTTTTATTGGAGTGTCAAGTGGTTGCTTCTGTATGGTAGGAGAAACAGCTTGGCGGATGATACGATCAGAGTAACCGTTCATCTTGAGGGCTAGATGTACATGTTTCAATTCACTGGTCAGGTGGTGTTGGTCAGAAATGCAATGAGCTCTATGGTATAATGTTTTGATCAGATAATTATTTTGAGCCGGGTGGTGGTGGGAATCAGGCTTCAAGAAGGAATATGTGTGGGTGGACTTCCTGTAAACGGAATGTCCCAAAGAGCCATCAGTCCTCCTCTCAAACAGAACATCCAAGAATGGCAGCTCGCCATCTTTCTCCACTTCCATGGTGAATTTGATGGATGGGTGTCTGGAATTGATGTGGTCTAGGAAATGGCTCAATGCTTGGGAGGCCATGTGGCCAAATGACAAAAGTGTCATCCACATATCTCTTCCACAGGGAAGGACGAAGGGTGGATGTCTGGATGGCATCTGATTCAAATTTCTCCATGAAAACATTGGCTATCACTGGTGACAAGGGGGAACCCATAGGGGTACCCTCATTTTGTTTGTAGAAAGTGCCATTCCAGGTAAAGTGTTGGTGAGGCAGTGCCTAACCAGCGCAGGTACATCAGGGTTCAGTCCATGTTGGACCAAATCCTCAATTATTGTTATGGTATCAGGTACTGGGACCTTGGTGAACAGAAAAACAACATCAAAGCTGACGAGGATATCGTCAGGAGATAGTACAATGTCTTTTACCATAGAAACCAATTGGGTTGAGTTAAGTACTGCTGAGGTGGTCTTGCCAGTGAAGGGGAGCAGAGTATCCGACAGAAAACGGGCTAGCTTGTAGGTAGGGGAGTTGATCGTGGACACGATGGGTCGTAGTGGGGTACCTTCTTTATGGATCTTGGGAAGAGCATAGAATCTGGGAGGTCTTGTAGCGGAGTGTTTTAGGGAGGGACGTTTGGTTGGTTCGATTAGGGAAGTCGAACTAATGATGATCTTGTTGGTTTTTATCGTTAGGCTGTTAGTAGGATCACTTTTAATTTTGGAGTAACTCCCATCATTGAGTAGGTCCTGGATTTTGTTGTTGTACGAGTTTTTATCCATAATGACAGTGGCATTGCCCTTGTCGGCCGAGAGGATGGCAATATCATCCCTATTTTTTAAATTCGCGAGTTCAGAGCGTTCGTTTTTGCTAATATTGCTGATAGGTTTCTTAGCATTCTTGAGAACAGTGGCTATTTCAGCTCTTGTAACGTCAGCTTGGATGTGTCCTATGCCTTTAAAGGGCTACATCGACCTGAGAGATGATATCCTCTATTGGTATATGTTTAGGGGTGACAGCGAAATTTAGCCCTTTAGCCAGTAACGTTTTCAGATTGTCCGAAATCGGGATGTTACTCTGATTAATAACGAATGTTAACATCCAGTTTTGTGATGTGTGGCTCCGGCCTCTCCTTTGATAGGAGGTTGAATTTAGCGATCAGGTTAGCTTTGCATTTGACTGACAGTGAATCATCCGCCAAGCTGTTTCTCCTACCATACAGAAGCAACCACTTCACACTCCGATCAAAATCATCACACTGCCATACATAGCAGGCGTCACCAAAAAGATTTCCAAAATTCTAAACAAACACAAGATCCAGGTTCGGTTCAATACAGTACACAAAATCCGTGATCTGATCCAATCCGTAAAGGGTGTAATTCCTGACTTATAGTACCCCGGTGTTTACAAATTGAGTTTTATCTGCGGTTACTGCTATATCGGGGAGACGAAACGACATATTTCTGACCGAATTCGTGAGCACAAATCAGATTTGAAACACAGCAGAATGAATTCTTCGGCCGTGGTTGATCATTGTCTCAACACAGCGGGTTCTCATGACATTGTTTTCTCCGATACCAAAGTACTATGCAAACCTCCCGGTTATTACCAAAGATTTGTCATGAAGCCATCCAGATTTACAAACATAGACACAACTTCAACCGAGAGGATGGTTTTAAATTAAGAAAAAACTGGACAGATGTCATAAACTAAGTCGAAACTTCTGCTACCTTATAAGCGCACAGCCTTTTTTTTACCATTTTTCATTGCCCCTGTGCAGTGAACCACCACTTCCCCCGAACCCTCAACATAACAAAAAACGGATTAACTTGGCCTCGTCGTCGTTCCCTGCTTGGCTCCCCCCCCCGCCCCCCACCTTAACCTGTATATAAGCTCGAGGATCTCAGAGCTCACCACTTGATTCAGCTATCTTGCTGTGACTGTTCCACCTGAAGACAGAAGCTTGTGTTGCCTCCGAAACGTCATGATTTGATTTATTTTCTTTTATTTTGATTGTTTTATCTACGTGACATTACTGAAAAAACCAGAGTATGAATCCTTGCAGTCACGAAAACTTCAAATCTAGAATTTATTAAAAAGTCTATTTAATTAAGTAGAACGTGTTGTCTATATTTAATGTAAAGTTGCTAATTTTGATGTGACGTCACATTTCTCAACCCCCCCCCCCCCTCGTCACACATCGTCACAAATGTCTGACCCTCCACCCCCTTAGGTGCGTGACGTCATTTATGGACGGCCCCTTAACACAGGGAAAACGATATACCGTACTGTAATACAGAAACACAGGAATCTGGCGAAGTTGTTTAGTTCGTTCTTGGAAAGCACGAGTGCTGTGATTACGTGAATATTTTATAAGTAGAATGGCGAATTGTGTTGCTGTTAATGGTCTGGGTTGAATGCCTCTGACTAAGCACATTGCATACGCGAAGTTATAAGGTAGTCAGTTCCCCTATAAAGCAGTAGTTGCGTTTCTGAAGAACACCACGTTATGTAAAAATCGCGTTATAATAAATATTTAAAGGTAAAGCACAGTCCACGATAACACGTGAGATGCGTAAGCAGCCTGGACAAAGACTGAGGCACGTGTAGCATCTAGACCAGTGGTTCTTAACCTTGTTGGAGGTACCAAACCCCACCAGTTTCATATGCGCATTCACCGAACCCCTCTTTAGTGAAAAATAAAATGTGATTTTTTTCAAATTCAAGACATAGATATGTTTTTTACTGGTACACAAAATGAGCCGTGCATGAACATTACCTTGTTCAAAGAATAAAACCAACACAATGCATAAACTCACAACAAATTACATACCTGGAAATCAATGTGACTTCTGCTGTTGCCTTTGAGAGATCAGTTCAGATATGCGTGGCTTCACCTTGGCAAGTGCCACTCTCATGTCATTTTCACAGCAAAGTCTGTTCCTTTTCTTCGTTTTTATGTCCAGCATCCTCGAAAAGGATTGCTCACAAAGATATGTTGTAACAAATGGTATAAAAAAATCCAGGGCTTTCTTAGCAATAACTGGATACTTGTTCATTTGTCGACACCAAAACGTTGAGAGCGTTGTTGTTCTGAAGAGTTGCTGTTGAACCTGGCTCTGCTGAATTTCAATGATTTCGTCGAGGAATTCATCATTGACATCTGCTGTTTCAACAGCAAACGTGAACGGCTGTCTCACCCATGCTGGATATGACTCTCTTGTAGGGAAATATCCGTCGAGAGACTTTGCAAGCTCATCTAAGTGCGTGGCAATTGTTTGCTTCAGTTCCGTGGATACAGAAATATCTTCGATTCCAGACACATCTTCGATCTTACTTGCACAGTCGTCCAGAAGCGGGAAGTTTGCGAAGTTATTGTTCTCTGTTCATCGTTTCCATAACGGTAGCTTTTTTTGAAAAGCCGTCAGGTGTTCTTCCGCTTCCATGATATTGACTCCACCACCCTGCATCTGCTGATTGAGATGATTGAGAGCTGCGAATATATCAGCCATGTACGCTAAAATGAGAATGAACTCAGGATTTTTGAAGCAATCTGCATGGCAGTGTTGGTGCTCTTGCAAAAACAGGGCTAATTCCACACGCATGGCAAAAACACGATTCAGCACCTGTCCCCGGGATAACCACCGAATATTAGAATGGAGCAGAAGTACCTCAAATTCAGAGCCCATTTCTTTACACAGCTCACTGAAGATGCGGTGCCTCAGAGCACTTTTTCGCACATAGTTCACACATTCCACCACAGTTTTTAATACTTCTGCCATTTTTGGAGGTAAGGTTTTTGTTGCCAACGCATGCCTGTGCAGAATACAATGCGTCACAATGATGTGTGGTGCATCGGCCTTTACTAGCGCACCAAAACCAGACTTTCTTCCCAGCATGACTGGAGCTCCGTCCGTACAAACTGCAGAAACCATATCCCATGAAAGATTGTTGTCTCTGAAGAAGTCATCCACAAGCTTCTTCACATCGGCTGCCTTCGTTGTTGTTGTAAGAGGCTTACAAAATAAAAACTCTTCTTTTATCATGTCGTCTTTCACATAGCGTACAAAAACAGCAAGCTGGCTTAGATCAGAAACGTCTGTGGTTTCGTCGAGTTGAAGGCTGAATTTTGCCGGGCTTGAAATCAGATCCGCGACTACTTGAGCCAAGATGTCTTTACTCATGTCTTCTATTCTGTCACTGACGGTGTCATTTGAAAGGGGAATTTGGGATAATTTACCTTCGGCCGCTGTTCCGAGTATCAGATTCGCCATCTTTAATGCAGCTGGTTTCACAAGTGTTTCACCAATGGTGTGTGGCTTGCCCTGCTTTGCGATCAGGTAAGCAACTTCGTACGATGCTGTCAGGATCGGTTTGTTAACAGGTACAAATCCAAGAGCAGGCAAAGTGGCCCTTTCATCGAATCTGGCTCTCTTCACCCTGAATTCAGCAAGTGTTGTGTTCTTGTATTCCCCCGTCTCCATGCAGCTTCAAGAAGTGTTCCTTTAGTTTTGCCGGTGCAAGACTAGAGTTGCTCAACTTGGCGTTGCAAATCATGCAGATAGGACGCTCACTCCCATCACGTTCCGTGATACATGAGAATCCATGTTGTACATATTCGTCCGACCACTTTCTTCTTTTGCCCGACATAGTTAGTATGGATAAAATATTAAAGAAATCACACGACGTACGACAACAGTCACACGTTGACTACTGAGCACGCACTAAATTCCCCGCAGCGCTGATTGGCCAAGCAGTGTAGCATGATCATCTGCAGCCAGTGATGGCCAAGCGGGCCGTGTGTCATCACAAATTTACACAATAATTCAAGTGTGTCCGGACCTCCGTGGCGGGGGCTCTGCCGAACCCCTGAGATCGACTCACCGAACCCCTGGGGTTCGATCGAACCCAGGTTAAGAACCAGTGATCTAGACGCATCCAGCAGCATCCCACCTGGTGCGATGCTACAGCCGTACAAACGCTTATTCCTACTCGTGTGACGTCGTTCCCTTCCCTTGATTGCATTATATCAATTTCGCATCCGCGTTATAAAACAATTGTTTCCTAATACATTCATCGCATTATATCAAATTCACGTTGTGAAAACACGCGGCGTTATAGAACAAACTGTATATTGTAAGAACTCGATGGAAGCCACCGATGCCCCCACCATCATTGGGGCCGGCGGAATGGGCCACACGTGCCCATCGTCGTCCAGCTGACACCGGCCCTTACCCCGGAAGCACTCCGGGTGGACTCAATTGGAGCCAGCGTTCAGTTGTGGATTTGTATAGGTTTTTTTTGTTACATTTGCATGTAAATACATCATTAAATGTATGGCTTTTTTGTCAACCCACTGCTGGATTGGGTAACTTCCCCACACGTCTTGTGGATCGCTGGAGTTATTTAACAACACTTCACCATGCTCATTACTGCAGGTTTGTTTTCGACAATAAGCCATACACATTGTAGAATAGCGCTGTATAACAAATAGATTATATGCACTGTACTCTGCTAACGTCAGAAAAAAACTCCTGCTCACTCAAACTATTTTAGATTTGAAGTTTTCGTGACTGCAAGGATCCATACTCTGGTTCTTTCGGTAAAGTCACGTAGGTGAAAAATAAAATAAAAAATAGAAACAAATAAATCACGACGTTTCGATTGCAACGCAATCAATCATCATCAGGTGTGACAACCACAGCAATATTTTTTGTTACTTAAGTGGGAGAGATGCTGGAGTAAAGAGGGTTTATATAAGTCAAAGAGGGCGGTGGGGGGGGGAATGAGAGGGGGAGCGTTGCGTGTGCGATGATGGCTGGGAACATGTGACTGGGCAGAGAGGGGGGGGGAGTGGGCGGGGCTGTAAGTAACCTGACGCCTTGTCAGGTGCGGAGAGGAGAGCAAAACGGCTACACGATTGCCGTCAAGACAGATGCTGGAGCTCAAAACAAAATAGCTGCACTTTTGAATGTTGAGGATGTAATTAACTCGGGGAAATAGACTAGTAACCCAGTAAATAAGATGGAACTATGAACCGTCAAATTTTACTTGGCTAATAACATTTTTCCAATGATCACTCAATTTGTATCCGTCTTCTCGGTTGCAGTTACGTCTATGTTTATATATCTGGATGGCTTCATGAACAAATCTTCGATGGTAGCCAGACGGCTTGCAGAGCACCTTTGTCTCGGAGAAAACAATATGAGAGCCCACAACGTTATAGCAATGACCAGCAACGGCGGAGAAATTAGTTCTGCTATGTTTCAGATCTGACTTTTGTTCACGGATCCGGTCAGAGAAGACGGATACAAATTGAGCAATCATTGTAAAGATGTTATTAACCAAGTAAAATGTAACGGTTCATAGTTCCATCTTATTTACTGGGTTATTAGTCTATTTCACCGAGTTAATTACATCCTCAACGTTCAGCAGTGCAGCTGTTTTATTGTTTTGAGCTCCAGCATCTGTCTTGACGGCAATCGTGTAGCCGTTTTGCTCTCCTCTCCGCACCTGACAAGGCGTCAGGTTACTTACAGCCCAGCCCACTCCCCCCCCTCTCTGCCCAATCACATGTTCCCAGCCATCATCGCACACGCAACGCTCCCCCCTCTCCTCATTCCGCCCCCACCGCCCTCTCTGACTTATATAAACCCTCAACTCCAGCATCTCTCCCACTTCAGTAAAAAATATATTGCTGTGGTTGTCACACCTGATGATGGTTGCTTGTGTTGCAATCGAAACGTCGTGATTTGTATTTTTTTCACCTATGTGACTTTACGGAAAGAACCACAGAGTATAAAACTTTTATTTACCAGCGAAAGTTCCACTTAGCTATTGCATGTTTTTTTAGCGGCGGCCTGGCCACACAGAGAGCTGATCAAAGATGCTTATCACATGTGCGGAATTTATAGTAGCCAAATCTATACTAAAACTATGTTTTATTTTACCAGCCAAAGCACACTTAGCTATATAGCGCTTTTGCAGGAGTTACCGTGCCAAAAATGAAAGCACAACGAGGTGGCTGACGTGGAAAGCAGGCGTCAGGGTCCGGATCAAATCCGACCTCCTATAAGCCAGGCGATGTAATTAACATCTCGCCACCTTGGTGCCAAATAATCTAAATTCACGTTTCTCAATGTAGAGGGTATAACCGGAGGACCTGTATAGAATGCATGACGACCACCATGTGGAGAGGCAATGTGTGAACTCAATATATACAACACAGGCGTTGTAAGGGTCGGGATCAGACCCACGATCTGCGTACCAGGCGAGCTCCGATGTTTTGTTAGTGATGGTCAACCCATCCAAGTACTGTTCAAGCTCAACGATGATTAACTTCCGATAACCTGGCGTGTTTGGGCGCAATGCGGGTGATTTGGTCACGTACGTCGTTTTCACAATCACTGAAACAGCGGACAGTAATTTTTCTGTCTTGCGACTAAATCTAGAGGTAAAACCTCTTACATGACACTATATCTAAAGGTAAAACATTTGAACTGCCAGAGATCTGGAGGTAAAACCTCTGACTTGACTCTAGATATCTATATACAGATAAGTGTCTACAGCCGCCGTGTATAATCCGTATATAAAGCTGCTATGTGTATATAGGTATGTATAGCTTCTGCGTATACATCACTTGATATAATTAGTTACTACTTCAGCACACCGGTGTGTTGGAGAGTAAAGCCAAAACATTTACAATGACGACGTATCGCTGGTGATTACAACCCAGTTTGGAGTCTGCAACGCATCGTGCACAAACTTCACGCACACA
Source organism: Petromyzon marinus (assembly GCF_048934315.1). NCBI lineage: Eukaryota > Metazoa > Chordata > Hyperoartia > Petromyzontiformes > Petromyzontidae > Petromyzon > Petromyzon marinus. Next base: position 487,202 of record NC_133715.1, on the reverse strand, counting down.
CGCGCCTTTACACCCCCCTCACCATTCACACACCCATTCAAAACAACACTTGCCGCAACAGTAGCCTGAACACTTGGGGCGAGTGCTGTTGAGTAGCACCTATGAAGGCAGGTTCGGCACACGAGGGGAAGGGTGGCCAACACTACGCCTGGCCGCCTTTGTCTCCGCAGTGGCGATGTTTTTACGCACCCACCAGGTACTTATTTGAGGCTGAGTCGACCTAGGGAAGGCCCAGGACCGGTTCAGATAATCGTCGCCGGTGTTGGCCGTAAGCGGGAATCGAACACGGGTCGCCAGATTCGTAGCGCAGCATAGCGCTGACCGCCACACTGCCGCTCCCCACCCATTCACACACCACACCAACACAAACGCCATTCGCCACGAAGTGAAGGTTGACGTCCCCACGGCGCTTGTGCCAGGACAGGTGCACTTTGAGGCTACGTTAAGTGTCATAGGCTCACTGACAGGTCTCTTGAAAAGACCCAGGTGCCATGGGTTGGCCGACTGAGATGAGTGGTAGCTGCACCAGCTGTACCCCCTACTGTACCAACGACACACACGCACCCCATTCACACACACGCACCCAATTACACCCCATTCACGTGTCTGTAAAACAATAACTCCACAGGGCACGTCTTTGTGTAACAACGCACCTGTGAAGATGCGCGCAGGAACAAGACGATTTGCTCGCGAATGTCGTCGTGAGTCTCGTTGGTTACGAGCCCCGGGAACGGCTCCTTGAGCTCCTTGCAGGGGACTCGGGCCAGCATGTTCCGCCTCTGCTTCTCGCCCAGGTGGCTCAAGTTTCCCAGCGCGGGAAAGCGAGTCCAGTCCAGGACCTCGGTGCCGCCGCAGACGACGTAGCTGCCGTCGAAGAGCGCCAGGATGGGCCACGCCATCGCGGCGAACATGAACGTCACGTTCCTGAACAGGGACGCGCCGACGAAGAACACGAACCGGCAGCAGCAGTTGTCGCAGCCGTACTTCCTTGCCAGGGTCTCCGCGGCTCTGAGGGTGGTGCACAGTTGAATCGTGAAGCCCACGACTGAGACGACTCCGAACGGCGCCGCCAGTGCCCAGAGCGTGTAGCTCCAGTTTTCTGGCGACGTGCAGGGGCAGTGGAAGGCGAAGAGGCCGAACAGGGGCTGAGCGCACGCGATCATCACGGGCATGAGCACGCCCGTGACGAGACTCGGGATATAGTCTCTGAGAGAAGACGCCAGCTTGAACAGGGAGCCCAACATTCGCCCCGCCATGGTTGTATAGGCCCACCCGCTTCGCCGTTGCTGCAATGAAGAGGCTGCACGGGGTGCCAGGGGAAAAAAAAAGGTCCGCGCCCTTCTCGCGGGACCGGTCCGACCGAGTCCCCAGCGGATTGTGTCGAACGCACGACAATTTCTCACACAGTTGTCGTGGTTACGCATAACTCTGAATGTGCAGTCACGTGTACTGTACATGATTATTAGATTGAAACCAACTTCTTTTAAAAAAATGCCTTTTACGTTTAGTTTTTGTCCTTCTCCACGCACCTCCGATCAGCACGGTTGGCAACTTACTGTGCGAAAGAAGTATGACTACACTTTACCCAGGAAAGCCCGACTCTCCAATCTTTTTTTTAAGACGATCCTGCCAAATTTTCGAAGTGGGGTGAGGGAGCGATGTATCCTGTATTTATACTCTACGTGTAATCCCAAAGTAGTGTGCCAGCACCAGTTACATTCTGCATATCAAGTTTCATTTATTAGGTATAACCCTGTGAGCCATGCATCTCTTGAGTCGGGTGCAACGGCAACAAACAACATATGAACAGAGAACATCTTAAAACGACGACGCGCAACAGAAACATCCTGGACAAACCAGCAAATCTTCCAAACCCCCCCCCCCCCCACCATATTACAACGCTGTGTGCAAAAATCCCAGTGTGATGCAAGTCAAACAATAACAACCATGAGACAATTTAGATTAAAGTTCAGGCCAACTCCACACTTCCGCAAGAAACATGGCTTAACCATGTTTTAAAAAGCATCAAAATAAAGGTATAAAACAATGTAACAACAGTAATCATAAGAACTGTGATCCAAATTTAACAATAAACGATATACATAACATGTACTACCAAACTTGCAGCCATACAGTGAGGGAAAAAAAGTATTTGATCCCCTGCTGATTTTGTACGTTTGCCCACTGACAAAGAAATGATCAGACTATAATTTTAATGGTAGGTTTATTTGAACAGAGACAGACTAACAACAAAGAAAATCCAGAAAAACGCATGTCAAAAATGTTATAAACTGATTTGCATTTTAATGAGGGAAATAAGTATTCGACCCCCTCTCAATCAGAAAGATTCCTGGCTCAGGTAACGAGCTGAGATTAGGAGCACACTCTTAAAGGGAGTGCTTCTAATCTCAGCTTATTACCTGTATAAAAGACACATGTCCACAGAAGCAATCAATCAATCAGATTCCAAACTCTCCACCATGGCCAAGACCAAAGAGCTCTCCAAGGATGTCAGGGACAAGATTGTAGACCTACACAAGGCTGGAATGGGCTACAAGACCATTGCCAAGCAGCTTAGTGAAAAGGTGACAGTTGGTGCGATTATTCGCAAATGGAAGAAACACAAAAGAACTGTCAATCTCCCTCAGCCTGGGGCTCCATGCAAGATCTCACCTCGTGGAGTTGCAATGATCATGAGAACGATGAGGAATCAGCCCAGAACTACACGGGAGGATCTTGCCAATGATTTCAAGGCAGCTGGGACCATAGTTACCAAGAAAACAATTGGTAACACACTACGCCGTGAAGGACTGATCCTGCAGCGCCCGCAAGGTCCCCCTGCTCAAGAAAGCACATACATGCCCGTCTGAAGTTTGCCAATGAACATCTGAATGATTCAGAGGACAACTGGGTGAAAGTGTTGTGGTCAGATGAGACCAAAATGGAGCCCTTTGGCATCAACTCAACTCGCCGTGTTTGGAGGAGGAGGAGGAATGCTGCCTATGACCCCAAGAACACCATCCCCACCGTCAAACATGGAGGTGGAAACATTATGCTTTGGGGGTGTTTTTCTGCTAAGGGGACAGGACAACTTCACCGCATCAAAGGGACGATGCACGGGGCCATGTACTGTCAAATTTTGGGTGAGAACCTCCTTCCCTCAGCCAGAGCATTGAAAATGGGTCGTGGATGGGTATTCCAGCATGACAATGCCCCAAAACACACGGCCAAGGCAACAAAGGAGTGGCTCAAGAAGAAGCACATTAAGGTTCTGGAGTGGCCTAGCCAGTCTCCAGACCTTAATCCCATAGAAAATCTGTGGAGGGAGCTGAAGGTTCGAGTTGCCAAACGTCAGCCTCTAAACCTTAATGACTTGGAGATCTGCAAAGAGGAGTGAGACAAAATCCCTCCTGAGATGTGTGCAAACCTGGTGGCCAACTACAAGAAACGTCTGACCTCTGTGATTGCCAACAAGGGTTTTGCCACCAAGTACTAAGTCATGTTTTGCAGAGGGGTCAAATACTTATTTCCCCTCATTAAAATGCAAATCAATTTATAACATTTTTGACATGCGTTGTTCTGGATTTTGTTGTTGTTATTCTGTCTCTTACTGTTCAAATAAACCCACCATTAAAATAATAGACTGATCATTTCTTTGTCAGTGGGCAAACGTACAATATCAGCAGGGGATCAAATACTTTTTTCCCTCACTGTAGCTAGCAGCATGACACTCCCAGTATATGTGTGTGTGAGTCAGTGGTAGTGTGAGTGTATGATGTGTCAGTGTATGATGTGTGAGTGTATGATGTGTGAGTCAGCGTATGATGAGTGAGTCAGCGTATGATGAGTGAGGGAGTCAGTGTAAGATGAGTGAGTGTATCACGGCATTCTCCCTGCCATCGTGGCCTCCTCGCCACTATGCGAATAAACTGGAGAATCCGGAGGAAACCCATGAAGAACAGGGGGTAAAACGTACCAACTCCCCACACAAAGGCGCTCCAGTTGGAAAGCGAACCACGGGTCCTTCTTGCTGTGAGGCACACGCGGTAACTACTGCACCAACCCATGTGCAGTTACGCGAACTGTATGTGCAGTCTCGGGGTGGTGACATGGCCGAGTGGTCACCCAGTTACCATTATTGTAGAGGTTCACGGTTCGAAGCAAGCCGTAAAAAAATTCACCGTTTGTGGACGTTAGAGATCCCCATGAGGGGCAGGTCAGCAAGTTACAACAATCGAGTATAAATACAGGATACAAGAGTGCAATAAGAAACAGAAAATTTAAGCAAGTCATCTTCTATCTATCTATATAAAAGTCAAAAATTGTCTGTTTGTGGGTTTGTGTGTGGCTTTGTGTGTGGTCACGCGCTTGCGAAGGATATGGCTCTCCAATGGTGGGGTTTATGTTAAATAAAAATATGCAGGTACCACGCCGTAAGCCCCGCCGTGAGCAAGCGCAATTCCTTTTTCACATCCGTCAATTTTAAATTAGTTTAATTATCGATTTAGTGTGATTTTTGCGCGCTATCTCTTTATTTATTACTAGCGGGAAGTACCCGGCGTTGCCTGGGCAAAAAAGACAGACACACACATCGACCCACACACACAAAGACATCGACTTACAACAATCGCCATTCGCCACTAAGTGGCGGTGACGTCACCACGACGCTTGTGCCAGGCCATGTGTGCCTTGAGGCCACGTGAAGTGTCGAATGCCCGCTGGCAGGAGGTCACGGGGCAGACCCAGATGCCACGGGTCGACTGACTGAGATGACTAGCTGATGTACCACTTGTGCCCTCTACTGTGCCAACTTGCTGTGCTTTAGTTATCTGGCGCTCCACTCATTGTTGTGAGCATCGCTTCTCCGCCCTCCGTTGTTGTTGAAGGGCGACTGCCTCCAAATGCCCAGTAGCGTCCTTCACGAGCCTCCTCCACTGAGGCCAATCTTTACACCGCTGGTACCAGTCATTGGCAAGTCCACTCAGCTCCACGTCCTCCTGTATCACATCACTCCATCTCTTCTCTAGCCCGTGCCGTGCCCGTTTAGCCCCCTCTATCCAGCCGAACAAAAGCTGTTTAGGCATGCGGTGGCTAGGCATGCGGGCTACATGGCCCAGACAATGCAGCCTTGCCTGCCGGAGGAGCTCACCGATGGGACTTTGCCCAGATCTTTGAAGGATTTGTGAGCTCCTCACACAATCCAGCCTGGTTAAACCCAGGATGGATCGTAGGCAGGCCAGCCTAAATGTTTCTAACCGGCGAAGATGTTACTTACACACACACACACACACGGACTCACACACAGACATCGACTTTAGATACACACACATGGAGTTACACACACACATGGACTGACACACACATGCACCTACACACACTAAGAAATGGACTGACACAATCACATTGAGCCACGCACACACATGTGTAATGAGAGAGCACACCGACATACGGAGGGCTGCATAGGCATTGCCGCATCGGTCATAGCCAATCAGGGCTATGGATTCGATCTGGGCCAAAGTTCATGGGCGGAGCTCAGGGGTACATGCGGAAACCAGGGAAAAGGTTCTGAAGGGGGCGTGGTTAGAGGCGGGGCTTTGCTCCGCCAAGGAGGATATAAGGAGAGGCAGGAGGAGGACTCAGGGTTCGGTGTGGAAGCCTGGGTCCGGACTGCATCTCCGCCATCTCGTCAGCCACCGACCACGTGGCATCGGCGGGCGAAGCTCTCCCGATTCCCGACGCGCCGTTGACCAGCGGTGCGCGGGGAAGCGAGAGCAAGGGAAGCCGCGCGGGAACAGAGGAGCAGAGAGCGCGTGCATGCGGCAAGAGAGAGAGAGGGTGACCATCTAAAGAGAGTGCGGAGCCGAGCAGTCATAACTAATAACAAAAAGACGCAAGTCTAAACGTGTCATGGAAGTTTATTACACATGGACTGACACACATATCGACTCTCACACACACACATGGACCCCCACACACACCACACGCACATCGACTCACACACACACATGTAGTTAGACATAAGATTTAGCAATGTACAAACTGTCTTCTTTGTTTTTTTCGGTAAAGTCACGTAGAATGACAATAAAAGAATAAAATAAAATAAGACAATAAAATTCTCACGACGTTTCGGCCAGGAACAAAACTGTCGGGACAGTTCTGTTCCTTCACCTGAAGAAGGCTACTTGTGTTGTGGCCGAAACTTCGTGAGAATTGTATTGTCTTATTTTATTTTATTATTTTATTCTCATTCTACGTGACTTTACCGAAAGAACCAAAGAAGATGAATCCTTGCAGTCACGAAAGCTTTAAATCGAAATGTACAAACTGATTTGTTAAATGTTAGTTGTGTACACACACACCACGCACACACATTGACTCATGCACACACACAGGGACTCTCACATACGTCGACTCACACAACAACAACCGTCATTCGTCACTAAGTGGCGGTGACGTCACCTTGAGGCCACGTGAAGTGTCGAACGCCTGCCGGCAGGAGGTCACGGGGCAGACCCAGATGCCACGGGTCGACTGACTGAGATGACTGAGATAACTGGCTGATGCACCACCTGTGCCCCCTACTGTGCCAACTTGCTGTGCTTTAGCCACCCGGCGCTCCACTAGTTGTTATGAGCGTCGCTCCTCTGCCCTCTGTTGTTGTTGGAGGGCGACTGCCTACAACCACCCTGTAGCGTCCTTCATGAGCCTCCTCCACAGAGGCCGATCTTCACACCGCTGGTACCAGTTATCGGCAAGTCCACTCAGCTCCACGTCCTCCTGTACCACATCACTCCATCTCTTCTCTAGCCCGTGCAGCACCCATTTAGCCCCCTCAATCCGGCTGAACAAAAGCTGTTTGGGCATGCGGTGATTGGCCATGCGGGCTACATGGACCCTTCAATGCAGCCTTGCCTGCCAGAAGAGCTCACTGATGGGACTTTGTTCAGATCTTTCGAGGATTTGTGAGCTCCTCACACAATCCAGTCTGGTTAAACCCAGGATTGATCGTAGGCAGGCCAGCCTAAATGTTTTTAACCGGCGGAGATGTTACATTAGGGGGGGTCCACATTTCACAAGCGTAGAGAAGGGAGGGAATAACTGTGGCCGAGAAGACCTGAAGCTTCGTGCGGAGTGACAGACCAGGTAGCTTCCACACAGCATTATTCAACCGTTAAAAGATAATGCCGCTCGACTGATTCGGAGTGAGACTTCTGCTGTTAAACCGGAGCCGATTATGAGCACACTGCCCAGATATGGGAAACTATCCACTCCCGCCACAACTGCCCCATCACCGATTGGAAGTTGGTACAAAATACCCAGGCAGGTGCTTCATTTTGGTGGGGCTGATGGTAAGGCCCACCTCTTAGTGGCACACTCCCGTTTCAGCAGCAGCACCTCCAACTCCTCCTCTGAGTGAGCCACAATTACCAAGTCGTCGGCATACGTAATGTGGTTGACCAATAGGGAGCCATCCCTTGACCGCACCCGGGCATCGATCAGCCTCCCATTCTATCTGTACCAGATGGAAATTCCTCTGGTACAGCTGCTGAAGGCTTCACGAACTACGTGCTCGGAATAGATGTTAAATAATGTTAGAGCCAGAGGACATCCCTGCCACACGCCAAGGGGTACAGGGAATGGCTCTGACTTCCGGCCATGTAATTTTACCCGGCCTGCTCACCATCATGAAGGTCCTTAATGAGCATGAGCAGAGGGTCAGGGACGCCGAAAGCACGAAGAACAACCCAGAGCCCACGCCGACTGATGGTATCATAGGCTTTGACCAGGTCAATAAAGCAGAGATGTCAGTCTTGTTGGAATTCCCTACACCTCTGCTGTAGCAGATGGACAGAAAATATGGCATCTGTGCAGAACTGCCCTTTCCTGAAACCGCATTGGGGCTACGCAAGCCTCTCCTCAGCGTGCCTAGCAAGGCGATATTGAATAATCCTTGCCAGGACCTTTCCCGGCACACTGAGGAGTGATATGCCACTTTAGTTGTTACAGTCTGTGCGGTCCCCCTTCTTAAAGAGGGGGACCACCAGGGCATCCTTCCAATCCTGCGGAACCTGTCCAGTGGTCCAGACTGTTGTTATGATGTCATATAAGGCAGTCTGTGCACAAATGCCACCCTCCCTCAGCATTTCGCTTGGGAGATCATCTCTACCCGGTGCCTTTCCTGGTCTCAGACTCTGGATGGCTTTCAGTACTTCCTCAGCAGATGGGACCTCAGCCAACCACTCACAGGGGGTGACTACCTCCTCCAATATTTGAGGCACCGCAGCCTCACCAGGGTCATCCTCACTTTGTGCCACGATGTTTTCCTGGCTGAGGGATTTTCCCTCCCCCAGGACCTCACAGAAATGCTCAGCAAATCTGCAAAGCTGTTCCTGGGAGTCGGAGATTGGATCACCGTTTTTTCCCCTAATGATGGTAATAGGTGTGGCGCTGCAGGTTACTTTTTTGGAGTTAAATAGAGATTTGTGATCGCGGGCCACTGAGGCAGACTCCATCTCCTCAGCAACCCGCGACCACCACCCATCCTTGCAGCGCCTCACGGCTCTCCGAACCTCCGAGCGAAGGTTGCGGTAAGCCTCCTCATTCCCTGACGTGGGATTCTGTAGCCGATGACAGTGGGCCTGTCGCTTTTTCTCAACCATCCTGAACACCTCCTCTGTCAGCCAGGGTCTCTGGGGAGGTCTGGACCGCGTACCCAAAGCAGCCATTGCAGCTGCATGAGTCACAGTCCTAAACCTCGCCCATTTACCCTCGACATCAGGAGGAGTCGGGGACGATGCCAATCCCAGCCGCTAGCGATGATGAAATTCTCGCTTGCAACTTTCATCAGATAACTGAGACCAGGCCACTTTAGGTTGGAATGCGGTCCTGGGTGTACACCCACCACCGGAGTGGAAGAATAGCAGGCGCATCTTACAGATTACTAGTCGATGGTCAGAGGGCAGATCAGCTCCACGGTAGGTCCTGGTGTCAAGGACATGGGCTCGCATCCGCTGGTCCGTCACTATGTAGTCCAGCAGATGTTCTTGCTTGGACCCGGCATGCATCCATGATGTTGTGTGGATGCGCCGATGCCGGAACAGCGTGTTGGTAATTACAAGCCCATGGGCTGCACAAAAATCTAGCAGCCTCCTACCGTTGTTATTGAGCTGATCTGGCCCATGCCCTCCAATCACTCCAGACCAGGTGCCAGTATCATGACCAACTCGGGCATTGAAGTCACCCAACATGATGACTCTATCAGTCTGGTTAAACCCATATGGACTGACACACACATACACATCAACGTACACACACATCGACTGACACACATAGACACACAAACGCACATCGACTTACACACTCACATGGAGCCATGCACACACATCGACTAACACACACACGGACTGACACACAGACAGCGACTGATATGCACACATATGGACTGACATGCCCATATGGACGTGCACAGCAATCCCCAATGATGGCACAGCTATCAGCATAGCAGTACTAAGTATCAGTAAATAGCGTGACGTGAGCAATCGAAACAATAGAAATGCATAGAAGAAAAAAGCTGAAATAAGTCTACATTAAAGAGCAGAAGTACACACAGGTAAGTTGAGAAGCAGGCTACAAATCTAGATTATAGACTGCCAGTATGCCGACTCAATGACATAAGCATTGCTACAGTCGACATTAAAAGCTGGCAATACGGTCAGCAGCTGAAAAAGCAGGATACAGTCGACATGAAAGGCTGGCAGTACACTGAATGAGGTAAAGAAGCAGGCAACAGATTATAGACTGGCATACACTCATAATGGCCAAAAGCAAAATTAGAAGTGTAGATAATAGAGTGCCAGTGCACTGACGTTAATTAATCAGCAGACAGCAGGTCACAGCACAGACTGGCAGTACACCGTCTGAGCGTCATAAAAACACACCTAAAAAAGGAAATATTTAGCAACCTAATAATGAAAAGGCAGTTTTGTGCACACAAACATTATTATTCGATCAATGAAATGACAAGATGGCGCCGATGGTGGCAGCCTCGGCCGGTTGGTGCGCCCTGTTTTGTCCAGTTTTGTCTTGAGAGGGGCCTACTGTTCAGCACACCCGTGCTGGTGAGAGAGGCCTGCTGTTGAGGGGCCTGCTGTTCAGCACACCCGTGCTGGTGAGAGGGGCCTGCTGTTCATCACATCCGTGTTGGTGAGAGAGGCCTACTGTTGAGGGGCCTGCTGTTCAGCACACCCGTGCTGGTGAGAGAGGCCTGCTGTTCAGCACACCCGTGTTGAGGGGCCTGCTGTTCAGCACACCCGTGCTGGTGAGAGGGGCCAGCTGTTCAGCACACCCGTGCTGGTGAGAGAGGCCTCCTGTTCAGCACAACCGTGTTGAGGGGCCTACTGTTCAGCACACCCGTGGTGGTGAGAGGGGCCTGCTGTTCAGCACACCCGTGCTGGTGAGAGGGGCCTGCTGTTCAGCACACCCGTGCTGGTGAGAGGGGCCTGCTGTTCATCACACCCGTGTTGGTGAGAGAGGCCTGCTGTTCAGCACACCCGTGCTGGTGAGAGAGGCCTGCTGTTCAGCACACCCGTGCTGGTGAGAGGGGCCTGCTGTTCAGCACACCCGTGCTGGTGAGAGGGGCCTGCTGTTCAGCACACCCGTGCTGGTGAGAGGGGCCTGCTGTTCAACACACCCGTGCTGGTGAGAGGGGCCTGCTGTTCATCACACCCGTGTTGGTGAGAAAGGCCTGCTGTTCGACACACCCGTGCTGGTGAGAGGGGCCTGCTGTTCAGCACACCCGTGCTAGTGAGAGAGGCCTACTGTTCATCACACCCATGCTGGTGAGAGGAGCCTACTGTTCAACACACCAGTGCTGGTGAGAGAGTCCTGCTGTTCAGCACACCCGTGCGAAGATGACGCCAATCATGGTAGCCTCAGCCGGTCGGTGCGCCCTGTTTTGTCTTGTTTTGTCTGTCAATTCAGTGTTTTGCCAAGATTTTCGGAGTTCTCTAACAAGAGACAAACTTTGAAATATCAGGGAAACAACTCCTGTGGATTTAATTCCTACTTTTCTGCTTCCAGCGGAAGAATTAGTAGGCTTTCTAGTCAATGCCGCGCTAGGCTTTGCTCAAGCAGCGAAACGCCGCCCGAAGGGGTAAACGGTCGGGGGCTCTAGTACGGCTACGCAGACGTGGGATCCGAACAGTGCTTCCGAGCTTTTTCCTCTCCAACGTACGTTCACTGTACAACAAAATGGATGAACTTCAGCTACTGATGGTAAAAAACAAAGACTTTCTTTCATCTTCTGTTTTGTGCTTCACGGAGACATGGCTGTGTGATTTGATTCCAGACACTTCGCTACAACTAGCAGGATTCCATCTTGTAAGATCGGATCGTGACATAGCACTGTCCGGCAAGACGAAAGGAGGTGGTATTTATTTTTACATTAACAGTGGCTGGTGTGTAGATGTAACAGTGATTCTGCAACATTGTTCTCCACTCCTTGAATCAATTTTTATAACTCGTAAACCGTTTTACTCGCCTCACGAGTTCGCGTCGCTCAATTTGGTCAGAGTTTATTAGCCGCCTTGTCCTCAGGTTAAAGAGGCCCAACGCATGCTCGCGGATCAGATTCTGAGTGTGGAGCGAGCAAATCCAGATTCGTTGGTTATCGTACTTGTCGACTTTAACAAAGGTAATCTCAGCCACGAACTCCCCAAATACATACAATTCATTAAATGCCCAGCCAGAGAAGGGAACACTCTGCATCACTGCTACACTACAGTCAGTAGAGCCTACCACGCCGTCCTCCGAGCAGCACTAGGACACTCTGACCATGCCATGGTCCACCTGATTCCTGCATACAGGCAGAAACTAAAACTCTGTAAACCTGCTGTGAGGACATCTAAACAGTGGACCAGTGAGGCTGTGGAAGATTTGCGGGCGTGCTTAGACTGTACTGACTGGGATATGTTCACGACTGCTACCAATAGTCTGGATGAACTCACAGAGGCTGTGACGTCCTACATCAGCTTCTGTGAGGACTGCTGTATCCCAACACATACCAGGGTGAACTTTAACAACAATAAGTCCTGGTTCTCAGCAAAGCTCAGAAGGTAGAGGTTGGAGAAGGAGGAAGCGTTTAGGAGTGGAGATAGAGACAGATTCAAGGAGTCCGAAGAACAGGTTTAGCAAAGCAGTGAGAGAGGCTAAACGACTGTACTCAGAGAGACTAAAACACCAGTTCTCTACTGACGACGCTGCTTCTGTCTGGAGAGGGCTAAGGCAGATCACCAACTATAAACCCAGAGCCCCCCACACCACTAACGACTCCCGCCTAGCCAACGACCTGAACGAGTTCTACCGTAGATTTGAAAGACAATTGGACTGTCCTGAACCACCCCTTCCCACCCAAGAGGCCCCATCCCCCACCCATACTACAGAGACGACTCTCTCCTTTCAGGAGGGAGAAGTTAATATACTTTTCAAGAGGCAGAATCCACGCAAAGCAGCCGGGCCGGACTCTGTCTCTCCAGCCACCCTCAGGCACTGTGCTGACCAGCTGTCTCCGGTGTTCACCAACATCATTAACAGCTCCCTGGAGACATGCCATGTACCAGCCTGTCTCAAGTCCTCCACCATCATCCCTGTGCCCAAAAAGCTAAGGCCAACAGGACTAAATGATTACAGACCGGTCGCCCTTACATCTGTGGTAATGAAGTCTTTTGAGCGACTGGTCCTGGCACACCTCAAAGCCATCACAGACCCTCTCCTGGACCCCCTTCAGTTTGCCTACAGAGCCAACAGGTCTGTGGACGACGCAGTTAACATGGCCCTCCACTTCACTCTACAGCATCTGGACGCCCCAGCATCCTACGCCAGGATCCTGTTTGTGGACTTCAGCTCTGCCTTCAACACCATCATCCCTGCCCTGCTTCAGGACAAGCTCTTCCAGCTCAACGTGCCCTACTTCACCTGCAGGTGGATCACAGACTTCCTGTCTGACAGGAAGCAGTGCGTTAAGCTGGGAACACAAGTCTCTGACTCCAGGTCCATCAGCACCGGAACTCCTCAGGGCTGCGTCCTTTCCCCACTGCTCTTCTCCCTGTATACCAACAGCTGCACCTCCAATCATCTGTCCGTCAAACTCTTGAAGTTTGCGGACGACACCACCCTCATTGGGCTGATCTCTGGTGGGGATCAGTCTGACTATAGGTGGGAAGCTGACAACCTGGTGACCTGGTGTAGCCAGAACAACTTAGAGCTAAATTCTCTAAAGACAGTTGAGATGGTTGTGGACTTCAGGAAGAATACAGGCCCACTCACCCCCATCACCCTGTTAGACTCCCCAGTCAAAATTGTAGAGTCCTTCTGCTTCCTGGAAACTATTCTCTCCCGGGACCTCAAGTGGGAACTGAACATCAGCTCCCTCACCAAGAGAGCTCAACAGAGGATGTACTTTCTACGGCAGCTGAAGAAATTCAATCTACCAAAGACAATGATGGTGCAATTCTATACAGCGATCATTGAATCCATCCTCACCTCCTCCATAACCGTCTGGTACGCTGCTGCCACTGCCAAGGACAAGAGCAGACTGCAGCGTATCATCCACACTGCTGAGAAGGTAATTGCCTGCAATCTACCAACCCTCGAGGACCTGCACACAAGGACCATGAGGCGAGCGAGGAAGATTATGGCCGATTCCTCCCACCCTGGACACTCTCTGTTTCAGCTATTCCCCTCTGGCAGAAGGCTTCGGTCCATGATGCCACGTTCCGTGACGTCATCGCACTGGACGGTACACATGACGTCACGTCCCCATTTTACTCCTCTACATTACCCCCCCCTGTGAAAAATAATTCAGCCGACTCGGCTGTAAAGAACGTAAAAGTAGAGGAGTACCGGAACCCAAACAACCATATTTACAACAACTGACAACACCATGGAAGTGGCTACGAAGACGGACCGCCCCCAAAACCAAACACAACACCAGGGCAGCCCGACAACAATAAAGTCAAATTTACGAAACCCACATCACTCGGTAACGACAATTTTTTCAGCCCAACCATAACACAATAACCGACACTTGGGCAGCCCCGACAACACATAAACCGACAATTTTGGTGATGAGGGCTGGAGGCCGACGGCAGCGGTCCATCTGGTCTTCACAGAGCGCCTGCCCCAGCGCACACGCGCTGCAGGGCCGCCTCCCCATGCGGTATCAACCGCCAGGCCAGGCATCGCGCCAGCCAGTGACAGGCCCCAGGAGAGCTGCAGCAGCCCAGCGCTCCTCCCTCCAGACCGGGGCAGGCCACTCGTGGGAGCACCAGGAGTGAGCTGCGGAGGGCGAGTGGAGGCTCCCCCCCCCTCCCGCCTCTGCAGCCAAAACCCCAGGTGCGCGCTGGCCCGAGCGGTGGCTCCTGCTGCCCACCCCGCGGCGAGATGCGCAACCGCGGCGTCAGCACGGCAATGTGCAGCACTGCGAGGTGCAGAGCCGCGGCAGCATCGGCGGCTCACCCCCCAGGCGCGGCTGCGGAGAGGGGCCGCGGCGCAGTCGGCGGCCCACCCCGTGACCGTGGCGACATGCGGAGCCGCGGTGGTGGGCGCGGCAAAACCCGTAGGCACAGCGAGGGGCGGAGCCGCGGCGGCCCTCCCTGCAGGCGCGGCGAGGTGCAGAGCCGCGGCGGAACCCTCGGCCCACTCCGGAGCCACGGTGACGCCGGCGGCCCATGCCGCGGCCGCGACGACGTGCTGAGCCGCAGACGCGGCAAACCCCGCAGGCACGGCGGCGTGTGGAGCCACGGCGGCACCCGCGGTAACTTCGGCGGCGCGGTGAGGTGCGGAGCCGCGGCTGTGGTGCACGGGGCCGTGGTGACACCCGCGGCCCACCCCGCCTGCGTGGCGACGTGCGGAGCCGCGGCAGCACCCGCGGCAACCCACGCGGCGCGGCGAGGTGCGGAGCCGCGGCCGTACCTGAGGCCCCCCCGGCGGGCGCAGCGTGATGCGGAGCTGCGGCGTCGCCGCCGGCAGACCTCGCGTGCTCGGCGGCACCCACAGTGGAGAGCGGCACCGCAGCGCCCATGGCGCCGACATGCGGCGTCGCATCAACAATGGCGGCCGCTTGTGGCGTCGCAGCCAAAATGGTGGCCGCCTGCCGTGCCCCAACCAACATGGCCGCCGCCAGCGGCGTCACAGCCAAAATGGCGGCCGCCTCCCGTGGCGCCCCCGTCGGGAACATGGCGCCAATCTTAAAATTAGCGGGAAGCGGGTTGGCGGGAATCCGCCGCTCCCCTCCAAAATGCGTGTTGAGCGCGCGCACCTTTGCCTCCACCTCCTCGATCTGGGCGCAGAGCTGTGCCATCGGCCACGCGAGCAGCTCCAGCTGTCCCGCGAATTCGCTCCCCGCGCCCGGCGGCGGCGCGCTGGCACTCCCGGACGCCTTCACCACGTTGACATGGGCGCAGAGCTGCTCCATCGCCCGTGTGAGCGGCTCCAGCAGCTCCGCAAACGCGCTCCCCGCCCCCGGCGGCGGCCCGCTGGCACCCCCGGATGCCTTCTCCATGTTGATTCGGGCACCGAGCTTCGCCATCGCCTGTGTGAGCAGCTCCAGCTGCCCCGCGAACGCGCTCCCCACGCCCGGCGGCGGAGCGCTGGCACCCCCGGACGCCTTCTCCTCCTGCTCTGTCCCCTTCCTCTTCTCAGGGGCCGTCACCGGGGCCCCGGACTCCGGGGTCACTGCCGAAGCCTCCTCCATGCCATCTTCATCCTCCGATCGTCCCGCCGGTGGGTTCTTGCGCGCCGCTCCCGATGTTGACATAGTGACGGCAGCGCAGACACTCTGACACCAGTTGTTGAGGAGTTCCCGACGACGACTCGGAGACAGCTTGAAGGTAAGGGCTTTCGCCAAAGGTTTATTAAGTGTATTACAATAGCACAAAGGGTGTGACAACTTCCCAGGGGTTAGGGGTCCTACACTAAGTCCTGGTCCAGCCCGGCTAGCTCCGGTCTCTCTCCCTCGAGTCGGATGGGGGCACTAGCCAACCCCACCGACCGGGAAGAGCAGCACCTCCTACGGCTACCACCGGCTTCACTCCTGACTCTCGTCGATCCCTCTCTACCCCTGGTTCCCTCTCCACCCTTCTCACTCTACCCGTTCCCACAGTGACCCCGCTTTCGTCACGGGGTCCCCCTTAAATACCAGACGAGACATGATGTCATCGAGCCGCCCAGCGCGCATGATGCCACGTTCCGTGACGTCATCGCACTGGACGGCACACACGATGTCACGTCCCCATTTTACTCCTCTACACATACATTTATGCATGTTTCTCAACGAAATGCAAGCTTGAGCAAAGCAACAACAATCCTCGACCACAAAATTTATACAGCAACTTTACCAACGCGCTTTGCAGCAATTATAAAATTGTATATAGCATGATCATTTGAAATTCAGATTTGGGTTATTGTAAGTGGTGGTGTAATTTTTGTGCAGTGAAACAAGAGGAATTTATAAGGAGGGGTTAGGATAGGCCAGGTCATAGTTAAAAGTGACGGAAAGCTGGGGCCTGAAAAGTAATCGGACATCACTGCATTGGGAAGACAAAGAGGGTCGGCGAGGGGCACGAGCCAGGAAGGGGAGCTTGCATCGCCGACGAGGTCCACGTCATCCGTCCAGTGCAGCAGCAGAGTCTTGGCCAGGACCGTGACAAGGAAGAACACGCAACGCCGACCTGGCTCACTTTCCATGGACATGAAGCTCCCCTCCATGCTCAGCGTGCCGACAGTGAAGTGAAGACGCCATTTGGAGGAGCTCGACCGCAATTCCCTCATGTGAGGGTTGCTCATTTTTAATATGGGAGAGAGAGGAGTTCGAATACATCTTCTCTTTTTCGATTTAAAGCTTTCGTGACTGCAGGGATTCATCTTCTGGGTTCTTTCGGTAAAGTCACATAGAATGGAGATAAAATAATAAAAATAATAACAGAATAACAATTCTATTTCTGATGGTCTGAAAACCGTTTTAACTAAAGGACTAAACTTTGCAGTCACACCTAGACACATACCAGTTAATGATATCATTGCCCATGTCGACGTGGCACTCAAGGGCCTGGGTCACATCGCTGCAGACGTAGCAAGATCTGAAATTGCTGCAACCCTCAAAAACGCTAAGATGCCAGCTAGCAACATCAGCAAAGATGAGCGTTTTGAATTATCTCAATTAAAAAAGAGGGATGACATTGTCATTCTCTCAGCCGACAAGGGCAATGCCACTGTCATCATGGACAAAATAGAATATAACAACAAAATTCAAGAACTACTCAACGATGGCAGCTACACCAAAATAAGAAGAGACCCCACCAACAGCCTCATTACTAAAACCACCAAAATCATTTCTGATTCAACAGCATTAATTGATCAAACCAAACAGTTCTCGTTGAAACCTTCTGTGGCCAGGCCACCAAGATTATATGGCCTTCCAAAGATACATAAAGAAGATACACCCCTTCGTCCCCTTCGTCTCTACTATCAACTCCCCCACCTACAAACTGGCTCGTTTTCTATCTGAAATCCTGCGGCCTTTTACTGGAAAAACCACCTCTGCAGTACTAAACTCTACTCACCTGGTTTCGACAATCAAGGGTATTTCCCTGTCCCCAGACGACCGGCGTGTCAGTTTTGATGTGGTTTCCCTATTCACCAAAGTTCCTGTACCTGACACCATCGCAATCATTGAAGACTAGGTTCATCAAGGACTGCATACTGATGTACCCCCCCTGGTGAGACACTGCTTAACCAACACATACTTCACCTGGAATGGAACTTTCTACAAACAAACTGAGAGCACCCCAATGGGCTCCCCCCTATCGCCGGTTGTAGCCAACGTTTTCATGGAAAAATTTGAGACTGACGCCATCCAGGCTGCCACTCTACGCCCGACCTTATGGTACGTGGATGATTCTTGTCATCTGGTCACATGGCCGGCCTGCTCTAGATCAATTCCTCGACCACATCAATTCCATACACCCTAGCCAGATTTACCATGGAAGTAAAAAAAAATGGCAAGCTACCCTTTTTGGATGTCCTTAGACCTGATGGTTCAATGAGCCACTTTGTGTACAGGAAAACTACCCATACGGATGCTTACTTAAAACCAGATTCCCACCACCATCCATCCCAGAAGAATTCCCTCATCAAGACTCTATACCATAGAGCCCAAGGCATTCCGACCAGGAACACATTGCTAGTGAACTCAAGCACGTACGCAAAGCTCTCAAGGCTAATGGTTACTCTGACTACGCAATCCGCAAAGCCATGACTCCAACCATGAATAAGGATCCTCTTGAGGAGCCATTCAAAACCATCACCTTACCCTACATTGCGGGGGTCACAAAAAAGATCTCCAAAATCCTGAATAAACACAAGATCCAGGTCCGATTCAACACAGTACATAAAATCCGTGATCCGGTTCCATCTGTAAAATATGTGGTTCCAGACATACAGTACCCGGGCATCTACAAACGGGAGGAACATATCTCAGACCGCATCCATGAACATACAGCAGACTTAAAACACAGTAGGATGAACACCTCAGCGTGGCAGATCACTGTTATAATTCAGTGGGCTCACATGACATTGACTTCTCCAAGACGGAGGTTCTCTGCAAGCCACCTGGCTACCATGAGAGATTCGTTCATGAGGCTATCCACATATACAAACACAGACAATTTCAACCGAGAAGATGGATTCCGGCTTAGTAACCATTGGAAAGACGTTATAAACCATTTCGGTTCTTGATTGATTTTATTTTACGGTGACTTTCAGACCGCAGTCCATTCGCTGGCACTGCCTCTTAGTACCTTTCACACGACGGTCAATAGTATAGTTTATAGCATTTTTTTATACTAATAAATAGTATAACAGTGTAATGTTTAACATAATTTATAAGGCAATATATAGTACCGTAATTGTATAGTGAATTTACAGCAGTGTGGTATACAGTAGGGTTACTCTTTGGTTCTATTCGGTAAAGTCACGAAGGTAAAAAATAAACAAAAATCACGACGTTTTGGCCACAACACAAGTGGC
The DNA here is from genome assembly GCF_048934315.1 of Petromyzon marinus. Lineage (NCBI taxonomy): Eukaryota > Metazoa > Chordata > Hyperoartia > Petromyzontiformes > Petromyzontidae > Petromyzon > Petromyzon marinus. The sequence goes on along the minus strand of NC_133715.1, from coordinate 468,119 downwards.
CTTCATCAGGTGAAGGGTCCAACCTGTCCAGAGGACAGCGTTGGAGTGAAAAAAAAAGTCAAGCACAGGTCGCCTCATTTAAGCTGTGAGTGGGTAAACAGAAAAAAACGCCTTGACAAAGGAATTATCATAAAATGTAAAGCTGTGCAAGCTCGCAAATAGCATAAAACATACATTAGCACCACCGTGAGAGTTTGGGATGCCACTAATTGAATGAACATACTGTACCATTAAACAAGTCCAGCGCAGGTCGCCTCCTTTAAGCTGTGAGTGGGTAAACAGCTTTACATTTTATGCTAATTCCTTTGTAAAGGCGTTTTTTCTGTTTACCCACTCACAGCTTAAAGGAGGCGACCTGCGCTTGACTTTTTGCACTCCAACGCTGTCCTCTGGACAGGTTGTTCCCTTCACCTGATGAAGGCCACTTGTGTTGTGGCCGAAACGTCGTGATTTTTTTATTTTTTTAACCTACGTGACTTTACCGAATAGAACAAATGAGTATGGATCCTTGCAGTCATGAAAGCTTGAAATCTAGAACAGTAGGATTAGTAGAATAATACATAGTGTAATATTACAAGTCGAATATTTGATAGTCTAAAGTATAGGGTAGTGTATAGTAACGCATTGTATAATTCAAGGGTGGGGTTTGTTTATGGATACGATATTATACAATGGAGTTTAGATTGAAAGGTATAATATTGTAATGTATAGTAGTCTAGTTTATAGCATAGTTATAACGCAAATCAGGACAGAGCAGCGCACCGTGGCCGTTTCCTCCTCTTCCCCCCCCCCCCTCCTCCATTCCGAACATAGATGGACTCGTCCGTCTGAACAAAGCTCGTTGCGCTCCATGGTGTCAATGCCTCATACTAACATCATGCTAATCCCCCAGTTACATGTTAATTTATAGGTAAACTCTTCTCCCCCCTTCTCCGGTCCGAGCTCGTCACTCTCCGTGGTGCTCATCCCTCACAGCAACATCATGCTAATCCCTCAGTTACATGCTAATTTATATGTAAACTCCTTTGTCAAGGCGCTCTGTTCCTCCCACACAGCTTAAAAGACGCTTCCAAGCTTGGCAGGGTTCACTCAAGCGCTGTCTTCCGGACAGTCCTGTTTCTTCGCCTGAGGAAGGCTACGTGTGTTGCGGCCAAAACGTCTGGAGAATTTTATCATTATTTTTTATTATTTTATCTCCATTCTACGTGACTTTACCGAAAGAACCCAGAAGATACATCTTCTCTCTTATGTAATTCCTTAAATATTTTTATAGGGCAACAATGCGGATTTTTAAACGTGCTTTAACTGCGACAGAAAGGAGGACAATAACTGGATCCAGAATACAATGAATCTGAATAGGATTTGGAATATATGAACTATACCTTGATTCATTGTGCACTATCTTTTTTCTTACATACAGTGAGGGAAAAAAGTAGTTGATCCCCTGCTGATTTTGTACATTTGCCCACTGACAAAGAAATGATCAGTCTATAATTTTAATGGTAGGTTTATTTGAACAGCGAGAGACAGAATAACAATTATTCGCAAATTGAAGATACATCTTCTTTGGTTCTTTCGGTAAAGTCACGTAGAATGATAATAAAATAATAAATTGATAAAATAAAATAACACAATAATATTCTCACGACGTTTCGGCCACAACACAAGCGGCCTTCATCAGGTGAAGGGGGGCGAGACTGTCTGGTAGGACAGCGCTGGAGTGAAAGAGCCACGTTCAGATCACGGCCTTTAAGCTGTGTGAGAGGAACAAAGCGCCTTGACAAAGGAATTAGCATATAATTTAGCATTGAAATGGCTGAATGATTAGCTTGTGACTGGTCACAGAAATAGCTATGTTAAAAGTTAAAGCATACACACCCGCAGAGGCACCCATTGTTAAAGGGATTAGCATAGAATTTAGCATTGAAATAGCTAAGTTAAGGCCTACACATCTTGACAATGGAATTAGCATAGAATTTAGCATTGAGAAAGCTGAGTGATTAGCTTGTACCTGCTGCAGAAATAGAGCTTGTACCTGCTGCAGAAATAGCTACGTTAAAGTCAGAGCATACACATTCACCGAGGCCCTTAGTACAAATCAAACAGGAGAATTTAGCATTGAAATAACTAGGCGAATCCAGCATTGAAACAACTGAGTGATTAGCTAGTGACTGGTCACAGAAATGACTACACATCTGAGCTATTCACAGTACTATATAGTGAACCAATAAAAACTAAAATATAAATTACCTTCATGTTATCAATAAACTCTATATTCTCCAATCAGCTAAGCTACCAACAATAAGTCGTTATATATCACAATGCTATATGGCGAAAAAATGGGTGGATTCTTACCCTCAAATTTCAGCACCACGGGCCCCGTTCAGACGGACGAGTTCGTCCATGGTCGGAACAGAGGAGGGAGAGAGAGACAGCTGCGAGGCCCTAGTATGCTCCATATTGTAAAACTATACCATTAACCGTGGTGTGAGAGGTATTAAGAGGCAATGCTGGCGAAAGAGCTGCGGTCTGAAGGTCATCGTAAAAATACAATTAATTAAGAACAGAAATGATTTAAGACATCTTTCCAGTGGTTACTAAGCCTGAAACCATCTTCTCGGTTGAAATTGTCTCTGTGCTTGTATATGTGAATGGGCTCATGAACGAATCTCTCATGGTAGCCGGTTGGTTTGCAAAGAACCTCCGTCTTGGAGAAGTCAATGTCATGTGAGCCCACTGAATTATAACAGTGATCTGCCACGGCAGAGGAGTTCGTCCTACCGTGTTTCAAGTCTGCTTTGTGTTCGCGGATGCGGTCCGAGATATGTCTTTTGGTTTCTCCAATGTAGCTACTACCACAGAGGCACTTTAGTTTGTAAACGCCCGGGTACTGTATGTCTGGAACAGCATCTTTTACAGATGGAACTAAATCACGGATTTTATGTACTGTGTTGAATCGGACCTGGATCTTGTGTTTGTTCAGGATTTTGGAGATCTTTTTAGTGACCCCTGCAATGTAGGGTAAGGTGATGGTTTTGAGTGGCTCCACAAGAGGATCCTTCTTCATGACTGGAGTGATGGCTTTGCGGATTGTGTAGTCGGAGTAGCCATTAGCCCTGAGAGCCTGGTGTACGTGCTTGAGTTCACTGGTAATGTGTTCCTGGTCGGAAATGCATTGGGCTCTATGGTATAGAGTCTTGATGAGGGAGTTTTTCTGGGATGGATGGTGGTGGGAATCCGGTTTCAAGTAAGCATCTGTATGGGTAGCTTTCCTGTAGACAGAGTGGCTCATTGAACCATCATGTCTTCTTTTAATTAAGACATCCAAAAAGGGTAGTTTGCCATCTTTTTCGACCTCCATGGTAAATCTGATGGCTGGGTGTATGGAATTGATGTGGTCGCGGAATTGGTCTAGAGCAGGCTGGCCATGTGGCCAGATGACAAAGGTGTCATCAACGTACCTCTTCCATAAGGTCGGGCGTAGAGTGGCAGTCTGGATGGCGTCAGTTTCAAATTTTTCCATGAATACGTTGGCTACAACCGGAGATAGGGGGGAGCCCATTGGGGTGCCCTCAGTTTGCTTGTAGAAAGTTCCATTCCAGGTGAAGTAAGTGTTGGTTAAGCAATGTCTCACCAGGGGGGGTACATCAGTGTGCAGTCCTTGATGAACCAGGTCTTCAATGATAGCGATGGTGTCAGGTACCGGGACTTTGGTGAACAAGGACACCACATCAAAACTGACAAGCAGGTCGTTTGGGGACAGGAAAATGCCTTTGATTGTCGATACCAGGTGAGTAGAATTTAGTACCGCAGAGGTGTTTTTTCCAGTGAAAGGTCGCAATTAATAATTAATCGCAGTAACAGTTCCATTTCTGATGGTCTGAAATCCGTTTTAGCTAAAGGTCTAAACTTTGCTGTCACACCGAGACACTTACCGGTTAATGATATCATTGCCCATGTCGACGTTGCACTCAAGGGCTTGAGTCACATCTCTGCAGACGTAGCAAGATCTGAAATCGCTGCAACCCTCAAAAACGCTAAGTTGCCACCCAGCAACATCAGCAAAGACGAACGTTTTGAATTATCTCAATTAAAAAATAGGGATGATATTGTCGTCCTCTCAGCCGACATAAGCAATGCCACTGTCATCATGGACAAAACAGAATATAACAACAAAATTCAAGAACTACTCAACGATGGCAGCTACACAAAAATAAAAAGAGATCCCACCAACAGCCTGGTCACCAAAACGAACAAAATAATCTCTAATTCAACAGCATTAATTGATGAGATCAAACAGTTCTCGTTGAAGCCCTCTGCTGCCAGACCACCAAGATTATATGGCCTTCCAAAGATACACAACGAAGATACACCCCTTCGTCCCATCGTCTCTACTATCAGCTCCCCCACCTACAAACTGGCACGTTTTCTTGCTGATATACTGCGACCTTTCACTGGAAAAACCACCTCTGCGGTACTAAATTCTACTCACCTGGTATCGACAATCAAAGGCATTTCCCTGTCCCCAAACGACCTGCTTGTCAGTTTTGATGTGGTGTCCTTGTTCACCAAAGTCCCGGTACCTGACACCATCGCTATCATTGAAGACCTGGTTCATCAAGGACTGCACACTGATGTACCCCCCCTGGTGAGACATTGCTTAACCAACACTTACTTCACCTGGAATGGAACTTTCTACAAGCAAACTGAGGGCACCCCAATGGGCTCCCCCCTATCTCCGGTTGTAGCCAACGTATTCATGGAAAAATTTGAAACTGACGCCATCCAGACTGCCACTCTACGCCCGACCTTATGGAAGAGGTACGTTGATGACACCTTTGTCATCTGGCCACATGGCCAGCCTGCTCTAGACCAATTCCGCGACCACATCAATTCCATACACCCAGCCATCAGATTTACCATGGAGGTCGAAAAAGATGGCAAACTACCCTTTTTGGATGTCTTAATTAAAAGAAGACATGATGGTTCAATGAGCCACTCTGTCTACAGGAAAGCTACCCATACAGATGCTTACTTGAAACCGGATTCCCACCACCATCCATCCCAGAAAAACTCCCTCATCAAGACTCTATACCATAGAGCCCAATGCATTTCCGACCAGGAACACATTACCAGTGAACTCAATCACGTACACCAGGCTCTCAGGGCTAATGGCTACTCCGACTACACAATCCGCAAAGCCATCACTCCAGTCATGAAGAAGGATCCTCTTGTGGAGCCACTCAAAACCATCACCTTACCCTACATTGCAGGGGTCACTAAAAAGATCTCCAAAATCCTGAACAAACACAAGATCCAGGTCCGATTCAACACAGTACATAAAATCCGTGATTTAGTTCCATCTGTAAAAGATGCTGTTCCAGACATACAGTACCCGGGCGTTTACAAACTAAAGTGCCTCTGTGGTAGTAGCTACATTGGAGAAACCAAAAGACATGTCTCGGACCGCATCCGCGAACACAAAGCAGACTTGAAACACGGTAGGACGAACTCCTCTGCCGTGGCAGATCACTGTTATAATTCAGTGGGCTCACATGACATTGACTTCTCCAAGACAGAGGTTCTTTGCAAACCAACCGGCTACCATGAGAGATTCGTTCATGAGCCCATTCACATATACAAGCACAGAGACAATTTCAACCGAGAAGATGGTTTCAGGCTTAGTAACCACTGGAAAGATGTCTTAAATCATTTCTGTTCTTAATTAATTGTATTTTTACGATGACCTTCAGACCGCAGCTCTTTCGCCAGCATTGCCTCTTAATACCTCTCACACCACGGTTAATGGTATAGTTTTACAATATGGAGCATACTAGGGCCTCGCAGCTGTCTCTCTCTCCCTCCTCTGTTCCGACCATGGACGAACTCGTCCGTCTGAACGGGGCCCGTGGTGCTGAAATTTGAGGGTAAGAATCCACCCATTTTTTCGCCATATAGCATTGTGATATATAACGACTTATTGTTGGTAGCTTAGTTGATTGGAGAATATAGAGTTTATTGATAACATGAAGGTAATTTATATTTTAGTTTTTATTGGTTCACTATATAGTACTGTGAATAGCTCAGATGTGTAGTCATTTCTGTGACCAGTCACTAGCTAATCACTCAGTTGTTTCAATGCTGGATTCGCCTAGTTATTTCAATGCTAAATTCTCCTGTTTGATTTGTACTAAGGGCCTCGGTGAATGTGTATGCTCTGACTTTAACGTAGCTATTTCTGCAGCAGGTACAAGCTCTATTTCTGCAGCAGGTAGAAGCTAATCACTCAGCTTTCTCAATGCTAAATTCTATGCTAATTCCATTGTCAAGATGTGTAGGCCTTAACTTAGCTATTTCAATGCTAAATTCTATGCTAATCCCTTTAACAATGGGTGCCTCTGCGGGTGTGTATGCTTTAACTTTTAACATAGCTATTTCTGTGACCAGTCACAAGCTAATCATTCAGCCATTTCAATGCTAAATTATATGCTAATTCCTTTGTCAAGGCGCTTTGTTCCTCTCACACAGCTTAAAGGCCGTGATCTGAACGTGGCTCTTTCACTCCAGCGCTGTCCTACCAGACAGTCTCGCCCCCCTTCACCTGATGAAGGCCGCTTGTGTTGTGGCCGAAACGTCGTGAGAATATTATTGTGTTATTTTATTTTATCAATTTATTATTTTATTATCATTCTACGTGACTTTACCGAAAGAACCAAAGAAGATGAATCATTGCAGTCACGAAAGCTTTAAATCGAAATTGAAGATACACGAAAGAACTGTCCAATCTTCCTCGGCCTGGGGCTCCATGCAAGATCTCACCTCGTGGAGTTGCAATGATCATGAGAACGGTGAGGAATCAGCCCAGAACTACACGGGAGGATCTTGTCAATGATCTCAAGGCAGCTAGGACCATAGTCACCAAGAAAACAATTGGTAACACACTACGCCATGAAGGAATGAAATCCTGCAGCGCCCGCAAGGTCCCCCTGCTCAAGAAAGCACATATACATGCCCGTCTGAAGTTTGCCAATGAACATTTGAATGATTCAGAGGACAACTGGGTGAAAGTGTTGTGGTCAGATGAGATCAAAATGGAGGTCTTTCGCATCAACTCAACTCACCGTGTTTGGAGGACGAGGAATGCTGCCTATGGTCCCAAGAACACCATCCCCACCGTCAAACATGGAGGTGGAAACATTATGCTTTGGGGGTGTTTTTCTGCTAAGCGGACAGGACAATGTCACCGCATCAAAGGGACGATGGACGGGGCCATGTACCGTCAAATCTTGGGTGAGAACCTCCTTCCCTCAGCCAGGGCATTGAAAATCGGTCGTGGATGGGTATTCCAGCATGACAATGACCCAAAACACACGGCCAAGGCAACAAAGGAGTGGCTTAAGAAGAAGCACATTAAGGTCCTGGAGTGGCCTAGCCAGTCTCCAGACCTTAATCCCATAGAAAATCTGTCGAGGGAGCTGAAGGTTCGAGTTTCCAAACGTAAGCCTTGAAACCTTAATGACTTGGAGAATAGCTGCATACAGGAATGGGACAAAATTCCTCCTGAGATGTGTGCAAACCTGGTGGCCAACTACAAGAAACGTCTGACCTCTGTGATTGCCAACAAGGGTTTTGTCACCAAGTACTATGTCATATTTTGCAGATACTTATTTCCCACATTAAAATGCAAATCAATTTATAACATTTTTGACATGAATTTTTCTGGTTTTTTTGTTGTTGTCTGCCTTTCACTGTTCAAATAAACCTACCAACAAAATTATAGACTGATCATTTCTTTGTCAGTGGGCAAACGTACAAAATCAGCAGGGGATCAAATACTTTTTTCCCTCACTGTAAGCACCTGTCTGGGTATTTTGTACCATTGGGCACTCCACCCCCACAACTCCTAAATCGGTGATGGGGCAGTTGCGGAGAGAGTGGAGAGTTTCACTTACCTGGGCAGCGTGCTCATGACCGGCTCCGGTTTTACAGCAGAGGTCTCACTCCGAATCAGTCAAGCTACCGGCTCTCTTGCTCCGCACGAAGCTTCAGGTCTTCTCGGCCACAATCATTCCCTCTCTTCTCTACGCTTGCGAGACGTGGACCCCCCTAATGGAACATTTTCGCCGGTTAAAAACATGTAGGCTGACCTGCCTACGATCCATCCTGGGTTTAACCAGGCTGGATTGTGTGAGGAGCTCACAAATCCTTTAAAGATCTGGACACAGTCCCATCGGTGAGCTCCTACAGCAGGCAAGGCTGCGTTGGCTCGGCCATGTAGCCAGCATGCCCAGCCACCACATGCCTAAACAGCATTTGCTCCACCGGATCGAGGGAGCTAAATGGGCGCGGCACGGGCTAGAGAAGTGATGGAGTGATGTGGTACAGGAGGACGTGGAGCTGAGTGGACTTGCCGATGACTGGTACCAGCAGGGTCAAAATCGGCCTCTGTGGAGGAGGCTCGTGAAGGATGCTACTGGGCAGTTGGAGGCAGTCACCCTCCAACAACAACGGAGGGCAGAGGAGCAACGCTCACAACAACGAGAGGAGCGCCGGATGGCTAAAGCACAGCAAGTTGGCATAGTAGGGGGCACAGGTGGTGCATCAACCAGTCATCTCAGTCAGTCGATCCGTGGCACCTGGATCTGCCCCGTTACCTCCTTCCAGCGGGTGTTTGGCACTTCAGTGGCCTCAAGGTGCACATAGCCTGGCACAAGCATCGTGGTGACGTCAACGCCACTTAGTGGTGAATGGCGGTTGTTATTGTGTGTGTGTACGTACATGTGTGTATGCGTAAGTCCATGTGTGTGTGTGTCAGTCCATGTGTGTGTGGCTCTGTGCGCGTGTGTCAGTCGATGTGTGTACGGCAATGTGTGTATGTGTGTGAGAGAGTCCATGTGTGTGTGTGCGTGGATATGTGTGTGTGTAAGTTCATGTGTGTGTGTGAATCAATGTGTGTGCGTAACTCCATGTGTGTGTCTAAAGTCATGTCTGTCTGTGTGAGTCCATATGTGTGTGTGCGTGTAAGTCGATGTGTTTCTATGCGTGTGGGTCGGTGTCTGTGTGTAAGCCAGGTACTTCCCGCTAGTATATATATAAAAGTCAAAAATTGTCTGTTTGTGGGTTTGTGTGTGAGTTTATTCACGCGCTTGCGAAGGATTAGGCTCTACAATGGTGGGGATTACGTTAAATAAAAATAGCCGGGTACCACGCCATAAGCCCCGCCATGAGCAAGCGCTATTCCTTTTTCACATCCGTCAAATTTAAGTTAGTTTAATGAGCGATTTAGTGCGATTTTCGCGTGCTATCTCCTTATTTATTTATTTATGACGTGTGTGCACGGCCATACCAACTCACACGCCTTTGGTGGGGGGGATGGCCCATGCCAAGTCGCACGCCTTCGATGGGAGTGAGGGGGACATTTTCTTTCGCGTTAAAAATGCTATAAAAATACACTAAACGCTGAGCTTAAATATTCACTGTGTGATGTTCCCCCCACCCCAATGCGTGCAGTTACAACTATATACAGTTGCTAGATGCTACCACTATAGGCCGTATATATTACTGCAGAGTGGCCGGGGAGTTCTTGGCTGGGGGGGGGGGGTCAGAGGTAGCAGTGCAGCCCCAGCCTGCCAAGTGTGCCACCTCGGCCAGCTGGACAATCTAGGCGAGGCCGGAGGCTCTGCACGGGACTAGGCCTCACCACGCCACTCTATCAGGTGAGTACTTTGTGCGATAGAGTCGATAAATACTGCTATAGAGTCAGCATGTACTATGTAGTGATAGCAGGTACTACCACAGTCGGTATGCACTGGTGTAATCATAGCAGGTACCACCACAGTCAGTACACACTGCTGTTAGATTTCTAAGAGTAGTTTTGAAATATTTTTAAGGCCCAGGCAATGCCGGGTACTTCCTGCGAGTTGACACAATGCACAAGGACGCGAACAAACTGTGGTGGATAATAATGTCTTGACAACCAAGTACAACCAACACTTCAACACTCTCGGCAACAGTAACAGCGCACATTTACGCAATTCCGTAGTTCACCAGCTTAACATGGCAATCCCGCGTGTCGAGAATCACAGAACACAACGGCGACAAAACAGATACAGAACATATTCTTGGTTCTTTCGGTAAAGTCACGTAGAAGGGAAACAATAAAATAATAAAAATATAAAACAATAAAATTCTCACGACGTTTCGACTGCAACATGAGCAATCATCATCAGATGTGAAAACCATAAAAAGAAAATTTGAAAAAAAAGTGGCGGTTATTTTTAATGTTAGCATCACGGAGAGAGATTTGACAGTTTGTTCAGATGGACGAGTCCATCTATGTTCGGAAAAGAGGAGAGGGGAGACGAAAAATAATGGATGCGGTCTGAAAGCCACCTTAAGCGTGATCAATCAATTAAGACCCGAAATGGTTTATCAAATCCTTCCAATGATTGCTAAGCCAGAATCCATCTTCTCGGTTGAAATTGTCTGTGTTTGTATATGTGGATAGCCTCATGAACGAATCTCTCATGGTAGCCAGATGGCTTGCAAATAACCTCTGTCTTGGAAAAGTCAATGTCATGTGAACCTATTGAATTATAACTGTGATCTGCCACGGCCGAGGTGTTGGTCCAACCGTGTTTCAGGTCTGCTTTGTGTTCACGAATGCGGTCCGAGACATGTCGTTTGGTTTCTCCAATGTAACTACTACCACAGAGGCAACTTAGTTTGAAGACGCCAGGGTACTGTATGTCCGGAATCACATCTTTTACAGACGGAACGGGATCACGGATTTTATGTAATGTGTTGAATCGAACTTGAATCTTGTGTTAATTCAAGATTTTGGAGATCTTTAATGTGATCCCTGCAATGTAGGGTAAAGTGATGGTTTTGAAAGGCTCCTCAAGAGGGTCCTTCTTCATGATTGGAGTGATAGCTTTGCGGATTGTGTAGTCGGAATAACCATTAGCCTTAAGAGCTTGGTGTACGTGCTAGAGTTCACTGGCTATATGTTCCTGGTCGGATATGCATTGGGCTCTATGGTGCAGAGTCTTAATGAGGGAATTCTTCTGGGATGGATGGTGGTGGGAATCCGGTCTCAGGTAAGCATCCGTATGGGTAACTTTCCTGTAGACAGAGTGGCTCATTGAACCAACAGGTCTCTTTTTATGAGGACATCCAAAAAAGGTAGCTTGCCATCTTTTTCGACTTCCATGGTAAATCTGATGGCTGGGTGTATGGAATGTATGTGGTCGAAGAATTGGTCTAGAGCAGGCCGGCCATGTGGCCAGATGACAAAATTGTCATCCACGTACCTCTTCCATAAGGTTGGGCGCAGAGTGGCAGTCTGGATTTGCGTCAGTCTCAAATTTCTCCATGAAAATGTTTGCTACAACCGGAGATAGGGGGGAGCCCACTGGGGTGCCCTCAGTTTGTTTGTAGAAAGTTCCATTCCAAGTGAAGTATGTATTGGTTAAGCAGTGTCTTATCAGGGGGGTACCTCAGTGTTTAGTCTTTGATGAACCAAGTCTTCAATGATTGCGATGGTGTCAGGTACAGGAACTTTGGTGAATAAGGAAACTACATCAAACTGACAAGCAGGTCGTCCGGGGACAGGGAAATACCCTTGATTGTTGATACCAGGTGAGTAGAATTTTCTACCGCAGAGGTGGTTTTTCCAGTGAAAGGCCGCAGGATTTCAGACAGAAAACGAGCAGTTTGTAGGTGGGGGAGTTGATAGTAGAAACGATAGGACGAAGGGGTGTATCTACTTTATGTATTTTTGGTAAGCCGTATAATCTTGGTGGCTTGGCAGCAGACGGTTTCAACGAGAACTGTTTGGTTTGATCAATTATTGCGGTTGAATCGGAAATTATTTTGTTGGTTTTTATGACGAGGCTGTTGGTGGGATGTCTTTTTATTTTTGTATAGCTGCTATCGTTGAGTAATTCTTGAAAAAAATTATATTTTGTCCATGATGACAGTGGCATTGCCCTTGTCGGCTGAGAAGATTACAATGTCATCTCTCATTTTGAATTCATATAATTCAAAACGCTCATCTTTGCTGAGGTTGCTAGCTGGCATCTTAGGGTTTTTGAGGTTTGCAGCGATTTCAGATCTTGCAAGAGGTACATGGATGAGACTTTTGTCATCTGGCTACATGGCCAGCCTGCTCTAGACCAATTCTTCGACCACATAAATTCCATTCACCCAGCCATCAGATTTACCATGGAAGTCGAAAAAGATGGCAAGCTACCTTTTTTGGATGTCCTAATAAAAAAGAGTCCTGATGGTTCAATGAGCCACTCTGTCTACAGGAAAGCTACCCATACGAATGCTTACCTGAAACCGGATTCCCACCACCATCCATCCCAGAAGAATTCCCTCAACAAGACTCTGCACCATAGAGCCCAATGCATATCCGACCAGGAACATATAGCCAGTGAACTCAAGCACGTACACCAAGCTCTTAAGGCTAATGGTTATTCCGAATACACAATCCGCAAAGCTATCACTCCAACTTTTGTATATGTGGGTTATGAAAATTTGATGAAAATATAAAAAAATCAATGAAATTTGCATAATTTATCCGAAATTATGTTAATTTGTGTAATTATGCATACAAATTATGCTATTTCGAGAGATAATCGTATAAATTTAAGCGAGTGGGTGTGGTTATGTTAATGACAGCCTTTATGATAATCAGGCCCCGCCTCGTTGACGAGGGTCGGTTATCAATCGGGATAATGCAATTACTCGTATGCAGTTATGCAGTTGCTGTGAGCATGTCAGATTAAACTCGGCTCCGCTGTTAATTTCGTATTATCGATCAGTGTAATACAATTATTCTCGCTTTGACATTCATTGAGTATGGATTAGTGTGTTTATGTAAGGTCACCAAGTTCAGATCTCAATGCAGAATCAGTTCTTTTGCATAATTCAGGAAAGAAACACAACATATTCTTAGCTCTTTCGGTAAAGTCACGTTGAAGGGAAACAAAATAAAAAAATATATAAAACAATAAAAAAATTCTCACGACGTTTCGACCATAACACAAACGGTCGTCATCAGGTGTGTCGGTTTGATGACGACCGTTTGTGTTATGGTCAAAACGTCGTGAGAATTTTTATTGTTTTATATATATTTTATTATTTTATTGTTTCCCTTCAACGTGACTTTACCGAAAAAGCTAAGAATATGAATTACTGCAGTCACGAAAGCTTTGAATCAAAATTTAAACACACAACACTTCTGCGTTAACCAATTTTATTTCTAACTAAACTTTAACTCTAAAACATGCAACTCTCGGCTCGGAATTCCAACACAGTATCAACACAGTATCATCACGACTGCGATTTTTCACTTTGATAACAGCACATTGATTCATTCCCCACGTAACGCGAGCACTTGGTGAGAGAGAGTCGTTAAAACATCTAAACAAAAAAACACCTTGATACTCTATTATGAAAGATCATACTGGAATTTGCACACACAGTACCGTGTTCATTCATAGATCATGGTGAAAGAACTGTCGTCCCGACAGTTCTGTTCTTTCACCTGAAGAAGGCTACTTGTGTTGTGGCCGAACCGTAGTGAGAATTTTATTGTTTTTTATTTCATGATTTTATTCTCATTCTATGTGACTTTACCGAAAGATCCAAAGAAGAAAACATTGGATTGGCTGTCGAGTATTCTCTTCTTTGTATAGATCTCGGATTGCAAAACCCAATTCTTGGATGGTTAAGTTAACCATGGCGGAATGCAGGTTAATGAGAACCACGGTGTCTCTGAGGGTGGATCCCATTTCGATCAGATTATTTTGTTGGTGTCGGATTTGCTGACGGATTTGATGCATATCGAGCTGTAAATTCTCGACGCCTTGCGTGAGGTGTCCAATCTTCACGGCGTTAGATATTGATACTCCTAGTTTGATTAAGGAGCTAAAGCCGGATAGTATTCCGAAAGCCCCTCCCAGGCCGATCGATCTCTTGGAACGTGTTGTGTTGACAGTGGTGGGGGGAAGTATCATGGTTCTTTGTAATTGCTTCAGGATCGTTCCGACATTCTGTTCACTGTATCTTAAGAATTCATAATACCAGTTTTGGGTTGCTCTGGTAGTTGAGGGTGGTATCTTCCCGAAGTGTTTCTCTACTACCAAGGCAGGTTCTAAGGAAACATAGACTTGTTGGGTTACTATTCTCGTTTCGGTCACTAGGAAGCCGGAAGAGTCTCTCAGCATCACCCTGGATTCTGGTCCTGGCTTGATCAGGTCTTGGCTTCCCTCTAGCTTGGCAAGGCAAGTTAGCAGGAGCGTGAGCAGGAGGGCTGCCATTTCCTGGAAAACATTTTATACATTATTTTAGTGTGACATGCCCATTTTAGTTTAGTTTCCCCCCCCCCTTTTTCCTCTTTATTCCTTCTTCTCTTGCTCCACCAGCACAGGATACGGTTTGATTTGATTGATGTGCACCCACTTGTACTGCTGCTCTCTTTCTGTCTTTGTGATTTTTAGCTGATATACGACTGGGGACATTTTGTCAACAATCTCGTGTGGTCCTGTCCAGGAAGGGAGGAATTTCCTGCACTTCTGCTTTATTTTCTCGTAATTGAGGTACAACACCTGGTCTCCTAGCTGGTATTCTGCGTGGCTGGATTTTTGGTCATAGTATGCTTTGGACCGCTGAGCCTCTGCTTGCAACTGGTCTCTGACCATAGCGAATGTGCTCTGTAGGTGACTGTTCAGTCCCGTTAGGTATTCAGTTGGTATCATTGCCATCGGGGTCTCATCCTCCGCTGGGACATATAGCAGGTGTACTGGGAGGGTCATTAGTCTCCCTGTCATGATCTCGAAGGGTGTCCTGCCTGTAGCTCGGTTGGATGTGGCTCGCATGGCCATCAAGACTAGGGGTAGTTTCGTATTCCAGTCGCGCCCCGTGGTGGACACATATTTCTTTAGGAGGCTCACGATGGTCCTGTTGGCTCTTTCCACCTGTCCTGAGGATTGTGGATGGTATGCGACATGTAGTTGTCTTTTTACTCCCAACATCTTCCACACTTCTGTGATGACTTCGGCTGTGAAGTGGCTTCCTTTGTCTGAATCGATTGTTTACGGTAGGCCCCACCTACTTAATATTTGGTTGATCAGTAGGATAGCTGTCGTCTCCGTGGTGTTGTTGGGTGCTGGTAAACACTCTATCCATTTGGAGAATGCACAGGTCACAGTAAGCATGTACTTACTTCCTTTGGTTGATCGGTTGACAGGTCCTATCCAGTCGATTTGTAGGTTGGACCAAGGATAGTCTGTTCCCCTCCTCTGTAGGGGTGCCCTATGCTGAGGTTGTTGGCTGGTACTTATAACACACGAGGCAGTTGGACACGTGTTTGTGTATGCCTTCACCCATTTTAGGCCAGAAAGCCACCTGCCGCAGCATCTGTCCTGTGTTCATCTCGCATCGGTGGCCGCTGTATGGTTCGTCGTGGACGTGTTGTAACATTATTTCTCGATATTGTGAGAGGACTACCCATCTAGTTTTACCGTCTCTTTCGTTCGTATATACCAGTATCCCTTTTCGCACTGAGAACCTTTTGATTTGGTTATGATGGTCTCGAGCTCTTTGTTGTCGTTCAGATTGTCGGTAGTGATTGGTTTTCCTGTTGGATACTGGATATGATCAGCTAGTGCCTTTAGTGTTTCGTCCTCTTGTTGCATTCTAACTAGGTCTTCGGAAGGCTGTGCACTGTTCAATTGGGCTCTGGTTCCAGCTTCTGCCGGGTTCTTTCCGCTTCTTGTGACTAGTCTTATCACGGCGGGGTCTTGGTTCGTCGACTCCTGTTGTCCGTCTCTTTCGGTTTGGTCTTCTAGCTTCCACTGGGTGCCTTCCAGGCTTCCCACTTTTGCTAGGGCATCTGCCCGGTCATTCCCAGTTTTCTCTTGACCAGGTATCTTAGAGTGCCCTTTGACCTTCTTACAAATTATCTTCATGTCTTTGTTCTGAACTATCGTATCTATGGCCTTGAACAGTTCTTGATGGTGAATTGGTTTATTTCTATGGTTCTTCATACCTTTATTTTTCCATATGGGTAGGTGGTGCAGGAAGCTGTGCTGTACGTAGTTGGAATCAGTGCACACTACCATGGTCTGTATTTGGTTATCGGATGCCATTTGGACGGCGATGTGTACGTCGGCCAACTCTGCATACTGGTTTGACTTTGGTCCCAGCTGAAACCCCTCTTGAATCCCTGTGAGTGGGCCAGTTTCCCAAATGACTCCGGATCCAGCGTGGAGTTTGTTTTCCTTCATTTTGGAGCATCCATCGAGGTACACCATTGCTAGGTCGGCACATGTTTACTTTCTGAAGGGCAGGTGCCTGTTGTCCTCCAGAGGTACTTTTACGGCACATGCTTCTACGCTCTTTAGGGTGCAATCATGTAAATCGGCAAGACCTTGGGCCATTGGACTTTTCTTGTTTTTTGCGTATTTTACTGTGATTGGTAGGCCTTGGAGTGTCAGTGCCCAATTGGCTATTCAGCTGCTGGTTACGCGGCCCTCTCGAATCTTCTTACTGTTGAGGTACGCCAAGGATTCATGATTCGTTTCTAGGATTATTTCCTCTCTGTTCAACAAGTTTCGAAAATGTTGTATAGCCCAGATGTTTCCGAATATTGCCTTCTCACACTCGGAGAACTTTGTCTCCACTCCCCGGAGGGCTTTGCTGGCGTAGGCAATAATTTGTTTCCCTGCTTCCTGTATCTGCTACAGCACCGAGCTGATACTATGATCTGAGTATGCTGTCTCTAGGTAGTATTCTTTTCCTTTCTCTGGGTATGCTAGGCAGGATGCCCCTGTGATCTGTCGTTTTAATTCTTCCACTGCAGCTTCCTGTTCCTGTCCCCATTCCCATGGTTCGTCTTTTTGTAGTAGTTTGACTAAGGGTCGAGCGATCCCTGCATAGTCGTCCACGAACTGTCGAAGGTAGTTGCAGATCCCTAAGAAGCTCCGAAGGGTCGTGACTGTGGTGGGCGATCTGGAGCCCGAGGTAGTCCACCTTTTTGCGTGCCCACTGTCCCTTTTGTATTGATATCTTTACGCCTGCTTCCTTTAACTGCTCAAGGGTATGCTGGAGGCTCTCGAGGTGTTCTTCCCATGAGGAATCCTTGACCAGTATGTCGTCGACATAGACGATGGTACCTCGCTGTTTTGCGTCGCCCATTGCCTTGTGTAGGAATATGTTAAAGTCCGCAGGTGAGTTTGAGTATCCAAATGGGCATCGGTTCCAAGTATACTGTATCCCGTTGAATGAAAATGCCAACTTGTATTGATCCGCTTCTTTCACGGGCATGGTCCAGAAGCCATTTGATAGGTCCATTGTGGTGAGTATTTTTGCGCCTTTTATTTGGTTGAGATTCTGGTCGATTTCTGCCATTGGCCATCGAGATAGGGGAACCGTTTTGTTGAGTTGCCTATAGTCAATGGTGAGTCGCCACTTGCCCGTGGGTTTTAGTACAGGCCAAAACGGTGAGTTGTAGGTTGAGTTGCATTTCCGAATTATATTCTTCTTGAGTAGGTTTTCCAAGGTTTCTTGGATTGATTCGTAGGCGGCCAGTGGAATCTTGTATTGTTTTACGTTGTCAGAGCTCGTTTTGTTGAGTGTCATTCTCAAGGGCGTCTGCTGCTTCATATTGTTGTTCCATTTGTTCTTCTATTGTGGGAACTCTTTTTCCTTGGTCTGGGTCTAAGGCTTCCGTGATTCCTGGTTGTCAGTTTGATGTTTTTTGTGTTATTATCGGTTGAATTGCCTTTGCTTCACCCGACGGGAATATGGCCTTGGGTTCTCCTTCACCAGTCCCCTGTTCACCTGTTTGGCCACTAGTGGGTGGTATATACTCCATGAGGGGACAGTCCTTGGGAACTACTGGTCGTAGGGGCTTCCTCAAGGTCCTTTCCCAGTCTGTTGGTCAGTAGTTGAGTGGTCCGTATTTCTGCTGGATGCTTGGTTTCGTTCTTGATTGTCTGTGACAGGTCGTTGAGTTCTTGTGTTATAATTTGAATTCCCATAGAGTCTTTTCCGACTTCTTCATCTTCTGGATCCTTATGCTACTCCGGCATTGACTGTGCCCATATTTGTCGGGATTCAAGGTTCTTAATGGGTTTAAGGCGATTCAGCATTTAGATTCCAATGATCAGCTCTTTTCCTGGGTTCTGTACGACATATAGTGGATGGCTCATGTTGATTTCGTTGAATGTGAGCTTCATCATGACCTTGCCCAATGGTTGCATGTGGGTCCCTCACATCCTGAGTAGGTAAGCCTAATTGGCATCATCTGTAGTGTTTCATTCTTCCTCTGGAGGGCAGTCTGGAGTTCATCAAATAGGTCTCTGGATATCATGGATATTTCTGCTCCAGTATCACAAAGGCCGCTGGTCAGGGTGTCTTGCAGTATTACTTCCACGTGGACTCGTCCGACTGGTCCTACGGGAATTAATTCCCCCAGATGGTACCCTTTACCCTCTGGTACCACTTCGGTGACTGCTTTGGGGTTTCTTATGTTTACTTGGGCTATCTTTGCGTTGGGTGCGTCCTGTGTGTGTTCTGTTGGTATTCTTGCCTTTGCTGTTTGCATGAGAGTCTTCATACTCTCTTGGTGTTCTCTTTCTATCCGAATGTGGTGAGCGTATCGACTCCTGTTGGCTGACTGTGGTCTATGTCCTATTGCTAGTGGAGGCGGCAGTGGGAGACGATATGGTCATTGGTTAGGTGGGCGTCGGCCTCCGCGGGGTAGGTATGATCCGTCACTCGCTCTCCCTCCTCCATAGTTCCAAGATCCGCCCTCTTCTGTATTCCATGGCTGTGGCGGCCGTGGGTGCCAGGTTCCTCTGGCCTCGCTTCTCTCCCCACGTGGAACGTTATTCAGCGTGTTGCTGCTGGGTGTTGATTCTAGTGGATTTGGCGCCCTCTCCTGGGGGGTTTCATGTCCGTCCCGTGTGGTGCTGTTATTATTTCTTGGAAATTCGCTTCTCACCAGATCGAGGCGTTCTTTATCTTTGGTAACGATGTGTGTTTTGGCTATGCTAGTGGTTCTCCGTCCGTTCACCCAGGCCATGGGCCTTGCTTTCAATCTCGGGGTCCAGCATCATTCCTACTATTCTCATTATTTCAGGTCTTAGTGATTGGAAGAACATAACTTTTAATATTTTCCCTTCTTCCTGGGCGTTGTCCACGTCACCTGCGTAATATGCTCTCTTGAGGCGTAGGAGATAATCTCGTGGGTCTTCGTCTACACACTGAGTCATCAATTTTGCCGCGTTCAGTTATTCAGATAGTGTGGAGTATTCCCCAAATCTCTTAACTACTGCTCGGCTCAATTGTTTGAAATCACTCTTGACCCTATTTGGTAGGGATGTTACCCATGGTCTGGCGGGTTCATGTATGCTCCTTGATAATAAACATGCCTTTTCTGCTGATTTACCCAGACCCCGGATCTTAGCCTACTGTCCTACTGTAGCTATGTGAGTGTGTATATCCCTGTTCTTGTTGTGTGGATCGAAATAGGGAAATCTCACGAGCGCTTTGTCCATTATTTTGAGGGTTTTACTGTTAAAAGTGTGTTGTTCGTCGTCGGTGGCGTCGGTTCCTGAGGAGTGCTCACTTGAGCTGTCTCTGTCTCCACTATCACTGTTGTCATTTTTCCCGTGTCTGTGTCGTGATCTCCCTCTGTCCGAGGATTCGTATCTGTCCCGTGGCTTGTGTCCCTTCTTTTTCTTATGTGGGTCTTGTGATTCGTGCTTGTGGGTTGGTGTGCGTGATCTCCTTGAGCGGTGTCTATGTGGTGAGTGTTTTTGACCTTGACCTTCATGCCATCTACTACGTGTGTGGTGCCTGCTAGGTGATGTGCTGTGTTTATGTTTGTCTCGTGCTTCATGGTTGTCAGGATTCCTGTGTTTGTCATCTGTGGTGAGGGTGGTTTTGCGTCGGTGATTTTTACATGTCGTGCGTCTCTCTGGTGAGTTGTCTGAGCTATCTGTATCTGATTGGTCATGTTTGCGTGATGTGCGCCTCTCTGGAGAGCGATCCCTGCTGTAGGTTCTATGTCGGTCGTGCTTGCGTGGAATGTGTCTTCCTAGTGAGCTGTCTCTGTCATCTGCATCATGTCGGTCATACTTGCGTAGCGTGCGTCCTTCTGGTGAGCTGTCTATGTGCCGCTCGTTCCGCCCTGGCTCCGCCGGTACTATTTGTACTGCGTATCCTGGCAATTTTGTTTTGGGTTTTTGTCTCTCTCTAACTTCGAGGTGGTCAGCCTCATGTTTTTCTGTTTTTATCCGTACTTCTCCTTCCCTCCTCTCGAGTTGCGAGGTGGTTTCTTTGTCAAAATTGCTTTGCATGGTAGCCATACCTTTTGGGGGATCTGGCCCTGGGCTACGTCCGCGTGGCTCGGAGTGTGGTAAACTGTTACTCCCGTATGTGTTATGGGTATCAACGTCTGGGGGTTTCGCTGGTGCAGTTAGCGCCGATTCTTTCTCTCTCACGAGGGCGTGCAGACGCTCTACCTCCTCTATTAGGGACAGTTTCTCCTCTCTTTCCCTTTCAAATTTTTCCTGATTCCATAATCTTTCTCTGTCTGTGTGAGGAGATATGAGTCTAACCTTGCTATTTCTGCAATTTTTACATCACGTTCGGCTTTTCTACATTTTATCACGTCCTTAAGTAGTTTTCCTCTATGTGTCTTAACATCCTCGATATGTCTCCCCTCCCAAATGTCTCTTTGCTCTGTCTGCTCTCTAGCAGTCCGGTCAGTACGTTTTAACACAAGTTCACGATATTGTCTTTCCATTGATTCCATCCCCTCCTCGGAGGTGCCCTCTGTATCGGTGTTATGCGTTGGGGTGTCAAACTCAGAATGTTGCGGGTCATGTGCCATCTCTATTATGTAGTGTAGTTAATAGACTTAAGAGTGTATCTTAATTATAATATCTCATGTGTGGCGTGAGTTACTCTGGAATTACACTTCAGAGCACGTATAAAAACATTTGTATCACAGGATGTGTTGGTTTAACTCGAGCAAATAATCTTACTCCAACTGTCTTTGTTATACTCATTGTTTTTTTCGGTAAAGTCATGTATGTAGAAATACAATAAAATTATATTAAAACAAGAACAATCATGACGTTTCGATCACAACGCAAGCGATCTTCATCAGGTGTCAAGAACAAATCACGGAGGTAAATACAACAAAAAGATGAGAGACGAGGATTCAACAAACCTGAAAAAACATTATGTTAAGCACATCCAGTCAAGCCAACAACACAGTTAGAAACTTCCTGGCGGACCACGAATTTCAGAAGAGTGTTAAATTTCGTGTTCAACCTTTGGATTGCACATACCAGCATAGATAGAATGAAAAATACGAGGTACACGGTCAGTAGAAATACATATACAAATCCACCAAGAGGTAAGGAGGGAGGAAAGACGGACAGGGAGGCAGAGAGAGAGGGGGGGGGGGATGAACAGAAGCTTAAATAGGAAATACGGTTGGAGGGGGGGAGGGGCCAGAGAGAGCGGCAGCTCAAACACGCACATCTTACACATAAAAAACGGCAGCTCAAAAAATTACCACCTCTTGTAAACACAAAACGGCAGCTCAAAACAGGGCACATCTTACACATTATTACAACGGTCAAGAACAAATCACGGAGGTAAATACAACAAAAAGATGAGAGACGAGAATTCAACAAACCTGAAAAAAACATTATGTGAAGTACATCCAGTCAGGCCAACAGCACAGTTAGACACTTCCTGGCGGACCACGAAATTCAGAAGAGTGTTAAATTTCGTGTTCAACCTTTGGATTGCACATACCAGCATAGATAGAATGAAAAATACGAGGTACACGGTCAGTAGAAATACATATACAAGTCCACCAAGAGGTAAGGAGGGAGGAAAAACGGACAGGAAGGCAGAGAGAGAGCGGGGGGGGGGGGGGGGGGCGGAGGGATGAACAGAAGCTTAAATAGGAAATACGGTTGGAGGGGGGGAGGGGAAATTTAACACTCTTCTAAAATTCGTGGTCCGCCAGGAAGTGTCTAACTGTGTTGTTGGCTTGACTGGATGTGCTTAACATAATGCTTTTTCAGGTTTGTTGAATCCTCGTCTCTCATCTTTTTGTTGTATTTACCTCCGTGATTTGTTCTTGACACCTGATGAAGGTCACTTGCGTTGTGATCGAAACGTCATGATTGTTTTTGTTTTAATATAATTTTATTGTATTTCTACATACGTGACTTTACCGAAAAAACCAATGAGTACTTTTATGCAGTCACGAAAGCTTTAATACTTTATTGTCTTTGTTATACTCTGCTACTCTGGTACTTTCCTTCAGAATGAGTTTTTTGTTTGTTTTACACCCGTTACAGTCACAGGGAAATGTTTGTTCATAATACCTTGGTTAATACAACAGTGATTCGTTCCTTAATTTAAGCATAAACTGTCTGCGAGAGATCCCGGATGAGCCCCCAATTTGTTGTATATGTGGGTTGTGAAAATTTGATTAAAATAATAAAAATGAAATGAATTCTGAAATTTGCATAATTTATCCGAAATTATGTTAATTTGTTAGCACATTGGGTCACGGAACAGTTGAGTATTCTGTAGAGTACGCGAGTACGTGCGGCGATCACTAACGAAAGGTACTTAAAGATTATATGTCGATATTCATACGAAAAGGTGATCAAAACAGTTATTATTCCCAAAGACACAAATATATCAACAGATCCATCGGACAGATTATATGATTACCGAAATGGCTTAGAGTGAAGATGAATTCTGGCTTAGCAATCATTGGAAGGATTTGGTAAACCATTTCGGGTCTTAATTGATTGATCACGCTTAAGGTGGTTTTCAGACCGAAACCATTATTTTTCGTCTCCCCCCTCCTCTTTTCCGAACATAGATGGACTTAAATTTTGATTTAAAGCTTTCGTGACTGCAGTAATTCATATTCATAGTTTTTTCGGTAAAGTCACGTTGAAGGGAAACAACAAAATAATAAAATATATATAAAACAATAAAAAAATTCTCACGACGTTTCGACCATAACTCAAACGGTCGTCTTCAGGTGTGTTGGTTTGCATAAATTTATTTTTAAACGGCGCATTTATTTATTTATAAAAACGTTAGCGCCACGCGCAACGATTTGGCAGTTTATTTAGGACTAGTCCATCTATATTCTGAAAAGAGGAGGGGGGAGACGCAATTTTGTATAATGTATGCTGTCTGAAAGCCACTGTAAGCGTGAACAATCAATTAAGACCTGAAATGGTTTATCAAATCTTTCCAATGATTGCTAAGATAGAATCCATCTTCTCGGTTGAAATTGTCTCTGTGCTTGTATATGTGGATAGCCTCATGAACGAATCTCTCATGGAAGCCAGATGGCTTACAAAGAACCTCTGTCTTGGAAAAGTCAATGGCATGTGAGCCTACTGAATTAGAACAATGATCTGCCACGGCCGAGGTGTTGGTCCTACCGTGTTTAAGGTCTGCTTTGTGTTCACGAATGCGGTCCGAGACATGGCGTTTGGTTTCTCCAATGTAACTACTACCACAGAGGCAACTTAGTTTGTAGACACCAGGGTATTGTATGTCCGGAATCACATCTTTTACAGACGGAACCAGATCACGGATTTTATGTAATGTGTTGAAACGGACCTGGATCTTGTGTTTATTCAAGATTTTGGAGATCTTTTTTGTGATCCCCGCAATGTAGGGTAAAGTGATGGTTTTGAAAGGCTCCTCAAGAGGGTTCTTCTTCATGGTTTGAGTGATAGCTTTGCGGATTGTATAGTTACTCCAGGTCCGTTTCAACACATTACATAAAATCCGTGATCTGGTTCCGTCTGTAAAAGATGTGATTCCGGACATACAATACCCTGGTGTCTACAAACTAAGTTGCCTCTGTGGTAGTAGTTACATTGGAGAAACCAAACGCCATGTCTCGGACCGCATTCGTGAACATAAAGCAGACCTTAAACACGGTAGGACCAACACCTCGGCCGTAGCAGATCATTGTTCTAATTCAGTAGGCTCACATGCCATTGACTTTTCCAAGACAGAGGTTCTTTGTAAGCCATCTGGCTTCCATGAGAGATTCGTTCATGAGGCTATCCACATATACAAGCACAGAGACAATTTCAACCGAGAAGATGGATTCTATCTTAGCAATCATTGGAAAGATTTGATAAACCATTTCAGTTCTTAATTGATTGTTCACGCTTACAGTGGCTTTCAGACAGCATACATTATAAAAAAATTTCGTCTCCCCCCTCCTCTTTTCAGAATATAGATGGACTAGTCCTGGGTAAACTGCCAAATCGCTGCGCGTGACGCTAACGTTTTTTTTATAAATAAATAAATGCGCCGTTTAAAAATAAATTTATGCAAACCAACACACCTGAAGACGACCGTTTGAGTTATGGTCGAAACGCCGTGAGAATTTTTGATTGTTTTATATATTTTATTATTTTGTTGTTTCCCTTCAACGTGACTTTACCGAAAAAACTAAGATATAGATGGACTTGTCCATCTGAACAAACTGTCAAATCTCTCTCTGTGGTGCTAACGTTAAAAATTAGCACCACTTTTTTATTTCAAATTTTCTTGTTGTGGTTTTCACACCTGATGATGATTGCTTGTGTTGCAGTCGAAACGTCGTGAGAATTTTATTGTTTTATATTTGTATTATTTTATTGTTTCCCTTCTACGTGAATTTACCGAAAGAACCAAGAATATAAATCCCTGCAGTCACGAAAGCTTTAAATCAGATACAGAACACTTCGACAGCTGTTCACACCAACCTTTACGCACGCCCCACTCTTGGGTGATAAGGCAAAGCAGCAGAAGCCCAAGGTACACAAATCCGCTATCGAGGTCAAGAACAGCGTCAGGGATCCTCCTGGACCCAACGGTAGTGCCCCACTTCCAGGATTCAGCGCAGAATCAACCTCAGTCTTGGTGTGCGCTCACAACACCACTCTAATGGCTCCATGCAGCAGCAGTCTAGGGACTTGTTTGGCGCTCTTAATATCGTTCTGAGTGACTCCACCCTGCTGCAGTCTCTGAACTTGGTTTTCACTTTCAACAGTGCTCTGAGCAGCTGCACGTAGCTGTTGTCTCAGTCAATGAGCCGCCCGACCTGCAGTAGCGCTTCACAGCAGCTGGTCTTCAGAAGTTCCTTGGTCGTGGTAACCGCCGATCATACTTACCCCCCGTACACAGGTAGCGCTCACTTAAATACGCAAATTTGGTCCCGCCCTAACAGCCTCTGTCAAGCAACCTGGCTCATGCAGCACCCCACAATCGGAACCCCGTAACATCGTTACCCAAGCCCTTACTTTTAATTGACTTCAATTTCCACCAATCACGCACCGCCCCGTCGACTAACCCTCACCCCCAACAACCAGCCTGCCTTGACTGGCCAACTCGTGTAGTACCCCCGGTCAAGGCAAGACTTCGTTGGCACCTTGGCTTCCAGAGAAGGGGGTTTGGGGGATTTTCCTCTCATACCCCCCCTCACCTCATGTAATCTTGCCCACCTCGCATCACTCCAGGGTGACAGAATGTCTATACTATACACGTCTCTGGGGCCGCACGAAGCCCCAATTTTCTCAAGCTGCCGAAGCACAGCAGCTGTGTGGCCCGGAGAAAAGAGCTGCTCAACACGGGTGATGGAGAGGCCCACTGGTCACGTGGGATGGCGAGGAAGTCGCACTGCGTGGGCAACAGTAATGCCCGGTGATTAACTGCTGGCAGTCGGGCCACCAAGAGGACGCCCGGTGGGCATGGGGGCAGACAGGAAACCTGGGAGAGGATCCAAAATAATAACTTTAACAAATGTAGTGACATCGGGGATGCCACTGTATGGTGCTGGCCCAGAACGACCGTGCCGTTCCATGTTCCTACATCGTGGACAGCACCGAGTGGGTGGCTGTGTGTAATACCAGCCCTCACGAGGCTTGGTGAGCACTGGGATAGTGCGGGTACCACGCACAGCGTGTGGAGGGGCTCCTACGAGGGGGAGTGGGTGAGTGTCAGCCCAGGGGCAGGGTTGTCATGGGCCATGGCACTCTGGTTGACCCCGTAGACACGTGATCCGGAGTGTCCACACAGAGGGCCCTGTCGTATATGCCGGGTATTGAAAATATATGAAAATAATCAAAATTAAATAAAATTTGGAAAATAGCGTAAGTATCCGAAATTATGTTAGTTTATGTAATTATGTGCATAAATTATGTTAATTAGAGATAATCGTGTTAATTTATGCGAATGTGTGCGATTAGGCTAATGTGGGCAGTTATAATTAGGATTAGATTCGTTGCCCAGGGCCGTATCATCAATCGGGATAATGCAATTATTCTTGCTTAAAAATGTATTGATATCTTAGTGTTTCTAGGTTAGGTCTCCAAATTCAGATCTCACCGCAGGATACACTTCTTATAATTAAGATTATTATGCATGAACTTAGGAAGGCACCACTCAGACACTTCTGTGTTAAGCAATTTTTATTTCTAAACAAAACCTTAACACTCTAATATGCGAATTCTTATGCTTGAAATTGTCAACAGTACTCCAGGAGATGTTCCCCTCATTGATCCATACATTTAACCCTCAATGATCACGTTTGTTAACTGGGTAACAAAACAATTGATTACTTCCTCAGCGTAACACGAGCATACACGGCGATAGGAACCAAAAGTCCTTAAAAATGCATACAATGATATTCATACAAAGGCAACAAAGAAACATGTCCTGAAGGCAAAGTATACGGTAATTAATTCATGAGCAAGATTACGTAATTACGAAATGTCTTGGAACAAGGGTGTGTGGCAGTACACCTGCTTCAGCAAATACTCATCAATTGGCTAAGGCTTCATGGATTCATACATTTAACCCTCAATGATCAAGTTTGTTAATTGGGTAACAGAACAATTGATTACTTCAGAGTAACACGAGCATATACGGAAATAGGAATAAAAAGTCCGTAAAAATTCATGCAATGATAGTCTTACGAAGGCAATAAAGAAACATGTCCCGAAGGCAAAACGTATACGGCAATGAATTCATGGGCAAGATTACGTAATTTAACAAAATGTTGGAACCATGGTGTGCAGCAGTACGCCTGCTTCAGAAAATACTCATTAATTGGCTAAGGTTTCAATAAACTCACGGGCAGATTCTGTAATCAAAAGAAAGATTTCAACACAATATTCTCCGTGTGTAGATTCGTAACTTAGGTTTTTAAATGTTTAGTTTTCACCGATGAATTCGTTGATAATATTTATGCAAATCAAAAAGAAACTACTAAAATACTTCTAAACTACCGTTTTTCCGTAACCCAATGGCAGCCGTGTTCTTCGTTATCAGTTGATACTTGACGCACTTATCATGAGTCTTCTTATTAATGATTCGTGTATGTGTTGAGGGGGGATGTGTTCTTGATCAATTCTTTGCGTCAAGCAGACACCAGGTGATGCGTTGTAATGTGTAGCAGTGTGCGTATCATACAGATAGCTGGGTTCTCCTTCTTTCACACGGGCGGCCGGAGTTCGGTCCACAGCTGGTTGGAAGAGTTGGCATGATGCTCGTCATCGGTGCGCGATGATCCTCTAGTCAGGTAGCACCCACAGCTCGTCCGCTGGCAGCTGACACTCTTGCTTGGTGGCGCTGGTGGCGCTGCGGCATACTCTCTCCTGCTCTGTCTCTCTGGCGGTGTCAATTGCGCGTGCAGCTGGTTCCCTGCAATGCTGGCTTGGTCGATGCTTGGCGCTTTTCGCCCTTTCTCGAAGTTGATGGCTTGACGCTGTTCGCCAGTTCAACTCGAGCTCTCTGGTGGTTGATCACCCTCGGTGGCTGGCTGTTATCTTCGGGGGTTGAGCATCTTCGATAGTTGAGCGCCATCTTCTGCCGCTGGTAGCTGTGATGGCTTGCAGAGCTGATGGTAGCAGTTGGTCGTCGATGTTCGTCGTTGCTGGTGGGAGCTGGCACTCGATGTCGAATAAACTTTTTGAACTCACACTTGATGACACATCGCTACTCTTCTCTGCGAGACATAACACCCATTGTTGATCTCGAGGCCATGCCTCGGAGTCTGCCCATCGCAGTACTTTGTCGTTCGCCACACTTCGATCCTTGCAGAGCTGACCCTTGCCAAGCTGATCTGTGTGTGTGGTGTCGCTGGTTATATGTGGAATTTCGCCCGCCTTGGCTCGCCTTCTCACAAAGGACCGGAACTTGCTTTGATCTCGCTCTGTGCTGTGACGGGGGGGGAGGGGGGGTTGTACGTGTGTCCATGTGTGTGTCATATTTATTGGTAATATAAGTTTCATAAAGGCATGGTTCCCTGTCGCCTTCCTCAAGTCATCCCGCCATCAAAAGGAAACATGCTCCAGACTGCCACCGAGTGCGTCCTTCTTCCTCACCCTCTGCACTAATTAATCTGGAAGGAGGTGGGGGGGTTCTCCCTGTGTGACATTATTTTGCCTCTTACAAAGGGGTGTGTTGAGGCTTTTGAAGCTAACATTTATTTTACCTCTTGTAGCGTGACCCCGTATCACTTGTAGTTATGATTCTGTAGTAGTATTTACACTGTCTCCCTCGTGGTGTTTGATTTTTTATTTTTAAGAGGAGATGCCCTCTGCCTGCGTATGCAATTTTCTCAGGTTTGAAACACGGCAGAACGAATTCTTCGACCGTGGCTGATCATTGTTTCAACACAGCAGGTTCTCATGACATTGTTTTCTCCGATACCAAAGTGCTCTGCAAACCTCCCAGTTATTACCAAAGATTTGTCCGTGAAGCCATCCAGATATACAAACATAGACACAACTTCAACCGAGAGGATGGTTTCAAATTGAGCAACCATTGGAAAGATGTTATAAACCAAGTCAAACTTTAGCTGCCTTATAATTGTACAGCCATTTCCATTGCTTTCAGTGGGTGGTGTACTCGTGCATCTCTTCCCCCGAACCCCCTGCAGCATAACAAAAGGCGGCTTAACTCAGCCCTCCCCCCCACCCACGTCCCTTTCTGGCTCCTCCCCCCCCCTTAACCTGTATAAAATCTCGGTTGTCTCAGAGCTCTACTTGATACAGCTATTCTGCTGTGACTGTTCCACCTGAAGATGGAAGCTTGTGTTGCCTCTGAAACGCCGTGATTTAATTTAGTTGTTTTCATTTATTTTATTTTTATTTTACCTACGTGACTTTACCGAAAAAAACCAAAGAGTATGAATCCTTGCATTCACGAAAGCTTCAAATCTAGAAATACATTTATCATGGTCACGTGATCGACCCATCTCGCTCCATCTCCCTTGGATGACCCCTGACCCTTGCCAAGCTGTTTTCCACGATTAGTGATTTAACATTATCGTCACCACATATTTCTTAGGGATTTAGTAATTTTCATCCCCCTGTCTGTATCCGGGGATCCGTGCTGTTATGCTCGAGTTGTTTTTATTGCTGTCCTGAGGTTTAGGGGTATAACTAAGTTTCAGTTAAGCTTCTTAACTGCTGGAATTCATATTCCTTGGTTTTTGTAAAGTCACGTAGATGGCAAGAGGTAATAGAATTTAAGGTGAATACATTAGTATTAATAGGATATGTATGAGAAGTGATAACCCACTAGGTAGATTGTAGTCTGGTGTTTTTTTATCGTAGTGAGTGTGTTGACAGTCTATGATGTCGACTCATTTTGTCGCTAAATTCTGAACTTTTAACAGTTGTATTAAGAGAAACGAGAGGGAAAATTATTTTAGAATTTGCCTGTTTCTTCGTGGCGCCTGGTTGTCTGTGCTCTTAAAAAGGGACCCTTTGAAGTCATGTAGATTTCCCCCCGAATTTCATTAGTAATCCCCCCCCCTTTCCTCTTTGTTTTGGGTTTTATTACCTTTTATGGCTTACCTCCGGTTTGCCTGGTTGTGTGTGAGGGGACGGGGGCTTTGCATCACCCCCTTTTTCCCCAAGTAACACCACGATTGATTAAAAAATATATTGGCAAAATCATTATTAATATACATTTTGGAAAAAGACCTATATATACAACAGCCCCAGGTGGGGGGGGGGGGGGGGGCTAGTGGGTGATCACGTATCCGGGGAGAGCTCTTGAGAAGGATCGAGAGGGAACGAGAATGCTCGAGGTGGCCGGGGCCGAGGGCGGAGCGGCCCCGACCATAGGGGGATGTAAGGCGGGTCCCTGAGAGGGACCACAGTCACTGCATTCTACAAGCTGGAAGCTCAACACCTACAAGCGGGAAGCTCTACTTCTCAAGCTGGAAGCTCTTCATCTTATGAGACAACCACGTGGTTGGAGACCCGAGTGAGGGTCCAACCCTCCGTAGCAGTAACCACTCTGTAGTTAGCTGGGTGGTCACCACCCTAGCCTGTATCGGGTAAAGGGGGCCGTTACCCTTTGTGTTACAGTGTTACAATAAATGTGTTGCCTCTAAAAGGAACGTCTGCGACTCAGTTGGACTCACTACACAAATAATAGTGGTGGAGAATGGTAAGAAAAAGGGGAAGAGGGGACAGTGGGTAGTGGGTAAAGGATGGAAGAGGGAAAGTAGGGATCGAGCAGATGGCGTCTTCTGCCAGCTTGCAATACAATTAACATTTATATGGATGTCTCGATTTCCTGGGTTGGATAATGATGCTAATGAATTAGCTAACTAAAGTGCAGATTTACAAACAATTATTTTAGTGATGAACAGGGCCCAATGTAAATTTCTTATTGCATTAAGATGTGAGATTGGAATTTAAGTAGATGCCACATCCAGTGCCAATCGAAGAACATTATGAGTCTATTTAGTTTTTCATCTGTAGCTGATCCGTAAGTTACAGTAGTCAAAAGTTGTTTGTAGAATCGTAGCTTCAACAATAGATGCAATCGAATGGGAAAACAGTGTTGTGTTTACATATAAAAACCTTATTTTTTATTTGAGATGTGATCAATATGGGGTTTGAATGTGAGTTTTTAAACAATAAATAAACCCAAGTACTGTATTTTAAGAAATAAGTTTGTTCAATGAATTGTAATAAATGGAATGAAACTGTATTTTTGTATTTTTGGGTTCAGTCGGTAAAGTCACGTACATAGAAAAATAACAATAAAAAATCAAGTGAATAAATATAATAAAATAAAAAAACAATGCAGCCTGTAGCCTGGTTCTTAATTGGAGTGAGTGCACTGGCAATCTATAATGTAGACTGCAGCCCGGTCATAAAGTTTGGTGAGTGTACTGGCAGTCCATAATGTAGAATGTAGCAATAGTTCAAGTGATGAGCTCACTGCATGTCACATTCAAGTGATGAGCTCACTGCATGTCACTTTCAAGTGATGAGTGCACTGCATGCTCCATTCATGTGCTGAGCTCACTGCATGTCACTTTCAAGTGATTAGCGCACTGCATGTCACATTCAAGTGATGAGCTCACTGCATGTCACATTCAGGTGATGAGCTCACTGCATGTCACATTCAAGTGATGAGCTCACTGCATGTCAAATTCAAGTTATGAGCTCACTGCATGTCAAATTCAAGTGATGAGCGCACTGCATGTCACATTCAAGTGCTGAGCTCACTGCATGTCACGTTCAAGCGGTGAGCTCACTGCATGTCACATTCAAGTGGTGAGCTCACTGCATATCATGTTCGAGTGGTGAGCTCACTGCATGTCACATTCAAGTGATGAGCTCACTGCATGTCACATTCAAATTATGAGCTCACTGCACGTCTCATTCAAGTGATGAGCGCGCTGCATGTCACACAAGTGCAGAGCTCACAGCATGTCACGTTCAAGTGGTGAGCTCACAGAATGTCACATTCAAGTGGTGAGCTCACTGCATATCATGTTCAAGTGGTGAGCTCAATGCATGTCACTATCAAGTGATGAATACACTGTATTTCACGTCCAAGTGATGAGCTCACTGCATGTCACATTCAAGTGGTGAGATCACTGCATGTCACATTCAAGTGAAGAGCTCACTGCATGTCACTTTCAAGTGATGAGCTCACTGCATGTCACATTCAAGTGATGAGCACACTGCATATCACATTCAAGTGATGAGCACACTGCATTTCACATTCAAGTAACGAGCTCACTGCATGTCACATTCAAGTGATGAGCTCACTGCATGTCACATTCAAGTGACGAGCTCACTGCATGTCACATTTAAGTGTTGAGCTCACTGCATGTCCTATTCAAGTGATGAGTTCTCTGCATGTCACATTCAAGTGGCGAGCTCACTGCATGTCACATTCAAATTATGAGCTCATTGCACGTCCCATTCAAGTGATGAGCGCGCTGCATGTCCCATTCAAGTGATGAGCGCACTGCATGTCAGATTCAAGTGCTGAGCTCACTGCATGTCACATTCAAGTGCTGAGCTCACTGCATGTCACGTTCAAGCGGTGAGCTCACTGCATGTCACATTCAAGTGGTGAGCTCACTGCATATCATGTTCCAGTGGTGAGCTCAATGCATGTTACATTGAAGTGATGAGCTCACTGCATGTCCCATTCAAGTGGTGAGCTCACTGCATGTCACATTCAAGTGATGAGCTCACTGCATGTCACATTCAAATTATGAGCTCACTGCACGTCCCATTCAAGTGATGAGCGCGCTGCATGTCACATTCAAGTGCAGAGCTCACAGCATGTCACGTTCACGTGGTGAGCTCACTGCATGTCACATTCAAGTGGTGAGCTCACTGCATATCATGTTCAAGTGGTGAGCTCAATGCATGTCACTATCAAGTGATGAATACACTGCATGTCCCATTCAAGTGATGAGCTCACTGCATGTCACATTCAAGTGGTGAGCTCACTGCATGTCACATTCAAGTGAAGAGCTCACTGCATGTCACTTTCAAGTGATGAGCTCACTGCATGTCAGATTCAAGTGATGAGCACACTGCATATCACATTCAAGTGATGAGCACACTGCATGTCACATTCAAGTGATGAGCTCACTGCATGTCACATTCAATTGATGAGCGCCAATGCATGTCACGTTGAAGTGGTGAGCTCACTGCATGTCACATTCAGGTGCTGAGCTCACTGCATGTCACGTTCAAGCGGTGAGCTCACTGCATGTCACATTAAAGTGATGAGCGCACTGCATGTCACATTCAATTGCTGAGCTCACTGCATGTCACGTTCAAGCGGTGAGCTCACTGCATATCATGTTCCAGTGGTGAGCTTAATGCATGTCCCATTCAAGTGGAAAGCTCACTGCATGTCACATTCAAGTAATAAGCTCACTGCATGTTACGTTAAAATTAGCTCACTGCATGTCCCATTCAAGTGATGAGCTCCCTGCATGTCACATTCAAGTGATGAGCTCACTGCATGTCACATTCAAGTGATGAGCTCACTGCATGTCACTCTCAAGTGATGAGCTCACTGCATGTCACTCTTAAGTGATGAGCTCACTGCATGTCACATTCAAGTGGTGAGCTCACTGCATATCATGTTCCAGTGGTGAGCACACTGAATGTCACATTCAAGTGATGAGCTCACTGCATGTCCCATTCAAGTGATGAGCTCACTGCATGTCACATTCAATTGATGAGCGCCAATGCATGTCACGTTGAAGTGGTGAGCTCACTGCATGTCACATTCAGGTGCTGAGCTCACTGCATGTCACGTTCAAGCGGTGAGCTCACTGCATCTCACATTAAAGTGATGAGCGCACTGCATGTCACATTCAATTGCTGAGCTCACTGCATGTCACGTTCAAGCGGTAAGCTCACTGCATATCATGTTCCAGTGGTTAGCTTAATGCATGTCCCATTCAAGTGGTAAGCTCACTGCATGTCACATTCAAGAAATAAGCTCACTGCATGTTACGTTAAAATTAGCTCACTGCATGTCCCATTCAAGTGATGAGCTCCCTGCATATCACATTCAAGTGATGAGCTCACTGCATGTCACATTCAAGTGATGAGCTCACTGCATGTCACTCTCAAGTGATGAGCTCACTGCATGTCACTCTTAAGTGATGAGCTCACTGCATGTCACATTCAAGTGGTGAGCTCACTGCATATCATGTTCCAGTGGTGAGCACACTGAATGTCACATTCAAGTGATGAGCTCACTGCATGTCCCATTCAAGTGATGAGCGCACTGCATGTCACATTCAAGTGCTGAGCTCACTTCATGTCACGTTCAAGTGGTGAGCTCACTGCATGTCACATTCAAGTGGTGAGCTCACTGCATGTCATATTCAAGTGGGGAGCTCACTGCATATCATGTTCAAGTGGTGAGCTCACTGCATGTCACATTCAAGTGTTGAGCTCACTGCATGCCACATTCAAGTGATGAGCTCACTGCATGTCCCATTCAAGTGTTGAGCTCACTGCACGTCACATTCAATTGTTGAGCGCAATGCATGTCACGTTGAAGTGGTGAGTTGACTGCATGTCACATTCAAGTGATGAGCGCACTGCATGTCACATTCAAGTGGCGAGCTCACTGCATGTCACATTCAAGTGATGAGCGCACTGCATGTCACATTCAAGTGATGAGCTCGCTGCATGTCACATTCAAGTGTTGAGCTCACTGCATGTCACATTCAAGTGTTGAGCTCACTGCACGTCACATTCAATTGATGAGCGCAATGCATGTCACGTTGAAGTTGTGAGTTGACTGCATGTCACATTCAAGTAATGAGCTCACTGCATGTCCCATTCAAGTGGTGAGCTCACTGCATGTCACATTCAAGTGGTGAGCTCACTGCATGTCACATTCAAGTGGTGAGCTCACTGCATATCATGTTCAAGTGGTGAGCTCACTACATTTCACATTGAAGTGTTGAGCTCACTGCATTTCTAAATTGAAAGCTTTCGTGACTGCAAGGATCCATACTCTTTGGTTCTATTCGGTAAAGTCACGTAGGTAAAAAAAATGAAAACAACAAAAATCACGACATTTCGGCCACAACACAAGCGGCCTTCATCAGGTGAAGGGACCAGGCTGTCTCAAGGACAGCGCTGCAGTGAAACACAGCCACGCTCAGAACGCGACCTTTAAAAGCTGTGTGCGAGGAAACAAGGTGCCTTGACAAAGGAATTAGCATAAAAAATAGCATTTGATTGGCCGACTTAGCATGATGAACGGTGTAGAGGTGGTGTACATGCGGGTTAACATGCCGGTTGGCTCGGGGGGGAGGGGGAGTTTACCCATTGATGGTGTGAAAAGGGAATTTTTAAGAGCTGCGAAAGTTTGGGGTACCACTACTTGAAAATATACTGTACCATTGAAAATTAGTTTAATGTTTGGTTCGATTTAGAACATCTTTCCAATGGTTGCTTAATTTGAAACCATCTTCTCGATTGAAATTGTGTCTGTGTTTGTAGATCTGAATTGTCTCGTGAACAAATCTCTGATAAAAAACCCGTGGGTTTGCAAAGAACCTTGGTATCGGAGAAAATTATATCGTGATCACCCACAGCATTGTAACAGTGATCAGCTACGGCAGAAGAATTCGTTCTTCCGTGTTTCAAATCTGATTTGTGCTCGCGAATTCGGTCAGAGACATGGTCCGAAATGCAATGAGCCCTATGGTATGAAGTTTTGATGAGAGAATTCTTTTGGGCTGGGTGGTGGTGGGAATCAGGTTTCAAGTAGGAATCTGTGTGGGTGGGTTTTGTGTAGACAGAAATGCCCCAATGAGCCATCAGGTATCCTCTCAAACAGGACATCTAAGATGGTAGCTTGCCATCTTTCTCCACTTCCATGGTGAATTTGATGGCGGGATGTCTGGAATTGATGTGGTGTAGGAAAAGGTTCAGAGTGGACCAACACCACCTGACCAGTGAATTAAAACATGTACACCTGGCCCTCAAAAGGAATGGATACTCTGACCATACCATCCGCCAAGCTGTTTCTCCCTCCATACAGAAACAACCACTTGATACTCCGGTCAAAACTATCACACTACCATATATAGCAGGTGTTACTAAAAATATTTCCAATATCCTAAACAAACACAAGATCCAGGTCCGGTTCAATACAGTACACAAAATTCGTGATCTGATCCAATCCGTGAAGGATGTCATTCCTGACTTACAGTACCCCGGGGTTTACAAATTGAGTTGTACCTGCGGTGATTGCTATATCGGGGAGACAAAGCGACATGTCTCTGACCGAATTCGCGAGCACAAATCAAATTTAAAACGGCTGAACGAATTATTCTGCCATAGCTGATCACTGTTACAACGCTGTGGGTGATCACGATATAGTTTTCTCCAATACCAAGGTTCTTTGCAAACCCACGGGTTTTTATCAGAGATTTGTTCACGAGGCAATTCAGATCTATAAACACAGACACAATTTCAACCGAGAAGATGGTTTCAAATTAAGCAACCATTAGAAAGATGTTCTAAATCGAACCAAACATTAAACTAATTTTCAATGGTACAGTATATTTTTCAAGTAGTGGTACCCCGAACTTTCGCAGCTCTTAAAAAATCCCTTTTCACACCATCAATAGGAACACTCGCCCTCCTCCCCGCGCCAACCGGCATGTTCACCCGCATGTACACCACCTCTACACCGTTCATCATGCTAAGTCGGCCAATCAAATGCTAATTTTCATGCTAATTCCTTTGTCCTCGCACACAGCTTTTAAAGGTCGCGGTCTGAGCGTGGCTGTGTTTCACTCCAGCACTGTCCTCGAGACAGCCTGGTCCCTTCACCTGATGAAGGCTGCTTGTGTTTTGGCCGAAACGTCGTGATATTTGTTGTTTTATTTTTTTCCCTACGTGACGTTAACCGAATAGAACCAAAGAGTATGGTTTCTTGCAGTCACGAAAGCTTGAAATCTAGAATTGATAACCTCTACGAGGAGGGCTTTCACCTATCTGTTAGAGCTTTTAACAGACAACGGGACAAGAAGTCACAGCTCATCGAGACGCTGACCTTCCTCAAAAGATGCCGCGATCACAAGGTAATACCCATCACTTTCACACTTACTTCTGCTGCTGTATCTTCTCTGAATTCTAAACAGATTCTGTTTAAGGCCAGCCTATCTTTAATCTCAGAGAGGATAAGGCGACTCCGATTTGAACTCGATACTTTAGACAGGACTCTCCTAAAAGCTCATTTAATGTTAACACAAAAAATGTCACCTTCTGATTGGAATCTGCTGATTCACTGTCAGTCAAATGTAAAGCTAACCTGATTTCTAAATTCAACCACGTATCAAAGAAGAATCCAGTTCCACGTATAACAAAACTAGACGTCAACAAAATCGTCATTAATCAGAGTAGCACCCCGATTTCGGACAATCTGAAAACAGTACTGGCTAGGGGACTGAATTTTGCTGTCACCCCAAAACACATACCAGTAGATGATGTCATCTCTCAGGTCGATGTAGCCCTCAAAGGCGTAGCACACATCCAAGCAGACGTTGCGATAGCTGAAATAGCCAGTATGCTTAAGAATGCTAAGAAACCCATGAGTAACATCAGCAAAAATGAACGCTCTGAACTCGCGAATTTTAAAAACCGAAGTGATCTAGTCATCTTCTCAGCCGATAAAGGCAACGCTACTGTAATTATGGATAAAGATTCATACAACAACAAAATCCAGAATATGTTCAACGATGGAAGTTACTCAAAAATTAAAAATGACCCTACCAATAGCCTAGCGATAAAAACCAACAAGATCATCACAACTTCGACCTCCCTAATCGACCCAACTAAACGTCCCTCCCTAAAACCTTCTGCTGCAAGACCCCCTAGATTCTATGGTCTTCCCAAGATTCATAAAGAAGGCACCCCACTACGACCCATCAAAACACATACCAGTAGATGATGTCATCTCTCAGGTCGATGTAGCCCTCAAAGGCGTAGCACACATCCAAGCAGACGTTGCGATAGCTGAAATAGCCAGTATGCTTAAGAATGCTAAGAAACCCATGAGTAACATCAGCAAAAATGAACGCTCTGAACTCGCGAATTTTAAAAACCGAAGTGATCTAGTCATCTTCTCAGCCGATAAAGGCAACGCTACTGTAATTATGGATAAAGATTCATACAACAACAAAATCCAGAATATGTTCAACGATGGAAGTTACTCAAAAATTAAAAATGACCCTACCAATAGCCTAGCGATAAAAACCAACAAGATCATCACAACTTCGACCTCCCTAATCGACCCAACTAAACGTCCCTCCCTAAAACCTTCTGCTGCAAGACCCCCTA
The DNA here is from genome assembly GCF_048934315.1 of Petromyzon marinus. Classification (NCBI taxonomy): domain Eukaryota; kingdom Metazoa; phylum Chordata; class Hyperoartia; order Petromyzontiformes; family Petromyzontidae; genus Petromyzon; species Petromyzon marinus. The sequence continues at coordinate 429,873 of NC_133715.1, read as the reverse complement.
GATTCTATGGTCTTCCCAAGATTCATAAAGAAGGCACCCCACTACGACCCATCGTATCCACGATCAACTCCCCTACCTATAGACTAGCCCGTTTTCTGTCAGATACCTTGCTGCCTTACACTGGCAAGACTGCACCAGCAGTTCTTAACTCAGCCCAATTGGTCTCTATGGTCAAAGACGTTGTACTGTCCCCTGACGACATCCTTGTCAGCTTCGATGTGGTCTCTTTGTTCACCAAGGTCCCAGTACCTGATACCATTGAAATAATTTAAAATTTGGTCCAACATGGACTAGACCCCGATACACCTGCACTGGTTAGGCACTGCCTCAACAATACCTACTTTACTTGGAATGGCTCCTTCCACAAACAAAATGAGGGTACCCCCATGAGATCCCTCTTGTTACCAGTGATAGCCAATATTTTCATGGAGAAATTTGAATCAGACGCCATCCAGACTTCCATCCTCAGACCTTCCTTGTGGAAGAGATATGTGGATGACACTTTCGTCATTTGGCCACATGGCCTCCCAGCGCTGCACCTTTTCCTACACCACATCAATTCCAGACATCCCGCCATCAAATTCACCATGGAAGTGGAGAATATGGCAAGCTACCATTCTTAGATGTTCTGTTTGAGAGGAGACCTGATGCCTCATTGGGGTATTCTGTCTACAGGAAACCCACCCACACAGATTCCTACTTGAAACCTGATTCCCACCACCACCCAGCCCAAAATAATTCTCTCATCAAAAGTTTATACCATAGGGCTCATTGCATTTCGGACCAACACCACCTGACCAGTGAATTAAAACATGTACACCTGGATTTTTTTATTTGAAGCTTTCGTGACTGCAGTAAGTTATATTCTTATCTCTTTCGGTAAAGTCACGTTGAAGGGAAACAATAAAATAATAAAATATATATAAAACAATAAAAAGTACTCATGATGTTTCGACCATAACACAAACGGTCGTCATCAGGTGTGCTGGTTTGCATTAATTTATATATTTTAAAACGGTGTATTTATTTATTTATAAAAAACGTCAGCGCCACGCGCAGCGATTTGGCAGTTTATAAATACACCCTTTAAAAATAAATTAATGCAAACCACCACACCTGATGATGACCGTTTGTGTTATGGTCGAAACGTCGTGAGAATTTTTATTGTTATATATATTATTATTTTATTGTTTCCCTTCAACGTGACTTTACTGAAAGAGCTAAGAATATGTACACCTGGCCCTCAAAAGGTATGGATACTCTGACCGTACCATTCGCCAAGCTGTTTCTCCATCCATACAGAAACAACCACTTGATACTCCGGTCAAAACCATCACACTACCATATATAGCAGGCGTTACTAAAAAGATTTCCAGAATTCTAAACAAACACAGGTACCAGGTCCGGTTCAATACAGTACACAAAATTCGTGATCTGATCCCATCCGTGAAGGATGTCATACCTGACTTACAGTACCCCGGGGTTTACAAATTGAGTTGTACCTGTGGTGATTGCTATATCGGGGAGAAAAAGCGACATGTCTCTGACCGAATTCGCGAGCACAAATCAGATTTGAAACACGGAAGAACGAATTATTCTGCCGTAGCTGATCACTGTTACAACGCTGTGGGTGATCACGATATAATTTTCTCCGATACCAAGGTTCTTTGCAAACCCACGGGTTTTTATCAGAGATTTGTTCACGATGCAATTCAGATCTACAAACACAGACACAATTTCAACCGAGAGATGGTTTCAAATTAAGCAACCATTGGAAAGATGTTCTAAATCGAACCAAACATTAAACTAATTTTCAATGGTACAGTATATTTTTCAAGAAGTGGTACCCCAAACTTTCGCAGCTCTTGAAAACAAAAAATCCTTTTTCACACCATCAATAGGTAAACTCCCTCTCCTCCCCGCGCCAACAGGCATGTTCACCCGCATGTACACCACCTCTGCACCATTCATCATGCTAAGTCGGCCAATCAAATGCTAATTTTAATACTAATTCACTTGTCAAGGCACCTTGTTTCCTCACACACAGCTTAAAGGTCGCGGTCTGAGTGTGGCTGTGTTTCACTCCAGCGCTGTCCTCGAGACAGCCTTGTCCCTTCACCTGATGAAGGCCGCTTGTGTTGTGGCCGATTTGTCGTGATTTTTGTTGTTTTATTTTTTTACCTACATGACTTTACCGAATAGAACCAAAGAGTATGGATCATTGCAGTCACGAAAGCTTTAAATCTAGAATTGATAACCTCTACGGGGAGGGCTTTCACCTATCTGTTAGAGCTTTTAACAGACAACGGGATAAGAAGTCACAACTCGTTGAGACGCTGACCTTCCTCAAAAGATGCCGCGATCACAAAGTAATACCCATCGCTTTCACACTCACTTCTGCTGCTGTATCTTCTCCGAATTCTAAACAGATTCTGTTTAAGGCCAGCGTATCTTTAATCTCAGAGAGGATAAGGCTACTCTGATTTGAACTCGATACTTTAGACAGGACTCTCCTACAAGCTCATTTAATGTTATCATTCAAAAAATGTCACCTTCTGATTGGAATCATGTAGACAACATGACTGCTTCTTCTGCTGATTCACTGTCAGTCAAATGTAAAGCTTACCTGATTTCTAAATTCAACCACCTATGAAAGAAGAACCCAGTTGCACGTATAACAAAACTAGACGTCAACAAAATCGTCATTAATCAGAGTAGCACCCCGATTTCGGATAATCTGAAAACAGTACTGGCTAGGGGACTGAATTTTGCTGTCACCCCAAAACACATACCAGTAGATGATATCATCTCTCAGGTCGATGTAGCCCTCAAAGGCGTAGGACACATCCAAGCAGACATTGCGAGAGCTGAAATAGCCACTATTCTTAAGAATGCTAAGAAACCCATGAGTAACATCAGCAAAAATGAACGCTCTGAACTCGCGAATTTTAAAAACCGAAGTGATCTAGTCATCTTCTCAGCTGATAAAGGCAACGCTACTGTAATTATGGATAAAGATTCATACAACAACAAAATCCAGAATATGTTCAACGATGGAAGTTACTCAAAAATTAAAAATGACCCTACCAATAGCCTAGCGATAAAAACCAACAAGATCATCACAACTTCGACCTCCCTAATCGACCCAACTAAACGTCCCTCCCTAAAACCTTCTGCTGCAAGACCCCCTAGATTCTATGGTCTTCCCAAGATTCATAAAGAAGGCACCCCACTATGACCCATCGTATCCACGATCAACTCCCCTACCTATAGACTAGTCCGTTTTCTGTCAGATACCTTGCTGCCTTACACTGGCAAGACCGCACCAGCAGTTCTTAACTCAGCCCAATTAGTCTCTATGGTCAAAGACGTTGTACTGTCCCCTGACGACATCCTTGTCAGCTTCGATGTGGTATCTTTGTTCACCAAGGTCCCAGTACCTGATACCATTGAAATAATTTAAAATTTGGTCCAACATGGACTAGACCCCGATACACCTGCACTGGTTAGGCACTGCCTCAACAATACCTACTTTACTTGGAATGGCTCCTTCCACAAACAAAATGAGGGTACCCCCATGAGATCCCTCTTGTTACCAGTGATAGCCAATATTTTCATGGAGAAATTTGAATCAGACGCCATCCAGACTTCCATCCTCAGACCTTCCTTGTGGAAGAGATATGTGGATGACACTTTCGTCATTTGGTCACATGGCCTCCCAGCGATGCACCTTTTCCTACACCACATCAATTCCAGACATCCCGCCATCAAATTCACCATGGAAGTGGAGAATATGGCAAGCTACCATTCTTAGATGTTCTGTTTGAGAGGAGACCTGATGCCTCATTGGGGTATTCTGTCTACAGGAAACCCACCCACACAGATTCCTACTTGAAACCTGATTCCCACCACCACCCAGCCCAAAATAATTCTCTCATCAAAAGTTTATACCATAGGGCTCATTGCATTTCGGACCAACACCACCTGACCAGTGAATTAAAACATGTACACCTGGATTTTTTTATTTGAAGCTTTCGTGACTGCAGTAAGTCATATTCTTATCTCTTTCGGTAAAGTCACGTTGAAGGGAAACAATAAAATAATAAAATATATATAAAACAATAAAAAGTACTCACGATGTTTCGACCATAACACAAACGGTCGTCATCAGGTGTGCCGGCTTGCATTAATTTATATATTTTAAAACGGTGTATTTATTTATTTATAAAAAAACGTCAGCGCCACGTGCAGCGATTTGGCAGTTTATAAATACACCCTTTAAAAATAAATTAATGCAAACCACCACACCTGATGATGACCGTTTGTGTTATGGTCGAAACGTCGTGAGAATTTTTATTGTTATATATATTATTATTTTATTGTTTCCCTTCAACGTGACTTTACTGAAAGAGCTAAGAATATGTACACCTGGCCCTCAAAAGGTATGGATTCTCTGACCGTACCATTCGCCAAGCTGTTTCTCCATCCATACAGAAACAACCACTTGATACTCCGGTCAAAACCATCACACTACCATATATAGCAGGCGTTACTAAAAAGATTTCCAGAATTCTAAACAAACACAGGATCCAGGTCCGGTTCAATACAGTACACAAAATTCGTGATCTGATCCCATCCGTGAAGGATGTTATACCTGACTTACAGTACCCCGGGGTTTACAAATTGAGTTGTACCTGTGGTGATTGCTATATCGGGGAGACAAAGCGACATGTCTCTGACCGAATTCGCGAGCACAAATCAGATTTGAAACACGGCAGAACGAATTCTTCTGCCGTAGCTGATCACTGTTACAATGCTGTGGGTGATCACGATATAATTTTCTCCGATACCAAGGTTCTTTGCAAACCCACGGGTTTTTATCAGAGATTTGTTCACGATGCAATTCAGATCTACAAACACAGACACAATTTCAACCGAGAGATGGTTTCAAATTAAGCAACCATTGGAAAGATGCTCTAAATCGAACCAAACATTAAACTAATTTTCAATGGTACAGTATATTTTTCAAGAAGTGGTACCCCAAACTTTCGCAGCTCTTGAAAACAAAAAATCCCTTTTCACACCATCAATAGGTAAACTCCCTCTCCTCCCCGCGCCAACAGGCATGTTCACCCGCATGTACACCACCTCTGCACCATTCATCATGCTAAGTCGGCCAATCAAATGCTAATTTTAATGCTAATTCACTTGTCAAGGCACCTTGTTTCCTCACACACAGCTTAAAGGTCGCGGTCTGAGCGTGGCTGTGTTTCACTCCAGCGCTGTCCTCGAGACAGCCTGGTCCCTTCACCTGATGAAGGCCGCTTGTGTTGTGGCCGAATTGTCGTGATTTTTGTTGTTTTATTTTTTTACCTACATGACTTTACCGAATAGAACCAAAGAGTATGGATCATTGCAGTCACGAAAGCTTTAAATCTAGAATTGATAACCTCTACGGGGAGGGCTTTCACCTATCTGTTAGAGCTTTTAACAGACAACGGGACAAGAAGTCACAGCTCGTTGAGACGCTGACCTTCCTCAAAAGATGCCGCGATCACAAGGTAATACCCATCGCTTTCACACTCACTTCTGCTGCTGTATCTTCTCCGAATTCTAAACAGATTCTGTTTAAGGCCAGCCTATCTTTAATCTCAGAGAGGATACGGCTACTCCGATTTGAACTCGATACTTTAGACAGGACTCTCCTACAAGCTCATTTAATGTTATCATTCAAAAAATGTCACCTTCTGATTGGAATCATGTAGACAACATGACTGCTTCTTCTGCTGATTCACTGTCAGTCAAATGTAAAGCTTACCTGATTTCTAAATTCAACCACCTATGAAAGAAGAACCCAGTTCCACGTATAACCAAACTAGACGTCAACAAAATCGTCATTAATCAGAGTAGCACCCCGATTTCGGATAATCTGAAAACAGTACTGGCTAGGGGACTGAATTTTGCTGTCACCCCAAAACACATACCAGTAGATGATATCATCTCTCAGGTCGATGTAGCCCTCAAAGGCGTAGGACACATCCAAGCAGACATTGAGAGAGCTGAAATAGCCACTATTCTTAAGAATGCTAAGAAACCCATGAGTAACATCAGCAAAAATGAACGCTCTGAACTCGCGAATTTAAATAACAGAAGTGATATAGTCATCCTCTCAGCCGATAAAGGCAACACTACTGTAATTATGGAAAAAGATTCATACAACAACAAAATCCAGAACCTCCTTAACGATGGAAGTTACTCAAAAATTAAAAATGACCCTACCAATACCCTAGCGAAAAAAAACAACAAGATCATCACAAGTTCGACCTCCCTAATCGACCCAACTAAACGTCCCTCCCTAAAACCTTCTGCTGCAAGACGCCCTAGATTCTATGGTCTTCCCAAGATTCATAAAGAAGGCACCCGACTACGAACCATCGTATCCACGATCAACTCCCCTACCTATAGACGAGCCCGTTTTCTGTCAGATACCTTGCTGCCTTTCACTGGCAAGACCGCCTCAGCAGTACTTAACTCAGCCCAATTGGTCTCTATGGTCAAAGACGTTGTACTGTCCCCTGACGACATCCTTGTCAGCTTCGATGTGGTCTCTTTGTTCACCAAGGTCCCAGAACCTGATACCATTGGAATAATTTAAAATTTGGTCCAACATTGACTAGACCGCGATACACCTGCACTGGTTAGGCACTGCCTCAACAATACCTACTTTACTTGGAATGGCTCCTTCCACAAACAAAATGAGGGTACCCCCATGAGATCCCTCTTGTTACCAGTGATAGCCAATATTTTCATGGAGAAATTTGAATCAGACGCCATCCAGACTTCCATCCTCAGACCTTCCTTGTGGAAGAGATATGTGGATGACACTTTCGTCATTTGGTCACATGGCCTCCCAGCGATGCACCTTTTCCTACACCACATCAATTCCAGACATCCCGCCATCAAATTCACCATGGAAGTGGAGAATATGGCAAGCTACCATTCTTAGATGTTCTGTTTGAGAGGAGACCTGATGCCTCATTGGGGTATTCTGTCTACAGGAAACCCACCCACACAGATTCCTACTTGAAACCTGATTCCCACCACCACCCAGCCCAAAATAATTCTCTCATCAAAAGTTTATACCATAGGGCTCATTGCATTTCGGACCAACACCACCTGACCAGTGAATTAAAACATGTACACCTGGATTTTTTTATTTGAAGCTTTCGTGACTGCAGTAAGTCATATTCTTATCTCTTTCGGTAAAGTCACGTTGAAGGGAAACAATAAAATAATAATATATATATAAAACAATAAAAAGTACTCACGATGTTTCGACCATAACACAAACGGTCGTCATCAGGTGTGCCGGCTTGCATTAATTTATATATTTTAAAACGGTGTATTTATTTATTTATAAAAAAACGTCAGCGCCACGTGCAGCGATTTGGCAGTTTATAAATACACCCTTTAAAAATAAATTAATGCAAACCACCACACCTGATGATGACCGTTTGTGTTATGGTCGAAACGTCGTGAGAATTTTTATTGTTATATATATTATTATTTTATTGTTTCCCTTCAACGTGACTTTACTGAAAGAGCTAAGAATATGTACACCTGGCCCTCAAAAGGTATGGATTCTCTGACCGTACCATTCGCCAAGCTGTTTCTCCATCCATACAGAAACAACCACTTGATACTCCGGTCAAAACCATCACACTACCATATATAGCAGGCGTTACTAAAAAGATTTCCAGAATTCTAAACAAACACAGGATCCAGGTCCGGTTCAATACAGTACACAAAATTCGTGATCTGATCCCATCCGTGAAGGATGTTATACCTGACTTACAGTACCCCGGGGTTTACAAATTGAGTTGTACCTGTGGTGATTGCTATATCGGGGAGACAAAGCGACATGTCTCTGACCGAATTCGCGAGCACAAATCAGATTTGAAACACGGCAGAACGAATTCTTCTGCCGTAGCTGATCACTGTTACAATGCTGTGGGTGATCACGATATAATTTTCTCCGATACCAAGGTTCTTTGCAAACCCACGGGTTTTTATCAGAGATTTGTTCACGATGCAATTCAGATCTACAAACACAGACACAATTTCAACCGAGAGATGGTTTCAAATTAAGCAACCATTGGAAAGATGCTCTAAATCGAACCAAACATTAAACTAATTTTCAATGGTACAGTATATTTTTCAAGAAGTGGTACCCCAAACTTTCGCAGCTCTTGAAAACAAAAAATCCCTTTTCACACCATCAATAGGTAAACTCCCTCTCCTCCCCGCGCCAACAGGCATGTTCACCCGCATGTACACCACCTCTGCACCATTCATCATGCTAAGTCGGCCAATCAAATGCTAATTTTAATGCTAATTCACTTGTCAAGGCACCTTGTTTCCTCACACACAGCTTAAAGGTCGCGGTCTGAGCGTGGCTGTGTTTCACTCCAGCGCTGTCCTCGAGACAGCCTGGTCCCTTCACCTGATGAAGGCCGCTTGTGTTGTGGCCGAATTGTCGTGATTTTTGTTGTTTTATTTTTTTACCTACATGACTTTACCGAATAGAACCAAAGAGTATGGATCATTGCAGTCACGAAAGCTTTAAATCTAGAATTGATAACCTCTACGGGGAGGGCTTTCACCTATCTGTTAGAGCTTTTAACAGACAACGGGACAAGAAGTCACAGCTCGTTGAGACGCTGACCTTCCTCAAAAGATGCCGCGATCACAAGGTAATACCCATCGCTTTCACACTCACTTCTGCTGCTGTATCTTCTCCGAATTCTAAACAGATTCTGTTTAAGGCCAGCCTATCTTTAATCTCAGAGAGGATACGGCTACTCCGATTTGAACTCGATACTTTAGACAGGACTCTCCTACAAGCTCATTTAATGTTATCATTCAAAAAATGTCACCTTCTGATTGGAATCATGTAGACAACATGACTGCTTCTTCTGCTGATTCACTGTCAGTCAAATGTAAAGCTTACCTGATTTCTAAATTCAACCACCTATGAAAGAAGAACCCAGTTCCACGTATAACCAAACTAGACGTCAACAAAATCGTCATTAATCAGAGTAGCACCCCGATTTCGGATAATCTGAAAACAGTACTGGCTAAGGGACTGAATTTTGCTGTCACCCCAAAACACATACCAGTAGATGATATCATCTCTCAGGTCGATGTAGCCCTCAAAGGCGTAGGACACATCCAAGCAGACATTGAGAGAGCTGAAATAGCCACTATTCTTAAGAATGCTAAGAAACCCATGAGTAACATCAGCAAAAATGAACGCTCTGAACTCGCGAATTTAAATAACAGAAGTGATATAGTCATCCTCTCAGCCGATAAAGGCAACGCTACTGTAATTATGGAAAAAGATTCATACAACAACAAAATCCAGAACCTCCTCAACGATGGAAGTTACTCAAAAATTAAAAATGACCCTACCAATACCCTAGCGAAAAAAAACAACAAGATCATCACAAGTTCGACCTCCCTAATCGACCCAACTAAACGTCCCTCCCTAAAACCTTCTGCTGCAAGACGCCCTAGATTCTATGGTCTTCCCAAGATTCATAAAGAAGGCACCCGACTACGAACCATCGTATCCACGATCAACTCCCCTACCTATAGACGAGCCCGTTTTCTGTCAGATACCTTGCTGCCTTTCACTGGCAAGACCGCCTCAGCAGTACTTAACTCAGCCCAATTGGTCTCTATGGTCAAAGACGTTGTACTGTCCCCTGACGACATCCTTGTCAGCTTCGATGTGGTCTCTTTGTTCACCAAGGTCCCAGAACCTGATACCATTGGAATAATTTAAAATTTGGTCCAACATTGACTAGACCGCGATACACCTGCACTGGTTAGGCACTGCCTCAACAATACCTACTTTACTTGGAATGGCTCCTTCTACAAACAAAATGAGGTTACCCCCATGGGATCCCCCTTGTCACTAGTGATAGCCAATATTTTCATGGAGAAATTTGAATCAGACGCCATCCAGACTTCCACCCTCAGACCTTCTCTGTGGAAGAGATATGTGGATGACACTTTCGTCATTTGGCCACATGGCCTCCCAGCGATGCACCTTTTCCTACACCACATCAATTCCAGACATCCCGCCATCAAATTCACCATGGAAGTGGAGAATATGGCAAGCTACCATTCTTAGATGTTCTGTTTGAGAGGAGACCTGATGCCTCATTGGGGTATTCTGTCTACAGGAAACCCACCCACACAGATTCCTACTTGAAACCTGATTCCCACCACCACCCAGCCCAAAATAATTCTCTCATCAAAAGTTTATACCATAGGGCTCATTGCATTTCGGACCAACACCACCTGACCAGTGAATTAAAACATGTACACCTGGATTTTTTTATTTGAAGCTTTCGTGACTGCAGTAAGTCATATTCTTATCTCTTTCGGTAAAGTCACGTTGAAGGGAAACAATAAAATAATAATATATATATAAAACAATAAAAAGTACTCACGATGTTTCGACCATAACACAAACGGTCGTCATCAGGTGTGCCGGCTTGCATTAATTTATATATTTTAAAACGGTGTATTTATTTATTTATAAAAAAACGTCAGCGCCACGCGCAGCGATTTGGCAGTTTATAAATACACCCTTTAAAAATAAATTAATGCAAACCACCACACCTGATGATGGCCGTTTGTGTTATGGTCGAAACGTCGTGATAATTTTTATTGTTATATATTATTATTTTATTGTTTCCCTTCAACGTGACTTTACTGAAAGAGCTAAGAATATGTACACCTGGCCCTCAAAAGGTATGGATTCTCTGACCGTACCATTCGCCAAGCTGTTTCTCCATCCATACAGAAACAACCACTTGATACTCCGGTCAAAACCATCACACTACCATATATAGCAGGCGTTACTAAAAAGATTTCCAGAATTCTAAACAAACACAGGATCCAGGTCCGGTTCAATACAGTACACAAAATTCGTGATCTGATCCCATCCGTGAAGGATGTTATACCTGACTTACAGTACCCCGGGGTTTACAAATTGAGTTGTACCTGTGGTGATTGCTATATCGGGGAGACAAAGCGACATGTCTCTGCTCGAATTCGCGAGCACAAATCAGATTTGAAACACGGCAGAACGAATTCTTCTGCCGTAGCTGATCACTGTTACAATGCTGTGGGTGATCACGATATAATTTTCTCCGATACCAAGGTTCTTTGCAAACCCACGGGTTTTTATCAGAGATTTGTTCACGATGCAATTCAGATCTACAAACACAGACACAATTTCAACCGAGAGATGGTTTCAAATTAAGCAACCATTGGAAAGATGCTCTAAATCGAACCAAACATTAAACTAATTTTCAATGGTACAGTATATTTTTCAAGAAGTGGTACCCCAAACTTTCGCAGCTCTTGAAAACAAAAAATCCCTTTTCACACCATCAATAGGTAAACTCCCTCTCCTCCCCGCGCCAACAGGCATGTTCACCCGCATGTACACCACCTCTGCACCATTCATCATGCTAAGTCGGCCAATCAAATGCTAATTTTAATGCTAATTCACTTGTCAAGGCACCTTGTTTCCTCACACACAGCTTAAAGGTCGCGGTCTGAGCGTGGCTGTGTTTCACTCCAGCGCTGTCCTCGAGACAGCCTGGTCCCTTCACCTGATGAAGGCCGCTTGTGTTGTGGCCGAATTGTCGTGATTTTTGTTGTTTTATTTTTTTACCTACATGACTTTACCGAATAGAACCAAAGAGTATGGATCATTGCAGTCACGAAAGCTTTAAATCTAGAATTGATAACCTCTACGGGGAGGGCTTTCACCTATCTGTTAGAGCTTTTAACAGACAACAGGACAAGAAGTCACAGCTCGTTGAGACGCTGACCTTCCTCAAAAGATGCCGCGATCACAAGGTAATACCCATCGCTTTCACACTCACTTCTGCTGCTGTATCTTCTCCGAATTCTAAACAGATTCTGTTTAAGGCCAGCCTATCTTTAATCTCAGAGAGGATACGGCTACTCCGATTTGAACTCGATACTTTAGACAGGACTCTCCTACAAGCTCATTTAATGTTATCATTCAAAAAATGTCACCTTCTGATTGGAATCATGTAGACAACATGACTGCTTCTTCTGCTGATTCACTGTCAGTCAAATGTAAAGCTTACCTGATTTCTAAATTCAACCACCTATGAAAGAAGAACCCAGTTCCACGTATAACCAAACTAGACGTCAACAAAATCGTCATTAATCAGAGTAGCACCCCGATTTCGGATAATCTGAAAACAGTACTGGCTAGGGGACTGAATTTTGCTGTCACCCCAAAACACATACCAGTAGATGATATCATCTCTCAGGTCGATGTAGCCCTCAAAGGCGTAGGACACATCCAAGCAGACATTGAGAGAGCTGAAATAGCCACTATTCTTAAGAATGCTAAGAAACCCATGAGTAACATCAGCAAAAATGAACGCTCTGAACTCGCGAATTTAAATAACAGAAGTGATATAGTCATCCTCTCAGCCGATAAAGGCAACGCTACTGTAATTATGGAAAAAGATTCATACAACAACAAAATCCAGAACCTCCTCAACGATGGAAGTTACTCAAAAATTAAAAATGACCCTACCAATACCCTAGCGAAAAAAAACAACAAGATCATCACAAGTTCGACCTCCCTAATCGACCCAACTAAACGTCCCTCCCTAAAACCTTCTGCTGCAAGACGCCCTAGATTCTATGGTCTTCCCAAGATTCATAAAGAAGGCACCCGACTACGAACCATCGTATCCACGATCAACTCCCCTACCTATAGACGAGCCCGTTTTCTGTCAGATACCTTGCTGCCTTTCACTGGCAAGACCGCCTCAGCAGTACTTAACTCAGCCCAATTGGTCTCTATGGTCAAAGACGTTGTACTGTCCCCTGACGACATCCTTGTCAGCTTCGATGTGGTCTCTTTGTTCACCAAGGTCCCAGAACCTGATACCATTGGAATAATTTAAAATTTGGTCCAACATTGACTAGACCGCGATACACCTGCACTGGTTAGGCACTGCCTCAACAATACCTACTTTACTTGGAATGGCTCCTTCTACAAACAAAATGAGGTTACCCCCATGGGATCCCCCTTGTCACTAGTGATAGCCAATATTTTCATGGAGAAATTTGAATCAGACGCCATCCAGACTTCCACCCTCAGACCTTCTCTGTGGAAGAGATATGTGGATGACACTTTCGTCATTTGGCCACATGGCCTCCCAGCGATGCACCTTTTCCTACACCACATCAATTCCAGACATCCCGCCATCAAATTCACCATGGAAGTGGAGAATATGGCAAGCTACCATTCTTAGATGTTCTGTTTGAGAGGAGACCTGATGCCTCATTGGGGTATTCTGTCTACAGGAAACCCACCCACACAGATTCCTACTTGAAACCTGATTCCCACCACCACCCAGCCCAAAATAATTCTCTCATCAAAAGTTTATACCATAGGGCTCATTGCATTTCGGACCAACACCACCTGACCAGTGAATTAAAACATGTACACCTGGATTTTTTTATTTGAAGCTTTCGTGACTGCAGTAAGTCATATTCTTATCTCTTTCGGTAAAGTCACGTTGAAGGGAAACAATAAAATAATAAAATATATATAAAACAATAAAAAGTACTCACGATGTTTCGACCATAACACAAACGGTCGTCATCAGGTGTGCCGGCTTGCATTAATTTATATATTTTAAAACGGTGTATTTATTTATTTATAAAAAACGTCAGCACCACGCGCAGCGATTTGGCAGTTTATAAATACACCCTTTAAAAATAAATTAATGCAAACCACCACACCTGATGATGACCGTTTGTGTTATGGTCGAAACGTCGTGAGAATTTTTATTGTTATATATTATTATTTTATTGTTTCCCTTCAACGTGACTTTACTGAAAGAGCTAAGAATATGTACACCTGGCCCTCAAAAGGTATGGATTCTCTGACCGTACCATTCGCCAAGCTGTTTCTCCATCCATACAGAAACAACCACTTGATACTCCGGTCAAAACCATCACACTACCATATATAGCAGGCGTTACTAAAAAGATTTCCAGAATTCTAAACAAACACAGGATCCAGGTCCGGTTCAATACAGTACACAAAATTCGTGATCTGATCCCATCCGTGAAGGATGTTATACCTGACTTACATGACCCCGGGGTTTACAAATTGAGTTGTACCTGTGGTGATTGCTATATCGGGGAGACAAAGCGACATGTCTCTGACCGAATTCGCGAGCACAAATCAGATTTGAAACACGGCAGAACGAATTCTTCTGCCGTAGCTGATCACTGTTACAATGCTGTGGGTGATCACGATATAATTTTCTCCGATACCAAGGTTCTTTGCAAACCCACGGGTTTTTATCAGAGATTTGTTCACGATGCAATTCAGATCTACAAACACAGACACAATTTCAACCGAGAGATGGTTTCAAATTAAGCAACCATTGGAAAGATGCTCTAAATCGAACCAAACATTAAACTAATTTTCAATGGTACAGTATATTTTTCAAGAAGTGGTACCCCAAACTTTCGCAGCTCTTGAAAACAAAAAATCCCTTTTCACACCATCAATAGGTAAACTCCCTCTCCTCCCCGCGCCAACAGGCATGTTCACCCGCATGTACACCACCTCTGCACCATTCATCATGCTAAGTCGGCCAATCAAATGCTAATTTTAATGCTAATTCACTTGTCAAGGCACCTTGTTTCCTCACACACAGCTTAAAGGTCGCGGTCTGAGCGTGGCTGTGTTTCACTCCAGCGCTGTCCTCGAGACAGCCTGGTCCCTTCACCTGATGAAGGCCGCTTGTGTTGTGGCCGAATTGTCGTGATTTTTGTTGTTTTATTTTTTTACCTACATGACTTTACCGAATAGAACCAAAGAGTATGGATCATTGCAGTCACGAAAGCTTTAAATCTAGAATTGATAACCTCTACGGGGAGGGCTTTCACCTATCTGTTAGAGCTTTTAACAGACAACGGGACAAAAAGTCACAGCTCGTTGAGACGCTGACCTTCCTCAAAAGATGCCGCGATCACAAGGTAATACCCATCGCTTTCACACTCACTTCTGCTGCTGTATCTTCTCCGAATTCTAAACAGATTCTGTTTAAGGCCAGCCTATCTTTAATCTCAGAGAGGATACGGCTACTCCGATTTGAACTCGATACTTTAGACAGGACTCTCCTACAAGCTCATTTAATGTTATCATTCAAAAAATGTCACCTTCTGATTGGAATCATGTAGACAACATGACTGCTTCTTCTGCTGATTCACTGTCAGTCAAATGTAAAGCTTACCTGATTTCTAAATTCAACCACCTATGAAAGAAGAACCCAGTTCCACGTATAACCAAACTAGACGTCAACAAAATCGTCATTAATCAGAGTAGCACCCCGATTTCGGATAATCTGAAAACAGTACTGGCTAGGGGACTGAATTTTGCTGTCACCCCAAAACACATACCAGTAGATGATATCATCTCTCAGGTCGATGTAGCCCTCAAAGGCGTAGGACACATCCAAGCAGACATTGAGAGAGCTGAAATAGCCACTATTCTTAAGAATGCTAAGAAACCCATGAGTAACATCAGCAAAAATGAACGCTCTGAACTCGCGAATTTAAATAACAGAAGTGATATAGTCATCCTCTCAGCCGATAAAGGCAACGCTACTGTAATTATGGAAAAAGATTCATACAACAACAAAATCCAGAACCTCCTCAACGATGGAAGTTACTCAAAAATTAAAAATGACCCTACCAATACCCTAGCGAAAAAAAACAACAAGATCATCACAAGTTCGACCTCCCTAATCGACCCAACTAAACGTCCCTCCCTAAAACCTTCTGCTGCAAGACGCCCTAGATTCTATGGTCTTCCCAAGATTCATAAAGAAGGCACCCGACTACGAACCATCGTATCCACGATCAACTCCCCTACCTATAGACGAGCCCGTTTTCTGTCAGATACCTTGCTGCCTTTCACTGGCAAGACCGCCTCAGCAGTACTTAACTCAGCCCAATTGGTCTCTATGGTCAAAGACGTTGTACTGTCCCCTGACGACATCCTTGTCAGCTTCGATGTGGTCTCTTTGTTCACCAAGGTCCCAGAACCTGATACCATTGGAATAATTTAAAATTTGGTCCAACATTGACTAGACCGCGATACACCTGCACTGGTTAGGCACTGCCTCAACAATACCTACTTTACTTGGAATGGCTCCTTCTACAAACAAAATGAGGTTACCCCCATGGGATCCCCCTTGTCACTAGTGATAGCCAATATTTTCATGGAGAAATTTGAATCAGACGCCATCCAGACTTCCACCCTCAGACCTTCTCTGTGGAAGAGATATGTGGATGACACTTTCGTCATTTGGCCACATGGCCTCCCAGCGATGCACCTTTTCCTACACCACATCAATTCCAGACATCCCGCCATCAAATTCACCATGGAAGTGGAGAATATGGCAAGCTACCATTCTTAGATGTTCTGTTTGAGAGGAGACCTGATGCCTCATTGGGGTATTCTGTCTACAGGAAACCCACCCACACAGATTCCTACTTGAAACCTGATTCCCACCACCACCCAGCCCAAAATAATTCTCTCATCAAAAGTTTATACCATAGGGCTCATTGCATTTCGGACCAACACCACCTGACCAGTGAATTAAAACATGTACACCTGGATTTTTTTATTTGAAGCTTTCGTGACTGCAGTAAGTCATATTCTTATCTCTTTCGGTAAAGTCACGTTGAAGGGAAACAATAAAATAATAAAATATATATAAAACAATAAAAAGTACTCACGATGTTTCGACCATAACACAAACGGTCGTCATCAGGTGTGCCGGCTTGCATTAATTTATATATTTTAAAACGGTGTATTTATTTATTTATAAAAAACGTCAGCACCACGCGCAGCGATTTGGCAGTTTATAAATACACCCTTTAAAAATAAATTAATGCAAACCACCACACCTGATGATGACCGTTTGTGTTATGGTCGAAACGTCGTGATAATTTTTATTGTTATATATTATTATTTTATTGTTTCCCTTCAACGTGACTTTACTGAAAGAGCTAAGAATATGTACACCTGGCCCTCAAAAGGTATGGATTCTCTGACCGTACCATTCGCCAAGCTGTTTCTCCATCCATACAGAAACAACCACTTGATACTCCGGTCAAAACCATCACACTACCATATATAGCAGGCGTTACTAAAAAGATTTCCAGAATTCTAAACAAACACAGGATCCAGGTCCGGTTCAATACAGTACACAAAATTCGTGATCTGATCCCATCCGTGAAGGATGTTATACCTGACTTACATGACCCCGGGGTTTACAAATTGAGTTGTACCTGTGGTGATTGCTATATCGGGGAGACAAAGCGACATGTCTCTGACCGAATTCGCGAGCACAAATCAGATTTGAAACACGGCAGAACGAATTCTTCTGCCGTAGCTGATCACTGTTACAATGCTGTGGGTGATCACGATATAATTTTCTCCGATACCAAGGTTCTTTGCAAACCCACGGGTTTTTATCAGAGATTTGTTCACGATGCAATTCAGATCTACAAACACAGACACAATTTCAACCGAGAGATGGTTTCAAATTAAGCAACCATTGGAAAGATGCTCTAAATCGAATCAAACATTAAACTAATTTTCAATGGTACAGTATATTTTTCAAGAAGTGGTACCCCAAACTTTCGCAGCTCTTGAAAACAAAAAATCCCTTTTCACACCATCAATAGGTAAACTCCCTCTCCTCCCCGCGCCAACAGGCATGTTCACCCGCATGTACACCACCTCTGCACCATTCATCATGCTAAGTCGGCCAATCAAATGCTAATTTTAATGCTAATTCACTTGTCAAGGCACCTTGTTTCCTCACACACAGCTTAAAGGTCGCGGTCTGAGCGTGGCTGTGTTTCACTCCAGCGCTGTCCTCGAGACAGCCTGGTCCCTTCACCTGATGAAGGCCGCTTGTGTTGTGGCCGAATTGTCGTGATTTTTGTTGTTTTATTTTTTTACCTACATGACTTTACCGAATAGAACCAAAGAGTATGGATCATTGCAGTCACGAAAGCTTTAAATCTAGAATTGATAACCTCTACGGGGAGGGCTTTCACCTATCTGTTAGAGCTTTTAACAGACAACGGGACAAGAAGTCACAGCTCGTTGAGACGCTGACCTTCCTCAAAAGATGCCGCGATCACAAGGTAATACCCATCGCTTTCACACTCACTTCTGCTGCTGTATCTTCTCCGAATTCTAAACAGATTTTGTTTAAGGCCAGCCTATCTTTAATCTCAGAGAGGATACGGCTACTCCGATTTGAACTCGATACTTTAGACAGGACTCTCCTACAAGCTCATTTAATGTTATCATTCAAAAAATGTCACCTTCTGATTGGAATCATGTAGACAACATGACTGCTTCTTCTGCTGATTCACTGTCAGTCAAATGTAAAGCTTACCTGATTTCTAAATTCAACCACCTATGAAAGAAGAACCCAGTTCCACGTATAACCAAACTAGACGTCAACAAAATCGTCATTAATCAGAGTAGCACCCCGATTTCGGATAATCTGAAAACAGTACTGGCTAGGGGACTGAATTTTGCTGTCACCCCAAAACACATACCAGTAGATGATATCATCTCTCAGGTCGATGTAGCCCTCAAAGGCGTAGGACACATCCAAGCAGACATTGAGAGAGCTGAAATAGCCACTATTCTTAAGAATGCTAAGAAACCCATGAGTAACATCAGCAAAAATGAACGCTCTGAACTCGCGAATTTAAATAACAGAAGTGATATAGTCATCCTCTCAGCCGATAAAGGCAACGCTACTGTAATTATGGAAAAAGATTCATACAACAACAAAATCCAGAACCTCCTCAACGATGGAAGTTACTCAAAAATTAAAAATGACCCTACCAATACCCTAGCGAAAAAAAACAACAAGATCATCACAAGTTCGACCTCCCTAATCGACCCAACTAAACGTCCCTCCCTAAAACCTTCTGCTGCAAGACGCCCTAGATTCTATGGTCTTCCCAAGATTCATAAAGAAGGCACCCGACTACGAACCATCGTATCCACGATCAACTCCCCTACCTATAGACGAGCCCGTTTTCTGTCAGATACCTTGCTGCCTTTCACTGGCAAGACCGCCTCAGCAGTACTTAACTCAGCCCAATTGGTCTCTATGGTCAAAGACGTTGTACTGTCCCCTGACGACATCCTTGTCAGCTTCGATGTGGTCTCTTTGTTCACCAAGGTCCCAGAACCTGATACCATTGGAATAATTTAAAATTTGGTCCAACATTGACTAGACCGCGATACACCTGCACTGGTTAGGCACTGCCTCAACAATACCTACTTTACTTGGAATGGCTCCTTCTACAAACAAAATGAGGTTACCCCCATGGGATCCCCCTTGTCACTAGTGATAGCCAATATTTTCATGGAGAAATTTGAATCAGACGCCATCCAGACTTCCACCCTCAGACCTTCTCTGTGGAAGAGATATGTGGATGACACTTTCGTCATTTGGCCACATGGCCTTCCAGCTCTGAACCTTTTCCTACACCACATCAATTCCAGACATCCCGCCATCAAATTCACCATGGAAGTGGAGAAAGATGGCAAGCTACCATTCTTAGATGTTCTGTTTGAGAGGAAACCTGATGGCTCATTGGGGCATTCTGTCTACAGGAAACCCACCCACACAGAATCCTACTTGAAAAATGATTCCCACCACCCAGCCCAAAAGAATTATCTCATCAAAACGTTATACCATAGGGCTCATTGCATTTCCGACCAACACTACCTGACCAGTGAATTAAAACATGTACACCTGGCCCTCAAAAGGAATGGATACTCTGACCGTACCATCCGCCAAGCTGTTTCTCCCTCCATAAAGAAACAACCACTTGATACTCCGGTCAAAACCATCACACTGCCATATATAGCAGGCGTTACTAAAAAGATTTCCAAAATTCTAAACAAACACAAGATCCAGGTCCGGTTCAATGCAGTACACAAAATTCGTGATCTGATCCCATCCGTGAAGGATGTCATTCCTGAATTACAGTACCCTGGGGTTCACAAATTGAGTTGTATCTGCGGTGATTGCTATATCGGGGAGATAAAGCGACATGTCTCTGACCGAATTCGCGAGCACAAATCAGATTTGAAACACGGCAGAACGAATTCTTCTGCCCTAGCTGATCACTGTTACACCGCTGTGGGTGATCACGATATAATTTTCTCCGATACCAAGGTTCTTTGCAAACCCACGGGTTTTTATCAGAGATTTGTTCACGATGCAATTCAGATCTACAAACACAGACACAATTTCAACCGAGAAGATGGTTTCAAATTAAGCAACCATTGGAAAGATGTTCTAAATCGAACCAAACATTAAACTAATTTTCAATGGTACAGTATATTTTTCAAGAAGTGGTACCCCAAACTTTCGCAGAACTTAAAAAAAAATTCCCTTTTCACACCATCAATAGGTAAACTCCCCCTCCTCCCCGCGCCAACCGGCATATTCACCCGCATGTACACCACCTCTACACCGTTCATCATGCTAGGTCGGCCAATTAAATGCTAATTTTTATGCTAATTCCTTTTTCAAGGCACCTTGTTTCCTCGCACACAGCTTAAAGGTCGCGGTCTGAGCGTGGCTGTGTTTCAGTCCAGCGCTGTCCTCGCGACAGCCTGGTCCCTTCACCTGATGAAGGCCGCTTGTGTTGTGGCCGAAACGTCGTGATTTTTGTTGTTTTATTTTTTTACCTACATGACTTTACCGAATAGAACCAAAGAGTATGGATCCTTGCAGTCAAGAAAGCTTTAAATCTAGAATTGATAACCTCTACGGGGAGGGCTTTCACTTATCTGTTAGAGCTTTAAACAGACAACGGGACAAGAAGTCACAGCTCGTCGAGACGCTGACCTTCCTCAAAAGATGCCGCGATCACAAGGTAATACCCATCGCTTTCACACTCACTTCTGCTGCTGTATCTTCTCCGAATTCTAAACAGATTTTGTTTAAGGCCAGCCTATCTTTAATCTCAGAGAGGATAAGGCTACTCCGATTTGAACTCGATACTTTAGACAGGACTCTCCTACAAGCTCATTTAATGTTAACACAAAAAATGTCACCTTCTGATTGGAATCGTGTAGACAACATGACTGCTTCTTCTGCTGATTCACTGTCAGTCAAATGTAAAGCTAATCTGATTTCTAAATTCAACCACCTATGAAAGAAGAACCCAGTTCCACGTATAACAAACCTAGACGTCAACAAAATCGTCATTAATCAGAGTAGCACCCCGATTTCGGATAATCTGAAAACAGTACTGGCTAGGGGACTGAATTTTGCTGTCACCCCAAAACACATACCAGTAGATGATATCATTTCTCAGGTCGATGTAGCCCTCAAAGGCGTAGGACACATCCAAGCAGACATTGCGAGAGCTGAAATAGCCACTATTCTTAAGAATGCTAAGAAACCCATGAGTAACATCAGCAAAAATGAACGCTCTGAACTCGCAAAATTAAATAACAGAAGTGATATAGTCATCCTCTCAGCCGATAAAGGCAACGCTACTGTAATTATGGAAAAAGATTCATACAACAACAAAATTCAGAAACCTGCTCAACGATGGAAGTTACTCAAAAATTAAAAATGACCCTACCAATACCCTAGCGAAAAAAAACAAGATCATCACAAGTTCGACCTCCCTAATCGACCCAACTAAACGTCCCTCCCTAAAACCTTCTGCTGCAAGACCCCCTAGATTCTATGGTCTTCCCAAGATTCATAAAGAAGGCACCCGACTACGAACCATCGTATCCACGATCAACTCCCCTACCTATAGACTAGCCCGTTTTCTGTCAGATTCCTTGCTGCCTTTCACTGGCAAGACCGCCTCAGCAGTACTTAATTCAGCCCAATTGGTCTCTATGGTCAAAGACGTTGTACTGTCCCCTGATGACATCCTTGTCAGCTTCGATGTGGTCTCTTTGTTCACCAAGGTCCCAGAACCTGATACCATTGAAATAATTGAAAATTTGGTCCAAAATTGACTAGACCCCGATACACCTGCACTGGTTAGGCACCGCCTCAACAATACCTACTTTACTTGGAATGGCTCCTTCTACAAACAAAAAGAGGGTACCCCCATGGGATCCCCCTTGTCACTAGTGATAGCCAATATTTTCATGGAGAAATTTGAATCAGACGCCATCCAGACTTCCACCCTCAGACCTTCTCTGTGGAAGAGATATGTGGATGACACTTTCGTCATTTGGCCACATGGCCTCCCAGCTCTGAACCTTTTCCTACACTACATCAATTCCAGACATCCCGCCATCAAATTCACCATGGAAGTGGAGAAAGATGGCAAGCTACCATTCTTAGATGTTCTGTTTGAGAGGAAACCTGATGGCTCATTGGGGCATTCTGTCTACAGGAAACCCACCCACACAGAATCCTACTTGAAAAATGATTCCCACCACCACCCAGCCCAAAATAATTCTCTCATCAAAACGTTATACCATAGGGCTCATTGCATTTCGGACCAACACCACCTGACCAGTGAATTAAAACATGTACACCTGGCCCTCAAAAGGAATGGATACTCTGACCGTACCATCCCCCAAGCTGTTTCTCCCTCCATAAAAAAACAACCACTTGATACGCCGGTCAAAACCATCACACTGCCATATATATAGCAGGCGTTACTAAAAAGATTTTCAAAATTCTAAACAAACACAAGATCCAGGTCCGGTTCAATGCAGTACACAAAATTCGTGAACTGATCCCATCCGTGAAGGATGTCATTCCTGAATTACAGTACCCTGGGGTTCACAAATTGAGTTGTATCTGCGGTGATTGCTATATCGGGGAGACAAAGCGACATGTCTCTGACCGAATTCGCGAGCACAAATCAGATTTGAAACACGGCAGAACGAATTCTTCTGCCGTAGCTGATCACTGTTACACCGCTGTGGGTGATCACGATATAATTTTCTCCGATACCAAGGTTCTTTGCAAACCCACGGGTTTTTATCAGAGATTTGTTCACGATGCAATTCAGATCTACAAACACAGACACAATTTCAACCGAGAAGATGGTTTCAAATTAAGCAACCATTGGAAAGATGTTCTAAATCGAACCAAACATTAAACTAATTTTCAATGGTACAGTATATTTTTCAAGAAGTGGTACCCCAAACTTTCGCAGAACTTAAAAAAAAATTCCCTTTTCACACCATCAATAGGTAAACTCCCCCTCCTCCCCGCGCCAACCGGCATATTCACCCGCATGTACACCACCTCTACACCGTTCATCATGCTAGGTCGGCCAATTAAATGCTAATTTTTATGCTAATTCCTTTTTCAAGGCACCTTGTTTCCTCGCACACAGCTTAAAGGTCGCGGTCTGAGCGTGGCTGTGTTTCAGTCCAGCGCTGTCCTCGCGACAGCCTGGTCCCTTCACCTGATGAAGGCCGCTTGTGTTGTGGCCGAAACGTCGTGATTTTTGTTGTTTTATTTTTTTACCTACATGACTTTACCGAATAGAACCAAAGAGTATGGATCCTTGCAGTCAAGAAAGCTTTAAATCTAGAATTGATAACCTCTACGGGGAGGGCTTTCACTTATCTGTTAGAGCTTTAAACAGACAACGGGACAAGAAGTCACAGCTCGTCGAGACGCTGACCTTCCTCAAAAGATGCCGCGATCACAAGGTAATACCCATCGCTTTCACACTCACTTCTGCTGCTGTATCTTCTCCGAATTCTAAACAGATTTTGTTTAAGGCCAGCCTATCTTTAATCTCAGAGAGGATAAGGCTACTCCGATTTGAACTCGATACTTTAGACAGGACTCTCCTACAAGCTCATTTAATGTTAACACAAAAAATGTCACCTTCTGATTGGAATCGTGTAGACAACATGACTGCTTCTTCTGCTGATTCACTGTCAGTCAAATGTAAAGCTAATCTGATTTCTAAATTCAACCACCTATGAAAGAAGAACCCAGTTCCACGTATAACAAACCTAGACGTCAACAAAATCGTCATTAATCAGAGTAGCACCCCGATTTCGGATAATCTGAAAACAGTACTGGCTAGGGGACTGAATTTTGCTGTCACCCCAAAACACATACCAGTAGATGATATCATTTCTCAGGTCGATGTAGCCCTCAAAGGCGTAGGACACATCCAAGCAGACATTGCGAGAGCTGAAATAGCCACTATTCTTAAGAATGCTAAGAAACCCATGAGTAACATCAGCAAAAATGAACGCTCTGAACTCGCAAAATTAAATAACAGAAGTGATATAGTCATCCTCTCAGCCGATAAAGGCAACGCTACTGTAATTATGGAAAAAGATTCATACAACAACAAAATTCAGAAACCTGCTCAACGATGGAAGTTACTCAAAAATTAAAAATGACCCTACCAATACCCTAGCGAAAAAAAACAAGATCATCACAAGTTCGACCTCCCTAATCGACCCAACTAAACGTCCCTCCCTAAAACCTTCTGCTGCAAGACCCCCTAGATTCTATGGTCTTCCCAAGATTCATAAAGAAGGCACCCGACTACGAACCATCGTATCCACGATCAACTCCCCTACCTATAGACTAGCCCGTTTTCTGTCAGATTCCTTGCTGCCTTTCACTGGCAAGACCGCCTCAGCAGTACTTAATTCAGCCCAATTGGTCTCTATGGTCAAAGACGTTGTACTGTCCCCTGATGACATCCTTGTCAGCTTCGATGTGGTCTCTTTGTTCACCAAGGTCCCAGAACCTGATACCATTGAAATAATTGAAAATTTGGTCCAAAATTGACTAGACCCCGATACACCTGCACTGGTTAGGCACCGCCTCAACAATACCTACTTTACTTGGAATGGCTCCTTCTACAAACAAAAAGAGGGTACCCCCATGGGATCCCCCTTGTCACTAGTGATAGCCAATATTTTCATGGAGAAATTTGAATCAGACGCCATCCAGACTTCCACCCTCAGACCTTCTCTGTGGAAGAGATATGTGGATGACACTTTCGTCATTTGGCCACATGGCCTCCCAGCTCTGAACCTTTTCCTACACTACATCAATTCCAGACATCCCGCCATCAAATTCACCATGGAAGTGGAGAAAGATGGCAAGCTACCATTCTTAGATGTTCTGTTTGAGAGGAAACCTGATGGCTCATTGGGGCATTCTGTCTACAGGAAACCCACCCACACAGAATCCTACTTGAAAAATGATTCCCACCACCACCCAGCCCAAAATAATTCTCTCATCAAAACGTTATACCATAGGGCTCATTGCATTTCGGACCAACACCACCTGACCAGTGAATTAAAACATGTACACCTGGCCCTCAAAAGGAATGGATACTCTGACCGTACCATCCCCCAAGCTGTTTCTCCCTCCATAAAAAAACAACCACTTGATACGCCGATGAAAACCATCACACTGCCATATATATAGCAGGCGTTACTAAAAAGATTTTCAAAATTCTAAACAAACACAAGATCCAGGTCCGGTTCAATGCAGTACACAAAATTCGTGAACTGATCCCATCCGTGAAGGATGTCATTCCTGAATTACAGTACCCTGGGGTTCACAAATTGAGTTGTATCTGCGGTGATTGCTATATCGGGGAGACAAAGCGACATGTCTCTGACCGAATTCGCGAGCACAAATCAGATTTGAAACACGGCAGAACGAATTCTTCTGCCGTAGCTGATCACTGTTACACCGCTGTGGGTGATCACGATATAATTTTCTCCGATACCAAGGTTCTTTGCAAACCCACTGGTTTTTATCAGAGATTTGTTCACGATGCAATTCAGATCTACAAACACAGACACAATTTCCACCGAGAAGATGGTTTCAAATTAAGCAACCATTTGGAAAGATGTTCTAAATCGAACCAAACATTAAACTAATTTTCAATGGTACAGTATATTTTTCAAGTAGTGGTACCCCAAACTTTCGCAGAACTTAAAAAAAAAATTCCCTTTTCACACCATCAATAGGTAAACTCCCCCTCCTCCCCGCGCCAACCGGCATGTTCACCCGCATGTACACCACCTCTGCACCGTTCATCATGCTAAGTCGGACAATTAAATGCTAATTTTTATGCTAATTCCTTTGTCAAGGCACCTTGTTTCCTCGCACACAGCTTAAAGGTCGCGGTCTGAGCGTGGCTGTGTTTCAGTCCAGCGCTGTCCTCGAGACAGCCTGGTCGCTTCACCTGATGAAGGCCGCTTGTGTTGTGGCCGAAACGTCGTGATTTTTGTTGTTTTATTTTTTTACCTACATGACTTTACCGAATAGAACCAAAGAGTATGGATCATTGCAGTCACGAAAGCTTTAAATCTAGAATTGATGACCTCTACGGGGAGGGCTTTCACCTATCTGTTAGAGCTTTTAACAGACAACGGGACAAGAAGTCACAGCTCATCGAGACGCTGATCTTCCTCAAAAGATGCCGCGATCACAAGGTAATACCCATCGCTTTCACACTCACTTCTGCTGCTGTATCTTCTCCGAATTCTAAACAGATTCTGTTTAAGGCCAGCCTATCTTTAATCTCAGAGAGGATAAGGCAATAGGAATAGGTTTTACCCTTTTAACTGGCACAAAAACTGACACCTTCATTCAAGGCATCATGTTTGCAATAACCACAACACAAGCAGTCAAAATGCAAACAAAAGAGACAACTCTGATAATAATGTGCATTGTCCTTGAATTTGATTGGTCCACACCCGAGACAGCTTTTCTTAGAGCCTAGTCTCCATTGGTGTTGGACCAGAAGACGCCAAAAGGCGTACAACTCAAAAACAGCACACTATCAGAGTATTGAGGGCTCGGGGTGAGCATGTGCATTATGAGACCTCCTTTGCCAGTAACAAGATATAGGAATAGGTTTTACCCTTTTAACTGGCACAAAAACTGACACCTTTATTCAAGGCATCATGTTTGCAATAACCACAACACAAGCAGTCAAAATGCAAACAAAAAAGACAACTCTGATAATAATATGCATTGTCCTTGAATTTGATTGGTCCACACCCGAGACAGCTTTTCTTAGAGCCTAGTCTCCATTGGTGTTAAGCCAGAAGACGCCAAAAGGCGTACAACTAAAAAAACAGCACACTATCAGAGTATTGAGGGCTCGGGGTGAGCATGTACATTATGAGACCTCCTTTGCCAGTAACAAGATATAGGAATAGGTTTTACCCTTTTAACTGGCACAAAAACTGACACCTTCATTCAAGGCATCATGTTTGCAATAACCACAACACAAGCAGTCAAAATGCAAACAAAAGAGACAACTCTGATAATAATGTGCATTGTCCTTGAATTTGATTGGTCCACACCCGAGACAGCTTTTCTTAGAGCCTAGTCTCCATTGGTGTTGGACCAGAAGACGCCAAAAGGCGTACAACTCAAAAACAGCACACTATCAGAGTATTGAGGGCTCGGGGTGAGCATGTACATTATGAGACCTCCTTTACCAGTAACAAGATATAGGAATAGGTTTTACCCTTTTAACTGGCACAAAAACTGACACCTTTATTCAAGGCATCATGTTTGCAATAACCACAACACAAGCAGTCAAAATGCAAACAAAAGAGACAACTCTGATAATAATGTGCATTGTCCTTGAATTTGATTGGTCCACTCCCGAGACAGCTTTTCTTAGAGCCTAGTCTCCATTGGTGTTGGACCAGAAGACGCCAAAAGGCGTACAACTCAAAAAACAGCACACTATCAGAGTATTGAGGGCTTGGGGTGAGCATGTAAATTATGAGACCTCCTTTGCCAGTAACAGGATATAGGAATAGGTTTTACCCTTTTAACTGGCACAAAAACTGACACCTTTATTCAAGGCATCATGTTTGCAATAACCACAACACAAGCAGTCAAAAGCAAACAAAAAAGACACTCTGATAATAATATGCATTGTCCTTGAATTTGATTGGTCCACACCCGAGACAGCTTTTCTTAGAGCCTAGTCTCCATTGGTGTTGGACCAGAAGACGCCAAAAGGCGTACAACTCAAAAAACAGCACACTATCAGAGTATTGAGGGCTCGGGGTGAGCATGTACATTATGAGACCACCTTCGCCAGTAACAAGATATAGGAATAGGTTTTACCCTTTTAACTGGCACAAAAACTGACACCTTTATTCAAGGCATCATGTTTGCAATAACCACAACACAAGCAGTCAAAATGCAAACAAAAAAGACAACTCTGATAATAATATGCATTCTCCTTGAATTTGATTGGTCCACACCCGAGACAGCTTTTCTTAGAGCCGAGTCTCCATTGGTGTTGGACCAGAAGACGCCAAAAGGCGTACAACTAAAAAAACAGCACACTATCAGAGTATTGAGGGCTCGGGGTGAGCATGTACATTATGAGACCTCCTTTGCCAGTAACAAGATATAGGAATAGGTTTTACCCTTTTAACTGGCACAAAAACTGACACCTTTATTCAAGGCATCATGTTTGCAATAACCACAACACAAGCAGTCAAAATGCAAACAAAAAAGACAACTCTAATAATAATATGCATTGTCCTTGAATTTGATTGGTCCACACCCGAGACAGCTTTTCTTAGAGCCGAGTCTCCATTGGTGTTGGACCAGAAGACGCCAAAAGGCGTACAACTCAAAAAACAGCACACTATCAGAGTATTGAGGGCTCGGGGTGAGCATGTACATTATGAGACCTCCTTTGCCAGTAACAAGATATAGGAATAGGTTTTACCCTTTTAACTGGCACAAAAACTGACACCTTTATTCAAGGCATCATGTTTGCAATAACCACAACACAAGCAGTCAAAATGCAAACAAAAAAGACAACTCTGATAATAATATGCATTGTCCTTGAATTTGATTGGTCCACACCCGAGACAGCTTTTCTTAGAGCCGAGTCTCCATTGGTGTTGGACCAGAAGACGCCAAAAGGCGTACAACTCAAAAAAACAGCACACTATCAGAGTATTGAGGGCTCGGGGTGAGCATGTACATTATGAGACCTCCTTTGCAAGTAACAAGATATAGGAATAGGTTTTACCCTTTTAACTGGCACAAAAACTGACACCTTCATTCAAGGCATCATGTTTGCAATAACCACAACACAAGCAGTCAAAATGCAAACAAAAGAGACAACTCTGATAATAATGTGCATTGTCCTTGAATTTGATTGGTCCACACCCGAGACAGCTTTTCTTAGAGCCTAGTCTCCATTGGTGTTGAACCAGAAGACGCCAAAAGGCGTACAACTCAAAAACAGCACACTATCAGAGTATTGAGGGCTCGGGGTGAGCATGTACATTATGAGACCTCCTTTGCCAGTAACAAGATATAGGAATAGGTTTAACCCTTTTAACTGGCACAAAAAACTGACACCTTTTTTCAAGGCATCATGTTTGCAATAACCACAACACAAGCAGTCAAAAGCAAACAAAAAAGACAACTCTGATAATAATATGCATTCTCCTTGAATTTGATTGGTCCACACCCGAGACAGCTTTTCTTAGAGCCGAGTCTCCATTGGTGTTGGACCAGAAGACGCCAAAAGGCGTACGACTCAAAAAACAGCACACTATCAGAGTATTGAGGGCTCGGAGTGAGCATGTACATTATGAGACCTCCTTTGCCAGTAACAAGATATAGGAAGAGGTTTTACCCTTTTAACTGGCACAAAAACTGACCCCTTTATTCAAGGCATCATGTTTGCAATAACCACAACACAAGCAGTCAAAATGCAAACAAAAAAGACAACTCTGATAATAATATGCATTGTCCTTGAATTTGATTGGTCCACACCCGAGACAGCTTTTCTTAGAGCCTAGTCTCCATTGGTGTTGGACCAGAAGACGCCAAAAGGCGTACAACTCAAAAAACAGCACACTATCAGAGTATTGAGGGCTCGGGGTGAGCATGTACATTATGAGACCTCCTTTGCCAGTAACAAGATATAGGAAGAGGTTTTACCCTTTTAACTGGCACAAAAACTGACACCTTTATTCAAGGCATCATGTTTGCAATAACCACAACACAAGCAGTCAAAATGCAAACAAAAAAGACAACTCTGATAATAATATGCATTGTCCTTGAATTTGATTGGTCCACACCCGAGACAGCTTTTCTTAGAGCCTAGTCTCCATTGGTGTTGGGCCAGAAGACGCCAAAAGGCGTACAACTAAAAAAACAGCACACTATCAGAGTATTGAGGGCTCGGGGTGAGCATGTACATTATGAGACCTCCTTTGCCAGTAACAAGATATAGGAATAGGTTTTACCCTTTTAACTGGCACAAAAACTGACACCTTTATTCAAGGCATCATGTTTGCAATAACCACAACACAAGCAGTCAAAAGCAAACAAAAAAGACAACTCTGATAATAATATGCATTGTCCTTGAATTTGATTGGTCCACACCCGAGACAGCTTTTCTTAGAGCCGAGTCTCCATTGGTTTTGGACCAGAAGACGCCAAAAGGCGTACAACTCAAAAAACAGCACACTATCAGAGTATTGAGGGCTCGGGGTGAGCATGTACATTATGAGACCTCCTTTGCCAGTAACAAGATATAGGAATAGGGTTTACCCTTTTAACTGGCACAAAAACTGACACCTTTATTCAAGGCATCATGTTTGCAATAACCACAACACAAGCAGTCAAAATGCAAACAAAAAAGACAACTCTGATAATAATATGCATTGTCCTTGAATTTGATTGGTCCACACCCGAGACAGCTTTTCTTAGAGCATAGTCTCCATTGGTGTTGGACCAGAAGACGCCAAAAGGCGTACAACTCAAAAAACAGCACACTATCAGAGAATTAAGGGCTCGGGGTGAGCATGTACATTATGAGACCTCCTTTGCCAGTAACAAGATATAGGAATAGGTTTTACCCTTTTAACTGGCACAAAAACTGACACCTTTATTCAAGGCATTATGTTTGCAATAACCACAACACAAGCAGTCAAAATGCAAACAAAAAAGACAACTCTGATAATAATATGCATTGTCCTTGAATTTGATTGGTCCACACCCGAGACAGCTTTTCTTAGAGCCTAGTCTCCATTGGTGTTGGACCAGAAGACGCCAAAAGTCGTACAACTCAAAAAACAGCACACTATCAGAGTATTGAGGGCTCGGGGTGAGCATGTACATTATGAGACCTCCTTTGCCAGTAACAAGATATAGGAATAGGTTTTACCCTTTTAACTGGCACAAAAACTGACACCTTTATTCAAGGCATCATGTTTTCAATAACCACAACACAAGCAGTCAAAACGCAAACAAAAAAGACAACTCTGATAATAATATGCATTGTCCTTGAATTTGATTGGTCCACAACCGAGACAGCTTTTCTTAGAGCCTAGTCTCCATTGGTGTTGGACCAGAAGACGCCAAAAGGCGAACAACTAAAAAACCAGCACACTATCAGAGTATTGAGGGCTCGGGGTGAGCATGTACATTATGAGACCTCCTTTGCCAGTAACAATATATAGGAATAGGTTTTACCCTTTTAACTGGCACAAAAACTGACAATTTTATTCAAGGCATCATGTTTTCAATAACCACAACACAAGCAGTCAAAATGCAAACAAAAAAGACAACTCTGATAATAATATGCATTGTCCTTGAATTTGATTGGTCCACACCCGAGACAGCTTTTCTTAGAGCCTAGTCTCCATTGGTGTTGGACCAGAAGACGCCAAAAGGCATACAACTCAAAAAACAGCACACTATCAGAGTATTAAGGGCTCGGGGTGAGCATGTACATTATGAGACCTCCTTTGCCAGTAACAAGATATAGGAATAGGTTTTACCCTTTTAACTGGCACAAAAACTGACACCTTTATTCAAGGCATCATGTTTGCAATAACCACAACACAAGCAGTCAAAATGCAAACAAAAAAGACAACTCTGATAATAATATGCATTGTCCTTGAATTTGATTGGTCCACACCCGAGACAGCTTTTCTTAGAGCCTAGTCTCCATTGGTGTTGGACCAGAAGACGCCAAAAGGCGTACAACTCAAAAAACGGCACACTATCAGAGTATTGAGGGCTCGGGGTGAGCATGTACATTATGAGACCTCCTTAGCCAGTAACAAGATATAGGAATAGGTTTTACCCTTTTAACTGGCACAAAAACTGACACCTTTATTCAAGGCATCATGTTTTCAATAACCACAACACAAGCAGTCAAAATGCAAACAAAAAAGACAACTCTGATAATAATATGCATTGTCCTTGAATTTGATTGGTCCACACCCGAGACAGCTTTTCTAAGAGCCTAGTCTCCATTGGTGTTGGACCAGAAGACACCAAAAGGCGTACAACTCAAAAAACAGCACACTATCAGAGTATTGAGGGCTCGGGGTGAGCATGTACCTTATGAGACCTCCTTTGCCAGTAACAAGATATAGGAATAGGTTTTGCCCTATTAACTGGAACAAAAACTGACACCTTTATTCAAGGCATCATGTTTGCAATAACCACAACACAAGCAGTCAAAATGCAAACAAAAAAGACAACTCTGATAATAATATGCATTGTCCTTGAATTTGATTGGTCACACACCCGAGACAGCTTTTCTTAGAGCCTAGTCTCCATTGGTGCTGGACCAGAAGACGCCAAAAGGCGTACAACTCAAAAAACAGCACACTATCAGAGTATTGAGGGCTCGGGGTGAGCATGTACATTATGAGACCTCCTTTGCCAGTAACAAGATATAGGAATAGGTTTTACCCTTTTAACTGGCACAAAAACTGACACCTTTATTCAAGGCATCATGTTTGCAATAACCACAACACAAGCAGTCAAAATGCAAACAAAAAAGACAACTCTGATAATAATATGCATTGTCCTTGAATTTGATTGGTCACACACCCGAGACAGCTTTTCTTAGAGCCTAGTCTCCATTGGTGTTGGACCAGAAGACGCCAAAAGGCGTACAACTCAAAAAACAGCACACTATCAGAGTATTAAGGGCTCGGGGTGAGCATGTACATTATGAGACCTCCTTTGCCAGTAACAAGATATAGGAATAGGTTTTACCCTTTTAACTGGCACAAAAACTGACACCTTTATTCAAGGCATCATGTTTGCAATAACCACAACACAAGCAGTCAAAATGCAAACAAAAAAGACAACTCTGATAATAATATGCATTGTCCTTGAATTTGATTGGTCCACACCCAAGACAGCTTTTCTTAGAGCCTAGTCTCCATTGGTGTTGGACCAGAAGACGCCAAAAGGCGTACAACTCAAAAAACGGCACACTATCAGAGTATTGAGGGCTCGGGGTGAGCATGTACATTATGAGACCTCCTTAGCCAGTAACAAGATATAGGAATAGGTTTTACCCTTTTAACTGGCACAAAAACTGACACCTTTATTCAAGGCATCATGTTTTCAATAACCACAACACAAGCAGTCAAAATGCAAACAAAAAAGACAACTCTGATAATAATATGCATTGTCCTTGAATTTGATTGGTCCACACCCGAGACAGCTTTTCTAAGAGCCTAGTCTCCATTGGTGTTGGACCAGAAGACACCAAAAGGCGTACAACTCAAAAAACAGCACACTATCAGAGTATTGAGGGCTCGGGGTGAGCATGTACATTATGAGACCTCCTTTGCCAGTAACAAGATATAGGAATAGGTTTTGCCCTTTTAACTGGAACAAAAACTGACACCTTTATTCAAGGCATCATGTTTGCAATAACCACAACACAAGCAGTCAAAATGCAAACAAAAAAGACAACTCTGATAATAATATGCATTGTCCTTGAATTTGATTGGTCACACACCCGAGACAGCTTTTCTTAGAGCCTAGTCTCCATTGGTGTTGGACCAGAAGACGCCAAAAGGCGTACAACTCAAAAAACAGCACACTATCAGAGTATTGAGGGCTCGGGGTGAGCATGTACATTATGAGACCTCCTTTGCCAGTAACAAGATATAGGAATAGGGTTTACCCTTTTAACTGGCACAAAAACTGACACCTTTATTCAAGGCATCATGTTTGCAATAACCACAACACAAGCAGTCAAAATGCAAACAAAAAAGACAACTCTGATAATAATATGCATTGTCCTTGAATTTGATTGGTCCACACCCGAGACAGCTTTTCTTAGAGCCTAGTCTCCATTGGTGTTGGACCAGAAGACACCAAAAGGCGTACAACTCAAAAAACAGCACACTATCAGAGTATTGAGGGCTCGGGGTGAGCATGTACATTATGAGACCTCCTTTGCCAGTAACAAGATATAGGAATAGGTTTTACCCTTTTAACTGGAACAAAAACTGACACCTTTATTCAAAGCATCATGTTTGCAATAACCACAACACAAGCAGTCAAAATGCAAACAAAAAATACAACTCTGATAATAATATGCATTGTCCTTGAATTTGATTGGTCACACACCCGAGACAGCTTTTCTTAGAGCCTAGTCTCCATTGGTGTTGGACCAGAAGACGGCAAAAGGCGTACAACTCAAAAAACAGCACACTATCAGAGTATTAAGGGCTCGGGGTGAGCATGTACATTATGAGACCTCCTTTGCCAGTAACAAGATATAGGAATAGGTTTTACCCTTTTAACTGGCACAAAAACTGACACCTTTATTCAAGGCATCATGTTTGCAATAACCACAACACAAGCAGTCAAAATGCAAACAAAAAAGACAACTCTGATAATAATATGCATTGTCCTTGAATTTGATTGGTCCACACCCGAGACAGCTTTTCTTAGAGCCTAGTCTCCATTGGTGTTGGACCAGAAGACGCCAAAAGGCGTACAACTCAAAAAACGGCACACTATCAGAGTATTGAGGGCTCGGGGTGAGCATGTACATTATGAGACCTCCTTAGCCAGTAACAAGATATAGGAATAGGTTTTACCCTTTTAACTGGCACAAAAACTGACACCTTTATTCAAGGCATCATGTTTTCAATAACCACAACACAAGCAGTCAAAATGCAAACAAAAAAGACAACTCTGATAATAATATGCATTGTCCTTGAATTTGATTGGTCCACACCCGAGACAGCTTTTCTAAGAGCCTAGTCTCCATTGGTGTTGGACCAGAAGACACCAAAAGGCGTACAACTCAAAAAACAGCACACTATCAGAGTATTGAGGGCTCGGGGTGAGCATGTACATTATGAGACCTCCTTTGCCAGTAACAAGATATAGGAATAGGTTTTGCCCTTTTAACTGGAACAAAAACTGACACCTTTATTCAAGGCATCATGTTTGCAATAACCACAACACAAGCAGTCAAAATGCAAACAAAAAAGACAACTCTGATAATAATATGCATTGTCCTTGAATTTGATTGGTCACACACCCGAGACAGCTTTTCTTAGAGCATAGTCTCCATTGGTGTTGGACCAGAAGACGCCAAAAGGCGTACAACTCAAAAAACAGCACACTATCAGAGTATTGAGGGCTCGGGGTGAGCATGTACATTATGAGACCTCCTTTGCCAGTAACAAGATATAGGAATAGGGTTTACCCTTTTAACTGGCACAAAAACTGACACCTTTATTCAAGGCATCATGTTTGCAATAACCACAACACAAGCAGTCAAAATGCAAACAAAAAAGACAACTCTGATAATAATATGCATTGTCCTTGAATTTGATTGGTCCACACCCGAGACAGCTTTTCTTAGAGCATAGTCTCCATTGGTGTTGGACCAGAAGACGCCAAAAGGCGTACAACTCAAAAAACAGCACACTATCAGAGTATTGAGGGCTCGGGGTGAGCATGTACATTATGAGACCTCCTTTGCCAGTAACAAGATATAGGAATAGGTTTTACCCTTTTAACTGGCACAAAAACTGACACCTTTATTCAAGGCATCATGTTTGCAATAACCACAACACAAGCAGTCAAAATGCAAACAAAAAAGACAACTCTGATAATAATATGCATTGTCCTTGAATTTGATTGGTCCACACCCGAGACAGCTTTTCTTAGAGCATAGTCTCCATTGGTGTTGGACCAGAAGACGCCAAAAGGCGTACAACTCAAAAAACAGCACACTATCAGAGTATTGAGGGCTCGGGGTGAGCATGTACATTATGAGACCTCCTTTGCCAGTAACAAGATATAGGAATAGGTTTTACCCTTTTAACTGGCACAAAAACTGACACCTTTATTCAAGGCATCATGTTTGCAATAACCACAACACAAGCAGTCAAAATGCAAACAAAAAAGACAACTCTGATAATAATATGCATTGTCCTTGAATTTGATTGGTCCACACCCGAGACAGCTTTTCTTAGAGCCTAGTTTCCATTGGTGTTGGACCAGAAGACACCAAAAGGCGTACAACTCAAAAAACAGCACACTATCAGAGTATTGAGGGCTCGGGGTGAGCATGTACATTATGAGACCTCCTTTGCCAGTAACAAGATATAGGAATAGGTTTTACCCTTTTAACTGGAACAAAAACTGACACCTTTATTCAAAGCATCATGTTTGCAATAACCACAACACAAGCAGTCAAAATGCAAACAAAAAAGACAACTCTGATAATAATATGCATTGTCCTTGAATTTGATTGGTCACACACCCGAGACAGCTTTTCTTAGAGCCTAGTCTCCATTGGTGTTGGACCAGAAGACGCCAAAAGGCGTACAACTCAAAAAACAGCACACTATCAGAGAATTAAGGGCTCGGGGTGAGCATGTACATTATGAGACCTCCTTTGCCAGTAACAAGATATAGGAATAGGTTTTACCCTTTTAACTGGCACAAAAACTGACACCTTTATTCAAGGCATCATGTTTGCAATAGCCACAACACAAGCAGTCAAAATGCAAACAAAAAAGACAACTCTGATAATAATATGCATTGTCCTTGAATTTGATTGGTCCACACCCGAGACAGCTTTTCTTAGAGCATAGTCTCCATTGGTGTTGGACCAGAAGACGCCAAAAGGCGTACAACTCAAAAAACAGCACACTATCAGAGTATTGAGGGCTCGGGGTGAGCATGTACATTATGAGACCTCCTTTGCCAGTAACAAGATATAGGAATAGGTTTTACCCTTTTAACTGGCACAAAAACTGACACCTTTATTCAAGGCATCATGTTTGCAATAACCACAACACAAGCAGTCAAAATGCAAACAAAAAAGACAACTCTGATAATAATATGCATTGTCCTTGAATTTGATTGGTCCACACCCGAGACAGCTTTTCTTAGAGCCTAGTCTCCATTGGTGTTGGACCAGAAGACACCAAAAGGCGTACAACTCAAAAAACAGCACACTATCAGAGTATTGAGGGCTCGGGGTGAGCATGTACATTATGAGACCTCCTTTGCCAGTAACAAGATATAGGAATAGGTTTTACCCTTTTAACTGGAACAAAAACTGACACCTTTATTCAAAGCATCATGTTTGCAATAACCACAACACAAGCAGTCAAAATGCAAACAAAAAAGACAACTCTGATAATAATATGCATTGTCCTTGAATTTGATTGGTCACACACCCGAGACAGCTTTTCTTAGAGCCTAGTCTCCATTGGTGTTGGACCAGAAGACGCCAAAAGGCGTACAACTCAAAAAACAGCACACTATCAGAGAATTAAGGGCTCGGGGTGAGCATGTACATTATGAGACCTCCTTTGCCAGTAACAAGATATAGGAATAGGTTTTACCCTTTTAACTGGCACAAAAACTGACACCTTTATTCAAGGCATCATGTTTGCAATAACCACAACACAAGCAGTCAAAATGCAAACAAAAAAGACAACTCTGATAATAATATGCATTGTCCTTGAATTTGATTGGTCCACACCCGAGACAGCTTTTCTTAGAGCATAGTCTCCATTGGTGTTGGACCAGAAGACGCCAAAAGGCGTACAACTCAAAAAACAGCACACTATCAGAGTATTGAGGGCTCGGGGTGAGCATGTACATTATGAGACCTCCTTTGCCAGTAACAAGATATAGGAATAGGGTTTACCCTTTTAACTGGCACAAAAACTGACACCTTTATTCAAGGCATCATGTTTGCAATAACCACAACACAAGCAGTCAAAATGCAAACAAAAAAGACAACTCTGATAATAATATGCATTGTCCTTGAATTTGATTGGTCACACACCCGAGACAGCTTTTCTTAGAGCATTGTCTCCATTGGTGTTGGACCAGAAGACGCCAAAAGGCGTACAACTCAAAAAACAGCACACTATCAGAGTATTGAGGGCTCGGGGTGAGCATGTACATTATGAGACCTCCTTTGCCAGTAACAAGATATAGGAATAGGTTTTACCCTTTTACCTGGCACAAAAACTGACACCTTTATTCAAGGCATCATGTTTGCAATAACCACAACACAAGCAGTCAAAATGCAAACAAAAAAGACAACTCTGATAATAATATGCATTGTCCTTGAATTTGATTGGTCACACACCCGAGACAGCTTTTCTTAGAGCCTAGTCTCCATTGGTGTTGGACCAGAAGACGCCAAAAGGCGTACAATTCAAAAAACAGCACACTATCAGAGTATTAAGGGCTCGGGGTGAGCATGTACATTATGAGACCTCCTTTGCCAGTAACAAGATATAGGAATGGGTTTTACCCTTTTAACTGGCACAAAAACTGACACCTTTATTCAAGGCATCATGTTTGCAATAACCACAACACAAGCAGTCAAAATGCAAACAAAAAAGACAACTCTGATAATAATATGCATTGTCCTTGAATTTGATTGGTCCACACCCGAGACAGCTTTTCATAGAGCCTAGTCTCCATTGGTGTTGGACCAGAAGACGCCAAAAGGCGTACAACTCAAAAAACGGCACACAATCAGAGTATTGAGGGCTCCGGGTGAGCATGTACATTATGAGACCTCCTTTGCCAGTAACAAGATATTAGAATAGGTTTTACCCTTTTAACTGGCACAAAAACTGACACCTTTATTCAAGGCATCATGTTTGCAATAACCACAACACAAGCAGTCAAAATGCAAACAAAAAAGACAACTCTGATAATAATATGCATTGTCCTTGAATTTGATTGGTCCACACCCGAAACAGCTTTTCTTAGAGCCTAGTCTCCATTGGTGTTGGACCAGAAGACGCCAAAAGGCGTACAACTCAAAAAACAGCACACTATCAGAGTATTGAGGGCTCGGGGTGAGCATGTACATTATGAGACCTCCTTTGCCAGTAACAAGATATAGGAATAGGTTTTACCCTTTTAACTGGCACAAAAACTGACACCTTTATTCAAGGCATCATGTTTGCAATAACCACAACACAAGCAGTCAAAATGCAAACAAAAAAAACCAACTCTGATAATAATATGCATTGTCCTTGAATTTGATTGGTCCACACCCGAGACAGCTTTTCTTAGAGCCTAGTCTCCATTGGTGTTGGACCAGAAGACGCCAAAAGGCGTACAACTCAAAAAAACAGCACACTATTAGAGTATTGAGGGCTCGGGGTGAGCATGTACATTATGATACCTCCTTTGCCAGTAACAAGATATAGGAATAGGTTTTACACTTTTAACTGGCACAAAAACTGACACCTTTATTCAAGGCATCATGTTTTCAATAACCACAACACAAGCAGTCAAAATGCAAACAAAAAAGACAACTCTGATAATAATATGCATTGTCCTTGAATTTGATTGGTCACACCCGAGACAGCTTTTCTTAGAGCCTACTCTCCATTGGTGTTGGACCAGAAGACGCCAAAGGCGTACAACTCAAAAAACAGCACACAATCAGAGTATTGAGGGCTCCGGGTGAGCATGTACATTATGAGACCTCCTTTGCCAGTAACAAGATATAGGAATAGGTTTTACCCTTTTAACTGGCACAAAAACTGACACCTTTATTCAAGGCATCATGTTTGCAATAACCACAACACAAGCAGTCAAAATGCAAACAAAAAAGACAACTCTGATAAAAATATGCATTGTCCTTGAATTTGATTGGTCCACACCCGAGACAGCTTTTCTTAGAGCCTAGTCTCCATTGGTGTTGGACCAGAAGACGCCAAAAGGCGTACAACTCAAAAAACAGCACACTATCAGAGTATTGAGGGCTCGGGGTGAGCATGTACATTATGAGACCTCCTTTGCCAGTAACAAGATATAGGAATAGGTTTTACCCTTTTACCTGGCACAAAAACTGACACCTTTATTCAAGGCATCATGTTTGCAATAACCACAACACAAGCAGTCAAAATGCAAACAAAAAAGACAACTCTGATAATAATATGCATTGTCCTTGAATTTGATTGGTCACACACCCGAGACAGCTTTTCTTAGAGCCTAGTCTCCATTGGTGTTGGACCAGAAGACGCCAAAAGGCGTACAATTCAAAAAACAGCACACTATCAGAGTATTAAGGGCTCGGGGTGAGCATGTACATTATGAGACCTCCTTTGCCAGTAACAAGATATAGGAATGGGTTTTACCCTTTTAACTGGCACAAAAACTGACACCTTTATTCAAGGCATCATGTTTGCAATAACCACAACACAAGCAGTCAAAATGCAAACAAAAAAGACAACTCTGATAATAATATGCATTGTCCTTGAATTTGATTGGTCCACACCCGAGACAGCTTTTCATAGAGCCTAGTCTCCATTGGTGTTGGACCAGAAGACGCCAAAAGGCGTACAACTCAAAAAACGGCACACAATCAGAGTATTGAGGGCTCCGGGTGAGCATGTACATTATGAGACCTCCTTTGCCAGTAACAAGATATTAGAATAGGTTTTACCTTTTAACTGGCACAAAAACTGACACCTTTATTCAAGGCATCATGTTTGCAATAACCACAACACAAGCAGTCAAAATGCAAACAAAAAAGACAACTCTGATAATAATATGCATTGTCCTTGAATTTGATTGGTCCACACCCGAAACAGCTTTTCTTAGAGCCTAGTCTCCATTGGTGTTGGACCAGAAGACGCCAAAAGGCGTACAACTCAAAAAACAGCACACTATCAGAGTATTGAGGGCTCGGGGTGAGCATGTACATTATGAGACCTCCTTTGCCAGTAACAAGATATAGGAATAGGTTTTACCCTTTTAACTGGCACAAAAACTGACACCTTTATTCAAGGCATCATGTTTGCAATAACCACAACACAAGCAGTCAAAATGCAAACAAAAAAAAACAACTCTGATAATAATATGCATTGTCCTTGAATTTGATTGGTCCACACCCGAGACAGCTTTTCTTAGAGCCTAGTCTCCATTGGTGTTGGACCAGAAGACGCCAAAGGCGTACAACTCAAAAAACAGCACACAATCAGAGTATTGAGGGCTCCGGGTGAGCATGTACATTATGAGACCTCCTTTGCCAGTAACAAGATATAGGAATAGGTTTTACCCTTTTAACTGGCACAAAAACTGACACCTTTATTCAAGGCATCAGTGTGTTGTGGTGATTGCAAACATCATGCCTTGAATAAAGGTGTCAGTTTTTGTGCCAGTTAAAAGGGTAAACCTATTCCTATATCTTGTTACTGGCAAAGGAGGTCTCATAATGTACATGCTCACCCCGAGCCCTCAATACTCTGATAGTGTGCTGTTTTTTGAGTTGTACGCCTTTTGGCGTCTTCTGGTCCAACACCAATGGAGACTAGGCTCTAAGTAAAAGCTGTCTCGGGTATGGACCAATCAAATTCAAGGACAATGCATATTAGACATTTTACGTCTGACACCGTGACATCGTAGCACAGGGCCGCCTAAAGCACGGTGCCCGGGGCGGTTTCCCCAGTACACCGTACCCGGGGGACGGCTCTGCTCCTGTTAATGTATTTATATTTATTACTACTACCCTTATTTAGCCAGCATGAGCCTCACTCAGTCTCAAGACTCTTTTTTAGTAGCGTCCTGCCAAGTTGTTTGCAGTACAGAACAAATTTGCTTTTGCTACTGCTGCTATGCGATCCCGATTGAATGATTTGGAGGTTCAATTGCTAACACTGACGAGGATGTCCATCCAAAACTGGTTGCGTTGCGTTTGTCAGGGTTCAGTTACGTGGAGGAAAATGCCAAACCCAAAGGAATGAAAGTTACATTTTAACGTACAATTTTATTGAGGGACTGTGTGTTGTCTTGGTGGGGTCTGAGGCTGTTTTTGTTGATGTTTTGCTGCCTTGCCCAAATTTACAGTTAGTGTTGAAAACTGGCAGGATTTTATGTACTTTGTGCTTATGTGCTCAATTTTTTGTGACTTGCTTACATTTTTACACGTTGCACTCCTTTTGTTTGTTGTTGTAACTTGCTTACCCTGTGCCTCGACTGCATATCTGTGAAGGAAGCGCTTCATAGCTTATCGGATTCCTCTTCATCCAGTCTAAATAATGTATTCTGATTTGGAAACCAATGCAGGACAAAACGGGGGGGGGGGGGGTGAGGGGTAGAACACACTCCACATTCCACACGGAGAAGTGGCCCAAGTATGGGAATCAAACCCAGGTCCCTCTTTGACTGAGTTCCAGCCCTGCCGGCCGCAAACGAACACATGTACAGTTCAAACCCCACGTGTACATTCGGTTATATACGGATGTATTTTTATAATTGGTTCCTGGGTGAGGACAAATAATGAGGCAGCCATATCTTTGCCATGTAGCCCTTCATCCAGTGTGATATCGCAAGACTAATGCCCATTTTGTAACCAGACCCACGATGGGCATGGTATGCTGCATTATTGCAGCATCGTTATTAACCTGGTTAATCTATCTCTGCACACAGTTAGTCCGTACGTGGACGATGGGGGGGGGGGGGGGGGACGGACTGCGATCTCTGCTGTAGCAGGAAGTTGGAACGGTGTCGTGCGCATCTCTTCACAGAGCGGAGCCGGCGCTGCCCACATCCTCCGCGCTTGCCCTGGCCTCTAAATGGAAGCTGACGGTTGTGGTGGAAGAGGAGACCCTGGTGGAGGAGCTCGTGGTGCAGGGAGAGGAGACCCTGGTGGAGGAGCTGGTGGTGCAGGAGGAGACCCTGGTGGAGGAGCTGGTAGTACAGGAGGAGGAGGAGACTCTGCTGGAGGAGCTGGTGGTGCAGGAGGAAACCCTGGTGGAGGAGCTGATGGTGCAGGAGGAGACCCTGGTGGAGGAGCTGGTGGTGCAGGAGGAGACCCTGGTGGAGGAGCTGGTGGTGCAGGAGGAGACCCGGGTGGAGGAGCTGGTGGTGCAGGAGGAGGAGACCCGGGTGGAGGAGCTGGTGGTGCAGGAGGAGGAGACCCGGGTGGAGGAGCTGGTGGTGCAGGACGAAGAGGAGATGGGGGGGGAGACAGAGGAGGTGGAGACGAAGAAGGAGCAGGAGGAGGAGATGGTGGTGCAGGAGATGGTGGTGGAGGAGAAGGAGATGACAAGGAAAGAGGATCAGGCGATGGTGATGCAGGAGAAGAGGAAGCGAGGGGGCCTGGCCCGCATAGGGAGAACCATCCGTTCACTCCTCCGACGCGCGCTGCTGTGTGGTGGCCGGTCCACCACACAGTAGAGGTGGTGGTCATGGATAGTTGTGAACCACGACCACTATCACCACACCCACCACATGCACACTCCACACATACACCCCCCTGTGATACCCACCACCCACCACACACACCCTGCACCCACCCACCCCGTGACACCCACCACACACTACACAAAGAGCTAGGGGTTTAGAGGGTTAGGGGTTTATAAAGTTATGGGTTTAGAGGTTTTGGGGTATTTTGGGGATAAGGGGTTTATATGTTTAGGTATTTTGAGGGTTATAGGGTTTAGGGGTTGAGAGTGTTAGGGGTTTAGGGGATTCTAGAGTTAGGGGTTTAGAGGGTTAGGGTTTTAAGGTTAAAGGGGTTTAAAGGGTTAGGTGTTTAGAGGATTAGGCTATTAGGGGTATAGGGGTTTAAAGAGTTAGGGGTTTAGGGGTTCATAGGGTTATGGTTTTAAGGGTAAAGGGGTTAAGAGGGTTAGGGATTTAGAGGGTTTTGGGTTTAAAGATTTTGTGTTTAAGGGTTTAGGTTAGGGGTTCAGTTGGTTAGAGGTTTGGGGGTTTATGGGTTAGGATTTAAGAGGGTGATGGGTTTAGACCGTTATGGTTTTAAGGGTAAAGGGGTTTTGAGGGTTGAGTTTTAGAGGGTTACAGTTTAGAAGGTTGTGGTTTTAGAGGGTTCTCGGTTTAGAGAATTAGGTGTTTAGAGGGTTTATGGGGTTTGATTGTTAAAGGGTTAGTGGTTTAGAGGGTTAGGAGTTTATAAGGTTTTGGACTTAGGGTTTAGAGGTTTTGGGGATTTTAGGGGGTAAGCAGTTTAGAGGTTTGGGGGGTTTTAAGGG
Source organism: Petromyzon marinus (assembly GCF_048934315.1). Lineage (NCBI taxonomy): Eukaryota > Metazoa > Chordata > Hyperoartia > Petromyzontiformes > Petromyzontidae > Petromyzon > Petromyzon marinus. Next base: position 385,382 of record NC_133715.1, on the reverse strand, counting down.
TTATGATGTTTAGGGGTTGAGCGTATTAGGGGTTTTGAGGGTTAGGGTTTTAGTGGGGTAAGGGTGTAGAGGGTTAGGGGATTAGAGGGTGAGGGGTTTAGAGGGTTGGGGTTTTCGGGGTATTTGGGTTAGGATTTCAAAGGGTGAGGTGTTTAGACGGAGAGGGTTTTAAGGGTGAAGAGGCTGAGGTTTTTATTTGGTAGAGTTTAGAAGGTTATGGGTTTAGAGGGTTAAGGGTTTAGAGTTACTGTCGGTGTTTAGAGGTTTAGGGGGTTTATGGGTTTTGATTGCTCGGTGTTTTGGTTTACAAGGTTACGAGTTTTAGAAGGTTTTGGGTTTCGAGGTTTCGGTGTTTCGGGGATTAGAGGTTTATAAGGTGAGGGGTTAAAAGGGTTATGGTTTTACAGGTTTAGGGGTTTAGACAGCTTGGGGTTTAAGGGTTTAGACCAGGGGTGGGCAAATTTTTTGACTCGCGGGCCACAATGGGTTCTAAAATTTGACAGAGGGGCCGGGCCAGGAACAGATGGATGGAGTGTTTGTGTGAACTAATATAAATGTCGTGTAAAAATAATAACATGAAAGGATTTGGCCTTTAACAGGTAGCAAAGCATTTATTTGCAAGGCAATTTAACAAATTGCACGAACATGAACAATACAAAAACAAGTCGTAACTCCCGGTCAAAATGCGCCATCTAATGGGGAAATGGGGGCATTACAGGAGAAAGGTAAAATTTAATTTAATAATAATATTTGTACAAGTTCGGCGGGCCGGATTAAAAAGCCCAACGGGTCGTATACGGCCCGGGGGCCGTACTTTGCCCATGTCTGGTTTAGAAGGTAAGGGGTTTAGACAGTTAAGAGTTTTTGGGGTTTATGGGTTAGGGTTCTAAAGGGTGAGGGGTTTAGACGGTTGGAGTCTTCAGGGTAAAGTCCTTTAGAGGATTTGGTGTTTAGAGGGTTAGAGTTTAGAACGTTTTGAGTTTAGAGGGTTTAGAGAGTTACGTGTTTAGAGGTTTATGGGTTTCGATTGTTAGAGCTTGAATGGTTTAGATCAGTGGTTCTTAACCTGGGTTCGATCGAACCCCAGGGGTTCGGTGAGTCGATCTCAGGGGTTCGGCAGAGCCCCCGCCACGGAGGTCCGGACACACTTGAATTATTGTGTAAATTTGTGATGACACACACGGCCCGCTTGGCCATCACTGGCTGCAGATGATCATGCTACACTGCTTGGCCAATCAGCGCTGCGGGGAATTTAGTGCGTACTCAGTAGTCAACGTGTGACTGTTGTTGTCGTACGTCGTGTGATTTCTTTAATATTTTATCCATACTAACTATGTCGGGCAAAAGAAGAAAGTGGTCGGACGAATATGTACAACATGGATTCTCATGTATCACGGAACGTGATGGGAGTGAGCGTCCTATCTGCATGATTTGCAACGCCAAGTTGAGCAACTCTAGTCTTGCACCGGCAAAACTAAAGGAACACTTCTTGAAGCTGCATGGAGACGGGGAATACAAGAACACAACACTTGCTGAATTCAGGGTGAAGAGAGCCAGATTCGATGAAAGGGCCACTCTGCCTGCTCTTGGATTTGTACCTGTTAACAAACCGATCCTGACAGCATCGTACGAAGTTGCTTACCTGATCGCAAAGCAGGGCAAGCCACACACCATTGGTGAAACACTTGTGAAACCAGCTGCATTAAAGATGGCGAATCTGATACTCGGAACAGCGGCCGAAGGTAAATTATCCCAAATTCCCCTTTCAAATGACACCGTCAGTGACAGAATAGAAGACATGAGTAAAGACATCTTGGCTCAAGTAGTCGCGGATCTGATTTCAAGCCCGGCAAAATTCAGCCTTCAACTCGATGAAACCACAGACGTTTCTGATCTAAGCCAGCTTGCTGTTTTTGTACGCTATGTGAAAGACGACATGATAAAAGAAGAGTTTTTATTTTGTAAGCCTCTTACAACAACAACGAAGGCAGCCGATGTGAAGAAGCTTGTGGATGACTTCTTCAGAGACAACAATCTTTCATGGGATATGGTTTCTGCAGTTTGTACGGACGGAGCTCCAATCATGCTGGGAAGAAAGTCTGGTTTTGGTGCGCTAGTAAAGGCCGATGCACCACACATCATTGTGACGCATTGTATTCTGCACAGGCATGCGTTGGCAACAAAAACCTTACCTCCAAAAATGGCAGAAGTATTAAAAACTGTGGTGGAATGTGTGAACTATGTGCGAAAAAGTGCTCTGAGGCACCGCATCTTCAGTGAGCTGTGTAAAGAAATGGGCTCTGAATTTGAGGTACTTCTGCTCCATTCTAATATTCGGTGGTTATCCCGGGGACAGGTGCTGAATCGTGTTTTTGCCATGCGTGTGGAATTAGCCCTGTTTTTGCAAGAGCACCAACACTGCCATGCAGATTGCTTCAAAAATCCTGAGTTCATTCTCATTTTAGCGTACATGGCTGATATATTCGCAGCTCTCAATCATCTCAATCAGCAGATGCAGGGTGGTGGAGTCAATATCATGGAAGCGGAAGAACACCTGAAGGCTTTTCAAAAAAAGCTACCGTTATGGAAACGACGAACAGAGAACAATAACTTCGCAAACTTCCCGCTTCTGGACGACTGTGCAAGTAAGATCGAAGATGTGTCTGGAATCGGAGATATTTCTGTATCCACGGAACTGAAGCAAACAATTGCCACGCACTTAGATGAGCTTGCAAAGTCTCTCGACGGATATTTCCCTACAAGAGAGTCATATCCAGCATGGGTGAGACAGCCGTTCACGTTTGCTGTTGAAACAGCAGATGTCAATGATGAATTCCTCGACGAAATCATTGAAATTCAGCAGAGCCAGGTTCAACAGCAACTCTTCAGAACAACAACGCTCTCAACGTTTTGGTGTCGACAAATGAACAAGTATCCAGTTATTGCTAAGAAAGCCCTGGATTTTTTTTATACCATTTGTTACAACATATCTTTGTGAGCAATCCTTTTCGAGGATGCTGGACATAAAAACGAAGAAAAGGAACAGACTTTGCTGTGAAAATGACATGAGAGTGGCACTTGCCAAGGTGAAGCCACGCATATCTGAACTGATCTCTCAAAGGCAACAGCAGAAGTCACATTGATTTCCAGGTATGTAATTTGTTATGAGTTTATGCATTGCGTTGGTTTTATTCTTTGAACAAGGTAATGTTCATGCACGGCTCATTTTGTGTACCAGTAAAAAACATATCTATGTCTTGAATTTGAAAAAAATCACATTTTATTTTTCACTAAAGAGGGGTTCGGTGAATGCGCATATGAAACTGGTGGGGTTCGGTACCTCCAACAAGGTTAAGAACCACTGCTCTAAATACTTATTTCCTTGGGAGAGGTGATTTATCGGACGAGGCCTAAATGGTAAAATAACACACACAGCGTTTACCAAAAGGAAACGCATACTGATGCCTATCTGAATGCAGATTCGCATCATCACCCCATACAGAAAACCTCTCTCATCAAGATGCTCATACATCTGGCTAAAACAGTGTCAGATGGTGAATGTCTGGGGAGAGAGATTAAACATGTCAAAGAAACGCTACGATTGAATGTCTACAATAATGCTCAAATAATTAACAGCAATGAATGCTAAACCAAGATCGAACAGCAATACTGCTGAATCAGGTTATTAAACAATTAAAATACCATATATCGTGGGAGTAATTGAGAAATTAGCTCGAGTTTTGGAAAAGCAAAAAGCTAAACATCTAAGTAAGATTTGGCACGGTACACAAAATTCAAAAAATAGTATCTTGTGCTTAAGATGAATTGCCTAAGTTGTCAACGGATGGTGTGTATCGGATTAATGGCTTATGTGGCAGATGTTATATTGGACAGATGGGATGTAACATTAGCGTAAGACTAAAGGAACACCAAATAAATATTAAACACTCTCAAACATAACTGTCGGAAGTTGCAGTACATGCTTGCCAACAAGAACACTTCATGTATTTTGATAACGATGAAGTGTTGTGTAAAACTCATTATTACTGGCCAAGACTAATTCGAGAATCCATTGAAACTGAGAAAATTTGTATTATTTTAACCTCTCTGACAGCTACAGGATTAGTGCGGCCTGGAAGTGTATTATTAAGTAATTGTGATTGTAAGATGAGGAGATGAAGGCAGAAGAAGACGTGGGGCGATGTGGTGATGCGGTCGAACGTGGTGGCCCGAGGAGCGGAGGGAGAGATGGCGCGGGACGGGGCGGTGTGGAGAAGGTGGCAAGGACGGCGGACCCCACGTGAGTGGAACAAATGCGTGGAAGAAGAAGACATCTCACATTTGTCATTACTTATAGAGGAAACATACTAATTTAATTATTACTATTCAATTATATAATTTCAACAATCCCCCTCCCCGCCTCTGATTTCTGCACCTGATGGGTTCAGTGATGACATCGCCTTTCCCTATTTAAGACCGGAAGCAGGTGGATGGCTTCAATATTCTGGCAAATCGCCCGATGATGCTGGATGTAATTACCAGTGAAACGTCGTACTCATCTTGTGGATTTACTCTCTAAAACACCGGTGGGCTGAAGTAGTAACTAAAAGTGGAGTTTTGTTTACGTGACAAATTCCTTACTAATTGGCTGTGTCAGGTGGTGTAGGGTTATGACACATTTATACGATCTAACTCAAAGACCTTTGTTATGAAATTAGGACAATTTATTAAATATATTGTATACCATAAAATACAGCAATTGACTAAAAATATACGGCAATAGATGTAACCTCGCAGCAGTGAACGTGACGAAATTTCATCATGGAAATGTCCGCTGCACAAAACCTTGCATTTGTAGAGGTGTTAACTACGCGCTGTTGCGTAACCTGCGTTGCCACCAGGGCAGTGCAGCATTACCCCTGGGTACAACGGTTGGGGTCAGTCGAGGTGAAACGGATCGTGGCCAGGGTTTGGTGCGAACCAATCAGACGGTTCCACGTGGGAATGTGTGATTGGTTCTACCTGGCCACGAAGGGGTATAAGACGGGTGACCCAACGGACCTCGGGGAGTTCTCTCCCTGCACGAAGACAGAAGACTGGGCTGAAGCCTAGCTAGGACCCTGGACCAGCCTATCAGCCCTTCTAAGGGCTAAGGCTCCGCATACTCAGTGGTCAGGACCCACCGGGCCAGCGGTGGGTCAGATAGTCTCCCCTAGGTCCTAGCCGGAGGACTAGGATAGCGGTAGACGTGTGAGTCCCGCCAAGTCCGGAGGTTGTACCTCCTTAGGTATCAAGGTTAGCGGTAGACGTGTGAGTCCCGCCAGGTCCGGAGGCTGTACCTCCCTAGGGTATCGGGTGAGGGGACCGAATATCCCTCTGTGTGTGTTAAGCATTGTATAAGGAAATAGTACAATAAACAGAGTGTGCCTCCTAAAGAAGTCTGCTCGTCCTTACAACACTACACGTTCATCGCCCCACACGTGGTACCTCAGCCTCAGGATGAAATAAATCATCAGGGAGTTGTCCGTGAGCATCGTGCACGCTCCAAATCCAGAGTTGAGCCGTGGTCTCGGCACCCAGCCAGCCGCCTTCTCTTCTTGGGGCAGTCGGAGTCCAGCGCGCTCTCGAAGGGCACGTGGTGAACGCTCAGGACGTGTCTCTTGAGCTTCGACTTCTGCGTCGCTCCGTACGAGCAGTCACTGCACGGGAAGGGCTTTTCCTCTGGAACACAAGACATCCACCGTTGAGCACACGCACGCGCTAATACATAATTTATTTATCACCATGCAGTGGATGCCATAGCATTACTATGTATATGGGACGTTTTTATCAATCACGGTTGCTGACCACAGGCCCAAAGGCCCAAAATGCCAAATGGCAAGCAACAAATACCTCCGATTAGCACGGGTGGCTACGTATGGTACGAAAGAAGTTCAACATACGTACAAATAGTAGAAAAGCAAGATACTGATTTCCTGAAAAATATCATAATACATTTTTGGGGCTTATTTTGAAGCCCCAACATTTTGCACTTCTTCGTGTGGTTGATGTTGATGCAGAGCAACAACTATAATTTAACATTGAGGTGGTTGAGCCAGATTATTCTATTACAGCTCATTAATGACACAATAATTACCTGCAATAGAACGAGTAAATACACATGGAAGTTAGGTGTTAGTACAATGAAGAGGAAATTCCCATTGTGGAAATGACTCGGTCTATACATTCAAAAATGTTCCCTAAATTGACCCACTTGTTTAAGTAAAATTTACCCCGGTTTTTGGAATTTGTCAAGCAATGTATTTTGCTCAGTTTTCTTCCAATGGTGCTAATGGCTCCATGTCATGAGATGAAGTATCCCTGTGCAACTCTCACACAGCAGTGAACCACCTCATGTAAGAGAAGAGCTCGTGGAAGGAGAGAGAATATTATTGTGTTATTTTATTTTATCAATTTATTATTTTATTATCATTCTACGTGACTTTACCGAAAGAACCAAAGAAGATGAATCATTGCAGTCACGAAAGCTTTAAATCGAAATTTAACCGCCTCTACGGGGAGGGATTCCACACATCCTTAAGATCATTCAACAGACTTCGGGATAAGAAGGCTCAACTAATCGAGTCTCTCACCTTTCTGAAGAGATGCCGCGACTCTAAGGCGCTTTGTTCCTCTCACACAGCTTAAAGGCCGTATCTGAACGTGGCTCTTTCACTCCAGCGCTGTCCTACCAGACAGTCTAGCCCCCTTCACCTGATGAAGGCCGCTTGTGTTGTGGCCGAAACGTCGTGAGAATATTATTGTGTTATTTTATTTTATCAATTTATTATTTTATTATCATTCTACGTGACTTTACCGAAAGAACCAAAGAAGATGAATCATTGCAGTCACGAAAGCTTTAAATCGAAATTTAACCGCCTCTACGGGGAGGGATTCCACACATCCTTAAGATCATTCAACAGACTTCGGGTTAAGAAGGCTCAACTAATCGAGTCTCTCACCTTTCTGAAGAGATGCCGCGACTCTAAGGCGCTTTGTTCCTCTCACACAGCTTAAAGGCCGTATCTGAACGTGGCTCTTTCACTCCAGCGCTGTCCTACCAGACAGTCTCGCCCCCTTCACCTGATGAAGGCCGCTTGTGTTGTGGCCGAAACGTCGTGAGAATATTATTGTGTTATTTTATTTTATCAATTTATTATTTTATTATCATTCTACGTGACTTTACCGAAAGAACCAAAGAAGATTAATCATTGCAGTCACGAAAGCTTTAAATCGAAATTTAACCGCCTCTACGGGGAGGGATTCCACACATCCTTAAGATCATTCAACAGACTTCGGGATAAGAAGGCTCAACTAATCGAGTCTCTCACCTTTCTGAAGAGATGCCGCGACTCTAAGGCGCTTTGTTCCTCTCACACAGCTTAAAGGCCGTATCTGAACGTGGCTCTTTCACTCCAGCGCTGTCCTACCAGACAGTCTCGCCCCCTTCACCTGATGAAGGCCGCTTGTGTTGTGGCCGAAACGTCGTGAGAATATTATTGTGTTATTTTATTTTATCAATTTATTATTTTATTATCATTCTACGTGACTTTACCGAAAGAACCAAAGAAGATGAATCATTGCAGTCACGAAAGCTTTAAATCGAAATTTAACCGCCTCTACGGGGAGGGATTCCACACATCCTTAAGATCATTCAACAGACTTCGGGATAAGAAGGCTCAACTAATCGAGTCTCTCACCTTTCTGAAGAGATGCCGCGACTCTAAGGCGCTTTGTTCCTCTCACACAGCTTAAAGGCCGTATCTGAACGTGGCTCTTTCACTCCAGCGCTGTCCTACCAGACAGTCTCGCCCCCTTCACCTGATGAAGGCCGCTTGTGTTGTGGCCGAAACGTCGTGAGAATATTATTGTGTTATTTTATTTTATCAATTTATTATTTTATTATCATTCTACGTGACTTTACCAAAAGAACCAAAGAAGATTAATCATTGCAGTCACTAAAGCTTTAAATCGAAATTTAACCGCCTCTACGGGGAGGGATTCCACACATCCTTAAGATCATTCAACAGACTTCGGGTTAAGAAGGCTCAACTAATCGAGTCTCTCACCTTTCTGAAGAGATGCCGCGACTCTAAGGCGCTTTGTTCCTCTCACACAGCTTAAAGGCCGTATCTGAACGTGGCTCTTTCACTCCAGCGCTGTCCTACCAGACAGTCTCGCCCCCTTCACCTGATGAAGGCCGCTTGTGTTGTGGCCGAAACGTCGTGAGAATATTATTGTGTTATTTTATTTTATCAATTTATTATTTTATTATCATTCTACGTGACTTTACCGAAAGAACCAAAGAAGATTAATCATTGCAGTCACGAAAGCTTTAAATCGAAATTTAACCGCCTCTACGGGGAGGGATTCCACACATCCTTAAGATCATTCAACAGACTTCGGGATAAGAAGGCTCAACTAATCGAGTCTCTCACCTTTCTGAAGAGATGCCGCGACTCTAAGGCGCTTTGTTCCTCTCACACAGCTTAAAGGCCGTATCTGAACGTGGCTCTTTCACGCCAGCGCTGTCCTACCAGACAGTCTCGCCCCCTTCACCTGATGAAGGCCGCTTGTGTTGTGGCCGAAACGTCGTGAGAATATTATTGTGTTATTTTATTTTATCAATTTATTATTTTATTATCATTCTACGTGACTTTACCGAAAGAACCAAAGAAGACATACAAATATGGTCAACATATGCGTACATTAACTAATTTGTGAAATTATGAATTACATCCAAATGAAATGTAGTGTGTGCATTACTAGGACGTACCTAAAGGTGCCAGGTTAGGTTCATCCACCTTGGGGATGCTCTGCTCCACGCAGCCTCCTGCTTCCGTGCAGTCCATCCTCTTGATGTCCGAATTCTGGCTGTTGCTACTGCTGCAATTGGTGACGCTGGTGGTGGTCTTCTTTCTTTTAATGGGCTTAGGTCTACTTCGCTTTTCCTTCTTCTGCTGCAAGGCCATCAACACTTCCATGCTCGTAATAGGATCGAGAGCAGCGTATGGTTTATTCTCACTGACTGGTGAAGCAGTTTGTTGATGTGGAACTAGGCCAAAGCATTCAGGGAAAATGGATTTCATGTCATTTATCTTAACGTCGCTATCTTTTGTCGAAGCAAAATCATGTTCAGGCTTCGGTCTGTACAAGAACTGTGCGTGAAGACTTTCATGAGTTTTCAGGATTTCGATAGGACGTAAAAATCCGCAGACTGAGCACATCTCATAGGGCGACGGTGGATTCAACACCGCATTGGCAAAACTGCCGTTATTCACCAAGCCTGGTGCACCCTTTATCATATAATCCTTTTCGTGGGTCTTCAAATGCCTTTTTAATTTTCCTGGCTGACCAAAGCTTCGTCCACATATGCCGCACCATTGCTCATGGGTCGCCTTGTGCGTTCTTACGTGGGATTCTAGGCACCATGCCAGTTGGAATGTTTTCCCACAGACGTCACAAGAGATACGTTTTTTTACTCTTGTAACTCTACCGGATTGAGGTGGGGTTGAGACGGGTGCTGGTGAAGTGCCATCGATGGTAAAGGCAATTCTCCCAGCACCACCATGACTCGCAGCGGAGTTGCTCTCGCACATCTGAAACAAAAGACAAAGGTCACGCGCATGACACCCGTGTCACGAGTGTACTCACAAAGGCATACTTAAGGTGACATAAGATTAATATATACTAGAACTTATTATACCAGAACTCCACAATATTGCAGTTCCTATCATGTACGATTTTACTCCTCTTATCCACCCAAATAAGATTTTGTTTAACAATAATGACGAACTACCTCCATTTTCCTAATGTTACCCACCAAATAGGCCTTTCTGTATATACACACCAACAATATATTGATGGCACCGCACGTTCACTCCACTATTCACAACACTCTGACTCGCAATCTCCATATCAGATTGTAATATCATTTCTGTACGAGGGCCCGTCAAAAAGTTTTGAGAATGGACACTTTTTTTTACAAAACAACTACGTAAAATAGTCTTCAATAAAAGTACAGTATAGTACTATTAATGGCACTTATAACTGAACGTCATTATCTCTCATGCTAATTATTACAATGTTAACTAGTTACCCAGGAAAGCTTCAATGAGTCTAAGTACTGCATTTTCAGAAAGGTCCCATTGCATTGAGATGTTTGTGTGAGTGGAACCCAGAGAGACCCCACCTTGCATATGGGGAAATAACACAACTTCACACAGATGGATTCAACCCACAAGCTCAAAGCATTCCTTGTTTAACAAAGTATTCAGTGTAATGTTTAATATAATTTATTTGGTAATATATAGTATCGTAATTGTATAGTCAATATATAGCAGTGTGGTATACAGTAGGGTTGGTAAAATAATACAGTGTAATATTATTATAATCTAAGGTATAGGGTAGTGTATAGTAACGCTGCGTATAATTCAATGTTGGGGTCTGTCTATGGCAGTTTATAATAAAACATTATTTGGAGGCATATTATAATAATTTTTGCGACATAGAAGTGTAATGTATAATGACGTATTGTTAGTAGCTCAGCTTAGTGGAGAATATATTGAGTACATTGATTATATTGATATAGTTTATATTTAGTTCTTTCACATCGGTTTGTTGTATGATAGTTGGGTAGTTGCAGTTCTTTAGCGTCAATATACTAAATGCCTCTGTTGATATATAAACTCTGACTTTAACATAGCTACTTCCGTGACAAGTTACATGCTAATTCCTCGCATTAACATCATGCTAATCTCTCAGTTACATGCTAATTTCTGACGTGAACATCCTGCTAATATCTCACATTAACACAGCTACGTCAATGCTAAATTATTCTGTTGATATGTAAACTCCTTTGTCAAGGCGGTCTGCTCCTCCCACCCAGCTTAAAATACGCTGCCAAGCTTAGCAGTGTTCATTGGAGCGCTGTCTTTCCGACAGTTCTGTTTCTTCACCTGAGGAAGGCTACTTGTGTTGTGGCCGAAACGTCGTGAGAATTTTCTTTTATTATGTTTTATTTTTATTATTTTATTATTTCCCTTCGACGTTACTTTACCGAAAGAACCAAGAAGATGAATCCCTGCAGTCAGAATAAATGCATTTTTAGAAGTATTAAACTACACTTGAAGATGTGTGAGAATGTAATTCTGCAGATGCAAGCACAGGCAAACTCGTATCTGCATATACAAGTTTCTGGGCCTCCTCACTTCACCAAACCCGCATTGACCGGCATGGTGAAGTATGGTTAAACAACTCCCACGAACGACATGGTGTGGGGGAGGCCTCTATCAAAACGCTGGATCGACAAAGGGCTGATACATGTCACGACATTGTACGTTAAGACCGTTCTCTAGTCAGCACAAGCCGTCTATGTGGACAATCGAGGGCACGACACACGTGTACACGATGTTTGTGTGCGTATATTCAGCGTGTGTATCACGTAATAATTATATAAGGTCGCGATTATGCTCAAAACGAACCAAATGTATAACATCACGAATAACTTTGGAGGTCTCCAGAGCCTGAACAATATTTGAAGTAGACACTGACCCTTGTCACGAGCTCTTATGAACTATAAACTAAACTCTAAAGTAGATGGAAAAGGCATTTTTCTTTTATTTTTAAAAATAATCCATGGCAGACCACCGATCATTTTTAGAAGGGCGGTGTGTGTATATGAGCCTTTTCCAAAATTGATATTAACAATAATATTTGCCGTTATATATATTATATTTTTTATTACAAACGAAAAAAAATAATAATTAACAAACCCCGTAAGCCAGGCACACGCAAAAACAGGTGTCGGTCATAAACAGGCCATTAATAAATAAAGAAATAATAAAACTCTCGAGGCGAGGATGTTAGCAGCTATCTGCGAAGATCTCCAGATGAACAAGAGTTTGATGTGCCTTAAGGGAGGTCACGCAGAGGGAAGCCCTCCGCAAGCCAGAAATGAGGACGCCCACGGGTTAAACTGTTTTTTTTTTAAAACAACAGTTCAAATTTAAAATGCAATAACAAGAATAAGCTAAAGTTAGCGGTCTTTGCGCTCACTCCAATCAAGACCAGGCCACCAGATACATCAGTGAATTATTATCCAATAATTAATTCGCTATCAAATGATTTTCACCTTTAATACTTTTACTGTTAAAACAAAGCTTGGAAACAAAATACCGAGTCACATCAAAGGTTATCGAGAAGGAATGAGGCGAACGGGCAAACTTACGAAAGAGTTAAACAATATCCCAAGCAACCCCGACCACCTTTGTCTCTCTCACAGCGCGGAGAAGCAGGAATTACACCTTATCACAAGGGGCCATCTGGAAAAGCCAGCCGGGTTTGATGAGGAGACACGCCCCACCCCACACACGGCAACCAGACAAACACGTTTTAAAGAAATTGCAATATAACATTAATAATAACGTGTTAACCTTAAACGATATTCCATTATAGAACCTTACAGAACCAAGGGATATGGATTCCAACAATCTGGAAACGGACCTCTTAAACTCAGGATGAAAATTATTTTTCTTTTTAATAATTCCATCATAACAATTCGAACCTCGGTAAACCGAGAGGTGTCGGGAGGACGTAGTTACAAACACGAGTCGTGGCGAACATGGGACCAAATGGTATTTGAGAAATATAAGTCTAAAGTATAAAGAGATAGGTGCTCCCGACCACCTTTGTCTCTCCCGAAGAGCGCGAGAGAGGAATTTCACGCCAGGGCAAACAGATCGTTATCGCAGGAGCCATCTGTACAGACACACGAACTCACACACACAGACCCCGCCCCCCCCCCTTTTTTTCCACTGCGCAGAGAGAATTGTCTTTGAATATAACGGTCAGCCGCATTTTTCAAAAGTCAGTGAAGTTAAGTCAAGAGTCAAGACAGATCAGCGAGTCAAGACGTCCACAGGACGAGCAGTCGCATGGAGCGGCTGGCTCCGAGCCTCGCTGAGTAGCGAGGATCGCTGAGTCGCGATGTATCAACGAAAGTGAGTCATACAGCAGTGGAGAGAAACTGCTATCAGCGAATCAGCGCTGAGAGCGCTCGAGCATCTCCACAAAGAAAGCACGTGCAACGTGGCTCAACCAGCAGTGGAAAAGCTTGGGCAGCCGCCAACAACTTCAGCAAACCAGTGGCCAAGCGCGTGCGACTTGAGTCATACAGCAGTGGAGGAAACCTGCTGTCAGAGAGCCGCCAACAACCTCAACAAAGAGAGCACGTGCGACTCGGCTCACTCAGCAGAAGAAAAACTTGACCTGTCGCCGGCGAGCGCAGCGTCAGATACTACAGCAGCGGAAAGAGCGCGCGCCGGCGTAGCTCATCCAGCAGTGGAGGAAACTGCTGTCAGCGAATCAGCACGGGCGCGTTCGCGCATCTTCAAGGAGAAAGAGCGCGGCCAGCAACGCCAAGCAAGAGCGTGCAGCAGCTCAGCCAGCAGTGGAGAGAAACTGCTATCAGCGAATCAGCACGGGCGCGTTCGTGCATCTTCAAGGAGAGGGAGCGCGCCACCAGCGTGCCATCAGCACCAGCACCAGCGCGTGCCAACAGCGCGCCACCAGCGTGCTACAGTGCGCAACTTCGCGTCACCAGGGCTGAGAGGGCAGCGGCCCCGCACTCAACACCCATCGGCGCGACGACGGCGAGCGTCGTGCTGACTCATCCAGCCAGCGGTGGACAGAAACTGGCAGTCGTTCGTATGCCCCCCCCACACTCTCCCCCCTCCTCACTCCCCCACCGCTACACAACGAACAAACAATTTTTTTTGACAAGGAAATCAACCTAGGCGTTTGCTCAACGCAAGAAATCAACAACCCTCCCATTAAACATACAAGACTCATGATAACTGCGTCAACTATTAGCTGATAACGAAAAACATCGCCACCCATTGAGTTACGTTGATGAGGCAATCAGAATTATTTCAGTCAAACGCTTTAATTGCATAATCGTTGATGAATCAATGAACGAACATCGCCGTGGTACTGTGCTGACGATTTCAAGCATAATAATTTCGCATATCAGAATGTGTTAAGGATTGGATACGAATCAAAGACCGAGTGCCGAGTTGTGTAATCATTCAAGAATACGAGTTTGCATATTATAAGGTTAAGGTTTTGATAGAATAGTTCGCATGTTTTTAATCTCTCTCTCAACAACCGATCGATTGCGTTACGCATCGGGAATTAACCACAGGTGCCGCTATCGAGGTGAAACAACGTAATCGTGATGGTATCATGTTCACGCTGTGTTGAAATTCCAAAATCCCGAGATTGAGTTTTCATATTATCCAAAAATTAAAGTTAGCTAGAAATAAAATTGATTAAAGCAGAAGGTTTGTGTGTGATTCTTCCTGAAATTCTGCATTATATTGTTCTGCGTATGAGATCTGAATCCTGGGGACCTATCATAAGCACACTATCACCACACATAATCCATAACACACATAATCCGTAATGTTCAATCGAGAGTAATCGTATTCTTATCGATAATACGGAATTAAAGAGCAGAGTCGAATCGACTCTCTCTCATTCACGCTCACAACGCCTGCGTCACTGCATACGATTAATTGCGTTATTCCAATTCATAACACAATCCTCGTCACCGAGGCTCGACCTGATAATCCATAACGATCTGCATTATCATAACCACGCCCACTCGCATAAATTAATACGATTATCTCTCGAATCAGCATAATTTATGCGCACAATTACACTGATTAACATAATTTCGGATACATTATGCAAATCTCAAATTTCATTTAATTTTCATTATTTTCATCAATTTTCATAACACCTATATATACAACAAATGATAGCGATGGTGTCAGGTACCGGGACTTTGGTGAACAAGGACACCACATCAAAACTGACAAGCAGGTCGTCTGGGGACAGGGAAATGCCTTTGATTGTCGATACCAGGTGAGTAGAATTTAGTACCGCAGAGGTGTTTTTTCCAGTGAAAGCTCGCAGTATATCAGCAAGAAAACGTGCCAGTTTATAGGTGGGGGAGTTGATAGTAGAGACGATGGGACGAAGGGGTGTATCCTCTTTGTGTATCTTTGGAAGGCCATATAACGAGAACTGTTTGGTCTCATCAATTAATGCTGTTGAATCAGAGATGATTTTGTTCGTTTTGGTAACCAGGCTGTTAGTGGGATCTCTTTTTATTTTTGTATAGCTGCCATCGTTGAGTAGTTCTTGAATTTTGTTGTTATATTCTGTTTTGCCCATGATGACAGTGGCATTGCCCTTGTCGGCTGAGAGGACGACAATATCATCTCTCTTTTTTACTTGAGATAATTCAAAACGTTCGTCTTTGCTGATGTTGCTGGGTGGCAACTTAGCGTTTTTGAGGGTTGCAGTGATTTCAGATCTTGCTACGTCTGCAGAGATGTGACTCAAGCCCTTGAGTGCAACGTCGACATGGGCAATGATATCATTAACCGGTAAGTGTCTCGGTGTGACAGCAAAGTTTAGACCTTTAGCTAAAACGGATTTCAGACCATCAGAAATGGAACTGTTACTGCGATTAATTACGACTTTGTTGACGTCTATCTTTTCGGTGTGCGGATCCGATTTTTTGTTGGAGAGGTGATTGAATTTTGAAATCAAATTGTCCCTACATTTGGTCGACAAAGTGGCAGCCGAAGAGGTAGTCATATTGTCAACATGTTCCCAATCCGATGTAGACATTGTTGCTGTCAATGTTAAGTGTGATTTGTAGAGTGTCTTGTCTAACTGATCGAGTTCGGTGCGTGTGAGTCTGATTTTTTCCGAGATAAGAGCGAAGCTAGTTCTAGCTAGAATTCGTTTTGCATTGAGGGAAGTTGCAGCAGCAGAGGTTAGTGTAAATGCGGTTGGTATTACCTTAGAGTCGCGGCATCTCTTCAGAAAGGTGAGAGACTCGATTAGTTGAGCCTTCTTATCCCGGAGTCTGTTGAATGATCTTAAGGTTGTGTGGAATCCCTCTCCGTAGAGGCGGTTCAATTTCGATTTAAAGCTTTCGTGACTGCAAGGATTCATCTTCCTTGGTTCTTTCGGTAAAGTCATGTAGAATGAGAATAAAATAATAAATTGATAAAATAACACAATAATATTCTCACGACGTTTCGGCCACAGACAGCGCTGTCCTCCAGACAGTCTCGTCCCTTCACCTGATGAAGGCCGCTTGTGTTGTGGCCGAAACGTCGTGAGAATATTATTGTTATTTTATTTTATTAATTTATTATTTTATTCTCATTCTACGTGACTTTACCGAAAGAACCAAGGAAGATGAATCCTTGCAGTCACGAAAGCTTTAAATCGAAAAATATATTTTATTATTTTATTGTTTCCTGTCAACGTGACTTTACCGAAAGAGCATAGAATAAGCTTTTATTCAATTGATTATTTACCACCTGCCGGCCACCAATGTGTCGTGTAGATTTTGACTTAAAACTTTCCTGACTTCAGGAATTAATATTTTTGGTTCTTTCGGTAAAGTCACGTAGATAGAAAATAAAAATAAAATAATAAAATAAAAGTTACAAATGAAAAATACAAAAATAAATTGAAAATATTAAAAGCTTTAATTATTTTCTATTTATTATTTTAATTTTTAAATTGGCAGAATCTACACGCCACGCCATATTCTTGGTTCTTTTGGTAAAGTCACGTAGATTTGAAAATAAAAATGATATAATTTAATTTAAAAATATTAATTGAAAATAATAAAAGCTTTTTTAATAAATTGAAAAAATAAAAGCTTTGATTAGTTTCAATTTATTATTTTATCATTTTTATTTTTCTGCCACCTGCCGGCCACCAACGTGGCGTGTAGATTCTTCCAATTTAAAAAAAGTTACAAATAAAAATAAGAAATTGAATTTAATAAGCAAAAACCCAGATTCATATTGGTTATTTCGGTAAAGTCACGTAGATAGAAAATAAAACTAAAATAAAATAATAACATGAAATTGAAACTTTTATAAAAGCTTTTTATTTTCAATGTATTATTTACAAAATTAAAAACAAATAATAAATTGAAAATAATAAAAGGTTTAATTTTCAATTTATTATTTTAATTTTATTATTTTTATTTTCTATCTACGTGACTTTACCGAAGGAACCAAGCATCTGGCGTGTAGATGCTGCCATCTGCTGGCCACCAATGTTGGCAGGTGGCAGCATCTACACGCCATATTCTTGGTTCTTTGGGTAAGGTCAGGTAGATATAAAATATAAAAAATAAAGAAAAGTAAAAAAAATAATTCATGATTTGTATTTTTCCATTTAATTATATAATTTTCATTTTCAAATCTACGTTACTTTACCGAAAGAACCAAGAATATGGCGTGTAGATTCTGCCAATTTTAAAAAAATACAAATAAAAATAAATTGAAAATAATAAAAGCTTTCATTATTTTCCATTTTTTATTGTATTTTTTATTTAATTTTATTATTTTTATTTTCAACCTACATGGCTTTACCGAAAGAACCAAGAATATGAATTTGGATTTTTGCTTATTATTTTCAATCTATTTAATTTTTTTAATTAGCAGAATCTACACTCCATATTCTTGGTTCTATCGGTAAAGTCACGTCGATAGAAAATAAAAAAAATGATCAAATCAAATCAAAAGTGTGAAATTGAAAATAATAAAAGCAAAAAACCCACATTCATATTCTTGGTTCTTTCGGTAAAGTCACAGAGACAAAAAAAAAATTGATATTAAAATAATAAATTGAAAATAATAAAAGCTTTTATTATTTTCCATTTATTTTCTTGTATTTTTAAAATGGCAGAATCTACACGCCATATTCTTGGTTCTTTGGGTAAAGTCACGTAGATATAAAATATAAATAATAAAAGAAAAGTATTTTTTTAAATATTTTTAAAAATATTTTTATTATTTTATTGTTTCCCTTCTACGTGACTTTACTGAAAGAACCAAGAATATGAATCCCTGCAGTCACGAAAGCTTTAAATCAACATTTTTTTATAACAATTAATGATTTTTCATTTAATTCTTTTATTTTCAAATCTACGTGACTTTCCCGAAAGAACCAAGAATATGGCGTGTAGATGCTGCCATCTGCCGGCCACCAACGTGGCGTGTAGGTTCTGCCAATTAAAAAAAATAAAAAAAGAAATTAATAAATCGAAAATAATAAAAGCATTTATCATTTTCAATTTCTTTTTTGTATTTTTTTATTTTATTTTATTATTTAACTTGTATTTTCAATCTACATGACTTTACCGAAAGAACCAAGAATATGAACCTGGATTTTTCCTTATTATTTTCACGCACTCACAGCGCGAGGCTGACTCATTACATCTCGCGGAGGATCGCTCCACTGAACAAAGAAAGTTCCGCGGTTTCAGTTTACAAGCGCGAGTTCGCGTTTTCAGGCGATATAAAATAATTTATATTTCATGTCAGTTGGTTCTGAAGGGCGGCTGTTTGTAATTTGGGCGTTCGTAAGTCGAGGACTGCCTGTAAATAAAGATTCCGATTGTGGATGTGGGGCTTTAACCGTGGGGTGAGCTTGGCCCGATCTGCGGGGGAGTGGCTTGCACGACAGTGGGCGGGTCACAGCCGTGACGGGCGTGGCTTATCCAGGAAGTGGGAGGAGTCTCTCTCCTACGTGGAGCATGCAATAACAAAGGGGGCGTGGCGTGTCACCCTGGGTGACGCCTGCGCTAACCAATTGCAGAGGAGACCGCGAACGCCGGACTGCAAGCCAGAGAGAAGCGCGCTCCTTTTAAAGTTAACAACAACATTGTTAAATGTAAGTAGCGCCTCTCTACTTTATTATTGTTTTATTTGTTTAATACATTACTTGTGGTGCCGTGAGTCGAGTGAAATGAGTCAATAACCTTGCTAGACATGGCTAAGCTTTTAATAAGGGGCGCCGCGGTGTCGAGATGTTAACTACCTCGCCAGGCCTACAGCAGCGTGGAGGTTCCATCCAGACCCTGACGCCTGCTCTGTATTTGTTATTTTTTTCCCCTGTGGTCGCGTAGATTCTTCTCCTGGTCCTTCGGTGTTCCCCTCCACATTTAGAAACGTGAGTTTAGAGTACTTCGCTGATATAAATGTCCACATGATAAGCCACTTTTGTTGAGCTATCATTTGTGTCCAGGTCGCTTCTGATAAGAGTTATATAGCTCAGTGGGCCTTACCTGGTAAAATAAAAAATAGTTTATAGTTTAGTTTATAGTTCATAAGAACTCGTGACAAGGGTCAGTGTCTACTTCAAATATTGTTTAGGCTCTGGAGACTTCCAAAGTTGTTCGTGATGTTATACATTTGGTTCGTTTTGAGCATAATCGCGACCTTATATAATTATTACGTGATACACACGCTGAATATACGCACACAAACATCGTGTACACGTGTGTCGTGCCCTCTATTGTCCACATAGACGGCTTGTGCTGACTAGAGAACGGTCTTAACGTACAATGTCGTGACGTGTATCAGCCCTTTGTCGATCCAGCGTTTTGATAGAGGCCTCCCCCACACCACGTCGTTCGTGGGAGTTGTTTAACCATACTTCACCATGCCGGTCAATGCGGGTTTGGTGAAGTGAGGAGGCCCAGAAACTTGTATATGCAGATACGAGTTTGACTGTGCTTGCATCTGCAGAATTACATTCTCACACATCATCAAGTATAGTTTAATACTTCTAAAAATGCATTAATTCTTGAGGATTCCATAAAGTACTGTGGTAAAAATAAAACAACTTGATTTGAATAAATTTCGATTTAAAGCTTTTGTGACTGCAGGGATTCATCTTCTTGGTTCTTTCGGTAAAGTCACGTAGAAGGGAAATAATAAAATAATAAAATCAAAACATAATAAAATTCTCACGACGTTTCGGCCACAACACAAGTAGCCTTCCTCAGGTGAAGAAACAGAACTGTCGGAAAAACAGCGCTCCAATGAACACTGCTAAGCTTGGCAGCGTATTTTAAGCTGGGTGGGAGGAGCAGAGCTCCTTGACAAATGAGTTTACATATCAACTGAAGAATTTAGCATTGAAGTAGCTGTGTTAATGTGATAGATTAGCAGGATGTTAAAGTCAGAAATTAGCATGTAACTGGGAGATTAGCATGATGTTAATGTGAGGAATTAGCATGTAACTGGTGACAGAAGTACCTATGTTAAAGTCAGAGTTTACATATCAACAGAGGCATTTAGTATATTGACGCTAAAGAACTGCAACTACCCAACTATCATACAATAAACCGATGTGAAAGAACTAAATATAAACTACATCAATATAATCAATGTACTCAATATATTCTCCACTAAGCTGAGCTACTAACAATAAGTTATTATACATTACACTTCTATGTCGCAAAAAATATTATAATATGCCTCCAAATAATATTTTTATTATAAACTGCCATAGACCGACCCCAACATTGAATTATGCACTGCATTTCTATACACTACCCTATACGTTAGAGTATAATAATATTAGACTTGTAATATTACACTAAGTATTATTTTACCAACCCTACTGTATACCACACTGCTGTAGATTCACTATACAATTACGATACTGTATATTACCAAATAAATTATATTAAACATTACACTGAGTACTTTGTTGAACAGGGAATGCTTTGAGCTTGTGGGTTGAATCCATCTGTGTGGAGTTGTGTTATTTCCCAATATGCAAGGTGGGGTCTCTCTGGGTTCCACTCACGCAAACATCTCAATGCAATGGGACCTTTCTGAAAATGCAGTACTTAGACGCAATGAAGCTTTCCTGGGTAACTAGTTAACATTGTAATAATTAGCATGAGAGATAATGACGTTCCCTTATAAGTGCCATCAGTAGTCTATACTGTACTTTTAATGAATACTATTTTACGTAGTTGTTTGTAAAAAAGTGTCCTTTCCCAAAACTTCTTGACGGGCCCTCATACAGAAATTATATTACAATCTTACATGGAGATTGCGAGTCAGAGTGTTGTGAATAGTGGAGTGAACGTGTGGTGCAATCATTATATTGTTGGTGTGTATATACAGAAATACCTATTTGGTGGGTAACATTAGGAAAATGGAGGTAGTTAGTCATTGTTGTTTAGAAACAAAATATTACTTGGGTGGATAAGAGGGTAAAATCGTACATGATAGGAACTGCAATATTGTGGAGTTCTGGTATAATGAGTTCTAGTATATATGAATCTTATGTCACCTTAAGTATGCCTTTGTGAGTACACTCGTGACACAGGTGTCATGCGCGTGACCTTTGTCTTTTGTTTCAGATGTGCGAGAGCAACTCCGCTGCGAGTCATGGTGGTGCTGGGAGAATTGCCTTCACCATCGATGGCACTTCACCAGCACCCGTCTCAACCCCACCTCAATCCGGTAGAGTTACAAGAGCGAAAAAACTTATCTCTTGTGACGTCTGTAGGAAAAAAATTCCAACTGGCATGGTGCCTAGAAGCCCACGTAAGAACGCATAACGAGACCCGTGAGCAATGGTGCGGCATATGTGGACAAAGGTTTAATCAGCCAGGAAAATTAAAAAGGCACATGAAGACCCATGAAAAGGATTATATGATAAAGGGTGCACCAGGTTTGGTGATTAACGGCAGTTTTGCCAATGCGGTGTTGAATCCACCGTCGCCCTATGAGATGTAAAACTCATGAAAGTCTTCACGCACAGTTCTTGTACAGACCGAAGCCTGAACATGATTACACTTCGACAAAAGCGTTAAGATAAATGACATGAAATCCAATTTTCTTGAATGCTTTGGCCTAGTTCCACGTCAACAAACTGCTTCACCAGTCAGTGAGAATAAACCATACGCTGCTCTCAATCCTATTACGAGCATGAAAGTGTTGATGGCCTTGCAGCAGAAGAAAAAGGAAAAGCGAAGTAGACCTAAGTCCATTAAAAGAAAGAAGACCACCACCAGTGTCACCAATTGCAGCAGTAGCAACAGCCAGAATTCGGACATCAAGAGGATGGACTGCACGGAAGCAGGAGGCTGCATTGAGCAGAGCATCCCCAAGGTGGATGAACCCAACCTGGCACCTTTAGGTACGTCCTAGTAATGCACACACTACATTTCATTTGGATGTAATTCATAATTTCACAAATTAGTTAATGTACGCATATGTTGACCATATCTGTATGCCTGCGCTGAGGAGTCTAGAGATCTGATGTGGTGCTGCTCGGATGTTGGGTTAAACCGTGAAACTCTGGGTTTCAGTCACCGAGCCACGATTAAACTGGCTTCTCATTGATGGTCTTATCCAGTTACCAAACACTTCTTCCAGCAAACACTTGGACCTACAGCCCCAGAGCCCACTTGGACTCTTTGATGAATACCTCGAGATGGGTACAATGAGCTCAGAGGATCACACTACGGAGTCAACGCGTTTTACTTTATTATAAAAAAAACCACACAATTGGGTATCATTTGACTATATAGGCACGTGTGTACGGCCCCTGTGTATCTGTCGGACATTGTTGTGGGAGGGAAATTACCCACACTTCGGGTTGTTGAAGGCAGGGAGCACAGATGTAAGAGCTTAGATGTACAATACAATGTAATTTGCTGCACTGTCCTCTGCTGCTCACAACCCCACAATAACTATTGCATGGTCACCCATCCAACCAATTTTCAAGCTCAGCTCTCCTTAACTTCTGGGATCTGATTAAATCTGACGCATACTGGGTGATTTGGCCATAGGCACCAATCTATGGATATACTGTAACACAATTGTCTTTGAGCATGCGCGTATGTGCATATGTACGGAGTTAAGTTTCAGAAACAATAGGAGCACATATTTGCTCCTCTTGTCTGCTAACCAATGCTTTGGCCTAGTTCCACGTCAACAAACTGCTTCACCAGTCAGTGAGAATAAACCATACGCTTCTCTCGATCCTATTACGAGCATGAAAGTGTTGATGGCCTTGCAGCAGAAGAAAAAGGAAAAGCGAAGTAGACCTAAATCCATTAAAAGAAAGAAGACCACCACCAGTGTCACCAATTGCAGCAGTAGCAACAGCCAGAATTCGGACATCAAGAGGATGGACTGCACGGAAGCAGGAGGCTGCATTGAGCAGAGCATCCCCAAGGTGGATGAACCCAACCTGGCACCTTTAGGTACGTCCTAGTAATGCACACACTACATTTCATTTGGATGTAATTCATAATTTCACAAATTAGTTAATGTACGCATATGTTGACCATATCTGTATGCCTGCGCTGAGGAGTCTAGAGATCTGATGTGGTGCTGCTCGGATGTTGGGTTAAACCGTGAAACTCTGGGTTTCAGTCACCGAGCCACGATTAAACTGGCTTCTCATTGATGGTCTTATCCAGTTACCAAACAATTCTTCCAGCAAATACTTGGACCTACAGCCCCAGAGCCCACTTGGACTCTTTGATGAATACCTCGAGATGGGTACAATGAGCTCAGAGGATCACACTACGGAGTCAACGCGTTTTACTTTATTATAAAAAAAAACACACAATTGGGTATCATTTGACTATATAGGCACGTGTGTACGGCCCCTGTGTATCTGTCGGACATTGTTGTGGGAGGGAAATTACCCACACTTCGGGTTGTTGAAGGCAGGGAGCACAGATGTAAGAGCTTAGATGTACAATACAATGTAATTTGCTGCACTGTCCTCTGCTGCTCACAACCCCACAATAACTATTGCATGGTCACCCATCCATCCAATTTTCAGGCTCAGCTCTCCTTAACTTCTGGGATCTGATTAAATCTGACGCATACTGGGTGATTTGGCCATAGGCACCAATCTATGGATATACTGTAACACAATTGTCTTTGAGCATGCGCGTATGTGCATATGTACGGAGTTAAGTTTTAGAAACAATAGGAGCACATATTTGCTCCTCTTGTCTGCTAACCAATGCAGCTACATTGGTCAGCTTGGGTTGACGTTTCTCCCCCTTACTATTTATTTAAAACTCTTGTGCATCATGTCCACTGTGGTTAACTGCTGTGATTTGTTGGCATTTCAGCCACAGTGCATATGCCTAAAATGTGTGGTACGGTTAATGGAGTCCTCAATACAGGATGTGATCTAGTTATTATAGCCACCTAGTGGTGGAAAATGGTGCAAAAGAAACCCAGGTGAACCAGAGCTGAGCATTAAAGATGGTAGTGGCTGGTCGCATCTCAGTGGCCAATGTAATGGACACGATAATTTTGTGAACAAATAATACGAAAATGTGATCATATTTTGGGGTCTCCTTTGACTAAAACACATTCAATGCATTGAAAACATGTTTTGTTTGTTTAAAGTAATCACAACATAACAGCATTTAGAGTGTATGTCTATATCCTGTTTCACTCATTATCCTATCCTTGCCCCCCTACCCATTCTCAAAATATACCCCAGTTATCCAATTCGGGTTTGTCACTCTCTTCGTGGCATCATTTCCACTTGCGCCATTGCTCGCACTGCTCAACAACATCATTGAAGTGCGGGTCGACGCGTGGAAGCTCGTAACAAAGATGAGGAGGCCTGTGGTTTCGCGAGCAAGAGGAATTGGAGCCTGGGCCGACATTCTGAGTATCGTTGCCACCCTCTCTGTAATCACCAATGTAAGTCGCCAGATTGTCCGCTCGCTTTCTCGCTCAATATCCCATCTTATGAGTGACATAACATGTCATGTTAGCCGTGTGGGTTCTTTTTACCATACTTCACCATTCTGGTCATGGCAGGTTTGAGAAGAGGTGTAGTGGGGGACCAGGAGCGGTTCGGGTATCACTCGTCACTGATGTTAGTCGTAGCTGGAAGTCAATTGCATGTGTGCTGAATTCAAAGTGCAGTGCACGAATCACTGCACCACCGCTTCTATGCACTCTCTCCCAAAATCGCAAAAGGTAAAGCCTTGCAATTGCTTGCTCATGTCACTGCTGGCAGAAGGGCCTCAACTAAAGGTAGCTCTAGAGAACCCCTCTACACGGTATTTGGCCTACTCTTCCATGATGACCAGACATGTTGTAAGATGTGGAATTACCTGCGCTAAAACAGTGATGAACCCATTTATATTGCTAATTGGACAGTGGTGGGGGATATTTAAGAAAATGATCCATTGCTTCAACTGTTGTGTCAGGAGACTGAACTGACGACTGCCAGATTGCAAGTCCTTATATGGTAACCATTACACTCTGGCAGCAACCCCCCAAATTGTCTTTGTGAAAATTAATGTAATTGCCAAGGTGAGATGTTTAGAAGCCTTGGTCAAATCATTGCATGCTAAGTGACCGCTATCGCTGTACCTCCGTATGCTAATTCCACAGTCATGCATCTTGGCGTTCACAACGGACATCATCCCACGCCTGGTGTATTATTATGGATACTCAGCAGAGTATGGCACAGGTTCGCCTACAATGCATGGGTACACGGAGGACAGCCTTTCAATTTTCAAGATCAGCGACTTCAAGGAGCAAAATCATCCCAACATCCTGCCAGCCTGGTTTGATCTGGCAATCCACACAACCTGCAGGTTTGTGCCATTCAGTGTCATGCCCAGCTATCGGGGGTGCCGTCCCTGCGAATGTGATGCACTGATGTTTGGGTGTGTTGTCCAGGTAGATGCGACATCCTTCTGGGTGTGGCGTCCTCCTGGCTCCGCCCCTTCCTTATTAGTCTCGTTTTCTTCCTCTTTTCACTCCGTGACTTTCCTTTTAAGACCCACACTTCCCCTAGGCCCCACCTCTGTTTAGGCCCTGCCCCTTTTACCCTGGACACAGGGTTTGGCTTAGTTGGGTAGTAAGGGGTTGTGGTAGGGTTGGGGGAGGAGTGTGCATGGTGGGTGGGGACAGTAAAGGGGGTGGGGGGGGGAATTGGAGGGGGGGAGCAGTGGGTACGGGTGGGATGGCTTCACAGTCAAAGCCTCACTTAGAGAAATCTAATAATAGATTGATATAAATTCTAGCTCATTGTTACCTTGCTAAAGAGTAATGTTATTTATTTATCTATCGATCCACGACTGCTTAATTGAGTCTCAAGATCCCTTTGCAGGAAGACCGTGCATTGGGATTCCAGTTTAAGGTGGTCTTATGCATGTGGGATGCAATAAGAGGTCCTGGAGAACCCATGATAATGAAATGAAGCTTAAAGATCCACACAGACATGAAACCACTTGCTCTACAGCCATCTTCTGGTCACCTCAGCACAGATAGTTAAGAAATTGATGCGATCTACCAACCCTTTTCTCTAACGTTTTTGAATTGCTGGCATACACAACTATAATCAATATAACCATATTGATCGATATTTAATATAACCTTACTTGACTATGACCAAATCACCACGAATACAGCTGATCTTAGATTCTGGAAGTCAAGCAGGCTTGAGCCTTGTTCGTGCTAGGATTGATGATTACCATGCACAATGCAGGTGCAGTAGGCGACTGTGGAGCTAGGTTGTCAGCAGTGGGTAGTTCAGCAAAATTAACAGTTGTGCTATATTGCTCTCCCATTATCTGTACTCCCTGCCTTCACCAACCTGGCATGGACCAGCGTGAACCATAGTCAAAAGAGCCCCCACAAGCTGCACGTTGTGGGAAGGCCCTCTTTCAGAAGCGGATTGTTTAAAGGGCTGTGAACGCATATGCCGTTTGTGCACAACCATACTTGTTCAATTTAGCGCCAACTCTACTTTCAAGGCACTTTGCTCAATATAGTCCATGCGTGCTTGTGGTTGTACGTGTGTAGGCATCCAGATTATCGCTACCCGCCGGATCATCCCCAAGCCTACTCCGTCACCAAGCAGTACTGGCAAGTACTGACGGCAAAGCTGGCCTTCGTCATTGCCATGCAGGTACACATCAACATGCACACACACACATTCATAAACCCATTGAAAGATAAAGGTACAGCCCTCCAATTACTTGCTCATGTCACTGATGGCAAAAGGGCTCCTGCTATAGGGAGCTCAAGAGAGACCGTTAAGATGTATTTTTACTGCTCTTCCACACTGGTCAGACGTCTTGGGAAGATGTGGGAGTTCCCACACTGGACAGAACCAAACTCAGCCGACCAATTGACTGGATGTATTCCATTTACACTGCTAGGTGGATAGAGGCAGTGGAATGTAAAACACTTTCACCATTGTTTACACTCCCACGACCAAAGATCAATTCACACCCGTGACCTCTGGATTGCAAGTCTAGTGTGCAAAGCCTTACACTACTGCACCATCGTATAGACTCATCTGTGAGCAGTTGTTAAGGTCAGCAGAGCAAACCGTGATCATTGTCAATGGGTCATTACAGATAATGCCAGTAATGCTATTACACCTCACAATTGCACAGTATTTCTGAGATCACAAATAATAGTGGTAATACAATACTCACTTTCATCATGCAGCAGACGATTCATGTTGTTGATGCAATTTGTCACACGTAAGCATGTGAGCGTGTGGGTGGGAAGGGGAGCGGCTGCGTTGTTGTTTGTGAACTGCGCTACCAATCCTGTGTGACCGGAGTACTATTTCTGGCCACAGCCAACAACAGTGGAAAATATTAGAACCAGTGTTGAGCTTCCCTTAAGTTGATTCTGTCTTAAAATGAGTACTTGATGAAGTGTGTGAAAATCATCACTGGCGAGATAAAGGTGCACACCACCCCCACAGGCACTGTGCCACCCTTCATAGATGCACTTGTCTCAGTCTGTGAAAGGCTACACAGGAAATCTTTGTAGTGATTACATGGCCAGAGTGTAAGTGTTTGCTGATTGTTGCGGTAATTTGCGGCTGCCCAGGTGAATACGGTGGGTGCATTAACTGTACATCATAAATGTTACCTGCTGCATAGTGAACGTAAAAAAAAAAATTAAGTAATTCCAAAAAGTGGCCTTTGTGGGTCAGTACCTCGGTATAATTTGCCAAATGTTCAAAAATTACTCAAATGACTTAATGTAATTGGGAAAAACGACGTAACAATATAATATCCCTAGGCTGCAGGTCCCCGGAATAGTTGACCTGAGATGTAAAGCACTTTGAGATGCTGCCATATTATATTTAGTAAGCACCCTTTACATGCAAATCCTGAAACTGAAAATCCTTTACCTGTGTGTGGACGTGTGCAGCACGTGGTGTTACTCACGAAGGCCTGCATTGCATACATCATCCCGGACACGCCATCCCATGTGCGTGCCTGCATGCGCCGCGAGCGCTTCGTCGTACAGACGATTCTGCAGCAGGCAGAGCTGGGCCGTCTCCGTAACACCCTCCTCACCGATGCCCCCAACTCACCGCCATCGCCTCAATTCCACGTTGAGGATGAGCAGGCAGAGATGGGCCTGCTTCGCTGCTCGCTGCATAAGGAGTCTCCTGGCGTATTGCATCCACCCCAGCGGTGCCACATGGAGAATGAGCAGGCAGAGAAGACTGGTGACGACTCACTGCTGAAGGGATCCGAGGAGGAATCAAGCAGCGAGGATTCGTCAACTGTCTTCTACAGCGTATAAATCTACTCTGACTTTTAAAGGAGGCTGCTATCCTAACTCTGTTTGCACGTGGACAAGGACATTGCAGTCGAGGACTATCTGTATATATATTAATAAATACGTTTATGATTTAACATGTCTCAGTCATCTCATGTCTTTTCATACGAATCACGATGTGAATGAGGAAAACTAGAAATTATTGTTCTTTTGTATATATTTTAAATTTTGGTTTAACATGTAGGCTTTCGCGCCCAATATCATCCATAGAGGTGTTTTTTTGGATTAGATCGCATACATATATAAACGTGTCGTTAAAACCCGCCACCACTCGACACAGCCAACTAGTAAGGGTTGTCACGGAAACAGAACAAGCCAATTCGTCACTGGTACTTTGGAGAGCCAAGCAACAACATTTACAATCGGAGTACGACGTTTTGCCAGTAATTACAACTAGCTTCATCAGGCGACAGCCAGATTTGTGGCACTCTCGCGCAAAGTGGGGGGGGGGGGGGGGGGGGAGATTACCGAATCAATGTACATTATGCATGTGCATTATGAGAGCCCTTTGATCTTGTCCTTCCTGTCTATTGTGTATTAAAATAGCCGTACCAATGGTAATCCCTATTGAAGTATGCTGCCCTTTATAGGCATGCATTTAAATAATGTATTATTTGTTGGCACCCGTGTTCAGCAGTAGCAGAACACACGTGCCAACAAGGACACTCAGTTGATTTTAATGTTGAAGTTCTGTGCAAAACTAGCTACTACTGCCCAAGAATAATTCGAGAATCTATCGAAATTGGAATAAAAATTTACAGTTCGGATAGCTACCGCCTTTCTGCTGTGTGGAAGCGACTCATCAAATAGTACATTTGATGAAACTCCGAGTACCCACTCAGGAGGTATAGTGGTAAAGCAGTGGAGGAAAAAAAAGCAAATTTTTAAATTTGCCCTTGTTGAATGATAGAGTCGATACACACAGCAAGCGAGATTAAGAAAGCGCATCGGAAGAAATACCGGAGGAGAGAGAGAAGACAATTGCTTGCTGGAGAAGGAAAGGCATTCCTACCGAGGGAGACAAGTTGACAAAGATTTTGATAATGGGAACCGGTGGCGTGGCTCGATCTTCCCTATGTGCGCAACACGCTACCGAAATAAAACAAAATCCTATTCAAAGGCTAAAATAAGCTCTATTTTTTGTATAAGAGCCCGATAAACAATAACCCCATCCATAGACTGAGGAAGAAAGGGAAGAGCCTGAACAAAGGGGAGGAGATTACGACGGAGATGGGTTGGAGGTGGAGAGAAGGGGAGAGGGGAGGCCGTAAAGGCAGCTGCACATTCAAGGAAAGCGGTGTAGAAAGAGTTGAACGGGGACATGGAGACAGCAGAGACAAGGGTGGAGAAAGAGGAAGGGAGGATCTTTCAGTGCTCGCTACAGGAAACCCACAAAACTGAATTTCCTAAACTTGTGTCGCCTCCGTGACAGCAGCACCACGAACGCCACAGACTCACGCTCCCCAAATCGACAATACCATCTCCATTGCCGACCAGCCACGAGATGGCCGCTCTCAACACCTCGGTCGTGGTGTAAGCAGCAATAGACTTCCGGCTGGTGAGCAACCGGCCATTGCGAGGGTTGGAAAGAAATTGAAGCACGGGGCGACTCCCACAACCTTCGGGTATTTCCAAACTGGATGACGTCTTGGGATGAAGCTAGAAGTAAACCAAATCTGCACTCAATAAATGGGACATAGATTCCAGAGAAGCCTCCAGAAATGTCACAGGAGGCTCGGGTGTGAGAAACCAGACTCCATGTGGGGTCCTCCAGACCTTTGCCCTTCAGTTCATCAACATTTGTAAAAGCAGGACGTCTCAAAGTTGCGTAGCATGGGTGAGGTACGAGGTTGAGAACCACGTTCCGAGATTAGGCGCTTTGACAGGTTGGGGTCCGAGTTAACGTTTAATGGAGCTCACCCTACGACATTATGGATAGAAGGGTAGTGTGCCGGCACAATCCGGACACCCTGCTACACCAAAAGACTCTGCTGCACCAAACTCCCTGGTACAGCTAAACACTGGCACGATTACGCTCAAATACACACAAACTCTCGCTCGGCCAGTTGGTACACAAGTTGTCAGTTGTGGGGGACGCGGGCCCCCGGCTCCCCCCCTCGGGGGAGGGCTGATCTCGGGAGGGCTGCGGGCTCCGGACTCTTCGCTCGAGTGAGAGCAGCCGCTACTCGACTCCTCGCTCGCGGTGAGAGGGCTGCCGCTCTCCGGCTCCTCTCCTCGCGCCGCAGCCCCTCGGGTCCGCGGGTCCTGTTTGTGGGGCATAGCTCGGGGCTGGCACGTGGCTGCCTGGAATCAATCCGTCGCTTCTCAGCCACTCAAACGCGACGTCTCCGCTCACACAACCCCGCGCACCACTCACACGAACTGAACGGGGGGTCAGGGGTCAGAGGGCAATGACGTCCTTCGCACACGCTTTGCCGCCGATGCCGGGCAATGGAGATTGTTTAAAGGGCTGCGGGGCAGGGATTTGGAGTCAGTTTTAGAGCGACACACCAATCGCACGCGCGGGACGGGGGGGTCGGGGGTCAGAGGGCAGGGACGTCACTCGTACACGCGTAGCCGATTGGGGGGCTGTATTGGAGGTTATTTAAAGGGCTGTGGGGGCGGATATTCGGGATTGGTGTTAGCCCGCAGTCATGAAAGCTTTAAATATAAATTTATGTTAAGTGTAATGTGTTGGTGTTAATAAATAGTGTTGCCTCCCAAGAAGTTGTGTGCGCCTATCTCAGCCCATTACATATAAGTGTAGATGTGATTATGTAATTCTTGTGTTCATACAAGTGTAGTGACACAGCGCTGACTGCTGTCCAGCAGCGGCAACTGCAGTGGAAAGTTTGCGCACACGCCGTTGAGCATATATACGGGTATGCCGGCCGGGCAGAGGAATTGGGGCAAGGGTCATGGAAGACCTCATAGGGAAGCCTCTGGAACCCTCTGGTCGGTTCGAGAAGGGAGGCGTGGATAGGGCAGAGCCAAGCCGCGCCGAGTAGAATATAGAATATAATATAAGCAGCGGAGAGCGAGAGCTCCGGGCTGCCGGTTCTGGGAGTGGACTCGTCTCGTCGTCGCTGTCGTTGCCACCGCATTCGCCCAATCATTGCGTGGCCAGACAGTAGTTGGCCTTCTCGGTCGACGCCGTCGGTGCAACACGGACAGGGTCGTGTCTAGGCCGGGCTCTATGGCAACGTGGTCGAGTGAGGCCGGAGTTGGTGTGAACAAGATAATAAAGAGACGATGTCTCCTGCAACTACCTCGTCTCCGACAGTGTGTGCGACACACACCACACGTCAGAAGGAGGACACTTCACAAGTATAAATGCTGCCTGTGTCAGTCGAGTCACATTTGCTCTAATTTATTTTGGTGACCTAAGACAGGAGAAGCAAAATGCACTTCTTCAGGAAGTGATATTTTTTTCATAATGCAGAGGCTGTGCCTGATACACATCTTTCATGTGTTGTTTGGCAACCCTGGTGCCCAGTAAACGCCATATGGCCAGATCTTTGCATTGAATTCCAAGTATGAATTCCTCCATACTTGTGCACAGTTGAGTTTTTATTCCATTCCCTTCATGAACCATGTTTTTGAACTTTACATCATAGTAAGATAGTACATGCCAATGAATAATTAATAGATGCTTGAAAACATCTATCCCCAACCATCTGCCTGTGTTTGGCCTAAAACCCAATCACCCAGAATGCCCAAATTCACCTTACATACTCTAGGAATGTAAGCAGGTTAATGCCTGTATATCATCACAATCATCACCCCCAAATGTGAAGACATGTCACGAGACTCGCTGACTTTTCTTAAAATACTTGAGAAATACAAATCATAGCTGAATATTTTCAATTCCATGTGTATAAGCCTTTGTCTCAGATTTATTGTAAAATAAATATACATGTACAATATAAACATTCAAATATCAGAAAATATTTAATGTATGTTGAATTTCTTTCACACTGTACATAACCAACCATGCTAAACAAGACATGATAAAAACAATCCAAGTCATGGGTTGCATACAATATGCAACTTTGGTTTATTGATTACAAATTACATAAAAGGTTCTGAAATTTTACAATACAGGTATAGTGCAATCTAAATAAGCAAATGTACTTTTACAGTGATTTCCCAAATGTTTATAACTACACAAATACTATCATGTATGTTCCCAATAAAGTAGTCTCCTTCCAAAATGGCTAAAACCAAAATAAGTTTAGTTGTGCTCACAATATTGTTCTCTTTCAAGTTTTGTTCTCTTTCAAGTGACATTTGAGTCTGTATGGATTTGCTGTGCAAAATACTGCTGCAACCATTCACTAACTCCAACCCTGAACGAACTTCATCACATTTTTCCAATACTTTGTTGTGGCACTTCCATTAACAGGGCAATTACTGTGCCCCATGGGCCCCACAAGTTCACAAGTAATTGCGATTCACACCACAGCACCTGAAGTACCATTGATGAATTAGCAGGACCAAGCAAACGTATCCTTCTGAGTACAAACCTCGACCACCGCCATAAAATGCAGCCATCCTTGTTCTCCTTGATGGTGTTAACCAGCTCTTTCAGACGTGACAGGTGGTACACGGCCCTGAGAAGAGACACGATTGAGAGAAAATTACTTGGTTGACTTATTATCATGGTGGAAGCCAGAAAAATCTCACCAAGTCTCAGAAGGGTTTGGCAGTGATATTTTGCAAATTTCATCAGCGAGTGGTATGTGAGAGGAAATCGGAGAACCCGGTGAAAACAGAGGGAGTAAAATGCAAAACTCCGGATATAGATTCAAGATTCCATTGCTGTATTACTAACTCCTGGTTACCTAGCAGCCAAAATCTATAATATATGCTATTTCCAAATAGTCTCCCATCCAAGTAATAACCAGGCTTACCTGCTTAGCTTATAACATTCATAATCTGACATCATACTTAGAGGCGGTGCAGCCTCTATGCCGTGCGTGAGTGTGAATATAAAGATAAATTCACAATGGCGTGGAGGGGTTTTCCCAGGGACGATCAGCCCCTAGGAAGACGTCCGTGTTGAAGCTGCCCGGGGAGGGGGCCTCCAAGCCGGGGGATTCCAACTCCATGCGCGCCCTGCTCAGCAGCTCCTCCAATGAGGCTGTGCATCAAGAATCACGCATCGCACGTCACAACCACACGGGTGGCCGCTCAGCCGTCTCTGTAAGAAAAGACTGAATATGTACCTGAAAACATATGAAATGTCATCTGCTATATACAGACTATATATATACACACACCTAGGGATCTAAGGTCCTCTGACACGGGCTCCTCGTTGGCTACATTCGTAAGGCCGGAGATGTCCAAATCTTTGAGCCACTCTGGGTACTTTGGTCTGCTTTGCGGGCTCTGAACGGCACCTGCTCTCTTCAGGCTGGTATCCGTCTCGTGGCTGCTGGTCTGGGAGCCCACATCGCAGTCACGCAGCCAGGCCGGGTACCTGAGCTCAGGAATGCTCGTGATCCCCGACACATCCAGCTTATCCTTTTGGCTTGTCAACCACCTGGGATAGGTACTTGTCGCACAGCCGCCGTTCGGCAAGTGCTCACGCCTAGTTGCTTCACTGCTCCGTAAGTACAACAAAACATTCTTCTGGTTAGAAAATAAATAATTTTCGGGCTTTGCCGACAAATTTAATAGCATCAGGGCCTTGTTGCTTCTCGCTGTTGAGCTCAACCGTTCAGTTGGCTTATTGCCCCACACCAATGATGCGCCGAGGCTGTGCGCGGTGACCCCGAGAGATGACCGCTTGCCTCTGTGCGACACTGCGAGGTCTCGGTGGGCGCCAGGCGAGCGGAGCAAGGACTTGGAGGAACCGTCAACTGGCGCTGCTAGGAGCTGGTCCGTGGTTAGACTGACCGTCGGGCTATGAGCCACGACCGCTGCAGCGCAGCAGTGAGGCTGCACGTGCCTGAGATGAGGTCCTCCACAAGCAGCATGCCACCTGCAATGTAAGACCCACAGACATTTTACTGGTACACAATGAATTTGCTCTCCCCTAGATTCCTTGACCCCTGAACGGCAATCCTGCAATGTTGCCTTACTTTGCACCATCAGTAACTAATGATGTTATCCGTTTGTGGAGTTTGTGAGAATATGGGATAAATCAGTGCATGAGCTGTTATTGTTTAAACTTCAGATGTGTCCAGTCTAGGTTCTGCAAATTTTGACACAAAGGTTGGAGGATCACTTAGATTTCACAAACTTTACAAACTCGATAATCAGTGAAGTTGCTGGAAGATGACAGGAGAAAGAAATGCATGCACCGACCTATCTGTTCAGACCTATGCTATCCTCTCATATGCGTGTGCTTACTGTGGATAGTTTTCTCTGACATAAAATGAACTCATTAATGGAATTTGCCAAGCATCCCAGTGTGGGACTCTCACGAAAATGTATCTTTAGACCTTATTAAGGGGCTTTTTTCTAGGGGAATTACATTACATTCATGATAGCATAGCATAATTGACAAGCACCCAGTACAAGCAAATAAATGGGGTTCTCCTCTCCAATTACCCCCCCCTCCAGTCAACTAGCTTCGATACCTTATGAGACCTCCTTTGCCAGTAACAAGATATAGTAATAGGTTTTTACCCTTTTATCTGGCACAAAAACTGACACTTTTATACAAGGGATCATGTTTGCGATAACCACAACGCAAGTAGTCAAAATGCAAACAAGAAGACGCTAAGAATAAGAAGACGCCTTTTGGCGTCTTCTGGTCCAACACCAGTGGAGACTGGGATCTCAGAAAAGCCGTCTCGGGTGTGGACCAATCAAATTCAAGGACAGTGCATATTATCAGTTGTCTTTTTTGTTTGCATTTTGACTACTTGTGTTGTGGTTATTGCAAACATGATCCCTTGTATAAAGGTGTCAGTGTTTGTGCCAGATAAAAGGGTAA
This sequence comes from Petromyzon marinus, assembly GCF_048934315.1. Taxonomy (NCBI): domain Eukaryota; kingdom Metazoa; phylum Chordata; class Hyperoartia; order Petromyzontiformes; family Petromyzontidae; genus Petromyzon; species Petromyzon marinus. The sequence goes on along the minus strand of NC_133715.1, from coordinate 349,886 downwards.
AAACCTATTACTATAGCTTCGATACCATTGCACCGCCTGCACACTCGATAGCCACTCGAGCGCAAGCACCACGGAGCGATTCCTCGCGTGGTGAGAGGCGCAACCCACCCTCATCCACACTGCGCGTCCTCCTCTCCTCCGCGCGTCTCCACTCCGCCATGCTGCGCGGCGCTGTGCTCTGCACGTATCCTGGGTGGCGGTGACGCACAGATTCCGCTCTGCTCAAAGTCCTCGATGTAGGCGTCCAGCGCACCGCTCGCCTACGAGCAGCACTGCTCTCCGCACACCACAGGGCTGCGCTAGCCCCCGCTTCCGGTCCGGAGCAGCGAGCTGCCCTGGCTGCCGCGAGGGCTTGTGTCCGTCACCGTGCTGTCGCCCGAAGGGCTGTTTGTCTCACCACCGTTGCAGTTCATTTTGTACGATTTGGGATGCCCGGACCGGATGGGGCCAGGGAGAGGAATGGCTGTGGCTACCAGGTCACCACTGGTCCTGGTATGGGGGGCACCATGAGGAGCTGCTGTGTGCGGAAAGTGGGTCCGACGTCACAACGCATGGGCCAGTGTCGACCACTTCGCGTTAGCAGCTTCAGCGTTAGGTCTCTTAAGCTACTGTGGCTGTTGTCCTTTTTTCAACAAAAATTCCAGCCTTTCCCATGCTTTCCTTCATCACACCTGCAAGCTCTATGTACAATTGAAGTGTCATAAATGCACTACCTGCCTACTACTACATTATGAATGATATACATTTAAGAATTAGCTGGAGACAACTCAATGTTTAAAACACACTGTATTCAAAAGAGAAGGCTTAACATTTAACATTGGTTAACGTTTGGCATGCACACCTGCATATCAACAAATTACCGTACTACTAATACAATGAATGCTAAATATTAATAGTGGTATTACAGTAGTATGACTACTTATATTTATATATTATCGCACCTCCGAAGAGCACGGTGGGCTTGGTACGGTGCGAAAGAGATTCAACACACATACATAATACAATACTTTCTGAGCACATTATGCATACCGAACCTCCAAGTTCCTTACCCTACCCTGAATAACGTGTGCGGAGTACAGCTCCTTTTTCAATCCATTGCTGGCTGACAGCTGTCCCATGCTATGCAGCTCCCAGGGGGAGGGGTTATTTACCATACTTCACCACGCTGGTCAGTGTGAATTTGGTGATGGCAGGGGACTATAGAAGTGCATTACAACCATGTACTGAACATTGCTGCACAATGTCAGGGGGCTATAGAAGTGCATTACAACCACGTACTGAATATTGCTGCACTGATGGCAGGGGGCTATAGAAGTGCATTACAACCATGTACTGAATATTGCTGCACCGGTGGCAGGGGGCTATAGAAGTGCATTACAACCATGTACTGAATATTGCTGCACTGATTGCAGGGGGGTATAGAAGTGCATTACAACCACGTACTGAATATTGCTGCACTGATGGCAAGGGGCTATAGAAGTGCATTACAACCACGTACTGAATATTGCTGCACTGATGGCAGGGGGCTATAGAAGTGCATTACAACCACGTGCTGAATATTGCTGCACTGATGGCAGGGGGCAATAGAAGTGCATTACAACCATGTACTGAACATTGCTGCACAATGTCAGGGGGCTATAGAAGTGCATTTACAACCACGTACTGAATATTGCTGCACTGATGGCAGGGGGCTATAGAAGTGCATTACAACCATGTACTGAATATTGCTGCACCGGTGGCAGGGGGCTATAGAAGTGCATTACAACCATGTACTGAATATTGCTGCACTGATTGCAGGGGGGTATAGAAGTGCATTACAACCACGTACTGAATATTGCTGCACTGATGGCAAGGGGCTATAGAAGTGCATTACAACCACGTACTGAATATAGCTGCATTGGTAGCAGGGGCTATAGAAGTGCATTACAACCACGTGCTGAATATTGCTGCACTGGTGGCAGGGGGCTATAGAAGTACATTACAACCACGTACTGAATATTTCTGCACTGATGGCAGGGGGCTATAGAAGTACATTACAACCACGTACTGAATATTGCTGAAGTGGTGGCAGGGGGCTATAGAAGTGCATTACAACCACGTACTGAATATTGCTGCACTGGTGGCAGGGGGCTATAGAAGTGCATTACAACCACGTACTGAATATTGCTGCACTGATGGCAGGGGGCTATAGAAGTACATTACAACCATGTACTGAATATTGCTGCACTGATGGCAGGGGCCCACCGCGCGCTGAACTCCGCGTTCCCGTCTGCGGCCCTGGCGAAGGCGAGGTACTCGTGTTCCAGTCGCAACCTCGCCCTCACCAGGCCCCGCAGCGTCGCCACCGCCGAACAGCCGCTGTCCGCGGCGCCCTGCAGCTTCCTCTTTCGCGACATATTAACCGCCAGCCTGGCCTGAGAGCAGGCAAAGTTCACCAGGTCGTGGCGTTTGCCGGCTGTGTAGGGGGCCCGGTGCACCATCCAGCCCCTTCGGAAGGCCATCCCCAGTTTCCTGGAGATGGCCCCGAGGAGCTGGTACAGCGGTGCCAATCGCGGGCAGGTTAGGTACAGGTGTTCTAGGTCCTCCCGCTCGGCGCAAAACGAGCACTCCTCCGACGCCCCCGGGGTGACTCGGCTGAGCCACGCGGCCGAGGGCAGCGCCCAGTGGAGCGGCCGCCACCGCAGGTCCCCGCAGCGCTTGCAATGGGGGGCCTGTAAATCCGGCCCCACTGGGGGGCCTGCCTCCTCGGACGGCGCGAGCACGCCCCTCCACTTCGTATCCGGGAGCACCCCCAGCTCGCGGCAGTGCAGCGCCTTGACGCTGCACTCGTACAGCGTCTTCTTGCACGCGCCCCGGAAGGCCACGTCCCGGCAGCCGGCGAGCCGCAGCAGCCACCCGGAGTCACCGCCGTCGCGCTCGGGGGGCCGGGCGCACGCAAAGCTCAGCTCTGGGAAGGGAGGGGGGAGGGGGGATGGGGGGAGGGGGAGGGAGGGAGGGGGGAGGGGGGGGGAGCGGGGGGGGGAGAACTCGGGCGTGTCCAGCCGCAGCCGCGACTGGCGCATCGCTTCGAGTGCCGCCCGCAACAACTTCGCCCCGGCCAGCACGGTGCGGAGCCCCGCCGCCCCGCTGATATCGGCCGCGGGTTTCCACGCGGGGTGCCCGCCGCGGTCCCGCACCAGGTCCGCCACCGTCCGCACCCCCGCCGAGGCGAAGCGGCGGGCCAGCGCCGCCTCCTCCCGGATCCCCGCGAAGCGGCCGTTGTGGAACAGGGGCTCGTGCAGAAACTCCCCGAGCGTGCTGCCGCGCGGGCTCACCCTGCTCCACGCCATGCTCCGCCACGCGTCCAGGAGGCTCCGCTGGAAAACCGGCAGTCTCCCGTAGTCCACCTGGGCCAGGTCCATCAGGAATAGTTCGCGCCCATAGCCCAGGCCGCCACCGGTGTCTCGCAGCAGGGCGAGGGTGGGCGCCACCCAGGGCGCGGCCTCCCCGCCGTGCAGCAGCCGCCGCACGGTCTGGAGTCGGAAGGTCAGGACCCTGGCGGTGACGTCCACCAGGCCCTGACCGCCCTCGTCCACCGGCAGGCGGAGGACCCCCGGCCTCAACCAATGTTTGCCCTGCCACGCAAAGCGGGTGAGCAAGCGCACCACAACCACGAGCAGCCACTCCGGGGGCTGGAGGGCCTTCGCCCTGTGCCAGAGGACCGCGGCCGCCAGGTTGTTGCCCACCAGCACCCGCCCCCTGAAAGATAATGCCGGCGCGAAGCGCGCCCACGCCGCCAGCCTGGCCTCGAACCGGTCCCGTAGGTCGGTCCAGTTCTCCCGCGTGACGTGGGGCTTCCCGAGGTGGACGCCCAGGTACCTGACGCCATCGGTTTGCCAGGCGACGCCTCCTGGTAGGAGCACCGGGCACGTGGCGCCCCGCAGCCCCAGACGCAGGGCCGTGGTCTTCCCCCAGTTGATTTTGGCGCCGGACGCCGCCTCGTACGCCTCCACCGCCCGGCACACCGCGGCCACATCGCACGCGTCCGTTGCGACGACGCACAGGTCGTCGGCGTACGCCGACACTCTGACGGTCGCCACCTCAGGGCCCGGCACCCTGTACCCCGACAGGGAGAGCTGCAGGCGGCGCACGAGGGGTTTGATCACCAGGGAGTAAAGGAGGCCCGACAACGGGCACCCTTGCCTGACCCCGCTCGCCACGGAAAAAGGGGCGCCGAGCCGCTGGTTGATTTTCAGCGTGCTCGACACACCCGTGTACAGGAGCCGCACCTGCGCCCGGAAAGTCCGCCCGAACCCGTACGAGGCGAGCAGATCCTCCAGGCATCCATGGTTGATCCAGTCGAATGCCTTCTCCTGGTCGAGGAAGAGGAGGCCTAGATCCGTGCCGTCCCTCCCTGCCAAGGAGATCACGTCCCTGATCGTGCCTATGTTGCTGTGCAGGCACTGGCCAGGGACACAATAGGTTTGTTCCGGCCGCACCAGCTGACCCACCACCGATTTGAGGCGGTTGGCCAGCACCTTCACAAACACCCTGTAATCGGCGCACAGGAGGGACACCGGACGCCAGTTCTCCATTCAGCGCAGGTCTCCCCTCTTTGGCAGCAGGATGACGACGGCCCTCCTGCAGCTCGGCGGGAGCTCCCCCTCCTTCAGGCTCTCCACTAACACCTCCAGCAGCTGGGGGCCGAGCTCCTTCCAGAAGGCCGCGTAAAACTCGATCGGCAGGCCGTCGATTCCCGGGGCCCTTCCGGTCGATAGACCCCGCATCGTGGCGTGAAGCTCCTCCAGGGTGATGGGGCCCTCCAGACGCTCGCTCTCCGGGTCCGCCAACGCGGGGCTCCCGTCGAGCAAGTCCCGGACCGCCCCGTCCTGCACGCTCCGTGCCCCGAAGAGGTCGACGTAGTACCCCCTGGCGACCCTGGCGATCTCGTCTTCCGTCGTGGCCATCGTCCCCTCCTGGGTCAGCAGGCCCGAGAGAATCCTGTTGGTGTCCGGTTTGCGCTCTCGCGCCTGGCGATAAAACAACCTGGAGGGCGAGTCCATGTGGACCAGGTGCTGCATCCGTTTGCGCACGAAGGAGCGGTGTGCCTGCTGGTCTGTCACGGCCCTAAAGAGCCGCTGCTTCTCCAGCAGCGTGCCGCCCTTGTCCTCGTGCGCGTCCCGGTTAGCACCAGCTCCGCCTCCAGGAGCAGCAGCTCTGCCTGCAGGTGCTCGGCCGCCTCGTTTCTGGCCGCGACGCAGTGACCCCGGAACTGCATGCACAGTGCCCGCACCTGCGCCTTCGTGTGCTCCCACCACCGCGAGGTGCTTCCGAATCCGCTCTTTGCGGCCACCCATTTGACCCAGTAGGCCCTGAAGAGCCCCGCAAAGGCCGGGTCCTCAAGCAGCCGCACGTCGAGCCTCCAGTAGGTGCTACAGCGGCTCTCCCTTGGGACCCGCAGCTGCCCGGACGCCATGTGGTGGTCTGAGAAACCAGTCCGGACGATTTCGCTGTCACCGAGCAGATTGGCGTCCGCGGCGCTCACGTACAGCCTGTCCAGTCTGGCGAGGCTCACCCTTCCCCGAAAGTCGCAGCGGCACCACGTGTACTGCCGCTGGGTCGGCCGGTGCAGCCGCCATGCGTCCAGCAGCCCCAGCTGCCGCACCAGGTCCCCCCACGCTCGAGCCGACTCCGGGTGAGGCTCGGCGCCGTTCCGGTCAAGGGCTGTGTCAAAGGTGCAATTAAAGTCCCCACCCACGACCGTCAACACCCCGTCCCCATCGCATGCCTCCAGGGCGTCCCAGAGTGCGCCGGAGAAAAAGAGCCCCCTCCCGCGGCTCTTGCTCGGCGCGTACACGCTGAAGCACCGCATCCTGACGCCGTTGAGCACAAAATCTACTGAGATCAAGTGGCCCTTCACGATATCTTTGAAGGCCACGTCCCTGGGGACGAAGTTCGGGCCAAAAACTATCGCGACGCCTGCCCGGTTGTCCTCACCATGGCTAAAAAAAGACCGGCCGTCCATGAGGTGTTGTCGCCGGCCCTGCAGGGCGTCGTCGAGGTGCGTCTCCTGTAAGAGGGCCACGTCGACCTTCCGATCCCTGAGCAGGCAGCACACGCGGTGCCATCTCGCGTCGCTGCGGGCGCTGTTGCAATTTAGCGTGGCTATCCTAACACCTGCAGCCATCACGATGATTATTCACAGGGTACCGGCCCTCTTGCGTTGGGTAGGAGGGGCGGGGCCCCCTCCAGCTTCCGGATGATCGGTCTCACCCTGAAGATCTCCCTCGAGGTGAGGATGCTTTCACTATTGGCACGGCAAGCCTCCTTCGCCACTTTCAGCAAGCGCGTTGTGTCGGGGAAGTGATCCTCGACCCGGACATTCCACTGCCCGAAGGTGCTTTCCAGAAAGCCTCGGATGCCCCCGGCCGTGTATTCCCACGCGCCCGCGTTGTCCTCGTCGTCGGTGTCGGACTCCGCCTGCTCGTCGTCCGAGCTGGTGGGCGCACTCTCAGGGAGCTCGGTGTTCATCGCCTCCATCGTGCCCCCCGGGGCCGGGGTCTCCCCCGGCTCGGGGCGGGTCTCTCCCGCGGCTCCGGCGCGGCCGGAGCCGGGCCCGAGGTCGCCGGCCACTCCGTCGCCGCCCCGTCGCTGCCCGGCGGGCGGAGGTCGCCGTCGTCGCCCGTCTCGTCCCGCGGTTCGGACTCGTCGTTGTCGTCGCTCCTCATCGCCCCGTCCGCGTGGCCCTCCGCTTTGAAGGGGTCCCGACGTATTGTGCTCCTGCTGGTCTGGCCTTGGCCTTCCGCTTTCGGGGCTGGACCGAGGTGAAACCGCCTTGCTCGTCCTCGAGTATTGGTACTTCACAGCCGGCTGCCTGGATGACGAGGTCCTCTCGCTGCCCCTGCCGCTGGTGTTGCTGCTGCTGGTGTTGCTGCTGCTGCAGCTGCAGCTGCTGTGGCTGCTGCTGCTGCAGCTGCTGCTGCTGCAGCTGCTGTGGCTGTTGCTCCTGCTGCTGTTGTTGCTGCTGCTGCTCCGTCAGCTGTTGTTGCCGCTGCTGCTGCTGCAGCTGCAGCTGCTGCGGCGGCTGTTGCTGCAGTTGCTGCTGCTGCTATTGTTGCTGCCACTGCTGCTGCTCCGTCAATGATCTGCCACGGCCGAGGTGTTGGTCCTACCGTGTTTAAGGTTTGCTTTGTGTTCACGAATGCGGTCCAAGATATGGCGTTTGGTTTCTCCAATGTAACTACTACCACAGAGGCAACTTAGTTTGTAGACACCAGGGTACTGTATGTGATAGCTTTGCGGATTGTATAGTCGGAGTAACCATTAGCCTTAAGAGCTTGGTGTACGTGCTTGAGTTCACTGCCTATGTGTTCCTGGTCGGATATGCATTGGGCTCTATGATACAGAGTCTTGGCTACCATGAGAGATTCGTTTATGAGGCTATCCACATATACAAGCACAGAGACAATTTCAACTGAGAAGATGGATTCTGACATGCGTTTTTCTGGATTTTGTTGTTGTTAGTCTGTCTCTCACTGTTCAAATAAACCTACCATTAAAATTATAGACTGATCATTTCTTTGTCAGTGGGCAAACGTACAAAATCAGCAGGGGATCAAATATTTTTTTCCCTCACTGTATGTGTGCGGTGGGACGGAGTCATCAAAATAAATAAATAATTCTCCATTTTTACTTCCGTTCATTCGGGACCCCGGAGTCCCGCCATAAGGTTCAACTTTATAATGGTGTAGTGAGTCATTCAGAGACACTATTTAAGAGGCAACAACGTTTATTCTACACTTCACGCAACACCGTTACACACAGGACTAAATACATCTATTCTCACTCTTGTTACGCATCGGATCACAATACACCTATTTCTCTCGCATACGGGATATCTATAATCAGGTCAGAGCAGCCAACGTGCTGCCTGACCCATGATGTTGAAGACGGAGACGAAGACGTAGACATAGCACTGGGGTTCCACTTCAACTGCAGACAGCCTGGATCTCTGATCGGGGCTTCCCTTTTAGCTCTCTCGGCATACTTTTTGGTCAGCCACTTTTTTAATGGCCACTCCTTTTTTAACCGGTCACTTTTTTAGATGGCCATTTACCTTTTTTACCGGCCAATTTTTTTCACTTTTATGACCACTTTTTTTACCAGTCAATTTTTTCTTTAAAGGCCACTCTTTTTTAACCAGTCACTTTTTTGATGGCCACTTATCTTTTTTAATGACCACTTTTTTTAACCGGTAATTTTTTTTTGATGGCCACATTCTTTTACTGGCCAATTTTTCTTGACTGATCTTTTTAATGGGCCAATTATTTTTTGGTCGGCCACTTTTTTTAATGGCTACTCCTTTTTTAACCAGTCACTTTTTAGATGGCCCTTTACCTTTTTTACTGGCCAATTTTTTTCACTTTTATGACCACTTTTTTTTAACAGTCAATTTTTTCTTTAATGGCAACTCTTTTTAAACCAGTCGCTTTTTTTCATGGCCACTTTTGTTTAATGGCCACCTTTTTTAACGGGTATTTTTTTTGATGGCCACATTCTTTAACTGGACAATTTTTTTTGACAGGTCTTTTTTTATGGGCCAATAATTTTTTGGTCGGCCACTTTTTTTTAATGGACACTTTTTTAACCGGTCACTTTTTTATATGGCCATTTAGCTCTTTTACCAGCCAATTTTTTCACTTTTTATGACCACTTTTTTTTACCAGTCAATTTTTTCTTTAATGGCCACTCTTTTTTAACCAGTCACTTTTTTTTGATGGCCACTTTTTTTTTTTAATGGGCACTTTTTTTATCCGGTAATTTTTTTTGATGGCCACATTCTTTAACTGGCCAATTTTTTTTGACTGGTCTTTTTAATGGGCCAATTATTACTTGGTCAGCCACTTTTTTTTAATGGTCACTCTTTTTTTACCGGTCACTTTTTTAGATGGCCATTTACCTTTTTTACCGGCCAATTTTTTTCACTTTTATGACCACTTTTTTTTACCAGTCATTTTTTTCTTTAATGGCCATTCTTTTTTACCCAGTCACTTTTTTTGATGGCCACTTATCTTTTTTAACGGCTATTCTTTTTTTACCGGTAATTTTTTTTTATTTCCACATTCTTTTACTGGCCATTTTTTTGACTGGTCTTTTTTATGGGCCAATTATTACTTGGTTGGCCACTTTTTTTTAATGGCCACTCTATTTTTTACCGGTCACTTTTTTAGATGGCCATTTACCTTTTTTACCGGCCAATTTTTTTCACTTTTAAGACTTTTTTTTACCAGTCAATTTTTTCTTCAATTGGTTTAACATGTAGGCTTTTTGTGACCAGTATTATTCATAATAAAGGTTTTTGGGTTAGATCATGTTGTCGTAACCCTCCACCACCCGACACGGCCAATCAGCAAAAAAAGTGTCACGTTGACAAAAGACAATTAGTTCACTACTTTAGCCCACCAGTGTGTTGAAGAGTGAATCCACAACATTTACAGTTTGAATACGACGTTTCGCTGGTAATTACATCCAGCATCATCGGGAAATTCGCCAGAATGGTAAAGCCCTCACTTGCTCCTGGTTTTAAATAGAGCAGCAGGTTGATGTCATCATTTAACTCATTCAGGTGCAGTAATTCTATAATTGATTAGTAATCAGTCAATGGTTATGATTAGTAATGAGTTGTAATGTGTGTTATTGTGAATATACGCTACGTTAGTAATCCGATAATTAGTATGTGTTTCCCTTATGAGGAATTGTAATATGTATTATTTAATAATACGCTTAAAAGCCGTACAAAGCCTATAGCTCTCAGCCCGATTAAAGTTATTTCTATTTCTTTCAATTTCAATGGATTCTCTAATTAATCTTTGCCAGTAATAATTAGTATTAAACAACACTTCAACGTTATCAAAATAAATTGAAGTCCTTGTTGACAAGCATGTTCTGCCACTGCCGACAGTTGTGTTTGAGATAATTTAATATTTCTTTGGTGTTCTTTCAGTCTTATGCTGATGTTGCGTCCCGTCTGTCCAATATAGCATCTGCCACAAAAGCAATTAATCTGATATACACCTTCTGTTGATAATTTAGGTAATTCGTCTTTAGTGCAAGATACTTTAATGGCCACTCTTTTTTAACCAGTCACTTTTTTAGATGGCCACTTTTTTTTAATAGCCACTTTCTTTTTTAACCGGTATTTTTTTTGATGGCCACATTCTTTTACTGGCTAATTTTTTTTTACCTGTCTTTTTTATGGGCCAATTATTTTTTGGTCGGCCACTTTTTTTTAATGGCCACTCTTTTTTAACCGGTCACTTTTTTAGATGGCCATTTACCTTTTTTACTGGCCAATTATTTTTCACTTTTATGACCACTTTTTTTTTACCAGTCAAATTTTTTCTTTAATGGCCATTCTTTTTTAGCCAGTCACTTTGTTTGATGGCCACTTATCTTTTTAATGGCAACTTTTTAACTGGTCATTTTTTTGATGGCCATATTCTTTTACTGGCCAATTTCTTAACTTTTTTACGACCACTTTTTTTTACCTGTCAATTTTTTCTTTAATGGCCACTCTTTTTTAACCAGTCACTTTTTTGATGGCCACTTATCTTTTTTAATGGCCACTTCTTTTTTTACCGGTAATTTTTTTTGATGGCCACATTCTTTCACTGGCCATTTTTTACTGGTCTTTTTAATGGGCCAATTATTACTTGGCCGGCCAATATTTTTTAATGGCCACTCTTTTTTTACCGGTCACTTTTTTAGATGGCCATTTACCTTTTTTACCAGCCAATTTTTTTCACTTTTATGACCACTTTTTTTTACCAGTCATTTTGTTCTTTAATGGCCATTCTTTTTTACCCAGTCACTTTTTTTATGACTAATTTTTTTCTATACCAGTCAATTTTTTCATTAATGGCCACTTTTTTTAACCAAGCACCTTTTTTGATGGCCACTTATCCTTTTTAATGATTTTTTTTACTGGTAATTTTTTTTGATTTCCACATTCTTTTACTGGCCAATGTTTTTTGAATGGTCTTTTTTATGGGCCAATTATTACTTGATCGACCACTTTTTTTAATGGCCACTCTTTTTTAACCAGTCACTTTTTTTGATGGCCACTTTTTCTTTAATGGCCACTTTTTTTAACCAGGAATGTTTTTTGATGGCCACATTCTTTTACTGGCCATTTTTTTTGACTGGTCTTTTTTAATGGGCCAATTACTTTTTGGTCAGCCACTTTTTTAATGGCCACTCCTTTTTTAACCGGTCACTTTTTTAGATGGCCATTTACCTTTTTTACCGGCCAATTTTTTTCACTTTTATGACCACTTTTTTTACCAGTCAATTTTTTCTTTAAAGGCCACTCTTTTTTAACCAGTCACTTTTTTGATGGCCACTTATCTTTTTTAATGACCACTTTTTTTAACCGGTAATTTTTTTTTGATGGCCACATTCTTTTACTGGCCAATTTTTCTTGACTGATCTTTTTAATGGGCCAATTATTTTTTGGTCGGCCACTTTTTTTAATGGCTACTCCTTTTTTAACCAGTCACTTTTTAGATGGCCCTTTACCTTTTTTACTGGCCAATTTTTTTCACTTTTATGACCACTTTTTTTTAACAGTCAATTTTTTCTTTAATGGCAACTCTTTTTAAACCAGTCGCTTTTTTTGATGGCCACTTTTGTTTAATGGCCACCTTTTTTAACGGGTATTTTTTTTGATGGCCACATTCTTTAACTGGACAATTTTTTTTGACAGGTCTTTTTTTATGGGCCAATAATTTTTTGGTCGGCCACTTTTTTTTAATGGACACTTTTTTAACCGGTCACTTTTTTACATGGCCATTTAGCTCTTTTACCAGCCAATTTTTTCACTTTTTATGACCACTTTTTTTTACCAGTCAATTTTTTATTTAATGGCCACTCTTTTTTAACCAGTCACTTTTTTTTGATGGCCACTTTTTTTTAATGGGCACTTTTTTTATCCGGTAATTTTTTTTGATGGCCACATTCTTTTACTGGCTAATTTTTTTACTTGTCTTTTTTATGGGCCAATTATTTTTTGGTCGGCCACTTTTTTTTAATGGCCACTCTTTTTTAACCAGTCACTTTTTTAGATGGCCATTTACCTTTTTTACTGGCCAATTATTTTTCACTTTTATGACCACTTTTTTTTTTACCAGTCAAATTTTTTCTTTAATGGCCATTATTTTTTAGCCAGTCACTTTGTTTGATGGCCACTTATCTTTTTAATGGCAACTTTTTAACTGGTCATTTTTTTTGATGGCCATATTCTTTTACTGGCCAATTTCTTAACTTTTTTACGACCACTTTTTTTTACCAGTCAATTTTTTCTTTAATGGCCACTCTTTTTTAACCAGTCACTTTTTTGATGGCCACTTATCTTTTTTAATGGCCACTTCTTTTTTTACCGGTAATTTTTTTTGATGGCCACATTCTTTCACTGGCCATTTTTTTTACTGGTCTTTTTAATGGGCCAATTATTACTTGGCCGACCAATATTTTTTAATGGCCACTCTTTTTTTACCGGTCACTTTTTTAGATGGCCATTTACCTTTTTTACCAGCCAATTTTTTTCACTTTTATGACCAATTTTTTTACCAGTCATTTTGTTCTTTAATGGCCATTCTTTTTTACCCAGTCACTTTTTTATGACCAATTTTTTTCTATACCAGTCAATTTTTTCATTAATGGCCACTTTTTTTAACCAAGCACCTTTTTTGATGGCCACTTATCCTTTTTAATGATTTTTTTTACTGGTAATTTTTTTTGATTTCCACATTCTTTTACTGGCCAATGTTTTTTGAATGGTCTTTTTTATGGGCCAATTATTACTTGATCGACCACTTTTTTTAATGGCCACTCTTTTTTAACCAGTCACTTTTTTTGATGGCCACTTTTTCTTTAATGGCCACTTTTTTTAACCAGGAATGTTTTTTGATGGCCACATTCTTTTACTGGCCAATTTTTTTTGACTGGTCTTTTTTAATGGGCCAATTACTTTTTGGTCAGCCACTTTTTTAATGGCCACTCCTTTTTTAACCGGTCACTTTTTTAGATGGCCATTTACCTTTTTTACCGGCCAATTTTTTTCACTTTTATGACCACTTTTTTTACCAGTCAATTTTTTCTTTAAAGGCCACTCTTTTTTAACCAGTCACTTTTTTGATGGCCACTTATCTTTTTTAATGACCACTTTTTTTAACCGGTAATTTTTTTTTGATGGCCACATTCTTTTACTGGCCAATTTTTCTTGACTGATCTTTTTAATGGGCCAATTATTTTTTGGTCGGCCACTTTTTTTTAATGGCCACTCTTTTTTAACCGGTCACTTTTTTAGATGGCCATTTACCTTTTTTACTGGCCAATTATTTTTCACTTTTATGACCACTTTTTTTTTTACCAGTCAAATTTTTTCTTTAATGGCCATTATTTTTTAGCCAGTCACTTTGTTTGATGGCCACTTATCTTTTTAATGGCAACTTTTTAACTGGTCATTTTTTTGATGGCCATATTCTTTTACTGGCCAATTTCTTAACTTTTTTACGACCACTTTTTTTTACCAGTCAATTTTTTCTTTAATGGCCACTCTTTTTTAACCAGTCACTTTTTTGATGGCCACTTATCTTTTTTAATGGCCACTTCTTTTTTTACCGGTAATTTTTTTTGATGGCCACATTCTTTCACTGGCCATTTTTTACTGGTCTTTTTAATGGGCCAATTATTACTTGGCCGGCCAATATTTTTTAATGGCCACTCTTTTTTTACCGGTCACTTTTTTAGATGGCCATTTACCTTTTTTACCAGCCAATTTTTTTCACTTTTATGACCACTTTTTTTTACCAGTCATTTTGTTCTTTAATGGCCATTCTTTTTTACCCAGTCACTTTTTTTATGACCAATTTTTTTTCTATACCAGTCAATTTTTTCATTAATGGCCACTTTTTTTAACCAAGCACCTTTTTTGATGGCCACTTATCCTTTTTAATGATTTTTTTTACTGGTAATTTTTTTTGATTTCCACATTCTTTTACTGGCCAATGTTTTTTGAATGGTCTTTTTTATGGGCCAATTATTACTTGATCGACCACTTTTTTTAATGGCCACTCTTTTTTAACCAGTCACTTTTTTTGATGGCCACTTTTTCTTTAATGGCCACTTTTTTTAACCAGGAATGTTTTTTGATGGCCACATTCTTTTACTGGCCATTTTTTTTTGACTGGTCTTTTTTAATGGGCCAATTACTTTTTGGTCAGCCACTTTTTTAATGGCCACTCCTTTTTTAACCGGTCACTTTTTTAGATGGCCATTTACCTTTTTTACCGGCCAATTTTTTTCACTTTTATGACCACTTTTTTTACCAGTCAATTTTTTCTTTAAAGGCCACTCTTTTTTAACCAGTCACTTTTTTGATGGCCACTTATCTTTTTTAATGACCACTTTTTTTAACCGGTAATTTTTTTTTGATGGCCACATTCTTTTACTGGCCAATTTTTCTTGACTGATCTTTTTAATGGGCCAATTATTTTTTGGTCGGCCACTTTTTTTAATGGCTACTCCTTTTTTAACCAGTCACTTTTTAGATGGCCCTTTACCTTTTTTACTGGCCAATTTTTTTCACTTTTATGACCACTTTTTTTTAACAGTCAATTTTTTCTTTAATGGCAACTCTTTTTAAACCAGTCGCTTTTTTTGATGGGCACTTTTGTTTAATGGCCACCTTTTTTAACGGGTATTTTTTTTGATGGCCACATTCTTTAACTGGACAATTTTTTTTGACAGGTCTTTTTTTATGGGCCAATAATTTTTTGGTCGGCCACTTTTTTTTAATGGACACTTTTTTAACCGGTCACTTTTTTATATGGCCATTTAGCTCTTTTACCAGCCAATTTTTTCACTTTTTATGACCACTTTTTTTTACCAGTCAATTTTTTCTTTAATGGCCACTCTTTTTTAACCAGTCACTTTTTTTTGATGGCCACTTTTTTTTAATGGGCACTTTTTTTATCCGGTAATTTTTTTTGATGGCCACATTCTTTTACTGGCTAATTTTTTTACTTGTCTTTTTTATGGGCCAATTATTTTTTGGTCGGCCACTTTTTTTTAATGGCCACTCTTTTTTAACCGGTCACTTTTTTAGATGGCCATTTACCTTTTTTACTGGCCAATTATTTTTCACTTTTATGACCACTTTTTTTTTTACCAGTCAAATTTTTTCTTTAATGGCCATTATTTTTTAGCCAGTCACTTTGTTTGATGGCCACTTATCTTTTTAATGGCAACTTTTTAACTGGTCATTTTTTTTGATGGCCATATTCTTTTACTGGCCAATTTCTTAACTTTTTTACAACCACTTTTTTTTACCAGTCAATTTTTTCTTTAATGGCCACTCTTTTTTAACCAGTCACTTTTTTGATGGCCACTTATCTTTTTTAATGGCCACTTCTTTTTTTACCGGTAATTTTTTTTGATGGCCACATTCTTTCACTGGCCATTTTTTTTACTGGTCTTTTTAATGGGCCAATTATTACTTGGCCGGCCAATATTTTTTAATGGCCACTCTTTTTTTACCGGTCACTTTTTTAGATGGCCCTTTACCTTTTTTACTGGCCAATTTTTTTCACTTTTATGACCACTTTTTTTTAACAGTCAATTTTTTCTTTAATGGCAACTCTTTTTAAACCAGTCGCTTTTTTTGATGGCCACTTTTGTTTAATGGCCACCTTTTTTAACGGGTATTTTTTTTGATGGCCACATTCTTTAACTGGACAATTTTTTTTGACAGGTCTTTTTTTATGGGCCAATAATTTTTTGGTCGGCCACTTTTTTTTAATGGACACTTTTTTAACCGGTCACTTTTTTATATGGCCATTTAGCTCTTTTACCAGCCAATTTTTTCACTTTTTATGACCACTTTTTTTACCAGTCAATTTTTTCTTTAATGGCCACTCTTTTTTAACCAGTCACTTTTTTTTGATGGCCACTTTTTTTTAATGGGCACTTTTTTTATCCGGTAATTTTTTTTGATGGCCACATTCTTTTACTGGCTAATTTTTTAATTGTCTTTTTTATGGGCCAATTATTTTTTGGTCGGCCACTTTTTTTTAATGGCCACTCTTTTTTAACCGGTCACTTTTTTAGATGGCCATTTACCTTTTTTACTGGCCAATTATTTTTCACTTTTATGACCACTTTTTTTTACCAGTCAAATTTTTTCTTTAATGGCCATTATTTTTTAGCCAGTCACTTTGTTTGATGGCCACTTATCTTTTTAATGGCAACTTTTTAACTGGTCATTTTTTTTGATGGCCATATTCTTTTACTGGCCAATTTCTTAACTTTTTTACGACCACTTTTTTTTACCAGTCAATTTTTTCTTTAATGGCCACTCTTTTTTAACCAGTCACTTTTTTGATGGCCACTTATCTTTTTTAATGGCCACTTCTTTTTTTACCGGTAATTTTTTTTGATGGCCACATTCTTTCACTGGGCATTTTTTTTACTGGTCTTTTTAATGGGCCAATTATTACTTGGCCGGCCAATATTTTTTAATGGCCACTCTTTTTTTACCGGTCACTTTTTTAGATGGCCATTTACCTTTTTTACCAGCCAATTTTTTTCACTTTTATGACCACTTTTTTTTACCAGTCATTTTGTTCTTTAATGGCCATTCTTTTTTACCCAGTCACTTTTTTTATGACCAATTTTTTTTCTATACCAGTCAATTTTTTCATTAATGGCCACTTTTTTTAACCAAGCACCTTTTTTGATGGCCACTTATCCTTTTTAATGATTTTTTTTACTGGTAATTTTTTTTGATTTCCACATTCTTTTACTGGCCAATGTTTTTTGAATGGTCTTTTTTATGGGCCAATTATTACTTGATCGACCACTTTTTTTAATGGCCACTCTTTTTTAACCAGTCACTTTTTTTGATGGCCACTTTTTCTTTAATGGCCACTTTTTTTAACCAGGAATGTTTTTTGATGGCCACATTCTTTTACTGGCCATTTTTTTTTGACTGGTCTTTTTTAATGGGCCAATTACTTTTTGGTCAGCCACTTTTTTAATGGCCACTCCTTTTTTAACCGGTCACTTTTTTAGATGGCCATTTACCTTTTTTACCGGCCAATTTTTTTCACTTTTATGACCACTTTTTTTACCAGTCAATTTTTTCTTTAAAGGCCACTCTTTTTTAACCAGTCACTTTTTTGATGGCCACTTATCTTTTTTAATGACCACTTTTTTTAACCGGTAATTTTTTTTTGATGGCCACATTCTTTTACTGGCCAATTTTTCTTGACTGATCTTTTTAATGGGCCAATTATTTTTTGGTCGGCCACTTTTTTTAATGGCTACTCCTTTTTTAACCAGTCACTTTTTAGATGGCCCTTTACCTTTTTTACTGGCCAATTTTTTTCACTTTTATGACCACTTTTTTTTAACAGTCAATTTTTTCTTTAATGGCAACTCTTTTTAAACCAGTCGCTTTTTTTGATGGGCACTTTTGTTTAATGGCCACCTTTTTTAACGGGTATTTTTTTTGATGGCCACATTCTTTAACTGGACAATTTTTTTTGACAGGTCTTTTTTTATGGGCCAATAATTTTTTGGTCGGCCACTTTTTTTTAATGGACACTTTTTTAACCGGTCACTTTTTTATATGGCCATTTAGCTCTTTTACCAGCCAATTTTTTCACTTTTTATGACCACTTTTTTTTACCAGTCAATTTTTTCTTTAATGGCCACTCTTTTTTAACCAGTCACTTTTTTTTGATGGCCACTTTTTTTTAATGGGCACTTTTTTTATCCGGTAATTTTTTTTGATGGCCACATTCTTTTACTGGCTAATTTTTTTACTTGTCTTTTTTATGGGCCAATTATTTTTTGGTCGGCCACTTTTTTTTAATGGCCACTCTTTTTTAACCGGTCACTTTTTTAGATGGCCATTTACCTTTTTTACTGGCCAATTATTTTTCACTTTTATGACCACTTTTTTTTTTACCAGTCAAATTTTTTCTTTAATGGCCATTATTTTTTAGCCAGTCACTTTGTTTGATGGCCACTTATCTTTTTAATGGCAACTTTTTAACTGGTCATTTTTTTTGATGGCCATATTCTTTTACTGGCCAATTTCTTAACTTTTTTACAACCACTTTTTTTTACCAGTCAATTTTTTCTTTAATGGCCACTCTTTTTTAACCAGTCACTTTTTTGATGGCCACTTATCTTTTTTAATGGCCACTTCTTTTTTTACCGGTAATTTTTTTTGATGGCCACATTCTTTCACTGGCCATTTTTTTTACTGGTCTTTTTAATGGGCCAATTATTACTTGGCCGGCCAATATTTTTTAATGGCCACTCTTTTTTTACCGGTCACTTTTTTAGATGGCCCTTTACCTTTTTTACTGGCCAATTTTTTTCACTTTTATGACCACTTTTTTTTAACAGTCAATTTTTTCTTTAATGGCAACTCTTTTTAAACCAGTCGCTTTTTTTGATGGCCACTTTTGTTTAATGGCCACCTTTTTTAACGGGTATTTTTTTTGATGGCCACATTCTTTAACTGGACAATTTTTTTTGACAGGTCTTTTTTTATGGGCCAATAATTTTTTGGTCGGCCACTTTTTTTTAATGGACACTTTTTTAACCGGTCACTTTTTTATATGGCCATTTAGCTCTTTTACCAGCCAATTTTTTCACTTTTTATGACCACTTTTTTTACCAGTCAATTTTTTCTTTAATGGCCACTCTTTTTTAACCAGTCACTTTTTTTTGATGGCCACTTTTTTTTAATGGGCACTTTTTTTATCCGGTAATTTTTTTTGATGGCCACATTCTTTTACTGGCTAATTTTTTAATTGTCTTTTTTATGGGCCAATTATTTTTTGGTCGGCCACTTTTTTTTAATGGCCACTCTTTTTTAACCGGTCACTTTTTTAGATGGCCATTTACCTTTTTTACTGGCCAATTATTTTTCACTTTTATGACCACTTTTTTTTACCAGTCAAATTTTTTCTTTAATGGCCATTATTTTTTAGCCAGTCACTTTGTTTGATGGCCACTTATCTTTTTAATGGCAACTTTTTAACTGGTCATTTTTTTTGATGGCCATATTCTTTTACTGGCCAATTTCTTAACTTTTTTACGACCACTTTTTTTTACCAGTCAATTTTTTCTTTAATGGCCACTCTTTTTTAACCAGTCACTTTTTTGATGGCCACTTATCTTTTTTAATGGCCACTTCTTTTTTTACCGGTAATTTTTTTTGATGGCCACATTCTTTCACTGGGCATTTTTTTTACTGGTCTTTTTAATGGGCCAATTATTACTTGGCCGGCCAATATTTTTTAATGGCCACTCTTTTTTTACCGGTCACTTTTTTAGATGGCCATTTACCTTTTTTACCAGCCAATTTTTTTCACTTTTATGACCACTTTTTTTTACCAGTCATTTTGTTCTTTAATGGCCATTCTTTTTTACCCAGTCACTTTTTTTATGACCAATTTTTTTCTATACCAGTCAATTTTTTCATTAATGGCCACTTTTTTTAACCAAGCACCTTTTTTGATGGCCACTTATCCTTTTTAATGATTTTTTTTACTGGTAATTTTTTTTGATTTCCACATTCTTTTACTGGCCAATGTTTTTTGAATGGTCTTTTTTATGGGCCAATTATTACTTGATCGACCACTTTTTTTAATGGCCACTCTTTTTTAACCAGTCACTTTTTTTGATGGCCACTTTTTCTTTAATGGCCACTTTTTTTAACCAGAAATGTTTTTTGATGGCCACATTCTTTTACTGGCCATTTTTTTTTGACTGGTCTTTTTTAATGGGCCAATTACTTTTTGGTCAGCCACTTTTTTAATGGCCACTCCTTTTTTAACCGGTCACTTTTTTAGATGGCCATTTACCTTTTTTACCGGCCAATTTTTTTCACTTTTATGACCACTTTTTTTACCAGTCAATTTTTTCTTTAAAGGCCACTCTTTTTTAACCAGTCACTTTTTTGATGGCCACTTATCTTTTTTAATGACCACTTTTTTTAACCGGTAATTTTTTTTTGATGGCCACATTCTTTTACTGGCCAATTTTTCTTGACTGATCTTTTTAATGGGCCAATTATTTTTTGGTCGGCCACTTTTTTTTAATGACCACTCTTTTTTAACCGGTCACTTTTTTAGATGGCCATTTACCTTTTTTACTGGCCAATTATTTTTCACTTTTATGACCACTTTTTTTTTTACCAGTCAAATTTTTTCTTTAATGGCCATTATTTTTTAGCCAGTCACTTTGTTTGATGGCCACTTATCTTTTTAATGGCAACTTTTTAACTGGTCATTTTTTTTGATGGCCATATTCTTTTACTGGCCAATTTCTTAACTTTTTTACGACCACTTTTTTTTACCAGTCAATTTTTTCTTTAATGGCCACTCTTTTTTAACCAGTCACTTTTTTGATGGCCACTTATCTTTTTTAATGGCCACTTCTTTTTTTACCGGTAATTTTTTTTGATGGCCACATTCTTTCACTGGCCATTTTTTTTACTGGTCTTTTTAATGGGCCAATTATTACTTGGCCGGCCAATATTTTTTAATGGCCACTCTTTTTTTACCGGTCACTTTTTTAGATGGCCATTTACCTTTTTTACCAGCCAATTTTTTTCACTTTTATAACCACTTTTTTTTACCAGTCATTTTGTTCTTTAATGGCCATTCTTTTTTACCCAGTCACTTTTTTATGACCAATTTTTTTCTATACCAGTCAATTTTTTCATTAATGGCCACTTTTTTTAACCAAGCACCTTTTTTGATGGCCACTTATCCTTTTTAATGATTTTTTTTACTGGTAATTTTTTTTGATTTCCACATTCTTTTACTGGCCAATGTTTTTTGAATGGTCTTTTTTATGGGCCAATTATTACTTGATCGACCACTTTTTTTAATGGCCACTCTTTTTTAACCAGTCACTTTTTTTGATGGTCACTTTTTCTTTAATGGCCACTTTTTTTAACCAGGAATGTTTTTTGATGGCCACATTCTTTTACTGGCCATTTTTTTTTGACTGGTCTTTTTTAATGGGCCAATTACTTTTTGGTCAGCCACTTTTTTAATGGCCACTCCTTTTTTAACCGGTCACTTTTTTAGATGGCCATTTACCTTTTTTACCGGCCAATTTTTTTCACTTTTATGACCACTTTTTTTACCAGTCAATTTTTTCTTTAAAGGCCACTCTTTTTTAACCAGTCACTTTTTTGATGGCCACTTATCTTTTTTAATGACCACTTTTTTTAACCGGTAATTTTTTTTTGATGGCCACATTCTTTTACTGGCCAATTTTTCTTGACTGATCTTTTTAATGGGCCAATTATTTTTTGGTCGGCCACTTTTTTTAATGGCTACTCCTTTTTTAACCAGTCACTTTTTAGATGGCCCTTTACCTTTTTTACTGGCCAATTTTTTTCACTTTTATGACCACTTTTTTTTAACAGTCAATTTTTTCTTTAATGGCAACTCTTTTTAAACCAGTCGCTTTTTTTGATGGCCACTTTTGTTTAATGGCCACCTTTTTTAACGGGTATTTTTTTTGATGGCCACATTCTTTAACTGGACAATTTTTTTTGACAGGTCTTTTTTTATGGGCCAATAATTTTTTTGGTCGGCCACTTTTTTTTAATGGACACTTTTTTAACCGGTCACTTTTTATATGGCCATTTAGCTCTTTTACCAGCCAATTTTTTCACTTTTTATGACCACTTTTTTTTACCAGTCAATTTTTTCTTTAATGGCCACTCTTTTTTAACCAGTCACTTTTTTTTGATGGCCACTTTTTTTTAATGGGCACTTTTTTTATCCGGTAATTTTTTTTGATGGCCACATTCTTTCACTGGCTAATTTTTTTACTTGTCTTTTTTATGGGCCAATTATTTTTTGGTCGGCCACTTTTTTTTAATGGCCACTCTTTTTTAACCGGTCACTTTTTTAGATGGCCATTTACCTTTTTTACTGGCCAATTATTTTTCACTTTTATGACCACTTTTTTTTTTACCAGTCAAATTTTTTCTTTAATGGCCATTATTTTTTAGCCAGTCACTTTGTTTGATGGCCACTTATCTTTTTAATGGCAACTTTTTAACTGGTCATTTTTTTTGATGGCCATATTCTTTTACTGGCCAATTTCTTAACTTTTTTATGACCACTTTTTTTTACCAGTCAATTTTTTCTTTAATGGCCACTCTTTTTTAACCAGTCACTTTTTTGACGGCCACTTATCTTTTTTAATGGCCACTTCTTTTTTTACCGGTAATTTTTTTTGATGGCCACATTCTTTCACTGGCCATTTTTTTTACTGGTCTTTTTAATGGGCCAATTATTACTTGGCCGGCCAATATTTTTTAATGGCCACTCTTTTTTTACCGGTCACTTTTTTAGATGGCCCTTTACCTTTTTTACTGGCCAATTTTTTTCACTTTTATGACCACTTTTTTTTAACAGTCAATTTTTTCTTTAATGGCAACTCTTTTTAAACCAGTCGCTTTTTTTGATGGCCACTTTTGTTTAATGGCCACCTTTTTTAACGGGTATTTTTTTTGATGGCCACATTCTTTAACTGGACAATTTTTTTTGACAGGTCTTTTTTTATGGGCCAATAATTTTTTGGTCGGCCACTTTTTTTTAATGGACACTTTTTTAACCGGTCACTTTTTTATATGGCCATTTAGCTCTTTTACCAGCCAATTTTTTCACTTTTTATGACCACTTTTTTTACCAGTCAATTTTTTCTTTAATGGCCACTCTTTTTTAACCAGTCACTTTTTTTTGATGGCCACTTTTTTTTAATGGGCACTTTTTTTATCCGGTAATTTTTTTTGATGGCCACATTCTTTTACTGGCTAATTTTTTAATTGTCTTTTTTATGGGCCAATTATTTTTTGGTCGGCCACTTTTTTTTAATGGCCACTCTTTTTTAACCGGTCACTTTTTTAGATGGCCATTTACCTTTTTTACTGGCCAATTATTTTTCACTTTTATGACCACTTTTTTTTACCAGTCAAATTTTTTCTTTAATGGCCATTATTTTTTAGCCAGTCACTTTGTTTGATGGCCACTTATCTTTTTAATGGCAACTTTTTAACTGGTCATTTTTTTTGATGGCCATATTCTTTTACTGGCCAATTTCTTAACTTTTTTACGACCACTTTTTTTTACCAGTCAATTTTTTCTTTAATGGCCACTCTTTTTTAACCAGTCACTTTTTTGATGGCCACTTATCTTTTTTAATGGCCACTTCTTTTTTTACCGGTAATTTTTTTTGATGGCCACATTCTTTCACTGGGCATTTTTTTTACTGGTCTTTTTAATGGGCCAATTATTACTTGGCCGGCCAATATTTTTTAATGGCCACTCTTTTTTTACCGGTCACTTTTTTAGATGGCCATTTACCTTTTTTACCAGCCAATTTTTTTCACTTTTATGACCACTTTTTTTTACCAGTCATTTTGTTCTTTAATGGCCATTCTTTTTTACCCAGTCACTTTTTTTATGACCAATTTTTTTCTATACCAGTCAATTTTTTCATTAATGGCCACTTTTTTTAACCAAGCACCTTTTTTGATGGCCACTTATCCTTTTTAATGATTTTTTTTACTGGTAATTTTTTTTGATTTCCACATTCTTTTACTGGCCAATGTTTTTTGAATGGTCTTTTTTATGGGCCAATTATTACTTGATCGACCACTTTTTTTAATGGCCACTCTTTTTTAACCAGTCACTTTTTTTGATGGCCACTTTTTCTTTAATGGCCACTTTTTTTAACCAGAAATGTTTTTTGATGGCCACATTCTTTTACTGGCCATTTTTTTTTGACTGGTCTTTTTTAATGGGCCAATTACTTTTTGGTCAGCCACTTTTTTAATGGCCACTCCTTTTTTAACCGGTCACTTTTTTAGATGGCCATTTACCTTTTTTACCGGCCAATTTTTTTCACTTTTATGACCACTTTTTTTACCAGTCAATTTTTTCTTTAAAGGCCACTCTTTTTTAACCAGTCACTTTTTTGATGGCCACTTATCTTTTTTAATGACCACTTTTTTTAACCGGTAATTTTTTTTTGATGGCCACATTCTTTTACTGGCCAATTTTTCTTGACTGATCTTTTTAATGGGCCAATTATTTTTTGGTCGGCCACTTTTTTTTAATGACCACTCTTTTTTAACCGGTCACTTTTTTAGATGGCCATTTACCTTTTTTACTGGCCAATTATTTTTCACTTTTATGACCACTTTTTTTTTTACCAGTCAAATTTTTTCTTTAATGGCCATTATTTTTTAGCCAGTCACTTTGTTTGATGGCCACTTATCTTTTTAATGGCAACTTTTTAACTGGTCATTTTTTTTGATGGCCATATTCTTTTACTGGCCAATTTCTTAACTTTTTTACGACCACTTTTTTTTACCAGTCAATTTTTTCTTTAATGGCCACTCTTTTTTAACCAGTCACTTTTTTGATGGCCACTTATCTTTTTTAATGGCCACTTCTTTTTTTACCGGTAATTTTTTTTGATGGCCACATTCTTTCACTGGCCATTTTTTTTACTGGTCTTTTTAATGGGCCAATTATTACTTGGCCGGCCAATATTTTTTAATGGCCACTCTTTTTTTACCGGTCACTTTTTTAGATGGCCATTTACCTTTTTTACCAGCCAATTTTTTTCACTTTTATAACCACTTTTTTTTACCAGTCATTTTGTTCTTTAATGGCCATTCTTTTTTACCCAGTCACTTTTTTATGACCAATTTTTTTCTATACCAGTCAATTTTTTCATTAATGGCCACTTTTTTTAACCAAGCACCTTTTTTGATGGCCACTTATCCTTTTTAATGATTTTTTTTACTGGTAATTTTTTTTGATTTCCACATTCTTTTACTGGCCAATGTTTTTTGAATGGTCTTTTTTATGGGCCAATTATTACTTGATCGACCACTTTTTTTAATGGCCACTCTTTTTTAACCAGTCACTTTTTTTGATGGTCACTTTTTCTTTAATGGCCACTTTTTTTAACCAGGAATGTTTTTTGATGGCCACATTCTTTTACTGGCCATTTTTTTTTGACTGGTCTTTTTTAATGGGCCAATTACTTTTTGGTCAGCCACTTTTTTAATGGCCACTCCTTTTTTAACCGGTCACTTTTTTAGATGGCCATTTACCTTTTTTACCGGCCAATTTTTTTCACTTTTATGACCACTTTTTTTACCAGTCAATTTTTTCTTTAAAGGCCACTCTTTTTTAACCAGTCACTTTTTTGATGGCCACTTATCTTTTTTAATGACCACTTTTTTTAACCGGTAATTTTTTTTTGATGGCCACATTCTTTTACTGGCCAATTTTTCTTGACTGATCTTTTTAATGGGCCAATTATTTTTTGGTCGGCCACTTTTTTTAATGGCTACTCCTTTTTTAACCAGTCACTTTTTAGATGGCCCTTTACCTTTTTTACTGGCCAATTTTTTTCACTTTTATGACCACTTTTTTTTAACAGTCAATTTTTTCTTTAATGGCAACTCTTTTTAAACCAGTCGCTTTTTTTGATGGCCACTTTTGTTTAATGGCCACCTTTTTTAACGGGTATTTTTTTTGATGGCCACATTCTTTAACTGGACAATTTTTTTTGACAGGTCTTTTTTTATGGGCCAATAATTTTTTTGGTCGGCCACTTTTTTTTAATGGACACTTTTTTAACCGGTCACTTTTTATATGGCCATTTAGCTCTTTTACCAGCCAATTTTTTCACTTTTTATGACCACTTTTTTTTACCAGTCAATTTTTTCTTTAATGGCCACTCTTTTTTAACCAGTCACTTTTTTTTGATGGCCACTTTTTTTTAATGGGCACTTTTTTTATCCGGTAATTTTTTTTGATGGCCACATTCTTTCACTGGCTAATTTTTTTACTTGTCTTTTTTATGGGCCAATTATTTTTTGGTCGGCCACTTTTTTTTAATGGCCACTCTTTTTTAACCGGTCACTTTTTTAGATGGCCATTTACCTTTTTTACTGGCCAATTATTTTTCACTTTTATGACCACTTTTTTTTTTACCAGTCAAATTTTTTCTTTAATGGCCATTATTTTTTAGCCAGTCACTTTGTTTGATGGCCACTTATCTTTTTAATGGCAACTTTTTAACTGGTCATTTTTTTTGATGGCCATATTCTTTTACTGGCCAATTTCTTAACTTTTTTATGACCACTTTTTTTTACCAGTCAATTTTTTCTTTAATGGCCACTCTTTTTTAACCAGTCACTTTTTTGACGGCCACTTATCTTTTTTAATGGCCACTTCTTTTTTTACCGGTAATTTTTTTTGATGGCCACATTCTTTCACTGGCCATTTTTTTTACTGGTCTTTTTAATGGGCCAATTATTACTTGGCCGGCCAATATTTTTTAATGGCCACTCTTTTTTTACCGGTCACTTTTTTAGATGGCCATTTACCTTTTTTACCAGCCAATTTTTTTCACTTTTATGACCACTTTTTTTTACCAGTCATTTTGTTCTTTAATGGCCATTCTTTTTTACCCAGTCACTTTTTTTATGACCAATTTTTTTCTATACCAGTCAATTTTTTCATTAATGGCCACTTTTTTTAACCAAGCACCTTTTTTGATGGCCACTTATCCTTTTTAATGATTTTTTTTACTGGTAATTTTTTTGATTTCCACTTTCTTTTACTGGCCAATGTTTTTTGAATGGTCTTTTTTATGGGCCAATTATTACTTGATCGACCACTTTTTTTAATGGCCACTCTTTTTTAACCAGTCACTTTTTTTGATGGCCACTTTTTCTTTAATGGCCACTTTTTTTAACCAGGAATGTTTTTTGATGGCCACATTCTTTTACTGGCCAATTTTTTTTGACTGGTCTTTTTTAATGGGCCAATTACTTTTTGGTCAGCCACTTTTTTAATGGCCACTCCTTTTTTAACCGGTCACTTTTTTAGATGGCCATTTACCTTTTTTACCGGCCAATTTTTTTCACTTTTATGACCACTTTTTTTACCAGTCAATTTTTTCTTTAAAGGCCACTCTTTTTTAACCAGTCACTTTTTTGATGGCCACTTATCTTTTTTAATGACCACTTTTTTTAACCGGTAATTTTTTTTTGATGGCCACATTCTTTACTGGCCAATTTTTCTTGACTGATCTTTTTAATGGGCCAATTATTTTTTGGTCGGCCACTTTTTTTTAATGGCCACTCTTTTTTAACCGGTCACTTTTTTAGATGGCCATTTACCTTTTTTACTGGCCAATTATTTTTCACTTTTATGACCACTTTTTTTTTTACCAGTCAAATTTTTTCTTTAATGGCCATTATTTTTTAGCCAGTCACTTTGTTTGATGGCCACTTATCTTTTTAATGGCAACTTTTTAACTGGTCATTTTTTTGATGGCCATATTCTTTTACTGGCCAATTTCTTAACTTTTTTACGACCACTTTTTTTTACCAGTCAATTTTTTCTTTAATGGCCACTCTTTTTTAACCAGTCACTTTTTTGATGGCCACTTATCTTTTTTAATGGCCACTTCTTTTTTTACCGGTAATTTTTTTTGATGGCCACATTCTTTCACTGGCCATTTTTTTTACTGGTCTTTTTAATGGGCCAATTATTACTTGGCCGGCCAATATTTTTTAATGGCCACTCTTTTTTTACCGGTCACTTTTTTAGATGGCCATTTACCTTTTTTACCAGCCAATTTTTTTCACTTTTATGACCACTTTTTTTTACCAGTCATTTTGTTCTTTAATGGCCATTCTTTTTTACCCAGTCAATTTTTTTATGACCAATTTTTTTCTATACCAGTCAATTTTTTCATTAATGGCCACTTTTTTTAACCAAGCACCTTTTTTGATGGCCACTTATCCTTTTTAATGATTTTTTTTACTGGTAATTTTTTTTGATTTCCACATTCTTTTACTGGCCAATGTTTTTTGAATGGTCTTTTTTATGGGCCAATTATTACTTGATCGACCACTTTTTTTAATGGCCACTCTTTTTTAACCAGTCACTTTTTTTGATGGCCACTTTTTCTTTAATGGCCACTTTTTTTAACCAGGAATGTTTTTTGATGGCCACATTCTTTTACTGGCCAATTTTTTTTGACTGGTCTTTTTTAATGGGCCAATTACTTTTTGGTCAGCCACTTTTTTAATGGCCACTCCTTTTTTAACCGGTCACTTTTTTAGATGGCCATTTACCTTTTTTACCGGCCAATTTTTTTCACTTTTATGACCACTTTTTTTACCAGTCAATTTTTTCTTTAAAGGCCACTCTTTTTTAACCAGTCACTTTTTTGATGGCCACTTATCTTTTTTAATGACCACTTTTTTTATCCGGTAATTTTTTTTGATGGCCACATTCTTTTACTGGCCAATTTTTCTTGACTGATCTTTTTAATGGGCCAATTATTTTTTGGTCGGCCACTTTTTTTTAATGGCCACTCTTTTTTAACCGGTCACTTTTTTAGATGGCCATTTACCTTTTTTACTGGCCAATTATTTTTCACTTTTATGACCACTTTTTTTTTTACCAGTCAAATTTTTTCTTTAATGGCCATTATTTTTTAGCCAGTCACTTTGTTTGATGGCCACTTATCTTTTTAATGGCAACTTTTTAACTGGTCATTTTTTTGATGGCCATATTCTTTTACTGGCCAATTTCTTAACTTTTTTACGACCACTTTTTTTTACCAGTCAATTTTTTCTTTAATGGCCACTCTTTTTTAACCAGTCACTTTTTTGATGGCCACTTATCTTTTTTAATGGCCACTTCTTTTTTTACCGGTAATTTTTTTTGATGGCCACATTCTTTCACTGGCCATTTTTTTTACTGGTCTTTTTAATGGGCCAATTATTACTTGGCCGGCCAATATTTTTTAATGGCCACTCTTTTTTTACCGGTCACTTTTTTAGATGGCCATTTACCTTTTTTACCAGCCAATTTTTTTCACTTTTATGACCACTTTTTTTTACCAGTCATTTTGTTCTTTAATGGCCATTCTTTTTTACCCAGTCACTTTTTTTATGACCAATTTTTTTCTATACCAGTCAATTTTTTCATTAATGGCCACTTTTTTTAACCAAGCACCTTTTTTAATGGCCACTTATCCTTTTTAATGATTTTTTTTACTGGTAATTTTTTTTGATTTCCACATTCTTTTACTGGCCAATGTTTTTTGAATGGTCTTTTTTATGGGCCAATTATTACTTGATCGACCACTTTTTTTAATGGCCACTCTTTTTTAACCAGTCACTTTTTTTGATGGCCACTTTTTCTTTAATGGCCACTTTTTTTAACCAGGAATGTGTTTTGATGGCCACATTCTTTTACTGGCCAATTTTTTTTGACTGGTCTTTTTTAATGGGCCAATTACTTTTTGGTCAGCCACTTTTTTAATGGCCACTCCTTTTTTAACCGGTCACTTTTTTAGATGGCCATTTACCTTTTTTACCGGCCAATTTTTTTCACTTCTATGACCACTTTTTTTACCAGTCAATTTTTTCTTTAAAGGCCACTCTTTTTTAACCAGTCACTTTTTTGATGGCCACTTATCTTTTTTAATGACCACTTTTTTTAACCGGTAATTTTTTTTTGATGGCCACATTCTTTTACTGGCCAATTTTTCTTGACTGATCTTTTTAATGGGCCAATTATTTTTTGGTCGGCCACTTTTTTTAATGGCTACTCCTTTTTTAACCAGTCACTTTTTAGATGGCCCTTTACCTTTTTTACTGGCCAATTTTTTTCACTTTTATGACCACTTTTTTTTAACAGTCAATTTTTTCTTTAATGGCAACTCTTTTTAAACCAGTCGCTTTTTTTGATGGCCACTTTTGTTTAATGGCCACCTTTTTTAACGGGTATTTTTTTTGATGGCCACATTCTTTAACTGGACAATTTTTTTTGACAGGTCTTTTTTTATGGGCCAATAATTTTTTGGTCGGCCACTTTTTTTTAATGGACACTTTTTTAACCGGTCACTTTTTTATATGGCCATTTAGCTCTTTTACCAGCCAATTTTTTGACTTTTTATGACCACTTTTTTTTACCAGTCAATTTTTTCTTTAATGGCCACTCTTTTTTAACCAGTCACTTTTTTTTGATGGCCACTTTTTTTTTAATGGGCACTTTTTTATCCGGTAATTTTTTTTGATGGCCACATTCTTTAACTGGCCAATTTTTTTTGACTGGTCTTTTTTATGGGCCAATTATTACTTGGTCAGCCACTTTTTTTTAATGGTCACTCTTTTTTTACCGGTCACTTTTTTAGATGGCCATTTACCTTTTTTACCGGCCAATTTTTTTCACTTTTATGACCACTTTTTTTTACCAGTCATTTTTTTCTTTAATGGCCATTCTTTTTTACCCAGTCACTTTTTTTGATGGCCACTTATCTTTTTTAACGGCTATTCTTTTTTTACCGGTAATTTTTTTTTATTTCCACATTCTTTTACTGGCCATTTTTTTGACTGGTCTTTTTTATGGGCCAATTATTACTTGGTTGGCCACTTTTTTTTAATGGTCACTCTATTTTTTACCGGTCACTTTTTTAGATGGCCATTTACCTTTTTTACCGGCCAATTTTTTTCACTTTTAAGACTTTTTTTTACCAGTCAATTTTTTCTTCAATTGGTTTAACATGTAGGCTTTTTGTGACCAGTATTATTCATAATAAAGGTTTTTGGGTTAGATCATGTTGTCGTAACCCTCCACCACCCGACACGGCCAATCAGCAAAAAAAGTGTCACGTTGACAAAAGACAATTAGTTCACTACTTTAGCCCACCAGTGTGTTGAAGAGTGAATCCACAACATTTACAGTTTGAATACGACGTTTCGCTGGTAATTACATCCAGCATCATCGGGAAATTCGCCAGAATGGTAAAGCCCTCACTTGCTCCTGGTTTTAAATAGAGCAGCAGGTTGACGTCATCATTTAACTCATTCAGGTGCAGTAATTCTATAATCGATTAGTAATCAGTCAATGGTTATGATTAGTAATGAGTTGTAATGTGTGTTATTGTGAATATACACTACGTTAGTAATCCGATAATTAGTATGTGTTTCCCTTATGAGGAATTGTAATATGTATTATTTAATAATACGCTTAAAAGCCGTACAAAGCCTATAGCTCTCAGCCCGATTAAAGTTATTTCTATTTCTTTCAATTTCAATGGATTCTCTAATTAATCTTTGCCAGTAATAATTAGTATTAAACAACACTTCAACGTTATCAAAATAAATTGAGTGTCCTTGTTGACAAGCATGTTCTGCCACTGCCGACAGTTGTGTTTGAGATAATTTAATATTTCTTTGGTGTTCTTTCAGTCTTATGCTGATGTTGCGTCCCGTCTGTCCAATATAGCATCTGCCACAAAAGCAATTAATCTGATATACACCTTCTGTTGATAATTTAGGTAATTCGTCTTTAGTGCAAGATACTTTAATGGCCACTCTTTTTTAACCAGTCACCTTTTTAGATGGCCACTTTTTTTTAATAGCCACTTTCTTTTTTAACCGGTAATTTTTTTGATGGCCACATTCTTTTACTGGCTATTTTTTTTTTACTTGTCTTTTTTATGGGCCAATTATTTTTTGGTCGGCCACTTTTTTTTAATGGCCACTCTTTTTTAACCGGTCACTTTTTTAGATGGCCATTTACCTTTTTTACTGGCCAATTATTTTTCACTTTTATGACCACTTTTTTTTTTACCAGTCAAATTTTTTCTTTAATGGCCATTATTTTTTAGCCAGTCACTTTGTTTGATGGCCACTTATCTTTTTAATGGCAACGTTTTAACTGGTCATTTTTTTGATGGCCATATTCTTTTACTGGCCAATTTCTTAACTTTTTTACGACCACTTTTTTTTACCAGTCAATTTTTTCTTTAATGGCCACTCTTTTTTAACCAGTCACTTTTTTGATGGCCACTTATCTTTTTTAATGGCCACTTCTTTTTTTACCGGTAATTTTTTTTGATGGCCACATTCTTTCACTGGCCATTTTTTTTACTGGTCTTTTTAATGGGCCAATTATTACTTGGCCGGCCAATATTTTTTAATGGCCACTCTTTTTTTACCGGTCACTTTTTTAGATGGCCATTTACCTTTTTTACCAGCCAATTTTTTTCACTTTTATGACCACTTTTTTTTACCAGTCATTTTGTTCTTTAATGGCCATTCTTTTTTACCCAGTCACTTTTTTATGACCAATTTTTTTCTATACCAGTCAATTTTTTCATTAATGGCCACTTTTTTTAACCAAGCACCTTTTTTGATGGCCACTTATCCTTTTTAATGATTTTTTTTACTGGTAATTTTTTTTGATTTCCACATTCTTTTACTGGCCAATGTTTTTTGAATGGTCTTTTTTATGGGCCAATTATTACTTGATCGACCACTTTTTTTAATGGCCACTCTTTTTTAACCAGTCACTTTTTTTGATGGCCACTTTTTCTTTAATGGCCACTTTTTTTAACCAGGAATGTTTTTTGGCCAATTTTTTTTGACTGGTCTTTTTTAATGGGCCAATTACTTTTTGGTCAGCCACTTTTTTAATGGCCACTCCTTTTTTAACCGGTCACTTTTTTAGATGGCCATTTACCTTTTTTACCGGCCAATTTTTTTCACTTTTATGACCACTTTTTTTACCAGTCAATTTTTTCTTTAAAGGCCACTCTTTTTTAACCAGTCACTTTTTTGATGGCCACTTATCTTTTTTAATGACCACTTTTTTTAACCGGTAATTTTTTTTTGATGGCCACATTCTTTTACTGGCCAATTTTTCTTGACTGATCTTTTTAATGGGCCAATTATTTTTTGGTCGGCCACTTTTTTTAATGGCTACTCCTTTTTTAACCAGTCACTTTTTAGATGGCCCTTTACCTTTTTTACTGGCCAATTTTTTTCACTTTTATGACCACTTTTTTTTAACAGTCAATTTTTTATTTAATGGCAACTCTTTTTAAACCAGTCGCTTTTTTGATGGCCACTTTTGTTTAATGGCCACCTTTTTTAACGGGTATTTTTTTTGATGGCCACATTCTTTAACTGGACAATTTTTTTTGACAGGTCTTTTTTTATGGGCCAATAATTTTTTGGTCGGCCACTTTTTTTTAATGGACACTTTTTTAACCGGTCACTTTTTTATATGGCCATTTAGCTCTTTTACCAGCCAATTTTTTCACTTTTTATGACCACTTTTTTTTACCAGTCAATTTTTTCTTTAATGGCCACTCTTTTTTAACCAGTCACTTTTTTTTGATGGCCACTTTTTTTTAATGGGCACTTTTTTTATCCGGTAATTTTTTTTGATGGCCACATTCTTTAACTGGCCAATTTTCTTTGACTGGTCTTTTTTATGGGCCAATTATTACTTGGTCAGCCACTTTTTTTTAATGGTCACTCTTTTTTTACCGGTCACTTTTTTAGATGGCCATTTACCTTTTTTACCGGCCAATTTTTTTCACTTTTATGACCACTTTTTTTTACCAGTCATTTTTTTCTTTAATGGCCATTCTTTTTTACCCAGTCACTTTTTTTGATGGCCACTTATCTTTTTTAACGGCTATTCTTTTTTTACCGGTAATTTTTTTTAATTTCCACATTCTTTTACTGGCCATTTTTTTGACTGGTCTTTTTTTACGGGCCAATAATTTTTTGGTCGGCCACTTTTTTTTAATGGACACTTTTTTAACCGGTCACTTTTTTATATGGCCATTTAGCTCTTTTACCAGCCAATTTTTTCACTTTTTATGACCACTTTTTTTTACCAGTCAATTTTTTCTTTAATGGCCACTCTTTTTTAACCAGTCACTTTTTTTTGATGGCCACTTTTTTTTTAATGGGCACTTTTTTTATCCGGTAATTTTTTTTGATGGCCACATTCTTTAACTGGCCAATTTTTTTTGACTGGTCTTTTTTATGGGCCAATTATTACTTGGTCAGCCACTTTTTTTTAATGGTCACTCTTTTTTTACCGGTCACTTTTTTAGATGGCCATTTACCTTTTTTACCGGCCAATTTTTTTCACTTTTATGACCACTTTTTTTTACCAGTCATTTTTTTCTTTAATGGCCATTCTTTTTTACCCAGTCACTTTTTTTGATGGCCACTTATCTTTTTTAACGGCTATTCTTTTTTTACCGGGAATTTTTTTTTATTTCCACATTCTTTTACTGGCCATTTTTTTGACTGGTCTTTTTTATGGGCCAATTATTACTTGGTTGGCCACTTTTTTTTAATGGCCACTCTATTTTTTACCGGTCACTTTTTTAGATGGCCATTTACCTTTTTTACCGGCCAATTTTTTTCACTTTTAAGACTTTTTTTTACCAGTCAATTTTTTCTTCAATTGGTTTAACATGTAGGCTTTTTGTGACCAGTATTATTCATAATAAAGGTTTTTGGGTTAGATCATGTTGTCGTAACCCTCCACCACCCGACACGGCCAATCAGCAAAAAAAGTGTCACGTTGACAAAAGACAATTAGTTCACTACTTTAGCCCACCAGTGTGTTGAAGAGTGAATCCACAACATTTACAGTTTGAATACGACGTTTCGCTGGTAATTACATCCAGCATCATCGGGAAATTCGCCAGAATGGTAAAGCCCTCACTTGCTCCTGGTTTTAAATAGAGCAGCAGGTTGACGTCATCATTTAACTCATTCAGGTGCAGTAATTCTATAATTGATTAGTAATCAGTCAATGGTTATGATTAGTAATGAGTTGTAATGTGTGTTATTGTGAATATACGCTACGTTAGTAATCCGATAATTAGTATGTGTTTCCCTTATGAGGAATTGTAATATGTATTATTTAATAATACGCTTAAAAGCCGTACAAAGCCTATAGCTCTCAGCCCGATTAAAGTTATTTCTATTTCTTTCAATTTCAATGGATTCTCTAATTAATCTTTGCCAGTCATAATTAGTATTAAACAACACTTCAACGTTATCAAAATAAATTGAGTGTCCTTGTTGACAAGCATGTTCTGCCACTGCCGACAGTTGTGTTTGAGATAATTTAATATTTCTTTGGTGTTCTTTCAGTCTTATGCTGATGTTGCATCCCGTCTGTCCAATATAGCATCTGCCACAAAAGCAATTAATCTGATATACACCTTCTGTTGATAATTTAGGTAATTCGTCTTTAGTGCAAGATACTTTAATGGCCACTCTTTTTTAACCAGTCACTTTTTTAGATGGCCACTTTTTTTTAATAGCCACTTTCTTTTTTAACCGGTAATTTTTTTGATGGCCACATTGTTTTACTGGCTAATTTTTTTTTACTTGTCTTTTTTATGGGCCAATTATTTTTTGGTCGGCCACTTTTTTTTAATGGCCACTCTTTTTTAACCGGTCACTTTTTTAGATGGCCATTTACCTTTTTTACTGGCCAATTATTTTTCACTTTTATGACCACTTTTTTTTTTACCAGTCAAATTTTTTCTTTAATGGCCATTATTTTTTAGCCAGTCACTTTGTTTGATGGCCACTTATCTTTTTAATGGCAACTTTTTAACTGGTCATTTTTTTGATGGCCATATTCTTTTACTGGCCAATTTCTTAACTTTTTTACGACCACTTTTTTTTACCAGTCAATTTTTTCTTTAATGGCCACTCTTTTTTAACCAGTCACTTTTTTGATGGCCACTTATCTTTTTTAATGGCCACTTCTTTTTTTACCGGTAATTTTTTTTGATGGCCACATTCTTTCACTGGCCATTTTTTTTACTGGTCTTTTTAATGGGCCAATTATTACTTGGCCGGCCAATATTTTTTAATGGCCACTCTTTTTTTACCGGTCACTTTTTTAGATGGCCATTTACCTTTTTTACCAGCCAATTTTTTTCACTTTTATGACCACTTTTTTTTACCAGTCATTTTGTTCTTTAATGGCCATTCTTTTTTACCCAGTCACTTTTTTTATGACCAATTTTTTTCTATACCAGTCAATTTTTTCATTAATGGCCACTTTTTTTAACCAAGCACCTTTTTTGATGGCCACTTATCCTTTTTAATGATTTTTTTTACTGGTAATTTTTTTTGATTTCCACATTCTTTTACTGGCCAATGTTTTTTGACTGGTCTTTTTTAATGGGCCAATTACTTTTTGGTCAGCCACTTTTTTAATGGCCACTCCTTTTTTAACCGGTCACTTTTTTAGATGGCCATTTACCTTTTTTACCGGCCAATTTTTTTCACTTTTATGACCACTTTTTTTACCAGTCAATTTTTTCTTTAAAGGCCACTCTTTTTTAACCAGTCACTTTTTTGATGGCCACTTATCTTTTTTAATGACCACTTTTTTTATCCGGTAATTTTTTTTGATGGCCACATTCTTTTACTGGCCAATTTTTCTTGACTGATCTTTTTAATGGGCCAATTATTTTTTGGTCGGCCACTTTTTTTTAATGGCCACTCTTTTTTAACCGGTCACTTTTTTAGATGGCCATTTACCTTTTTTACTGGCCAATTATTTTTCACTTTTATGACCACTTTTTTTTTTACCAGTCAAATTTTTTCTTTAATGGCCATTATTTTTTAGCCAGTCACTTTGTTTGATGGCCACTTATCTTTTTAATGGCAACTTTTTAACTGGTCATTTTTTTGATGGCCATATTCTTTTACTGGCCAATTTCTTAACTTTTTTACGACCACTTTTTTTTACCAGTCAATTTTTTCTTTAATGGCCACTCTTTTTTAACCAGTCACTTTTTTGATGGCCACTTATCTTTTTTAATGGCCACTTCTTTTTTTACCGGTAATTTTTTTTGATGGCCACATTCTTTCACTGGCCATTTTTTTTACTGGTCTTTTTAATGGGCCAATTATTACTTGGCCGGCCAATATTTTTTAATGGCCACTCTTTTTTTACCGGTCACTTTTTTAGATGGCCATTTACCTTTTTTACCAGCCAATTTTTTTCACTTTTATGACCACTTTTTTTTACCAGTCATTTTGTTCTTTAATGGCCATTCTTTTTTACCCAGTCACTTTTTTATGACCAATTTTTTTCTATACCAGTCAATTTTTTCATTAATGGCCACTTTTTTTAACCAAGCACCTTTTTTGATGGCCACTTATCCTTTTTAATGATTTTTTTTACTGGTAATTTTTTTTGATTTCCACATTCTTTTACTGGCCAATGTTTTTTGAATGGTCTTTTTTATGGGCCAATTATTACTTGATCGACCACTTTTTTTAATGGCCACTCTTTTTTAACCAGTCACTTTTTTTGATGGCCACTTTTTCTTTAATGGCCACTTTTTTTAACCAGGAATGTTTTTTGATGGCCACATTCTTTTACTGGCCAATTTTTTTTGACTGGTCTTTTTTAATGGGCCAATTACTTTTTGGTCAGCCACTTTTTTAATGGCCACTCCTTTTTTAACCGGTCACTTTTTTAGATGGCCATTTACCTTTTTTACCGGCCAATTTTTTTCACTTTTATGACCACTTTTTTTACCAGTCAATTTTTTCTTTAAAGGCCACTCTTTTTTAACCAGTCACTTTTTTGATGGCCACTTATCTTTTTTAATGACCACTTTTTTTAACCGGTAATTTTTTTTTGATGGCCACATTCTTTTACTGGCCAATTTTTCTTGACTGATCTTTTTAATGGGCCAATTATTTTTTGGTCGGCCACTTTTTTTAATGGCTACTCCTTTTTTAACCAGTCACTTTTTAGATGGCCCTTTACCTTTTTTACTGGCCAATTTTTTTCACTTTTATGACCACTTTTTTTTAACAGTCAATTTTTTATTTAATGGCAACTCTTTTTAAACCAGTCGCTTTTTTTGATGGCCACTTTTGTTTAATGGCCACCTTTTTTAACGGGTATTTTTTTTGATGGCCACATTCTTTAACTGGACAATTTTTTTTGACAGGTCTTTTTTTATGGGCCAATAATTTTTTGGTCGGCCACTTTTTTTTAATGGACACTTTTTTAACCGGTCACTTTTTTATATGGCCATTTAGCTCTTTTACCAGCCAATTTTTTCACTTTTTATGACCACTTTTTTTTACCAGTCAATTTTTTCTTTAATGGCCACTCTTTTTTAACCAGTCACTTTTTTTTGATGGCCACTTTTTTTTAATGGGCACTTTTTTTATCCGGTAATTTTTTTTGATGGCCACATTCTTTAACTGGCCAATTTTCTTTGACTGGTCTTTTTTATGGGCCAATTATTACTTGGTCAGCCACTTTTTTTTAATGGTCACTCTTTTTTTACCGGTCACTTTTTTAGATGGCCATTTACCTTTTTTACCGGCCAATTTTTTTCACTTTTATGACCACTTTTTTTTACCAGTCATTTTTTTCTTTAATGGCCATTCTTTTTTACCCAGTCACTTTTTTTGATGGCCACTTATCTTTTTTAACGGCTATTCTTTTTTTACCGGTAATTTTTTTTAATTTCCACATTCTTTTACTGGCCATTTTTTTGACTGGTCTTTTTTTACGGGCCAATAATTTTTTGGTCGGCCACTTTTTTTTAATGGACACTTTTTTAACCGGTCACTTTTTTATATGGCCATTTAGCTCTTTTACCAGCCAATTTTTTCACTTTTTATGACCACTTTTTTTTACCAGTCAATTTTTTCTTTAATGGCCACTCTTTTTTAACCAGTCACTTTTTTTTGATGGCCACTTTTTTTTTAATGGGCACTTTTTTTATCCGGTAATTTTTTTTGATGGCCACATTCTTTAACTGGCCAATTTTTTTTGACTGGTCTTTTTTATGGGCCAATTATTACTTGGTCAGCCACTTTTTTTTAATGGTCACTCTTTTTTTACCGGTCACTTTTTTAGATGGCCATTTACCTTTTTTACCGGCCAATTTTTTTCACTTTTATGACCACTTTTTTTTACCAGTCATTTTTTTCTTTAATGGCCA
The DNA here is from genome assembly GCF_048934315.1 of Petromyzon marinus. Lineage (NCBI taxonomy): Eukaryota > Metazoa > Chordata > Hyperoartia > Petromyzontiformes > Petromyzontidae > Petromyzon > Petromyzon marinus. The sequence continues at coordinate 310,928 of NC_133715.1, read as the reverse complement.
TTCTTTTTTACCCAGTCACTTTTTTTGATGGCCACTTATCTTTTTTAACGGCTATTCTTTTTTTACCGGGAATTTTTTTTTATTTCCACATTCTTTTACTGGCCATTTTTTTGACTGGTCTTTTTTATGGGCCAATTATTACTTGGTTGGCCACTTTTTTTTAATGGCCACTCTATTTTTTACCGGTCACTTTTTTAGATGGCCATTTACCTTTTTTACCGGCCAATTTTTTTCACTTTTAAGACTTTTTTTTACCAGTCAATTTTTTCTTCAATTGGTTTAACATGTAGGCTTTTTGTGACCAGTATTATTCATAATAAAGGTTTTTGGGTTAGATCATGTTGTCGTAACCCTCCACCACCCGACACGGCCAATCAGCAAAAAAAGTGTCACGTTGACAAAAGACAATTAGTTCACTACTTTAGCCCACCAGTGTGTTGAAGAGTGAATCCACAACATTTACAGTTTGAATACGACGTTTCGCTGGTAATTACATCCAGCATCATCGGGAAATTCGCCAGAATGGTAAAGCCCTCACTTGCTCCTGGTTTTAAATAGAGCAGCAGGTTGACGTCATCATTTAACTCATTCAGGTGCAGTAATTCTATAATTGATTAGTAATCAGTCAATGGTTATGATTAGTAATGAGTTGTAATGTGTGTTATTGTGAATATACGCTACGTTAGTAATCCGATAATTAGTATGTGTTTCCCTTATGAGGAATTGTAATATGTATTATTTAATAATACGCTTAAAAGCCGTACAAAGCCTATAGCTCTCAGCCCGATTAAAGTTATTTCTATTTCTTTCAATTTCAATGGATTCTCTAATTAATCTTTGCCAGTCATAATTAGTATTAAACAACACTTCAACGTTATCAAAATAAATTGAGTGTCCTTGTTGACAAGCATGTTCTGCCACTGCCGACAGTTGTGTTTGAGATAATTTAATATTTCTTTGGTGTTCTTTCAGTCTTATGCTGATGTTGCATCCCGTCTGTCCAATATAGCATCTGCCACAAAAGCAATTAATCTGATATACACCTTCTGTTGATAATTTAGGTAATTCGTCTTTAGTGCAAGATACTTTAATGGCCACTCTTTTTTAACCAGTCACTTTTTTAGATGGCCACTTTTTTTTAATAGCCACTTTCTTTTTTAACCGGTAATTTTTTTGATGGCCACATTGTTTTACTGGCTAATTTTTTTTTACTTGTCTTTTTTATGGGCCAATTATTTTTTGGTCGGCCACTTTTTTTTAATGGCCACTCTTTTTTAACCGGTCACTTTTTTAGATGGCCATTTACCTTTTTTACTGGCCAATTATTTTTCACTTTTATGACCACTTTTTTTTTTACCAGTCAAATTTTTTCTTTAATGGCCATTATTTTTTAGCCAGTCACTTTGTTTGATGGCCACTTATCTTTTTAATGGCAACTTTTTAACTGGTCATTTTTTTGATGGCCATATTCTTTTACTGGCCAATTTCTTAACTTTTTTACGACCACTTTTTTTTACCAGTCAATTTTTTCTTTAATGGCCACTCTTTTTTAACCAGTCACTTTTTTGATGGCCACTTATCTTTTTTAATGGCCACTTCTTTTTTTACCGGTAATTTTTTTTGATGGCCACATTCTTTCACTGGCCATTTTTTTTACTGGTCTTTTTAATGGGCCAATTATTACTTGGCCGGCCAATATTTTTTAATGGCCACTCTTTTTTTACCGGTCACTTTTTTAGATGGCCATTTACCTTTTTTACCAGCCAATTTTTTTCACTTTTATGACCACTTTTTTTTACCAGTCATTTTGTTCTTTAATGGCCATTCTTTTTTACCCAGTCACTTTTTTTATGACCAATTTTTTTCTATACCAGTCAATTTTTTCATTAATGGCCACTTTTTTTAACCAAGCACCTTTTTTGATGGCCACTTATCCTTTTTAATGATTTTTTTTACTGGTAATTTTTTTTGATTTCCACATTCTTTTACTGGCCAATGTTTTTTGACTGGTCTTTTTTAATGGGCCAATTACTTTTTGGTCAGCCACTTTTTTAATGGCCACTCCTTTTTTAACCGGTCACTTTTTTAGATGGCCATTTACCTTTTTTACCGGCCAATTTTTTTCACTTTTATGACCACTTTTTTTACCAGTCAATTTTTTCTTTAAAGGCCACTCTTTTTTAACCAGTCACTTTTTTGATGGCCACTTATCTTTTTTAATGACCACTTTTTTTATCCGGTAATTTTTTTTGATGGCCACATTCTTTTACTGGCCAATTTTTCTTGACTGATCTTTTTAATGGGCCAATTATTTTTTGGTCGGCCACTTTTTTTTAATGGCCACTCTTTTTTAACCGGTCACTTTTTTAGATGGCCATTTACCTTTTTTACTGGCCAATTATTTTTCACTTTTATGACCACTTTTTTTTTTACCAGTCAAATTTTTTCTTTAATGGCCATTATTTTTTAGCCAGTCACTTTGTTTGATGGCCACTTATCTTTTTAATGGCAACTTTTTAACTGGTCATTTTTTTGATGGCCATATTCTTTTACTGGCCAATTTCTTAACTTTTTTACGACCACTTTTTTTTACCAGTCAATTTTTTCTTTAATGGCCACTCTTTTTTAACCAGTCACTTTTTTGATGGCCACTTATCTTTTTTAATGGCCACTTCTTTTTTTACCGGTAATTTTTTTTGATGGCCACATTCTTTCACTGGCCATTTTTTTTACTGGTCTTTTTAATGGGCCAATTATTACTTGGCCGGCCAATATTTTTTAATGGCCACTCTTTTTTTACCGGTCACTTTTTTAGATGGCCATTTACCTTTTTTACCAGCCAATTTTTTTCACTTTTATGACCACTTTTTTTTACCAGTCATTTTGTTCTTTAATGGCCATTCTTTTTTACCCAGTCACTTTTTTTATGACCAATTTTTTTCTATACCAGTCAATTTTTTCATTAATGGCCACTTTTTTTAACCAAGCACCTTTTTTGATGGCCACTTATCCTTTTTAATGATTTTTTTACTGGTAATTTTTTTTGATTTCCACATTCTTTTACTGGCCAATGTTTTTTGACTGGTCTTTTTTAATGGGCCAATTACTTTTTGGTCAGCCACTTTTTTAATGGCCACTCCTTTTTTAACCGGTCACTTTTTTAGATGGCCATTTACCTTTTTTACCGGCCAATTTTTTTCACTTTTATGACCACTTTTTTTACCAGTCAATTTTTTCTTTAAAGGCCACTCTTTTTTAACCAGTCACTTTTTTGATGGCCACTTATCTTTTTTAATGACCACTTTTTTTAACCGGTAATTTTTTTGATGGCCACATTCTTTTACTGGCCAATTTTTTTGACTGGTCTTTTTTTATGGGCCAATTATTTTTTGGTCGGCCACTTTTTTTAATGGCCACTCTTTTTTAACCGGTCACTTTTTTAGATGGCCATTTACCTTTTTTACAGGCCAATTTTTTTCACTTTTTTTATGACCACTCCTTTTTTTTATCAGTCAATTTTTTCTTTAATGGCCACTCTTTTTTAACCGGTCACTTTTTTAGATGGCCATTTACCTTTTTTACCGGCCAATTTTTTCACTTTTTTTATGACCACTCCTTTTTTTATCAGACAATTTTTTCTTTAATTGGTTTAACACGTAGGCTTTCGCGACCAATATTATTCATAATAAAGGTTTTGGGTTAGATCGTGTTATTTATAAATGTGTCGTAACCCTCCACCACCCGACACGTCCAATCAGCAAAAAAAGTGTCACGTTGACAAAAGACAATTAGTTCACTACTTGAGCCCACCGGTGTGTTGAAGAGTGAATCCACAACATTTACAGTTTGAATACGACGTTTTGCTGGTAATTACATCCAGCATCATCGGGCAATTCGCCAGAAAAGTAAAGCCCTCACTTGCTCCTGGTCTTAAATAGAGCAGCAGGGTGACGTCATCATTTAACTAATTTCAGGTGCAGTGATTTGAGGCGGAGGGGGGGTATTGTAATTATATAATCGATTAGTAATCAGTCAATGGTTATGATTAGTAATGAGTTGTAATATGTATTATTGTGAATATACGCTACATTAGTAATCCGATAATTAGTATGTGTTTCCCTTATAAGGAATTGTAATATGTATTATTTAATAATACACTTAAAAGCCGCACAAAGCCTTTAGCTATCAGCCCGATTAAAGTTATTTCTATTTCTCTCAATTTCAATGGATTCACTAATTAATCTTTGCCAGCAATAATTAGTATTATACAACACTTCAACGTTATCAAAATCAATTGAGTGTCCTTGTTGACAAGCATGTTCTGCCACTGCCGACCGTTGTGTTTGAGATAATTTAATATTTCTTTGGTGTTCTTTCAGTCTTATGCTGATTTTACGTCCCGTCTGTCCAATATAGCATCTGCCACAAAAGCAATTAATCTGATATACACCTTCTGTTGATAATTTAGGTAATTCGTCTTTAGTGCAAGATACTTTAATGACCAATCTTTTTTAACCAGTCACTTTTTTAGATGGCCACTTTTTTTTAATAGCCACTTTCTTTTTTAACCGGTAATTTTTTTTGATGGCCACATTCTTTTACTGGCTAATTTTTTTTTACTTGTCTTTTTTTATGGGCCAATCATTTTTTGGTTGGCCACTTTTTTTTAATGGCCAATCTTTTTTAACCGGTCACCTTTCTAGATGGCCATTTACCTTTTTTACTGGCCAATTATTTTCACTTTTATGAACACTTTTTTTTACAAGTCAATTTTTTTCTTAAATGGCCATTATTTCTTTAACCAGTCACTTTTTTTGATGGCCACTTATCTTTTTTACGGGCCAATTTTTTGTAGTCACTTTTTTTAATGGGCATTTTTTTTAACCGGTCACTTTTTTTGATGGCCATTTATCTTTTTTACTGGCCAATTTTTTTTGACTGGTCTTTTTTTACGGGCCAATTATTTTTTGGTAGACCACTGTTTTTTTAATGGCCACTATTTTTTAACCGGTCACTTTTTTGGATGGCCATTCATCTTTTTGACCGGCCAATTTTTTTTCGACGGGTCTTTTTTTTATGGGCCAATTCATTTTTGATCGGCCACTATTTTTTTAATGGCCACTCTTTTTTAACCGGTCACTTTTTTTGATGGCCATTTATCTTTTTTCCCTGCCAATTTTTTTCACTTTTTTCATGACCATTTTTTTTTTACCAGTCAAATTTTTTCTTTAATGGCCACTCTTTTTTAATCAGTCACTTTTATTGATGGCCAATTATCTTTTTTACTGGCCAATTTTTTCAGTTTGACTTTTTTTACCATTTTGAATAAAAGCTTTCGTGACTGCAGGGATTCATATTCTTGGTTCTTTCGGTAAAGTCACGTAGAAGGGAATTTAATTGCTTTATATTTCTATTCTTTTATTTTTTTTACCTGTCAAATTTTTTTATGGCCACTCATCTTTTTTAATGGCCAATTCTTTTAATGGTCTCTTTTTTTACGGGCCACCTACCTCTTCCGCCTCCTCCTCCTCCGCCTCCGCCTCCTCCTCTGCCTCCTCCGCCTCCTCCTCCGCCTCCTCCGCCTCCTCCTCCGCCTCCTCCGCCTCCTCCGCCTCCTCCTCCGCCTCCTCCGCCTCCTCCGCCTCACTGTGTGGTGGCCAATACATTTTTTTACTGACCAATTTTGATTGAGTGGTCTTTCCTTTTTTACGGGCCAATTTTTTGTAGTCACTTTTTTTAATGGGCAATTTTTTTAACCGGTCACTTTTTTTGATGGCCATTTATCTTTTTTACTGGCCAATTTTTTTTGACTGGTCTTTTTTTATGGGCCAATTATTTTTTGGTAGACCACTGTTTTTTTAATGGCCACTCTTTTTTAACCGGTCACTTTTTTTGATGGCCATTTATCTTTTTTATCCGCCAATTTTTTTCACTTTTTTTACAACCATTTTTTTTACCAGTCAAATTTTTTCTTTAATGGCCACTCTTTTTTAACCGGTCACTTTTTTGGATGGCCATTCATCTTTTTTACCGGCCAATTTTTTTTCGACGGGTCTTTTTTTTTATGGGCCAATTCATTTTTGATCGGCCACTATTTTTTTAATGGCAACTCTTTTTTAACTGGTCACTTTTTTTGATGGCCATTTATCTTTTTTCCCGGCCAATTTTTTCACTTTTTTCATGACCATTTTTTTTTTACCAGTCAAATTTTTTCTTTAATGGCCACTCTTTTTTAATCAGTCACTTTTATTGATGGCCAATTATCTTTTTTACTGGCCAATTTTTTCAGCTTGACTTTTTTTACCATTTTGAATAAAAGCTTTCGTGACTGTAGGGATTCATATTCTTGGTTCTTTCGGTAAAGTCACGTAGAAGGGAATTTAATTGCTTTATATTTCTATTCTTTTATTTTTTTTACCTGTCAAATTTTTTTATGGCCACTCATCTTTTTTAATGGCCAATTCTTTTACTGGTCTCTTTTTTTACGGGCCACCTACCTCTTCCGCCTCCTCCTCCTCCGCCTCCGCCTCCTCCTCTGCCTCCTCCGCCTCCTCCTCCGCCTCCTCCTCCGCCTCCTCCGCCTCCTCCTCCGCCTCCTCCGCCTCCTCCGCCTCACTGTGTGGTGGCCAATACATTTTTTTACTGACCAATTTTGTTTGACTGGTCTTTCCTTTTTTACGGGCCAATTTTTTGTAGTCACTTTTTTTAATGGGCAATTTTTTTAACCGGTCACTTTTTTTGATGGCCATTTATCTTTTTTACTGGCCAATTTTTTTTGACTGGTCTTTTTTTACGGGCCAATTATTTTTTGGTAGACCACTGTTTTTTTAATGGCCACTCTTTTTTAACCGGTCACTTTTTTTGATGGCCATTTATCTTTTTTATCCGCCAATTTTTTTCACTTTTTTTACGACCATTTTTTTTACCAGTCAAATTTTTTCTTTAATGACCACTCTTTTTTAACCGGTCACTTTTTTGGATGGCCATTCATCTTTTTTACCGGCCAATTTTTTTTCGACGGGTCTTTTTTTTTATGGGCCAATTCATTTTTGATCGGCCACTATTTTTTTAATGGCAACTCTTTTTTAACTGGTCACTTTTTTTGATGGCCATTTATCTTTTTTCCCTGCCAATTTTTTCACTTTTTTCATGACCATTTTTTTTTTTTACCAGTCAAATTTTTTCTTTAATGGCCACTCTTTTTTAATCAGTCACTTTTATTGATGGCCAATTATCTTTTTTACTGGCCAATTTTTTCAGTTTGACTTTTTTACCATTTTGAATAAAAGCTTTCGTGACTGCAGGGATTCATATTCTTGGTTCTTTCGGTAAAGTCACGTAGAAGGGAATTTCATTGCTTTATATTTCTATTCTTTTATTTTTTTTACCTGTCAAATTTTTTTATGGCCACTCATCTTTTTTAATGGCCAATTCTTTTACTGGTCTCTTTTTTTACGGGCCACCTACCTCTTCCGCCTCCTCCTCCTCCGCCTCCGCCTCCTCCTCTGCCTCCTCCGCCTCCTCCTCCGCCTCCTCCTCCGCCTCCTCCGCCTCCTCCTCCGCCTCCTCCGCCTCCTCCGCCTCACTGTGTGGTGGCCAATACATTTTTTTACTGACCAATTTTGTTTGACTGGTCTTTCCTTTTTTACGGGCCAATTTTTTGTAGTCACTTTTTTTAATGGGCAATTTTTTTAACCGGTCACTTTTTTTGATGGCCATTTATCTTTTTTACTGGCCAATTTTTTTTGACTGGTCTTTTTTTACGGGCCAATTATTTTTTGGTAGACCACTGTTTTTTTAATGGCCACTCTTTTTTAACCGGTCACTTTTTTTGATGGCCATTTATCTTTTTTATCCGCCAATTTTTTTCACTTTTTTTACGACCATTTTTTTTACCAGTCAAATTTTTTCTTTAATGACCACTCTTTTTTAACCGGTCACTTTTTTGGATGGCCATTCATCTTTTTTACCGGCCAATTTTTTTTCGACGGGTCTTTTTTTTTATGGGCCAATTCATTTTTGATCGGCCACTATTTTTTTAATGGCAACTCTTTTTTAACTGGTCACTTTTTTTGATGGCCATTTATCTTTTTTCCCTGCCAATTTTTTCACTTTTTTCATGACCATTTTTTTTTTTTACCAGTCAAATTTTTTCTTTAATGGCCACTCTTTTTTAATCAGTCACTTTTATTGATGGCCAATTATCTTTTTTACTGGCCAATTTTTTCAGTTTGACTTTTTTACCATTTTGAATAAAAGCTTTCGTGACTGCAGGGATTCATATTCTTGGTTCTTTCGGTAAAGTCACGTAGAAGGGAATTTCATTGCTTTATATTTCTATTCTTTTATTTTTTTTACCTGTCAAATTTTTTTATGGCCACTCATCTTTTTTAATGGCCAATTCTTTTACTGGTCTCTTTTTTTACGGGCCACCTACCTCTTCCGCCTCCTCCTCCGCCTCCCCCTCTGCCTCCTCCGCCTCCTCCTCCGCGTCCTCCTCCGCCTCCTCCGCCTCCTCCGCCTCACTGTGTGATGGCCAATACATTTTTTTACTGACCAATTTTGTTTGACTGGTCTTTCCTTTTTTACGGGCCAATTTTTTGTAGTCACTTTTTTTAATGGGCAATTTTTTTAACCGGTCACTTTTTTTGATGGCCATTTATCTTTTTTACTGGCCAATTTTTTTTGACTGGTCTTTTTTTACGGGCCAATTATTTTTTGGTAGACCACTGTTTTTTTAATGGCCACTCTTTTTTAACCAGTCACTTTTTTTGATGGCCATTTATCTTTTTTATCCGCCAATTTTTTTCACTTTTTTTACGACCATTTTTTTTACCAGTCAAATTTTTTCTTTAATGGCCACTCTTTTTTAACCGGTCACTTTTTTGGATGGCCATTCATCTTTTTTACCGGCCAATTTTTTTTCGACGGGTCTTTTTTTTTATGGGCCAATTCATTTTTGATCGGCCACTATTTTTTTAATGGCAACTCTTTTTTAACTGGTCACTTTTTTGATGGCCATTTATCTTTTTTCCCGGCCAATTTTTTCACTTTTTTCATGACCATTTTTTTTACCAGTCGAATTTTTTTTTAATGGCCACTCCTTTTTAATCAGTCACTTTTTTTGATGGCCAATTATCTTTTTTACTGGCCAATTTTTTCAGTTTGACTTTTTTTACCATTTTGAATTAAAGCTTTCGTGACTGCAGGGATTCATTAACCGGTCACTGCAGGATTCATTAACCGGTCACTTTTTTGGATGGCCATTCATCTTTTTACCGGCCAATTTTTTTCGACCGGTCTTTTTTATATGGGCCAATTCATTTTTGATCGGCCACTATTTTTTTAATGGCCACTCTTTTTTAACCGGTCACTTTTTTTGATGGTCATTTATCTTTTTTCCCGGCCAATTTTTTTCACTTTTTTCATGACTATTTTGTTTTTACCAGTCAAATTTTTTCTTTAATGGCCACTCTTTTTTAACCAGTCACTTTTTTTGATGGCCAATTATCTTTTTTACTGGCCAATTTTTTCAGTTTGACTTTTTTTACCATTTTGAATAAAAGCTTTCGTGACTGCAGGGATTCATATCCTTGGTTCTTTCGGTAAAGTCATGTAGAAGGGAATTTAATTGTTTTATATTTCTATTATTATTTTTTTTACCAGTCAAATTTTTTCTTTAATGGCCACTCTTTTTTAATCAGTCACTTTTATTGATGGCCAATTATCTTTTTTACTGGCCAATTTTTTCAGTTTGACTTTTTTTACCATTTTGAATAAAAGCTTTCGTGACTGCAGGGATTCATATTCTTGGTTCTTTCGGTAAAGTCACGTAGAAGGGAATTTAATTGCTTTATATTTCTATTCTTTTATTTTTTTTACCTGTCAAATTTTTTTATGGCCACTCATCTTTTTTAATGGCCAATTCTTTTACTGGTCTCTTTTTTTACGGGCCACCTACCTCTTCCGCCTCCTCCTCCTCCGCCTCCGCCTCCTCCTCTGCCTCCTCCGCCTCCTCCTCCGCCTCCTCCTCCGCCTCCTCCGCCTCCTCCTCCGCCTCCTCCGCCTCCTCCGCCTCACTGTGTGGTGGCCAATACATTTTTTTACTGACCAATTTTGTTTGACTGGTCTTTCCTTTTTTACGGGCCAATTTTTTGTAGTCACTTTTTTTAATGGGCAATTTTTTTAACCGGTCACTTTTTTTGATGGCCATTTATCTTTTTTACTGGCCAATTTTTTTTGACTGGTCTTTTTTTTATGGGCCAATTCATTTTTGATCGGCCACTATTTTTTTAATGGCAACTCTTTTTTAACTGGTCACTTTTTTTGATGGCCATTTATCTTTTTTCCCGGCCAATTTTTTCACTTTTTCATGACCATTTTTTTTTTACCAGTCAAATTTTTTCTTTAATGGCCACTCTTTTTTAATCAGTCACTTTTATTGATGGCCAATTATCTTTTTTACTGGCCAATTTTTTCAGTTTGACTTTTTTACCATTTTGAATAAAAGCTTTCGTGACTGCAGGGATTCATATTCTTGGTTCTTTCGGTAAAGTCACGTAGAAGGGAATTTAATTGCTTTATATTTCTATTCTTTTATTTTTTTTACCTGTCAAATTTTTTTATGGCCACTCATCTTTTTTAATGGCCAATTCTTTTACTGGTCTCTTTTTTTACGGGCCACCTACCTCTTCCGCCTCCTCCTCCGCCTCCTCCTCTGCCTCCTCCGCCTCCTCCGCCTCCTCCTCCGCCTCCTCCGCCTCCTCCGCCTCACTGTGTGATGGCCAATACATTTTTTTACTGACCAATTTTGTTTGACTGGTCTTTCCTTTTTTACGGGCCAATTTTTTGTAGTCACTTTTTTTAATGGGCAATTTTTTTAACCGGTCACTTTTTTTGATGGCCATTTATCTTTTTTATCCGCCAATTTTTTTCACTTTTTTTACGACCATTTTTTTTACCAGTCAAATTTTTTCTTTAATGGCCACTCTTTTTTAACCGGTCACTTTTTTGGATGGCCATTCATCTTTTTTACCGGCCAATTTTTTTTCGACGGGTCTTTTTTTTTATGGGCCAATTCATTTTTGATCGGCCACTATTTTTTTAATGGCAACTCTTTTTTAACTGGTCACTTTTTTGATGGCCATTTATCTTTTTTCCCGGCCAATTTTTTCACTTTTTTCATGACCATTTTTTTTACCAGTCGAATTTTTTTTTAATGGCCACTCCTTTTTAATCAGTCACTTTTTTTGATGGCCAATTATCTTTTTTACTGGCCAATTTTTTCAGTTTGACTTTTTTTACCATTTTGAATTAAAGCTTTCGTGACTGCAGGGATTCATTAACCGGTCACTGCAGGATTCATTAACCGGTCACTTTTTTGGATGGCCATTCATCTTTTTACCGGCCAATTTTTTTCGACCGGTCTTTTTTATATGGGCCAATTCATTTTTGATCGGCCACTATTTTTTTAATGGCCACTCTTTTTTAACCGGTCACTTTTTTTGATGGTCATTTATCTTTTTTCCCGGCCAATTTTTTTTCACTTTTTTCATGACCATTTTGTTTTTACCAGTCAAATTTTTTCTTTAATGGCCACTCTTTTTTAACCAGTCACTTTTTTTGATGGCCAATTATCTTTTTTACTGGCCAATTTTTTCAGTTTGACTTTTTTTACCATTTTGAATAAAAGCTTTCGTGACTGCAGGGATTCATATCCTTGGTTCTTTCGGTAAAGTCATGTAGAAGGGAATTTAATTGTTTTATATTTCTATTATTATTTTTTTTACCAGTCAAATTTTTTCTTTAATGGCCACTCTTTTTTAATCAGTCACTTTTATTGATGGCCAATTATCTTTTTTACTGGCCAATTTTTTCAGTTTGACTTTTTTTACCATTTTGAATAAAAGCTTTCGTGACTGCAGGGATTCATATTCTTGGTTCTTTCGGTAAAGTCACGTAGAAGGGAATTTAATTGCTTTATATTTCTATTCTTTTATTTTTTTTACCTGTCAAATTTTTTTATGGCCACTCATCTTTTTTAATGGCCAATTCTTTTACTGGTCTCTTTTTTTACGGGCCACCTACCTCTTCCGCCTCCTCCTCCTCCGCCTCCGCCTCCTCCTATGCCTCCTCCGCCTCCTCCTCCGCCTCCTCCTCCGCCTCCTCCGCCTCCTCCTCCGCCTCCTCCGCCTCCTCCGCCTCACTGTGTGGTGGCCAATACATTTTTTTACTGACCAATTTTGTTTGACTGGTCTTTCCTTTTTTACGGGCCAATTTTTTGTAGTCACTTTTTTTAATGGGCAATTTTTTTAACCGGTCACTTTTTTTGATGGCCATTTATCTTTTTTACTGGCCAATTTTTTTTGACTGGTTTTTTTTTATGGGCCAATTCATTTTTGATCGGCCACTATTTTTTTATGGCAACTCTTTTTTAACTGGTCACTTTTTTTGATGGCCATTTATCTTTTTTCCCGGCCAATTTTTTCACTTTTTCATGACCATTTTTTTTTTACCAGTCAAATTTTTTCTTTAATGGCCACTCTTTTTTAATCAGTCACTTTTATTGATGGCCAATTATCTTTTTTACTGGCCAATTTTTTCAGTTTGACTTTTTTTACCATTTTGAATAAAAGCTTTCGTGACTGCAGGGATTCATATTCTTGGTTCTTTCGGTAAAGTCACGTAGAAGGGAATTTAATTGCTTTATATTTCTATTCTTTTATTTTTTTTACCTGTCAAATTTTTTTATGGCCACTCATCTTTTTTAATGGCCAATTCTTTTACTGGTCTCTTTTTTTACGGGCCACCTACCTCTTCCGCCTCCTCCTCCGCCTCCTCCTCTGCCTCCTCCGCCTCCTCCGCCTCCTCCGCCTCCTCCGCCTCACTGTGTGATGGCCAATACATTTTTTTACTGACCAATTTTGTTTGACTGGTCTTTTCTTTTTTACGGGCCAATTTTTTGTAGTCACTTTTTTTAATGGGCAATTTTTTTAACCGGTCACTTTTTTTGATGGCCATTTATCTTTTTTATCCGCCAATTTTTTTCACTTTTTTTACGACCATTTTTTTTACCAGTCAAATTTTTTCTTTAATGGCCACTCTTTTTTAACCGGTCACTTTTTTGGATGGCCATTCATCTTTTTTACCGGCCAATTTTTTTTCGACGGGTCTTTTTTTTTATGGGCCAATTCATTTTTGATCGGCCACTATTTTTTTAATGGCAACTCTTTTTTAACTGGTCACTTTTTTGATGGCCATTTATCTTTTTTCCCGGCCAATTTTTTCACTTTTTTCATGACCATTTTTTTTACCAGTCGAATTTTTTTTTTAATGGCCACTCCTTTTTAATCAGTCACTTTTTTTGATGGCCAATTATCTTTTTTACTGGCCAATTTTTTCAGTTTGACTTTTTTACCATTTTGAATAAAAGCTTTCGTGACTGCAGGGATTCATATTCTTGGTTCTTTCAGTAAAGTCACGTAGAAGGGAATTTAATTGCTTTATATTTCTATTCTTTTATTTTTTTTACCTGTCAAATTTTTTTATGGCCACTCATCTTTTTTAATGGCCAATTCTTTTACTGGTCTCTTTTTTTACGGGCCACCTACCTCTTCCGCCTCCTCCTCCGCCTCCTCCTCTGCCTCCTCCGCCTCCTCCGCCTCCTCCGCCTCCTCCGCCTCACTGTGTGATGGCCAATACCTTTTTTTACTGACCAATTTTGTTTGACTGGTCTTTTCTTTTTTACGGGCCAATTTTTTGTAGTCACTTTTTTTAATGGGCAATTTTTTTAACCGGTCACTTTTTTTGATGGCCATTTATCTTTTTTATCCGCCAATTTTTTTCACTTTTTTTATGACCATTTTTTTTACCAGTCAAATTTTTTCTTTAATGGCCACTCTTTTTTTACCGGTCACTTTTTTGGATGGCCATTCATCTTTTTTACCGGCCAATTTTTTTTCAACGGGTCTTTTTTTTTATGGGCCAATTCATTTTTGATCGGCCACTATTTTTTTAATGGCAACTCTTTTTTAACTGGTCACTTTTTTGATGGCCATTTATCTTTTTTCCCGGCCAATTTTTTCACTTTTTTCATGACCATTTTTTTTACCAGTCGAATTTTTTTTTTAATGGCCACTCCTTTTTAATCAGTCACTTTTTTTGATGGCCAATTATCTTTTTTACTGGCCAATTTTTTCAGTTTGACTTTTTTACCATTTTGAATTAAAGCTTTTGTGACTGCAGGGATTCATTAACCGGTCACTGCAGGATTCATTAACCGGTCACTTTTTTGGATGGCCATTCATCTTTTTACCGGCCAATTTTTTTCGACCGGTCTTTTTTATATGGGCCAATTCATTTTTGATCGGCCACTATTTTTTTAATGGCCACTCTTTTTTAACCGGTCACTTTTTTTGATGGTCATTTATCTTTTTTCCCGGCCAATTTTTTTCACTTTTTTCATGACCATTTTGTTTTTACCAGTCAAATTTTTTCTTTAATGGCCACTCTTTTTTAACCAGTCACTTTTTTTGATGGCCAATTATCTTTTTTACTGGCCAATTTTTTCAGTTTGACTTTTTTTACCATTTTGAATAAAAACTTTCGTGACTGCAGGGATTCATATCCTTGGTTCTTTCGGTAAAGTCATGTAGAAGGGAATTTAATTGTTTTATATTTCTATTATTATTTTTTTTTACCAGTCAAATTTTTTTATGGGCACTCATCTTTTTTTAATGGCCAATTCTTTTACTGGTCTCTTTTTTTACGGGCCAACTACCTCTTCCGCCTCCTCCTCCTCCGCCTCCTCCTCTGCCTCCTCCTCCTCCGCCTCCTCCTCCGCCTCCTCCTCCGCCTCCTCCTCCGCCTCCTCCTCCTCCGCCTCCTCCGCCTCCTCCGCCTCCTCCGCCTCACTGTGTGAATGCCAATACATTTTTTTACTGACCAATTTTGTTTGACTGGTCTTTCCTTTTTTACGGGCCAATTTTTTGTAGTCACTTTTTTTAATGGGCAATTTTTTTAACCGGTCACTTTTTTTGATGGCCATTTATCTTTTTTACTGGCCAATTTTTTTTGACTGGTCTTTTTTTATGGCCCAATTATTTTTTGGTAGACTGTTTTTTTAATGGCCACTCTTTTTTAACCGGTCACTTTTTTTGATGGCCATTTATCTTTTTCATCTGCCAATTTTTTCACTTTTTTTACGACCATTTTTTTTACCAGTCAAATTTTTTCTTTAATGGCCACTCTTTTTTAACCGGTCACTCTTTTTTGATGGCCAATTATCTTTTTTACTGGCCAACTTTTTCAGTTTGACTTTTTTTACCATTTTGAATTAAAGCTTTCGTGACTGCAGGGATTCATATTCTTGGTTCTTTCGGTAAAGTCACGTAGAAGGGAATTTAATTGCTTTATATTTCTATTCTTTTTTTTACCTGTCAAATTTTTTTATGGCCACTCATCTTTTTTTAATGGCCAATTCTTTTACTGGTCTCTTTTTTACGGGCCACCTACCTCTTCCGCCTCCTCCTCCTCCGCCTCCGCCTCCTCCTCTGCCTCCTCCTCCTCCGCCTCCTCCTCCGCCTCCTCCGCCTCCTCCTCCACCTCCTCCGCCTCACTGTGTGATGGCCAATACATTTTTTTACTGACCAATTTTGTTTGACTGGTCTTTCCTTTTTTACGGGCCAATTTTTTGTAGTCACTTTTTTTAATGGGCAATTTTTTTAACCGGTCACTTTTTTTGATGGCCATTTATCTTTTTTACTGGACAATTTTTTTGACTGGTCTTTTTTATATGGGCCAATTCATTTTTGATCGGCCACTATTTTTTTAATGACCACTCTTTTTTAACCGGTCACTTTTTTTGATGGCCATTTATTTTTTTTCCCGGCCAATTTTTTCACTTTTTTCATGACCATTTTTTTTACCAGTCAAATTTTTTCTTTAATGGCCACTCTTTTTTAATCAGTCACTTTTCTTGATGGCCAATTATCTTTTTTACTGGCCAATCTTTTCAGTTTGACTTTTTTACCATTTTGAATTAAAGCTTTCGTGACTGCAGGGATTCATTAACCGGTCACTGCAGGATTCATTAACCGGTCACTTTTTTGGATGGCCATTCATCTTTTTACCGGCCAATTTTTTTAACTTTTTTCATGACCATTTTTTTTTTACCAGTCAAATTTTTTCTTTAATGGCCACTCTTTTTTAACCGGTCACTTTTTTTGATGGCCATTTATCTTTTTTACCAGCCAATTTTTGTTCACTTTTTTCATTACCATTTTTTTTTACCAGTCAAATTTTTTCTTTAATGGCAACTTTTTTTTAACCAGTCACTTTTTTTGATGGCCAATTATCTTTTTTACTGGCCAATTTTTTCAGTTTGACTTTTTTAACATTTTGAACTAAAGCTTCCGTGACTGCAGGGATTCATATTCTGGTTCTTTCGGTAAAGTCACACAGAAGGGAATTTAATTGTTTTATATTTGTATTATTTTTTTTACCAGTCAAATTTTTTTATGGCGACTCATCTTTTTTTACTGGCCAATTCTTTTACTGGTCTCTTTTTTAACGGGCCACCTACCTCTTCCGACTCCTCCTCCTCCGCCTCCTCCTCCGCTTCCTCCTCCGCCTCCTCCTCCGCCTCCTCCTCCGCCTCCTCCGCCTCCTCCTCCACCTCCTCCTCCACCTCCTCCACCTCACTGTGTGATGGCCAATACACTTTTTTTACTGACCAATTTTGTTTGACTGGTCTTTCCTTTTTTACGGGCCAATTTTTTTTAGTCACTTTTTTTAATGGGCAATTTTTTTAACCGGTCACTTTTTTTGATGGCCATTTATCTTTTTTACTGGCCAATTTTTTTTGACTGGTCTTTTTTTACGGGCCAATTATTTTTTGGTAGACCACTGTTTTTTTAATGGCCACTCTTTTTTAACCAGTCACTTTTTTTGATGGCCATTTATCTTTTTTATCCGCCAATTTTTTTCACTTTTTTTATGACCATTTTTTTTACCAGTCAAATTTTTTCTTTAATGGCCACTCTTTTTTAACCGGTCACTTTTTTGGATGGCCATTCATCTTTTTTACCGGCCAATTTTTTTTCGACGGGTCTTTTTTTTTATGGGCCAATTCATTTTTGATCGGCCACTATTTTTTTAATGGCAACTCTTTTTTAACTGGTCACTTTTTTGATGGCCATTTATCTTTTTTCCCGGCCAATTTTTTCACTTTTTTCATGACCATTTTTTTTACCAGTCGAATTTTTTTTTAATGGCCACTCCTTTTTAATCAGTCACTTTTTTTGATGGCCAATTATCTTTTTTACTGGCCAATTTTTTCAGTTTGACTTTTTTTACCATTTTGAATTAAAGCTTTCGTGACTGCAGGGATTCATTAACCGGTCACTGCAGGATTCATTAACCGGTCACTTTTTTGGATGGCCATTCATCTTTTTACCGGCCAATTTTTTTCGACCGGTCTTTTTTATATGGGCCAATTCATTTTTGATCGGCCACTATTTTTTTAATGGCCACTCTTTTTTAACCGGTCACTTTTTTTGATGGTCATTTATCTTTTTTCCCGGCCAATTTTTTTCACTTTTTTCATGACTATTTTGTTTTTACCAGTCAAATTTTTTCTTTAATGGCCACTCTTTTTTAACCAGTCACTTTTTTTGATGGCCAATTATCTTTTTTACTGGCCAATTTTTTCAGTTTGACTTTTTTTACCATTTTGAATAAAAGCTTTCGTGACTGCAGGGATTCATATCCTTGGTTCTTTCGGTAAAGTCATGTAGAAGGGAATTTAATTGTTTTATATTTCTATTATTATTTTTTTTACCAGTCAAATTTTTTCTTTAATGGCCACTCTTTTTTAATCAGTCACTTTTATTGATGGCCAATTATCTTTTTTACTGGCCAATTTTTTCAGTTTGACTTTTTTTACCATTTTGAATAAAAGCTTTCGTGACTGCAGGGATTCATATTCTTGGTTCTTTCGGTAAAGTCACGTAGAAGGGAATTTAATTGCTTTATATTTCTATTCTTTTATTTTTTTTACCTGTCAAATTTTTTTATGGCCACTCATCTTTTTTAATGGCCAATTCTTTTACTGGTCTCTTTTTTTACGGGCCACCTACCTCTTCCGCCTCCTCCTCCTCCGCCTCCGCCTCCTCCTCTGCCTCCTCCGCCTCCTCCTCCGCCTCCTCCTCCGCCTCCTCCGCCTCCTCCTCCGCCTCCTCCGCCTCCTCCGCCTCACTGTGTGGTGGCTAATACATTTTTTTACTGACCAATTTTGTTTGACTGGTCTTTCCTTTTTTACGGGCCAATTTTTTGTAGTCACTTTTTTTAATGGGCAATTTTTTTAACCGGTCACTTTTTTTGATGGCCATTTATCTTTTTTACTGGCCAATTTTTTTTGACTGGTCTTTTTTTATGGCCCAATTATTTTTTGGTAGACTGTTTTTTTAATGGCCACTCTTTTTTAACCGGTCACTTTTTTTGATGGCCATTTATCTTTTTCATCTGCCAATTTTTTCACTTTTTTTACGACCATTTTTTTTACCAGTCAAATTTTTTCTTTAATGGCCACTCTTTTTTAACCGGTCACTCTTTTTTGATGGCCAATTATCTTTTTTACTGGCCAACTTTTTCAGTTTGACTTTTTTTACCATTTTGAATTAAAGCTTTCGTGACTGCAGGGATTCATATTCTTGGTTCTTTCGGTAAAGTCACGTAGAAGGGAATTTAATTGCTTTATATTTCTATTCTTTTTTTTACCTGTCAAATTTTTTTATGGCCACTCATCTTTTTTTAATGGCCAATTCTTTTACTGGTCTCTTTTTTACGGGCCACCTACCTCTTCCGCCTCCTCCTCCTCCGCCTCCGCCTCCTCCTCTGCCTCCTCCTCCTCCGCCTCCTCCTCCGCCTCCTCCGCCTCCTCCTCCACCTCCTCCGCCTCACTGTGTGATGGCCAATACATTTTTTTACTGACCAATTTTGTTTGACTGGTCTTTCCTTCTTTACGGGCCAATTTTTTGTAGT
The DNA here is from genome assembly GCF_048934315.1 of Petromyzon marinus. Classification (NCBI taxonomy): domain Eukaryota; kingdom Metazoa; phylum Chordata; class Hyperoartia; order Petromyzontiformes; family Petromyzontidae; genus Petromyzon; species Petromyzon marinus. The sequence continues at coordinate 291,887 of NC_133715.1, read as the reverse complement.
CACTTTTTTTAATGGGCAATTTTTTTAACCGGTCACTTTTTTTGATGGCCATTTATCTTTTTTACTGGACAATTTTTTTGACTGGTCTTTTTTATATGGGCCAATTCATTTTTGATCGGCCACTATTTTTTTAATGACCACTCTTTTTTAACCGGTCACTTTTTTTGATGGCCATTTATTTTTTTTCCCGACCAATTTTTTCACTTTTTTCATGACCATTTTTTTTACCAGTCAAATTTTTTCTTTAATGGCCACTCTTTTTTAATCAGTCACTTTTCTTGATGGCCAATTATCTTTTTTACTGGCCAATCTTTTCAGTTTGACTTTTTTTACCATTTTGAATTAAAGCTTTCGTGACTGCAGGGATTCATTAACCGGTCACTGCAGGATTCATTAACCGGTCACTTTTTTGGATGGCCATTCATCTTTTTACCGGCCAATTTTTTTCACTTTTTTCATGACCATTTTTTTTTTACCAGTCAAATTTTTTCTTTAATGGCCACTCTTTTTTAACCGGTCACTTTTTTTGATGGCCATTTATCTTTTTTACCAGCCAATTTTTGTTCACTTTTTTCATTACCATTTTTTTTTACCAGTCAAATTTTTTCTTTAATGGCAACTTTTTTTTAACCAGTCACTTTTTTTGATGGCCAATTATCTTTTTTACTGGCCAATTTTTTCAGTTTGACTTTTTTAACATTTTGAACTAAAGCTTCCGTGACTGCAGGGATTCATATTCTGGTTCTTTCGGTAAAGTCACACAGAAGGGAATTTAATTGTTTTATATTTGTATTATTTTTTTTACCAGTCAAATTTTTTTATGGCGACTCATCTTTTTTTACTGGCCAATTCTTTTACTGGTCTCTTTTTTAACGGGCCACCTACCTCTTCCGCCTCCTCCTCCTCCGCCTCCTCCTCCGCTTCCTCCTCCGCCTCCTCCTCCGCCTCCTCCTCCGCCTCCTCCGCCTCCTCCTCCACCTCCTCCTCCACCTCCTCCACCTCACTGTGTGATGGCCAATACACTTTTTTTACTGACCAATTTTGTTTGACTGGTCTTTCCTTTTTTACGGGCCAATTTTTTGTAGTCACTTTTTTTAATGGGCAATTTTTTTAACCGGTCACTTTTTTTGATGGCCATTTATCTTTTTTACTGGCCAATTTTTTTTGACTGGTCTTTTTTTACGGGCCAATTATTTTTTGGTAGACCACTGTTTTTTTAATGGCCACTCTTTTTTAACCAGTCACTTTTTTTGATGGCCATTTATCTTTTTTATCCGCCAATTTTTTTCACTTTTTTTATGACCATTTTTTTTACCAGTCAAATTTTTTCTTTAATGGCCACTCTTTTTTAACCGGTCACTTTTTTGGATGGCCATTCATCTTTTTTACCGGCCAATTTTTTTTCGACGGGTCTTTTTTTTTATGGGCCAATTCATTTTTGATCGGCCACTATTTTTTTAATGGCAACTCTTTTTTAACTGGTCACTTTTTTGATGGCCATTTATCTTTTTTCCCGGCCAATTTTTTCACTTTTTTCATGACCATTTTTTTTACCAGTCGAATTTTTTTTTAATGGCCACTCCTTTTTAATCAGTCACTTTTTTTGATGGCCAATTATCTTTTTTACTGGCCAATTTTTTCAGTTTGACTTTTTTTACCATTTTGAATTAAAGCTTTCGTGACTGCAGGGATTCATTAACCGGTCACTGCAGGATTCATTAACCGGTCACTTTTTTGGATGGCCATTCATCTTTTTACCGGCCAATTTTTTTCGACCGGTCTTTTTTATATGGGCCAATTCATTTTTGATCGGCCACTATTTTTTTAACGGCCACTCTTTTTTAACCGGTCACTTTTTTTGATGGTCATTTATCTTTTTTCCCGGCCAATTTTTTTCACTTTTTTCATGACTATTTTGTTTTTACCAGTCAAATTTTTTCTTTAATGGCCACTCTTTTTTAACCAGTCACTTTTTTTGATGGCCAATTATCTTTTTTACTGGCCAATTTTTTCAGTTTGACTTTTTTTACCATTTTGAATAAAAGCTTTCGTGACTGCAGGGATTCATATCCTTGGTTCTTTCGGTAAAGTCATGTAGAAGGGAATTTAATTGTTTTATATTTCTATTATTATTTTTTTTACCAGTCAAATTTTTTCTTTAATGGCCACTCTTTTTTAATCAGTCACTTTTATTGATGGCCAATTATCTTTTTTACTGGCCAATTTTTTCAGTTTGACTTTTTTTACCATTTTGAATAAAAGCTTTCGTGACTGCAGGGATTCATATTCTTGGTTCTTTCGGTAAAGTCACGTAGAAGGGAATTTAATTGCTTTATATTTCTATTCTTTTATTTTTTTTACCTGTCAAATTTTTTTATGGCCACTCATCTTTTTTAATGGCCAATTCTTTTACTGGTCTCTTTTTTTACGGGCCACCTACCTCTTCCGCCTCCTCCTCCTCCGCCTCCGCCTCCTCCTCTGCCTCCTCCGCCTCCTCCTCCGCCTCCTCCTCCGCCTCCTCCGCCTCCTCCTCCGCCTCCTCCGCCTCCTCCGCCTCACTGTGTGGTGGCCAATACATTTTTTTACTGACCAATTTTGTTTGACTGGTCTTTCCTTTTTTACGGGCCAATTTTTTGTAGTCACTTTTTTTAATGGGCAATTTTTTTAACCGGTCACTTTTTTTGATGGCCATTTATCTTTTTTACTGGCCAATTTTTTTTGACTGGTCTTTTTTTTATGGGCCAATTCATTTTTGATCGGCCACTATTTTTTTAATGGCAACTCTTTTTTAACTGGTCACTTTTTTTGATGGCCATTTATCTTTTTTCCCGGCCAATTTTTTCACTTTTTCATGACCATTTTTTTTTTACCAGTCAAATTTTTTCTTTAATGGCCACTCTTTTTTAATCAGTCACTTTTATTGATGGCCAATTATCTTTTTTACTGGCCAATTTTTTCAGTTTGACTTTTTTACCATTTTGAATAAAAGCTTTCGTGACTGCAGGGATTCATATTCTTGGTTCTTTCGGTAAAGTCACGTAGAAGGGAATTTAATTGCTTTATATTTCTATTCTTTTATTTTTTTTACCTGTCAAATTTTTTTATGGCCACTCATCTTTTTTAATGGCCAATTCTTTTACTGGTCTCTTTTTTTACGGGCCACCTACCTCTTCCGCCTCCTCCTCCGCCTCCTCCTCTGCCTCCTCCGCCTCCTCCGCCTCCTCCTCCGCCTCCTCCGCCTCCTCCGCCTCACTGTGTGATGGCCAATACATTTTTTTACTGACCAATTTTGTTTGACTGGTCTTTCCTTTTATACGGGCCAATTTTTTGTAGTCACTTTTTTTAATGGGCAATTTTTTTAACCGGTCACTTTTTTTGATGGCCATTTATCTTTTTTATCCGCCAATTTTTTTCACTTTTTTTACGACCATTTTTTTTACCAGTCAAATTTTTTCTTTAATGGCCACTCTTTTTTAACCGGTCACTTTTTTGGATGGCCATTCATCTTTTTTACCGGCCAATTTTTTTTCGACGGGTCTTTTTTTTTATGGGCCAATTCATTTTTGATCGGCCACTATTTTTTTAATGGCAACTCTTTTTTAACTGGTCACTTTTTTGATGGCCATTTATCTTTTTTCCCGGCCAATTTTTTCACTTTTTTCATGACCATTTTTTTTACCAGTCGAATTTTTTTTTAATGGCCACTCCTTTTTAATCAGTCACTTTTTTTGATGGCCAATTATCTTTTTTACTGGCCAATTTTTTCAGTTTGACTTTTTTTACCATTTTGAATTAAAGCTTTCGTGACTGCAGGGATTCATTAACCGGTCACTGCAGGATTCATTAACCGGTCACTTTTTTGGATGGCCATTCATCTTTTTACCGGCCAATTTTTTTCGACCGGTCTTTTTTATATGGGCCAATTCATTTTTGATCGGCCACTATTTTTTTAATGGCCACTCTTTTTTAACCGGTCACTTTTTTTGATGGTCATTTATCTTTTTTCCCGGCCAATTTTTTTTCACTTTTTTCATGACCATTTTGTTTTTACCAGTCAAATTTTTTCTTTAATGGCCACTCTTTTTTAACCAGTCACTTTTTTTGATGGCCAATTATCTTTTTTACTGGCCAATTTTTTCAGTTTGACTTTTTTTACCATTTTGAATAAAAGCTTTCGTGACTGCAGGGATTCATATCCTTGGTTCTTTCGGTAAAGTCATGTAGAAGGGAATTTAATTGTTTTATATTTCTATTATTATTTTTTTTACCAGTCAAATTTTTTCTTTAATGGCCACTCTTTTTTAATCAGTCACTTTTATTGATGGCCAATTATCTTTTTTACTGGCCAATTTTTTCAGTTTGACTTTTTTACCATTTTGAATAAAAGCTTTCGTGACTGCAGGGATTCATATTCTTGGTTCTTTCGGTAAAGTCACGTAGAAGGGAATTTAATTGCTTTATATTTCTATTCTTTTATTTTTTTTACCTGTCAAATTTTTTTATGGCCACTCATCTTTTTTAATGGCCAATTCTTTTACTGGTCTCTTTTTTTACGGGCCACCTACCTCTTCCGCCTCCTCCTCCTCCGCCTCCGCCTCCTCCTATGCCTCCTCAGCCTCCTCCTCCGCCTCCTCCTCCGCCTCCTCCGCCTCCTCCTCCGCCTCCTCCGCCTCCTCCGCCTCACTGTGTGGTGGCCAATACATTTTTTTACTGACCAATTTTGTTTGACTGGTCTTTCCTTTTTTACGGGCCAATTTTTTGTAGTCACTTTTTTTAATGGGCAATTTTTTTAACCGGTCACTTTTTTTGATGGCCATTTATCTTTTTTACTGGCCAATTTTTTTTGACTGGTTTTTTTTTATGGGCCAATTCATTTTTGATCTGCCACTATTTTTTTAATGGCAACTCTTTTTTAACTGGTCACTTTTTTTGATGGCCATTTATCTTTTTTCCCGGCCAATTTTTTCACTTTTTCATGACCATTTTTTTTTTACCAGTCAAATTTTTTCTTTAATGGCCACTCTTTTTTAATCAGTCACTTTTATTGATGGCCAATTATCTTTTTTACTGGCCAATTTTTTCAGTTTGACTTTTTTTACCATTTTGAATAAAAGCTTTCGTGACTGCAGGGATTCATATTCTTGGTTCTTTCGGTAAAGTCACGTAGAAGGGAATTTAATTGCTTTATATTTCTATTCTTTTATTTTTTTTACCTGTCAAATTTTTTTATGGCCACTCATCTTTTTTAATGGCCAATTCTTTTACTGGTCTCTTTTTTTACGGGCCACCTACCTCTTCCGCCTCCTCCTCCGCCTCCTCCTCTGCCTCCTCCGCCTCCTCCGCCTCCTCCGCCTCCTCCGCCTCACTGTGTGATGGCCAATACATTTTTTTACTGACCAATTTTGTTTGACTGGTCTTTTCTTTTTTACGGGCCAATTTTTTGTAGTCACTTTTTTTAATGGGCAATTTTTTTAACCGGTCACTTTTTTTGATGGCCATTTATCTTTTTTATCCGCCAATTTTTTTCACTTTTTTTACAACCATTTTTTTTACCAGTCAAATTTTTTCTTTAATGGCCACTCTTTTTTAACCGGTCACTTTTTTGGATGGCCATTCATCTTTTTTACCGGCCAATTTTTTTTCGACGGGTCTTTTTTTTTATGGGCCAATTCATTTTTGATCGGCCACTATTTTTTTAATGGCAACTCTTTTTTAACTGGTCACTTTTTTGATGGCCATTTATCTTTTTTCCCGGCCAATTTTTTCACTTTTTTCATGACCATTTTTTTTACCAGTCGAATTTTTTTTTTAATGGCCACTCCTTTTTAATCAGTCACTTTTTTTGATGGCCAATTATCTTTTTTACTGGCCAATTTTTTCAGTTTGACTTTTTTACCATTTTGAATTAAAGCTTTCGTGACTGCAGGGATTCATTAACCGGTCACTGCAGGATTCATTAACCGGTCACTTTTTTGGATGGCCATTCATCTTTTTACCGGCCAATTTTTTTCGACCGGTCTTTTTTATATGGGCCAATTCATTTTTGATCGGCCACTATTTTTTTAATGGCCACTCTTTTTTAACCGGTCACTTTTTTTGATGGTCATTTATCTTTTTTCCCGGCCAATTTTTTTCACTTTTTTCATGACCATTTTGTTTTTACCAGTCAAATTTTTTCTTTAATGGCCACTCTTTTTTAACCAGTCACTTTTTTTGATGGCCAATTATCTTTTTTACTGGCCAATTTTTTCAGTTTGACTTTTTTTACCATTTTGAATAAAAACTTTCGTGACTGCAGGGATTCATATCCTTGGTTCTTTCGGTAAAGTCATGTAGAAGGGAATTTAATTGTTTTATATTTCTATTATTATTTTTTTTTACCAGTCAAATTTTTTTATGGGCACTCATCTTTTTTTAATGGCCAATTCTTTTACTGGTCTCTTTTTTTACGGGCCAACTACCTCTTCCGCCTCCTCCTCCTCCGCCTCCTCCTCTGCCTCCTCCTCCTCCTCCGCCTCCTCCTCCGCCTCCTCCTCCTCCGCCTCCTCCGCCTCCTCCGCCTCCTCCGCCTCACTGTGTGAATGCCAATACATTTTTTTACTGACCAATTTTGTTTGACTGGTCTTTCCTTTTTTACGGGCCAATTTTTTGTAGTCACTTTTTTTAATGGGCAATTTTTTTAACCAGTCACTTTTTTTGATGGCCATTTATCTTTTTTACTGGCCAATTTTTTTTGACTGGTCTTTTTTTATGGCCCAATTATTTTTTGGTAGACTGTTTTTTTAATGGCCACTCTTTTTTAACCGGTCACTTTTTTTGATGGCCATTTATCTTTTTTATCTGCCAATTTTTTCACTTTTTTTACGACCATTTTTTTTACCAGTCAAATTTTTTCTTTAATGGCCACTCTTTTTTAACCGGTCACTCTTTTTTGATGGCCAATTATCTTTTTTACTGGCCAACTTTTTCAGTTTGACTTTTTTTACCATTTTGAATTAAAGCTTTCGTGACTGCAGGGATTCATATTCTTGGTTCTTTCGGTAAAGTCACGTAGAAGGGAATTTAATTGCTTTATATTTCTATTCTTTTTTTTACCTGTCAAATTTTTTTATGGCCACTCATCTTTTTTTAATGGCCAATTCTTTTACTGGTCTCTTTTTTACGGGCCACCTACCTCTTCCGCCTCCTCCTCCTCCGCCTCCGCCTCCTCCTCTGCCTCCTCCTCCTCCGCCTCCTCCTCCGCCTCCTCCGCCTCCTCCTCCACCTCCTCCGCCTCACTGTGTGATGGCCAATACATTTTTTTACTGACCAATTTTGTTTGACTGGTCTTTCCTTTTTTACGGGCCAATTTTTTGTAGTCACTTTTTTTAATGGGCAATTTTTTTAACCGGTCACTTTTTTTGATGGCCATTTATCTTTTTTACTGGACAATTTTTTTGACTGGTCTTTTTTATATGGGCCAATTCATTTTTGATCGGCCACTATTTTTTTAATGACCACTCTTTTTTAACCGGTCACTTTTTTTGATGGCCATTTATTTTTTTTCCCGGCCAATTTTTTCACTTTTTTCATGACCATTTTTTTTACCAGTCAAATTTTTTCTTTAATGGCCACTCTTTTTTAATCAGTCACTTTTCTTGATGGCCAATTATCTTTTTTACTGGCCAATCTTTTCAGTTTGACTTTTTTTACCATTTTGAATTAAAGCTTTCGTGACTGCAGGGATTCATTAACCGGTCACTGCAGGATTCATTAACCGGTCACTTTTTTGGATGGCCATTCATCTTTTTACCGGCCAATTTTTTTCACTTTTTTCATGACCATTTTTTTTTTACCAGTCAAATTTTTTCTTTAATGGCCACTCTTTTTTAACCGGTCACTTTTTTTGATGGCCATTTATCTTTTTTACCAGCCAATTTTTGTTCACTTTTTTCATTACCATTTTTTTTTACCAGTCAAATTTTTTCTTTAATGGCAACTTTTTTTTAACCAGTCACTTTTTTTGATGGCCAATTATCTTTTTTACTGGCCAATTTTTTCAGTTTGACTTTTTTAACATTTTGAACTAAAGCTTCCGTGACTGCAGGGATTCATATTCTGGTTCTTTCGGTAAAGTCACACAGAAGGGAATTTAATTGTTTTATATTTGTATTATTTTTTTTACCAGTCAAATTTTTTTATGGCGACTCATCTTTTTTTACTGGCCAATTCTTTTACTGGTCTCTTTTTTTACGGGCCACCTACCTCTTCCGCCTCCTCCTCCTCCGCCTCCTCCTCCGCCTCCTCCTCCGCTTCCTCCTCCGCCTCCTCCTCCGCCTCCTCCTCCGCCTCCTCCGCCTCCTCCTCCACCTCCTCCTCCACCTCCTCCACCTCACTGTGTGATGGCCAATACACTTTTTTTACTGACCAATTTTGTTTGACTGGTCTTTCCTTTTTTACGGGCCAATTTTTTGTAGTCACTTTTTTTAATGGGCAATTTTTTTAACCGGTCACTTTTTTTGATGGCCATTTATCTTTTTTACTGGCCAATTTTTTTCGACTGGTCTTTTTTTACGGGCCAATTATTTTTTGGTAGACCAATGTTTTTTTAATAGCCACTCTTTTTTAACCGGTCACTTTTTTTGATAGCCATTTATCTTTTTTATCGGCCAATTTTTTTCACTTTTTTTATGACCATTTTTTTTACCAGTCAAATTTTTTCTTTAATGGCCACTCTTTTTTAACCGGTCACTTTTTGGATGGCCATTCATCTTTTTTACCGGCCAATTTTTTTCGACCGGTCTTTTTTTTATGGGCCAATTCATTTTTGATCGGCCACTATTTTTTTAATGGCCACTCTTTTTTAACCGGTCACTTTTTTTGATGGCCATTTATTTTTTTTCCCGGCCAATTTTTTCACTTTTTTCATGACCATTTTTTTTACCAGTCAAATTTTTTCTTTAATGGCCACTCTTTTTTAATCAGTCACTTTTCTTGATGGCCAATTATCTTTTTTACTGGCCAATTTTTTCAGTTTGACTTTTTTACCATTTTGAATAAAAGCTTTCGTGACTGCAGGGATTCATATTCTTGGTTCTTTCGGTAAAGTCACGTAGAAGGGAATTTAATTGCTTTATATTTCTATTCTTTTATTTTTTTTACCTGTCAAATTTTTTTATGGCCACTCATCTTTTTTAATGGCCAATTCTTTTACTGGTCTCTTTTTTTACGGGCCACCTACCTCTTCCGCCTCCTCCTCCGCCTCCTCCTCTGCCTCCTCCGCCTCCTCCGCCTCCTCCTCCGCCTCCTCCGCCTCCTCCGCCTCACTGTGTGATGGCCAATACATTTTTTTACTGACCAATTTTGTTTGACTGGTCTTTCCTTTTATACGGGCCAATTTTTTGTAGTCACTTTTTTTAATGGGCAATTTTTTTAACCGGTCACTTTTTTTGATGGCCATTTATCTTTTTTATCCGCCAATTTTTTTCACTTTTTTTACGACCATTTTTTTTACCAGTCAAATTTTTTCTTTAATGGCCACTCTTTTTTAACCGGTCACTTTTTTGGATGGCCATTCATCTTTTTTACCGGCCAATTTTTTTTCGACGGGTCTTTTTTTTTATGGGCCAATTCATTTTTGATCGGCCACTATTTTTTTAATGGCAACTCTTTTTTAACTGGTCACTTTTTTGATGGCCATTTATCTTTTTTCCCGGCCAATTTTTTCACTTTTTTCATGACCATTTTTTTTACCAGTCGAATTTTTTTTTAATGGCCACTCCTTTTTAATCAGTCACTTTTTTTGATGGCCAATTATCTTTTTTACTGGCCAATTTTTTCAGTTTGACTTTTTTTACCATTTTGAATTAAAGCTTTCGTGACTGCAGGGATTCATTAACCGGTCACTGCAGGATTCATTAACCGGTCACTTTTTTGGATGGCCATTCATCTTTTTACCGGCCAATTTTTTTCGACCGGTCTTTTTTATATGGGCCAATTCATTTTTGATCGGCCACTATTTTTTTAATGGCCACTCTTTTTTAACCGGTCACTTTTTTTGATGGTCATTTATCTTTTTTCCCGGCCAATTTTTTTTCACTTTTTTCATGACCATTTTGTTTTTACCAGTCAAATTTTTTCTTTAATGGCCACTCTTTTTTAATCAGTCACTTTTATTGATGGCCAATTATCTTTTTTACTGGCCAATTTTTTCAGTTTGACTTTTTTTACCATTTTGAATAAAAGCTTTCGTGACTGCAGGGATTCATATCCTTGGTTCTTTCGGTAAAGTCATGTAGAAGGGAATTTAATTGTTTTATATTTCTATTTTTTTTTTTTTTACCAGTCAAATTTTTTCTTTAATGGCCACTCTTTTTTAATCAGTCACTTTTATTGATGGCCAATTATCTTTTTTACTGGCCAATTTTTTCAGTTTGACTTTTTTACCATTTTGAATAAAAGCTTTCGTGACTGCAGGGATTCATATTCTTGGTTCTTTCGGTAAAGTCACGTAGAAGGGAATTTAATTGCTTTATATTTCTATTCTTTTATTTTTTTTACCTGTCAAATTTTTTTATGGCCACTCATCTTTTTTAATGGCCAATTCTTTTACTGGTCTCTTTTTTTACGGGCCACCTACCTCTTCCGCCTCCTCCTCCTCCGCCTCCGCCTCCTCCTATGCCTCCTCAGCCTCCTCCTCCGCCTCCTCCTCCGCCTCCTCCGCCTCCTCCTCCGCCTCCTCCGCCTCCTCCGCCTCACTGTGTGGTGGCCAATACATTTTTTTACTGACCAATTTTGTTTGACTGGTCTTTCCTTTTTTACGGGCCAATTTTTTGTAGTCACTTTTTTTAATGGGCAATTTTTTTAACCGGTCACTTTTTTTGATGGCCATTTATCTTTTTTACTGGCCAATTTTTTTTGACTGGTTTTTTTTTATGGGCCAATTCATTTTTGATCTGCCACTATTTTTTTAATGGCAACTCTTTTTTAACTGGTCACTTTTTTTGATGGCCATTTATCTTTTTTCCCGGCCAATTTTTTCACTTTTTCATGACCATTTTTTTTTTACCAGTCAAATTTTTTCTTTAATGGCCACTCTTTTTTAATCAGTCACTTTTATTGATGGCCAATTATCTTTTTTACTGGCCAATTTTTTCAGTTTGACTTTTTTTACCATTTTGAATAAAAGCTTTCGTGACTGCAGGGATTCATATTCTTGGTTCTTTCGGTAAAGTCACGTAGAAGGGAATTTAATTGCTTTATATTTCTATTCTTTTATTTTTTTTACCTGTCAAATTTTTTTATGGCCACTCATCTTTTTTAATGGCCAATTCTTTTACTGGTCTCTTTTTTTACGGGCCACCTACCTCTTCCGCCTCCTCCTCCTCCGCCTCCGCCTCCTCCTATGCCTCCTCAGCCTCCTCCTCCGCCTCCTCCTCCGCCTCCTCCGCCTCCTCCTCCGCCTCCTCCGCCTCCTCCGCCTCACTGTGTGGTGGCCAATACATTTTTTTACTGACCAATTTTGTTTGACTGGTCTTTCCTTTTTTACGGGCCAATTTTTTGTAGTCACTTTTTTTAATGGGCAATTTTTTTAACCGGTCACTTTTTTTGATGGCCATTTATCTTTTTTACTGGCCAATTTTTTTTGACTGGTTTTTTTTTATGGGCCAATTCATTTTTGATCTGCCACTATTTTTTTAATGGCAACTCTTTTTTAACTGGTCACTTTTTTTGATGGCCATTTATCTTTTTTCCCGGCCAATTTTTTCACTTTTTCATGACCATTTTTTTTTTACCAGTCAAATTTTTTCTTTAATGGCCACTCTTTTTTAATCAGTCACTTTTATTGATGGCCAATTATCTTTTTTACTGGCCAATTTTTTCAGTTTGACTTTTTTTACCATTTTGAATAAAAGCTTTCGTGACTGCAGGGATTCATATTCTTGGTTCTTTCGGTAAAGTCACGTAGAAGGGAATTTAATTGCTTTATATTTCTATTCTTTTATTTTTTTTACCTGTCAAATTTTTTTATGGCCACTCATCTTTTTTAATGGCCAATTCTTTTACTGGTCTCTTTTTTTACGGGCCACCTACCTCTTCCGCCTCCTCCTCCGCCTCCTCCTCTGCCTCCTCCGCCTCCTCCGCCTCCTCCGCCTCCTCCGCCTCACTGTGTGATGGCCAATACATTTTTTTACTGACCAATTTTGTTTGACTGGTCTTTTCTTTTTTACGGGCCAATTTTTTGTAGTCACTTTTTTAATGGGCAATTTTTTTAACCGGTCACTTTTTTTGATGGCCATTTATCTTTTTTATCCGCCAATTTTTTTCACTTTTTTTACGACCATTTTTTTTACCAGTCAAATTTTTTCTTTAATGGCCACTCTTTTTTAACCGGTCACTTTTTTGGATGGCCATTCATCTTTTTTACCGGCCAATTTTTTTTCGACGGGTCTTTTTTTTTATGGGCCAATTCATTTTTGATCGGCCACTATTTTTTTAATGGCAACTCTTTTTTAACTGGTCACTTTTTTGATGGCCATTTATCTTTTTTCCCGGCCAATTTTTTCACTTTTTTCATGACCATTTTTTTTACCAGTCGAATTTTTTTTTTAATGGCCACTCCTTTTTAATCAGTCACTTTTTTTGATGGCCAATTATCTTTTTTACTGGCCAATTTTTTCAGTTTGACTTTTTTACCATTTTGAATTAAAGCTTTCGTGACTGCAGGGATTCATTAACCGGTCACTGCAGGATTCATTAACCGGTCACTTTTTTGGATGGCCATTCATCTTTTTACCGGCCAATTTTTTTCGACCGGTCTTTTTTATATGGGCCAATTCATTTTTGATCGGCCACTATTTTTTTAATGGCCACTCTTTTTTAACCGGTCACTTTTTTTGATGGTCATTTATCTTTTTTCCCGGCCAATTTTTTTCACTTTTTTCATGACCATTTTGTTTTTACCAGTCAAATTTTTTCTTTAATGGCCACTCTTTTTTAACCAGTCACTTTTTTTGATGGCCAATTATCTTTTTTACTGGCCAATTTTTTCAGTTTGACTTTTTTTACCATTTTGAATAAAAACTTTCGTGACTGCAGGGATTCATATCCTTGGTTCTTTCGGTAAAGTCATGTAGAAGGGAATTTAATTGTTTTATATTTCTATTATTATTTTTTTTTACCAGTCAAATTTTTTTATGGGCACTCATCTTTTTTTAATGGCCAATTCTTTTACTGGTCTCTTTTTTTACGGGCCAACTACCTCTTCCGCCTCCTCCTCCTCCGCCTCCTCCTCTGCCTCCTCCTCCTCCTCCGCCTCCTCCTCCGCCTCCTCCTCCTCCGCCTCCTCCGCCTCCTCCGCCTCCTCCGCCTCACTGTGTGAATGCCAATACATTTTTTTACTGACCAATTTTGTTTGACTGGTCTTTCCTTTTTTACGGGCCAATTTTTTGTAGTCACTTTTTTTAATGGGCAATTTTTTTAACCAGTCACTTTTTTTGATGGCCATTTATCTTTTTTACTGGCCAATTTTTTTTGACTGGTCTTTTTTTATGGCCCAATTATTTTTTGGTAGACTGTTTTTTTAATGGCCACTCTTTTTTAACCGGTCACTTTTTTTGATGGCCATTTATCTTTTTTATCTGCCAATTTTTTCACTTTTTTTACGACCATTTTTTTTACCAGTCAAATTTTTTCTTTAATGGCCACTCTTTTTTAACCGGTCACTCTTTTTTGATGGCCAATTATCTTTTTTACTGGCCAACTTTTTCAGTTTGACTTTTTTTACCATTTTGAATTAAAGCTTTCGTGACTGCAGGGATTCATATTCTTGGTTCTTTCGGTAAAGTCACGTAGAAGGGAATTTAATTGCTTTATATTTCTATTCTTTTTTTTACCTGTCAAATTTTTTTATGGCCACTCATCTTTTTTTAATGGCCAATTCTTTTACTGGTCTCTTTTTTACGGGCCACCTACCTCTTCCGCCTCCTCCTCCTCCGCCTCCGCCTCCTCCTCTGCCTCCTCCTCCTCCGCCTCCTCCTCCGCCTCCTCCGCCTCCTCCTCCACCTCCTCCGCCTCACTGTGTGATGGCCAATACATTTTTTTACTGACCAATTTTGTTTGACTGGTCTTTCCTTTTTTACGGGCCAATTTTTTGTAGTCACTTTTTTTAATGGGCAATTTTTTTAACCGGTCACTTTTTTTGATGGCCATTTATCTTTTTTACTGGACAATTTTTTTGACTGGTCTTTTTTATATGGGCCAATTCATTTTTGATCGGCCACTATTTTTTTAATGACCACTCTTTTTTAACCGGTCACTTTTTTTGATGGCCATTTATTTATTTTCCCGGCCAATTTTTTCACTTTTTTCATGACCATTTTTTTTACCAGTCAAATTTTTTCTTTAATGGCCACTCTTTTTTAATCAGTCACTTTTCTTGATGGCCAATTATCTTTTTTACTGGCCAATCTTTTCAGTTTGACTTTTTTTACCATTTTGAATTAAAGCTTTCGTGACTGCAGGGATTCATTAACCGGTCACTGCAGGATTCATTAACCGGTCACTTTTTTGGATGGCCATTCATCTTTTTACCGGCCAATTTTTTTCACTTTTTTCATGACCATTTTTTTTTTACCAGTCAAATTTTTTCTTTAATGGCCACTCTTTTTTAACCGGTCACTTTTTTTGATGGCCATTTATCTTTTTTACCAGCCAATTTTTGTTCACTTTTTTCATTACCATTTTTTTTTACCAGTCAAATTTTTTCTTTAATGGCAACTTTTTTTTAACCAGTCACTTTTTTTGATGGCCAATTATCTTTTTTACTGGCCAATTTTTTCAGTTTGACTTTTTTAACATTTTGAACTAAAGCTTCCGTGACTGCAGGGATTCATATTCTGGTTCTTTCGGTAAAGTCACACAGAAGGGAATTTAATTGTTTTATATTTGTATTATTTTTTTTACCAGTCAAATTTTTTTATGGCGACTCATATTTTTTTACTGGCCAATTCTTTTACTGGTCTCTTTTTTTACGGGCCACCTACCTCTTCCGCCTCCTCCTCCTCCGCCTCCTCCTCCGCCTCCTCCTCCGCTTCCTCCTCCGCCTCCTCCTCCGCCTCCTCCTCCGCCTCCTCCGCCTCCTCCTCCACCTCCTCCTCCACCTCCTCCACCTCACTGTGTGATGGCCAATACACTTTTTTTACTGACCAATTTTGTTTGACTGGTCTTTCCTTTTTTACGGGCCAATTTTTTGTAGTCACTTTTTTTAATGGGCAATTTTTTTAACCGGTCACTTTTTTTGATGGCCATTTATCTTTTTTACTGGCCAATTTTTTTCGACTGGTCTTTTTTTACGGGCCAATTATTTTTTGGTAGACCAATGTTTTTTTAATAGCCACTCTTTTTTAACCGGTCACTTTTTTTGATAGCCATTTATCTTTTTTATCGGCCAATTTTTTTCACTTTTTTTATGACCATTTTTTTTACCAGTCAAATTTTTTCTTTAATGGCCACTCTTTTTTAACCGGTCACTTTTTGGATGGCCATTCATCTTTTTTACCGGCCAATTTTTTTCGACCGGTCTTTTTTTTATGGGCCAATTCATTTTTGATCGGCCACTATTTTTTTAATGGCCACTCTTTTTTAACCGGTCACTTTTTGGATGGCCATTCATCTTTTTTAGCGGTCAATTTTTTTCGACCGGTCTTTTTTTTATGGGCCAATTCATTTTTGATCGGCCACTATTTTTTTAATGGCCACTCTTTTTTAACCGGTCACTTTTTTTGATGGCCATTTATTTTTTTTCCCGGCCAATTTTTTCACTTTTTTCATGACCATTTTTTTTACCAGTCAAATTTTTTCTTTAATGGCCACTCTTTTTTAATCAGTCACTTTTCTTGATGGCCAATTATCTTTTTTACTGGCCAATTTTTTCAGTTTGACTTTTTTACCATTTTGAATAAAAGCTTTCGTGACTGCAGGGATTCATATTCTTGGTTCTTTCGGTAAAGTCACGTAGAAGGGAATTTAATTGCTTTATATTTCTATTCTTTTATTTTTTTTACCTGTCAAATTTTTTTATGGCCACTCATCTTTTTTAATGGCCAATTCTTTTACTGGTCTCTTTTTTTACGGGCCACCTACCTCTTCCGCCTCCTCCTCCGCCTCCTCCTCTGCCTCCTCCGCCTCCTCCGCCTCCTCCGCCTCCTCCGCCTCACTGTGTGATGGCCAATACATTTTTTTACTGACCAATTTTGTTTGACTGGTCTTTTCTTTTTTACGGGCCAATTTTTTGTAGTCACTTTTTTTAATGGGCAATTTTTTTAACCGGTCACTTTTTTTGATGGCCATTTATCTTTTTTATCCGCCAATTTTTTTCACTTTTTTTACGACCATTTTTTTTACCAGTCAAATTTTTTCTTTAATGGCCACTCTTTTTTAACCGGTCACTTTTTTGGATGGCCATTCATCTTTTTTACCGGCCAATTTTTTTTCGACGGGTCTTTTTTTTTATGGGCCAATTCATTTTTGATCGGCCACTATTTTTTTAATGGCAACTCTTTTTTAACTGGTCACTTTTTTGATGGCCATTTATCTTTTTTCCCGGCCAATTTTTTCACTTTTTTCATGACCATTTTTTTTACCAGTCGAATTTTTTTTTTAATGGCCACTCCTTTTTAATCAGTCACTTTTTTTGATGGCCAATTATCTTTTTTACTGGCCAATTTTTTCAGTTTGACTTTTTTACCATTTTGAATTAAAGCTTTCGTGACTGCAGGGATTCATTAACCGGTCACTGCAGGATTCATTAACCGGTCACTTTTTTGGATGGCCATTCATCTTTTTACCGGCCAATTTTTTTCGACCGGTCTTTTTTATATGGGCCAATTCATTTTTGATCGGCCACTATTTTTTTAATGGCCACTCTTTTTTAACCGGTCACTTTTTTTGATGGTCATTTATCTTTTTTCCCGGCCAATTTTTTTCACTTTTTTCATGACCATTTTGTTTTTACCAGTCAAATTTTTTCTTTAATGGCCACTCTTTTTTAACCAGTCACTTTTTTTGATGGCCAATTATCTTTTTTACTGGCCAATTTTTTCAGTTTGACTTTTTTAACATTTTGAACTAAAGCTTCCGTGACTGCAGGGATTCATATTCTGGTTCTTTCGGTAAAGTCACACAGAAGGGAATTTAATTGTTTTATATTTGTATTATTTTTTTTACCAGTCAAATTTTTTTATGGCGACTCATCTTTTTTTACTGGCCAATTCTTTTACTGGTCTCTTTTTTTACGGGCCACCTACCTCTTCCGCCTCCTCCTCCTCCGCCTCCTCCTCCGCCTCCTCCTCCGCTTCCTCCTCCGCCTCCTCCTCCGCCTCCTCCTCCGCCTCCTCCGCCTCCTCCTCCACCTCCTCCTCCACCTCCTCCACCTCACTGTGTGATGGCCAATACACTTTTTTTACTGACCAATTTTGTTTGACTGGTCTTTCCTTTTTTACGGGCCAATTTTTTGTAGTCACTTTTTTTAATGGGCAATTTTTTTAACCGGTCACTTTTTTTGATGGCCATTTATCTTTTTTACTGGCCAATTTTTTTCGACTGGTCTTTTTTTACGGGCC
The DNA here is from genome assembly GCF_048934315.1 of Petromyzon marinus. Lineage (NCBI taxonomy): Eukaryota > Metazoa > Chordata > Hyperoartia > Petromyzontiformes > Petromyzontidae > Petromyzon > Petromyzon marinus. Next base: position 274,287 of record NC_133715.1, on the reverse strand, counting down.
AATTATTTTTTGGTAGACCAATGTTTTTTTAATAGCCACTCTTTTTTAACCGGTCACTTTTTTTGATAGCCATTTATCTTTTTTATCGGCCAATTTTTTTCACTTTTTTTATGACCATTTTTTTTACCAGTCAAATTTTTTCTTTAATGGCCACTCTTTTTTAACCGGTCACTTTTTGGATGGCCATTCATCTTTTTTACCGGCCAATTTTTTTCGACCGGTCTTTTTTTTATGGGCCAATTCATTTTTGATCGGCCACTATTTTTTTAATGGCCACTCTTTTTTAACCGGTCACTTTTTGGATGGCCATTCATCTTTTTTAGCGGTCAATTTTTTTCGACCGGTCTTTTTTTTATGGGCCAATTCATTTTTGATCGGCCACTATTTTTTTAATGGCCACTCTTTTTTAACCGGTCACTTTTTTTGATGGCCATTTATTTTTTTTCCCGGCCAATTTTTTCACTTTTTTCATGACCATTTTTTTTACCAGTCAAATTTTTTCTTTAATGGCCACTCTTTTTTAATCAGTCACTTTTCTTGATGGCCAATTATCTTTTTTACTGGCCAATTTTTTCAGTTTGACTTTTTTACCATTTTGAATAAAAGCTTTCGTGACTGCAGGGATTCATATTCTTGGTTCTTTCGGTAAAGTCACGTAGAAGGGAATTTAATTGCTTTATATTTCTATTCTTTTATTTTTTTTACCTGTCAAATTTTTTTATGGCCACTCATCTTTTTTAATGGCCAATTCTTTTACTGGTCTCTTTTTTTACGGGCCACCTACCTCTTCCGCCTCCTCCTCCGCCTCCTCCTCTGCCTCCTCCGCCTCCTCCGCCTCCTCCGCCTCCTCCGCCTCACTGTGTGATGGCCAATACATTTTTTTACTGACCAATTTTGTTTGACTGGTCTTTTCTTTTTTACGGGCCAATTTTTTGTAGTCACTTTTTTTAATGGGCAATTTTTTTAACCGGTCACTTTTTTTGATGGCCATTTATCTTTTTTATCCGCCAATTTTTTTCACTTTTTTTACGACCATTTTTTTTACCAGTCAAATTTTTTCTTTAATGGCCACTCTTTTTTAACCGGTCACTTTTTTGGATGGCCATTCATCTTTTTTACCGGCCAATTTTTTTTCGACGGGTCTTTTTTTTTATGGGCCAATTCATTTTTGATCGGCCACTATTTTTTTAATGGCAACTCTTTTTTAACTGGTCACTTTTTTGATGGCCATTTATCTTTTTTCCCGGCCAATTTTTTCACTTTTTTCATGACCATTTTTTTTACCAGTCGAATTTTTTTTTTAATGGCCACTCCTTTTTAATCAGTCACTTTTTTTGATGGCCAATTATCTTTTTTACTGGCCAATTTTTTCAGTTTGACTTTTTTACCATTTTGAATTAAAGCTTTCGTGACTGCAGGGATTCATTAACCGGTCACTGCAGGATTCATTAACCGGTCACTTTTTTGGATGGCCATTCATCTTTTTACCGGCCAATTTTTTTCGACCGGTCTTTTTTATATGGGCCAATTCATTTTTGATCGGCCACTATTTTTTTAATGGCCACTCTTTTTTAACCGGTCACTTTTTTTGATGGTCATTTATCTTTTTTCCCGGCCAATTTTTTTCACTTTTTTCATGACCATTTTGTTTTTACCAGTCAAATTTTTTCTTTAATGGCCACTCTTTTTTAACCAGTCACTTTTTTTGATGGCCAATTATCTTTTTTACTGGCCAATTTTTTCAGTTTGACTTTTTTTACCATTTTGAATAAAAACTTTCGTGACTGCAGGGATTCATATCCTTGGTTCTTTCGGTAAAGTCATGTAGAAGGGAATTTAATTGTTTTATATTTCTATTATTATTTTTTTTTACCAGTCAAATTTTTTTATGGGCACTCATCTTTTTTTAATGGCCAATTCTTTTACTGGTCTCTTTTTTTACGGGCCAACTACCTCTTCCGCCTCCTCCTCCTCCGCCTCCTCCTCTGCCTCCTCCTCCTCCTCCGCCTCCTCCTCCGCCTCCTCCTCCTCCGCCTCCTCCGCCTCCTCCGCCTCCTCCGCCTCACTGTGTGAATGCCAATACATTTTTTTACTGACCAATTTTGTTTGACTGGTCTTTCCTTTTTTACGGGCCAATTTTTTGTAGTCACTTTTTTTAATGGGCAATTTTTTTAACCAGTCACTTTTTTTGATGGCCATTTATCTTTTTTACTGGCCAATTTTTTTTGACTGGTCTTTTTTTATGGCCCAATTATTTTTTGGTAGACTGTTTTTTTAATGGCCACTCTTTTTTAACCGGTCACTTTTTTTGATGGCCATTTATCTTTTTTATCTGCCAATTTTTTCACTTTTTTTACGACCATTTTTTTTACCAGTCAAATTTTTTCTTTAATGGCCACTCTTTTTTAACCGGTCACTCTTTTTTGATGGCCAATTATCTTTTTTACTGGCCAACTTTTTCAGTTTGACTTTTTTTACCATTTTGAATTAAAGCTTTCGTGACTGCAGGGATTCATATTCTTGGTTCTTTCGGTAAAGTCACGTAGAAGGGAATTTAATTGCTTTATATTTCTATTCTTTTTTTTACCTGTCAAATTTTTTTATGGCCACTCATCTTTTTTTAATGGCCAATTCTTTTACTGGTCTCTTTTTTACGGGCCACCTACCTCTTCCGCCTCCTCCTCCTCCGCCTCCGCCTCCTCCTCTGCCTCCTCCTCCTCCGCCTCCTCCTCCGCCTCCTCCGCCTCCTCCTCCACCTCCTCCGCCTCACTGTGTGATGGCCAATACATTTTTTTACTGACCAATTTTGTTTGACTGGTCTTTCCTTTTTTACGGGCCAATTTTTTGTAGTCACTTTTTTTAATGGGCAATTTTTTTAACCGGTCACTTTTTTTGATGGCCATTTATCTTTTTTACTGGACAATTTTTTTGACTGGTCTTTTTTATATGGGCCAATTCATTTTTGATCGGCCACTATTTTTTTAATGACCACTCTTTTTTAACCGGTCACTTTTTTTGATGGCCATTTATTTTTTTTCCCGGCCAATTTTTTCACTTTTTTCATGACCATTTTTTTTACCAGTCAAATTTTTTCTTTAATGGCCACTCTTTTTTAATCAGTCACTTTTCTTGATGGCCAATTATCTTTTTTACTGGCCAATCTTTTCAGTTTGACTTTTTTTACCATTTTGAATTAAAGCTTTCGTGACTGCAGGGATTCATTAACCGGTCACTGCAGGATTCATTAACCGGTCACTTTTTTGGATGGCCATTCATCTTTTTACCGGCCAATTTTTTTCACTTTTTTCATGACCATTTTTTTTTTACCAGTCAAATTTTTTCTTTAATGGCCACTCTTTTTTAACCGGTCACTTTTTTTGATGGCCATTTATCTTTTTTACCAGCCAATTTTTGTTCACTTTTTTCATTACCATTTTTTTTTACCAGTCAAATTTTTTCTTTAATGGCAACTTTTTTTTAACCAGTCACTTTTTTTGATGGCCAATTATCTTTTTTACTGGCCAATTTTTTCAGTTTGACTTTTTTAACATTTTGAACTAAAGCTTCCGTGACTGCAGGGATTCATATTCTGGTTCTTTCGGTAAAGTCACACAGAAGGGAATTTAATTGTTTTATATTTGTATTATTTTTTTTACCAGTCAAATTTTTTTATGGCGACTCATCTTTTTTTACTGGCCAATTCTTTTACTGGTCTCTTTTTTTACGGGCCACCTACCTCTTCCGCCTCCTCCTCCTCCGCCTCCTCCTCCGCCTCCTCCTCCGCTTCCTCCTCCGCCTCCTCCTCCGCCTCCTCCTCCGCCTCCTCCGCCTCCTCCACCTCCTCCTCCACCTCCTCCACCTCACTGTGTGATGGCCAATACACTTTTTTTACTGACCAATTTTGTTTGACTGGTCTTTCCTTTTTTACGGGCCAATTTTTTGTAGTCACTTTTTTTAATGGGCAATTTTTTTAACCGGTCACTTTTTTTGATGGCCATTTATCTTTTTTACTGGCCAATTTTTTTCGACTGGTCTTTTTTTACGGGCCAATTATTTTTTGGTAGACCAATGTTTTTTTAATAGCCACTCTTTTTTAACCGGTCACTTTTTTTGATAGCCATTTATCTTTTTTATCGGCCAATTTTTTTCACTTTTTTTATGACCATTTTTTTTACCAGTCAAATTTTTTCTTTAATGGCCACTCTTTTTTAACCGGTCACTTTTTGGATGGCCATTCATCTTTTTTACCGGCCAATTTTTTTCGACCGGTCTTTTTTTTATGGGCCAATTCATTTTTGATCGGCCACTATTTTTTTAATGGCCACTCTTTTTTAACCGGTCACTTTTTGGATGGCCATTCATCTTTTTTAGCGGTCAATTTTTTTCGACCGGTCTTTTTTTTATGGGCCAATTCATTTTTGATCGGCCACTATTTTTTTAATGGCCACTCTTTTTTAACCGGTCACTTTTTTTGATGGCCATTTATTTTTTTTCCCGGCCAATTTTTTCACTTTTTTCATGACCATTTTTTTTACCAGTCAAATTTTTTCTTTAATGGCCACTCTTTTTTAATCAGTCACTTTTCTTGATGGCCAATTATCTTTTTTACTGGCCAATTTTTTCAGTTTGACTTTTTTACCATTTTGAATAAAAGCTTTCGTGACTGCAGGGATTCATATTCTTGGTTCTTTCGGTAAAGTCACGTAGAAGGGAATTTAATTGCTTTATATTTCTATTCTTTTATTTTTTTTACCTGTCAAATTTTTTTATGGCCACTCATCTTTTTTAATGGCCAATTCTTTTACTGGTCTCTTTTTTTACGGGCCACCTACCTCTTCCGCCTCCTCCTCCGCCTCCTCCTCTGCCTCCTCCGCCTCCTCCGCCTCCTCCGCCTCCTCCGCCTCACTGTGTGATGGCCAATACATTTTTTTACTGACCAATTTTGTTTGACTGGTCTTTTCTTTTTTACGGGCCAATTTTTTGTAGTCACTTTTTTTAATGGGCAATTTTTTTAACCGGTCACTTTTTTTGATGGCCATTTATCTTTTTTATCCGCCAATTTTTTTCACTTTTTTTACGACCATTTTTTTTACCAGTCAAATTTTTTCTTTAATGGCCACTCTTTTTTAACCGGTCACTTTTTTGGATGGCCATTCATCTTTTTTACCGGCCAATTTTTTTTCGACGGGTCTTTTTTTTTATGGGCCAATTCATTTTTGATCGGCCACTATTTTTTTAATGGCAACTCTTTTTTAACTGGTCACTTTTTTGATGGCCATTTATCTTTTTTCCCGGCCAATTTTTTCACTTTTTTCATGACCATTTTTTTTACCAGTCGAATTTTTTTTTTAATGGCCACTCCTTTTTAATCAGTCACTTTTTTTGATGGCCAATTATCTTTTTTACTGGCCAATTTTTTCAGTTTGACTTTTTTACCATTTTGAATTAAAGCTTTCGTGACTGCAGGGATTCATTAACCGGTCACTGCAGGATTCATTAACCGGTCACTTTTTTGGATGGCCATTCATCTTTTTACCGGCCAATTTTTTTCGACCGGTCTTTTTTATATGGGCCAATTCATTTTTGATCGGCCACTATTTTTTTAATGGCCACTCTTTTTTAACCGGTCACTTTTTTTGATGGTCATTTATCTTTTTTCCCGGCCAATTTTTTTCACTTTTTTCATGACCATTTTGTTTTTACCAGTCAAATTTTTTCTTTAATGGCCACTCTTTTTTAACCAGTCACTTTTTTTGATGGCCAATTATCTTTTTTACTGGCCAATTTTTTCAGTTTGACTTTTTTTACCATTTTGAATAAAAACTTTCGTGACTGCAGGGATTCATATCCTTGGTTCTTTCGGTAAAGTCATGTAGAAGGGAATTTAATTGTTTTATATTTCTATTATTATTTTTTTTTACCAGTCAAATTTTTTTATGGGCACTCATCTTTTTTTAATGGCCAATTCTTTTACTGGTCTCTTTTTTTACGGGCCAACTACCTCTTCCGCCTCCTCCTCCTCCGCCTCCTCCTCTGCCTCCTCCTCCTCCTCCGCCTCCTCCTCCGCCTCCTCCTCCTCCGCCTCCTCCGCCTCCTCCGCCTCCTCCGCCTCACTGTGTGAATGCCAATACATTTTTTTACTGACCAATTTTGTTTGACTGGTCTTTCCTTTTTTACGGGCCAATTTTTTGTAGTCACTTTTTTTAATGGGCAATTTTTTTAACCAGTCACTTTTTTTGATGGCCATTTATCTTTTTTACTGGCCAATTTTTTTTGACTGGTCTTTTTTTATGGCCCAATTATTTTTTGGTAGACTGTTTTTTTAATGGCCACTCTTTTTTAACCGGTCACTTTTTTTGATGGCCATTTATCTTTTTTATCTGCCAATTTTTTCACTTTTTTTACGACCATTTTTTTTACCAGTCAAATTTTTTCTTTAATGGCCACTCTTTTTTAACCGGTCACTCTTTTTTGATGGCCAATTATCTTTTTTACTGGCCAACTTTTTCAGTTTGACTTTTTTTACCATTTTGAATTAAAGCTTTCGTGACTGCAGGGATTCATATTCTTGGTTCTTTCGGTAAAGTCACGTAGAAGGGAATTTAATTGCTTTATATTTCTATTCTTTTTTTTACCTGTCAAATTTTTTTATGGCCACTCATCTTTTTTTAATGGCCAATTCTTTTACTGGTCTCTTTTTTACGGGCCACCTACCTCTTCCGCCTCCTCCTCCTCCGCCTCCGCCTCCTCCTCTGCCTCCTCCTCCTCCGCCTCCTCCTCCGCCTCCTCCGCCTCCTCCTCCACCTCCTCCGCCTCACTGTGTGATGGCCAATACATTTTTTTACTGACCAATTTTGTTTGACTGGTCTTTCCTTTTTTACGGGCCAATTTTTTGTAGTCACTTTTTTTAATGGGCAATTTTTTTAACCGGTCACTTTTTTTGATGGCCATTTATCTTTTTTACTGGACAATTTTTTTGACTGGTCTTTTTTATATGGGCCAATTCATTTTTGATCGGCCACTATTTTTTTAATGACCACTCTTTTTTAACCGGTCACTTTTTTTGATGGCCATTTATTTTTTTTCCCGGCCAATTTTTTCACTTTTTTCATGACCATTTTTTTTACCAGTCAAATTTTTTCTTTAATGGCCACTCTTTTTTAATCAGTCACTTTTCTTGATGGCCAATTATCTTTTTTACTGGCCAATCTTTTCAGTTTGACTTTTTTTACCATTTTGAATTAAAGCTTTCGTGACTGCAGGGATTCATTAACCGGTCACTGCAGGATTCATTAACCGGTCACTTTTTTGGATGGCCATTCATCTTTTTACCGGCCAATTTTTTTCACTTTTTTCATGACCATTTTTTTTTTACCAGTCAAATTTTTTCTTTAATGGCCACTCTTTTTTAACCGGTCACTTTTTTTGATGGCCATTTATCTTTTTTACCAGCCAATTTTTGTTCACTTTTTTCATTACCATTTTTTTTTACCAGTCAAATTTTTTCTTTAATGGCAACTTTTTTTTAACCAGTCACTTTTTTTGATGGCCAATTATCTTTTTTACTGGCCAATTTTTTCAGTTTGACTTTTTTAACATTTTGAACTAAAGCTTCCGTGACTGCAGGGATTCATATTCTGGTTCTTTCGGTAAAGTCACACAGAAGGGAATTTAATTGTTTTATATTTGTATTATTTTTTTTACCAGTCAAATTTTTTTATGGCGACTCATCTTTTTTAATGGCCAATTCTTTTACTGGTCTCTTTTTTTACGGGCCACCTACCTCTTCCGCCTCCTCCTCCTCCGCCTCCTCCTCCGCCTCCTCCTCCGCTTCCTCCTCCGCCTCCTCCTCCGCCTCCTCCTCCGCCTCCTCCGCCTCCTCCTCCACCTCCTCCTCCACCTCCTCCACCTCACTGTGTGATGGCCAATACACTTTTTTTACTGACCAATTTTGTTTGACTGGTCTTTCCTTTTTTACGGGCCAATTTTTTGTAGTCACTTTTTTTAATGGGCAATTTTTTTAACCGGTCACTTTTTTTGATGGCCATTTATCTTTTTTACTGGCCAATTTTTTTCGACTGGTCTTTTTTTACGGGCCAATTATTTTTTGGTAGACCAATGTTTTTTTAATAGCCACTCTTTTTTAACCGGTCACTTTTTTTGATAGCCATTTATCTTTTTTATCGGCCAATTTTTTTCACTTTTTTTATGACCATTTTTTTTACCAGTCAAATTTTTTCTTTAATGGCCACTCTTTTTTAACCGGTCACTTTTTGGATGGCCATTCATCTTTTTTACCGGCCAATTTTTTTCGACCGGTCTTTTTTTTATGGGCCAATTCATTTTTGATCGGCCACTATTTTTTTAATGGCCACTCTTTTTTAACCGGTCACTTTTTGGATGGCCATTCATCTTTTTTAGCGGTCAATTTTTTTCGACCGGTCTTTTTTTTATGGGCCAATTCATTTTTGATCGGCCACTATTTTTTTAATGGCCACTCTTTTTTAACCGGTCACTTTTTTTGATGGCCATTTATTTTTTTTCCCGGCCAATTTTTTCACTTTTTTCATGACCATTTTTTTTACCAGTCAAATTTTTTCTTTAATGGCCACTCTTTTTTAATCAGTCACTTTTCTTGATGGCCAATTATCTTTTTTACTGGCCAATTTTTTCAGTTTGACTTTTTTACCATTTTGAATAAAAGCTTTCGTGACTGCAGGGATTCATATTCTTGGTTCTTTCGGTAAAGTCACGTAGAAGGGAATTTAATTGCTTTATATTTCTATTCTTTTATTTTTTTTACCTGTCAAATTTTTTTATGGCCACTCATCTTTTTTAATGGCCAATTCTTTTACTGGTCTCTTTTTTTACGGGCCACCTACCTCTTCCGCCTCCTCCTCCGCCTCCTCCTCTGCCTCCTCCGCCTCCTCCGCCTCCTCCTCCGCCTCCTCCGCCTCCTCCGCCTCACTGTGTGATGGCCAATACATTTTTTTACTGACCAATTTTGTTTGACTGGTCTTTCCTTTTATACGGGCCAATTTTTTGTAGTCACTTTTTTTAATGGGCAATTTTTTTAACCGGTCACTTTTTTTGATGGCCATTTATCTTTTTTATCCGCCAATTTTTTTCACTTTTTTTACGACCATTTTTTTTACCAGTCAAATTTTTTCTTTAATGGCCACTCTTTTTTAACCGGTCACTTTTTTGGATGGCCATTCATCTTTTTTACCGGCCAATTTTTTTTCGACGGGTCTTTTTTTTTATGGGCCAATTCATTTTTGATCGGCCACTATTTTTTTAATGGCAACTCTTTTTTAACTGGTCACTTTTTTGATGGCCATTTATCTTTTTTCCCGGCCAATTTTTTCACTTTTTTCATGACCATTTTTTTTACCAGTCGAATTTTTTTTTAATGGCCACTCCTTTTTAATCAGTCACTTTTTTTGATGGCCAATTATCTTTTTTACTGGCCAATTTTTTCAGTTTGACTTTTTTTACCATTTTGAATTAAAGCTTTCGTGACTGCAGGGATTCATTAACCGGTCACTGCAGGATTCATTAACCGGTCACTTTTTTGGATGGCCATTCATCTTTTTACCGGCCAATTTTTTTCACTTTTTTCATGACCATTTTTTTTTTACCAGTCAAATTTTTTCTTTAATGGCCACTCTTTTTTAACCGGTCACTTTTTTTGATGGCCATTTATCTTTTTTACCGGCCAATTTTTTTCACTTTTTTCATGACCATTTTTTTTTACCAGTCAAATTTTTTCTTTAATGGCCACTCTTTTTTAACCAGTCACTTTTTTTGATGGCCAATTATCTTTTTTACTGGCCAATTTTTTCAGTTTGACTTTTTTAACATTTTGAACTAAAGCTTCCGTGACTGCAGGGACTCATATTCTGGTTCTTTCGGTAAAGTCACATAGAAGGGAATTTAATTGTTTTATATTTGTATTATTTTTTTTACCAGTCAAATTTTTTTATGGCGACTCATCTTTTTTTACTGGCCAATTCTTTTACTGGTCTATTTTTTTACGGGCCACCTACCTCTTCCGCCTCCTCCTCCTCCGCCTCCTCCTCCGCTTCCTCCTCCGCCTCCTCCTCCGCCTCCGCCTCCTCCTCCGCCTCCTCCGCCTCCTCCTCCGCCTCCTCCTCCGCCTCCTCCTCCGCCTCCTCCTCCGCCTCCTCCACCTCACTGTGTGATGGCCAATACACTTTTTTTACTGACCAATTTTGTTTGACTGGTCTTTCCTTTTTTACGGGCCAATTTTTTGTAGTCACTTTTTTTAATGGGCAATTTTTTTAACCGGTCACTTTTTTTGATGGGCATTTATCTTTTTTACTGGCCAATTTTTTTCGACTGGTCTTTTTTTACGGGCCAATTATTTTTTGGTAGACCAATGTTTTTTTAATAGCTACTCTTTTTTAACCGGTCACTTTTTTTGATAGCCATTTATCTTTTTTATCGGCCAATTTTTTTCACTTTTTTTATGACCATTTTTTTTACCAGTCAAATTTTTTCTTTAATGGCCACTCTTTTTTAACCGGTCACTTTTTGGATGGCCATTCATCTTTTTTACCGACCAATTTTTTTCGACCGGTCTTTTTTTTATGGGCCAATTCATTTTTGATCGGCCACTATTTTTTTAATGGCCACTCTTTTTTAACCGGTCACTTTTTGGATGGCCATTCATCTTTTTTAGCGGTCAATTTTTTTCGACCGGTCTTTTTTTTATGGGCCAATTCATTTTTGATCGGCCACTATTTTTTTAATGGCCACTCTTTTTTAAACGGTCACTTTTTTTGATGGCCATTTATTTTTTTTCCCGGCCAATTTTTTCACTTTTTTCATGACCATTTTTTTTTTACCAGTCAAATTTTTTCTTTAATGGCCACTCTTTTTTAACCGGTCACTTTTTTTGATGGCCATTTATCTTTTTTACCGGCCAATTTTTTTCACTTTTTTCATGACCATTTTTTTTTTACCAGTCAAATTTTTTCTTTAATGGCCACTCTTTTTTAACCGGTCACTTTTTGGATGGCCATTCATCTTTTTTACCGGCCAATTTTTTTCGACCGGTCTTTTTTTTATGGGCCAATTCATTTTTGATCGGCCACTATTTTTTTAATGGCCACTCTTTTTTAACCGGTCACTTTTTGGATGGCCATTCATCTTTTTTACCGGCCAATTTTTTTCGACCGGTCTTTTTTTTATGGGCCAATTCATTTTTGATCGGCCACTATTTTTTTAATGGCCACTCTTTTTTAATCAGTCACTTTTCTTGATGGCCAATTATCTTTTTTACTGGCCAATTTTTTCAGTTTGACTTTTTTTTACCATTTTGAATTAAAGCTTTCGTGACTGCAGGGATTCATTAACCGGTCACTGCAGGATTCATTAACCGGTCACTTTTTTGGATGGCCATTCATCTTTTTACCGGCCAATTTTTTTCACTTTTTTCATGACCATTTTTTTTTTACCAGTCAAATTTTTTCTTTAATGGCCACTCTTTTTTAACCGGTCACTTTTTTTGATGGCCAATTATCTTTTTTACTGGCCAATTTTTTCAGTTTGACTTTTTTAACATTTTGAACTAAAGCTTCCGTGACTGCAGGGATTCATATTCTGGTTCTTTCGGTAAAGTCACATAGAAGGGAATTTAATTGTTTTATATTTGTATTTTTTTTTTTACCAGTCAAATTTTTTTATGGCGACTCATCTTTTTTTACTGGCCAATTCTTTTACTGGTCTCTTTTTTTACGGGCCACCTACCTCTTCCGCCTCCTCCTCCTCCGCCTCCTCCTCCGCTTCCTCCTCCGCCTCCTCCTCCGCCTCCGCCTCCTCCTCCGCCTCCTCCGCCTCCTCCTCCGCCTCCTCCTCCGCCTCCTCCTCCGCCTCCTCCACCTCACTGTGTGATGGCGAATACACTTTTTTTACTGACCAATTTTGTTTGACTGGTCTTTCCTTTTTTACGGGCCAATTTTTTGTAGTCACTTTTTTTAATGGGCAATTTTTTTAACCGGTCACTTTTTTTGATGGCCATTTATCTTTTTTACTGGCCAATTTTTTTCGACTGGTCTTTTTTTACGGGCCAATTATTTTTTGGTAGACCAATGTTTTTTTAATAGCTACTCTTTTTTAACCGGTCACTTTTTTTGATAGCCATTTATCTTTTTTATCGGCCAATTTTTTTCACTTTTTTTATGACCATTTTTTTTACCAGTCAAATTTTTTCTTTAATGGCCACTCTTTTTTAACCGGTCACTTTTTGGATGGTCATTCATCTTTTTTACCGGCCAATTTTTTTCGACCGGTCTTTTTTTTATGGGCCAATTCATTTTTGATCGGCCACTATTTTTTTAATGGCCACTCTTTTTTAACCGGTCACTTTTTGGATGGCCATTCATCTTTTTTACCGGCCAATTTTTTTCGACCGGTCTTTTTTTATGGGCCAATTCATTTTTGATCGGCCACTATTTTTATAATGGCCACTTTTTTAATCAGTCACTTTTCTTGATGGCCAATCATCTTTTTTACTGGCCAATTTTTTCAGTTTGACTTTTTTTACCATTTTGAATTAAAGCTTTTGTGACTGCAGGGATTCATTAACCGGTCACTGCAGGATTCATTAACCGGTCACTTTTTTGGATGGCCATTCATCTTTTTACCGGCCAATTTTTTTCACTTTTTTCAAGACCATTTTTTTTTTACCAGTCAAATTTTTTCTTTAATGGCCACTCTTTTTTAACCGGTCACTTTTTTTGATGGCAAATTATCTTTTTTACTGGCCAATTTTTTCAGTTTGACTTTTTTAACATTTTGAACTAAAGCTTCCGTGACTGCAGGGACTCATATTCTGGTTCTTTCGGTAAAGTCACATAGAAGGGAATTTAATTGTTTTATATTTGTATTATTTTTTTTACCAGTCAAATTTTTTTATGGCGACTCATCTTTTTTTACTGGCCAATTCTTTTACTGGTCTATTTTTTTACGGGCCACCTACCTCTTCCGCCTCCTCCTCCTCCGCCTCCTCCTCCGCTTCCTCCTCCGCCTCCTCCTCCGCCTCCGCCTCCTCCTCCGCCTCCTCCGCCTCCTCCTCCGCCTCCTCCTCCGCCTCCTCCTCCGCCTCCTCCACCTCACTGTTTGATGGCCAATACACTTTTTTTACTGACCAATTTTGTTTGACTGGTCTTTCCTTTTTTACGGGCCAATTTTTTGTAGTCACTTTTTTTAATGGGCAATTTTTTTAACCGGTCACTTTTTTTGATGGGCATTTATCTTTTTTACTGGCCAATTTTTTTCGACTGGTCTTTTTTTACGGGCCAATTATTTTTTGGTAGACCAATGTTTTTTTAATAGCTACTCTTTTTTAACCGGTCACTTTTTTTGATAGCCATTTATCTTTTTTATCGGCCAATTTTTTTCACTTTTTTTATGACAATTTTTTTTACCAGTCAAATTTTTTCTTTAATGGCCACTCTTTTTTAACCGGTCACTTTTTGGATGGCCATTCATCTTTTTTACCGACCAATTTTTTTCGACCGGTCTTTTTTTTATGGGCCAATTCATTTTTGATCGGCCACTATTTTTTTAATGGCCACTCTTTTTTAACCGGTCACTTTTTGGATGGCCATTCATCTTTTTTAGCGGTCAATTTTTTTCGACCTGTCTTTTTTTTATGGGCCAATTCATTTTTGATCGGCCACTATTTTTTTAATGGCCACTCTTTTTTAACCGGTCACTTTTTTTGATGGCCATTTATTTTTTTTCCCGGCCAATTTTTTCACTTTTTTCATGACCATTTTTTTTTTACCAGTCAAATTTTTTCTTTAATGGCCACTCTTTTTTAACCGGTCACTTTTTTTGATGGCCATTTATCTTTTTTACCGGCCAATTTTTTTCACTTTTTTCATGACCATTTTTTTTTTACCAGTCAAATTTTTTCTTTAATGGCCACTCTTTTTTAACCGGTCACTTTTTTTGATGGCCATTTATCTTTTTTACCGGCCAATTTTTTTCACTTTTTTCATGACCATTTTTTTTTTACCAGTCAAATTTTTTCTTTAATGGCCACTCTTTTTTAACCAGTCACTTTTTTTGATGGCCAATTATCTTTTTTACTGGCCAATTTTTTCAGTTTGACTTTTTTAACATTTTGAACTAAAGCTTCCGTGACTGCAGGGACTCATATTCTGGTTCTTTCGGTAAAGTCACATAGAAGGGAATTTATTTGTTTTATATTTGTATTATTTTTTTTACCAGTCAAATTTTTTTATGGCGACTCATCTTTTTTTACTGGCCAATTCTTTTACTGGTCTATTTTTTTACGGGCCACCTACCTCTTCCGCCTCCTCCTCCTCCGCCTCCTCCTCCGCTTCCTCCTCCGCCTCCTCCTCCGCCTCCTCCTCCGCCTCCTCCGCCTCCTCCTCCGCCTCCTCCTCCGCCTCCTCCTCCGCCTCCTCCTCCGCCTCCTCCACCTCACTGTGTGATGGCCAATACACTTTTTTTACTGACCAATTTTGTTTGACTGGTCTTTCCTTTTTTACGGGCCAATTTTTTGTAGTCACTTTTTTTAATGGGCAATTTTTTTAACCGGTCACTTTTTTTGATGGGCATTTATCTTTTTTACTGGCCAATTTTTTTCGACTGGTCTTTTTTTACGGGCCAATTATTTTTTGGTAGACCAATGTTTTTTTAATAGCTACTCTTTTTTAACCAGTCACTTTTTTTGATAGCCATTTATCTTTTTTATCGGCCAATTTTTTTCACTTTTTTTATGACCATTTTTTTTACCAGTCAAATTTTTTCTTTAATGGCCACTCTTTTTTAACCGGTCACTTTTTGGATGGCCATTCATCTTTTTTACCGGCCAATTTTTTTCGACCGGTCTTTTTTTTATGGGCCAATTCATTTTTGATTGGCCACTATTTTTTTAATGGCCACTCTTTTTTAACTGGTCACTTTTTGGATGGCCATTCATCTTTTTTACCGACCAATTTTTTTCGACCGGTCTTTTTTTTATGGGCCAATTCATTTTTGATCGGCCACTATTTTTTTAATGGCCACTCTTTTTTAATCAGTCACTTTTCTTGATGGCCAATTATCTTTTTTACTGGCCAATTTTTTCAGTTTGACTTTTTTTACCATTTTGAATTAAAGCTTTCGTGACTGCAGGGATTCATTAACCGGTCACTGCAGGATTCATTAACCGGTCACTTTTTTGGATGGCCATTCATCTTTTTACCGGCCAATTTTTTTCACTTTTTTCATGACCATTTTTTTTTTACCAGTCAAATTTTTTCTTTAATGGCCACTCTTTTTTAACCGGTCACTTTTTTTGATGGCCATTTATCTTTTTTACCGGCCAATTTTTTTCACTTTTTTCATGACCATTTTTTTACCAGTCAAATTTTTTCTTTAATGGCCACTCTTTTTTAACCAGTCACTTTTTTTGATGGCCAATTATCTTTTTTACTGGCCAATTTTTTCAGTTTGACTTTTTTAACATTTTGAACTAAAGCTTCCGTGACTGCAGGGATTCATATTCTGGTTCTTTCGGTAAAGTCACATAGAAGGGAATTTAATTGTTTTATATTTGTATTTTTTTTTTTACCAGTCAAATTTTTTTATGGCGACTCATCTTTTTTTACTGGCCAATGCTTTTACTGGTCTCTTTTTTTACGGGCCACCTACCTCTTCCGCCTCCTCCTCCGCCTCCTCCTCCGCTTCTTCCTCCGCCTCCTCCTCCGCCTCCTCCTCCGCCTCCTCCGCCTCCTCCTCCGCCTCCTCCTCCGCCTCCTCCTCCGCCTCCTCCACCTCACTGTGTGATGGCCAATACACTTTTTTTACTGACCAATTTTGTTTGACTGGTCTTTCCTTTTTTACGGGCCAATTTTTTGTAGTCACTTTTTTTAATGGGCAATTTTTTTAACCGGTCACTTTTTTTGATGGCCATTTATCTTTTTTACTGGCCAATTTTTTTCGACTGGTCTTTTTTTACGGGCCAATTATTTTTTGGTAGACCAATGTTTTTTTAATAGCTACTCTTTTTTAACCGGTCACTTTTTTTGATAGCCATTTATCTTTCTTATCGTCCAATTTTTTTCACTTTTTTTATGACCATTTTTTTTACCAGTCAAATTATTTCTTTAATGGCCACTCTTTTTTAACCGGGTACTTTTTGGATGGCCATTCATCTTTTTTACCGGCCAATTTTTTTCGACTGGTCTTTTTTTTATGGGCCAATTCATTTTTGATCGGCCACTATTTTTTTAATGGCCACTCTTTTTTAACCGGTCACTTTTTGGATGGCCATTCATCTTTTTTACCGGCCAATTTTTTTCGACCGGTCTTTTTTTATGGGCCAATTCATTTTTGATCGGCCACTATTTTTTTAATGGCCACTCTTTTTTAATCAGTCACTTTTCTTGATGGCCAATTATCTTTTTTACTGGCCAATTTTTTCAGTTTGACTTTTTTACCATTTTGAATTAAAGCTTTCATGACTGCAGGGATTCATTAACCGGTCACTGCAGGATTCATTAACCGGTCACTTTTTTGGATGGCCATTCATCTTTTTACCGGCCATTTTTTTCACTTTTTTCAAGACCATTTTTTTTTTACCAGTCAAATTTTTTCTTTAATGGCCACTCTTTTTTAACCGGTCACTTTTTTTGATGGCCAATTATCTTTTTTACTGGCCAATTTTTTCAGTTTGACTTTTTTAACATTTTGAACTAAAGCTTCCGTGACTGCAGGGACTCATATTCTGGTTCTTTCGGTAAAGTCACATAGAAGGGAATTTAATTGTTTTATATTTGTATTATTTTTTTTACCAGTCAAATTTTTTTATGGCGACTCATCTTTTTTTACTGGCCAATTCTTTTACTGGTCTATTTTTTTACGGGCCACCTACCTCTTCCGCCTCCTCCTCCTCCACCTCCTCCTCCGCTTCCTCCTCCGCCTCCTCCTCCGCCTCCGCCTCCTCCGCCTCCTCCTCCGCCTCCTCCTCCGCCTCCTCCTCCGCCTCCTCCTCCGCCTCCTCCACCTCACTGTGTGATGGCCAATACACTATTTTTTACTGACCAATTTTGTTTGCCTGGTCTTTCCTTTTTTATGGGCCAATTTTTTGTAGTCACTTTTTTTAATGGGCAATTTTTTTAACCGGTCACTTTTTTTGATGGCCATTTATCTTTTTTACTGGCCAATTTTTTTCGACTGGTCTTTTTTTACGGGCCAATTATTTTTTGGTAGACCAATGTTTTTTTAATAGCTACTCTTTTTTAACCGGTCACTTTTTTGGATGGCCATTCATCTTTTTACCGGCCAATTTTTTTCACTTTTTTCATGACCATTTTTTTTTTACCAGTCAAATTTTTTCTTTAATGGCCACTCTTTTTTAACCGGTCACTTTTTTTGATGGCCATTTATCTTTTTTACCGGCCAATTTTTTTCACTTTTTTCATGCCCATTTTTTTTTTACCAGTCAATTTTTTTCTTTAATGGCCACTCTTTTTTAACCGGTCACTTTTTTTGATGGCCATTTATCTTTTTTACCGGCCAATTTTTTTCACTTTTTTCATGACCATTTTTTTTTACCAGTCAAATTTTTTCTTTAATGGCCACTCTTTTTTAACCAGTCACTTTTTTTGATGGCCAATTATCTTTTTTACTGGCCAATTTTTTCAGTTTGACTTTTTTAACATTTTGAACTAAAGCTTCCGTGACTGCAGGGATTCATATTCTGGTTCTTTCGGTAAAGTCACATAGAAGGGAATTTAATTGTTTTATATTTGTATTTTTTTTTTTACCAGTCAAATTTTTTTATGGCGACTCATCTTTTTTTACTGGCCAATTCTTTTACTGGTCTCTTTTTTTACGGGCCACCTACCTCTTCCGCCTCCTCCTCCTCCGCCTCCTCCTCCGCTTCCTCCTCCGCCTCCTCCTCCGCCTCCGCCTCCTCCTCCGCCTCCTCCGCCTCCTCCTCCGCCTCCTCCTCCGCCTCCTCCTCCGCCTCCTCCACCTCACTGTGTGATGGCCAATACACTTTTTTTACTGACCAATTTTGTTTGACTGGTCTTTCCTTTTTTACGGGCCAATTTTTTGTAGTCACTTTTTTTAATGGGCAATTTTTTTAACCGGTCACTTTTTTTGATGGCCATTTATCTTTTTTACTGGCCAATTTTTTTCGACTGGTCTTTTTTTACGGGCCAATTATTTTTTGGTAGACCAATGTTTTTTTAATAGCTACTCTTTTTTAACCGGTCACTTTTTTTGATAGCCATTTATCTTTTTTATCGGCCAATTTTTTTCACTTTTTTTATGACCATTTTTTTTACCAGTCAAATTTTTTCTTTAATGGCCACTCTTTTTTAACCGGTCACTTTTTGGATGGTCATTCATCTTTTTTACCGGCCAATTTTTTTCGACCGGTCTTTTTTTTATGGGCCAATTCATTTTTGATCGGCCACTATTTTTTTAATGGCCACTCTTTTTTAACCGGTCACTTTTTGGATGGCCATTCATCTTTTTTACCGGCCAATTTTTTTCGACCGGTCTTTTTTTATGGGCCAATTCATTTTTGATCGGCCACTATTTTTATAATGGCCACTCTTTTTTAATCAGTCACTTTTCTTGATGGCCAATCATCTTTTTTACTGGCCAATTTTTTCAGTTTGACTTTTTTACCATTTTGAATTAAAGCTTTTGTGACTGCAGGGATTCATTAACCGGTCACTGCAGGATTCATTAACCGGTCACTTTTTTGGATGGCCATTCATCTTTTTACCGGCCAATTTTTTTCACTTTTTTCAAGACCATTTTTTTTTTACCAGTCAAATTTTTTCTTTAATGGCCACTCTTTTTTAACCGGTCACTTTTTTTGATGGCAAATTATCTTTTTTACTGGCCAATTTTTTCAGTTTGACTTTTTTAACATTTTGAACTAAAGCTTCCGTGACTGCAGGGACTCATATTCTGGTTCTTTCGGTAAAGTCACATAGAAGGGAATTTAATTGTTTTATATTTGTATTATTTTTTTTACCAGTCAAATTTTTTTATGGCGACTCATCTTTTTTTACTGGCCAATTCTTTTACTGGTCTATTTTTTTACGGGCCACCTACCTCTTCCGCCTCCTCCTCCTCCGCCTCCTCCTCCGCTTCCTCCTCCGCCTCCTCCTCCGCCTCCGCCTCCTCCTCCGCCTCCTCCGCCTCCTCCTCCGCCTCCTCCTCCGCCTCCTCCTCCGCCTCCTCCACCTCACTGTTTGATGGCCAATACACTTTTTTTACTGACCAATTTTGTTTGACTGGTCTTTCCTTTTTTACGGGCCAATTTTTTGTAGTCACTTTTTTTAATGGGCAATTTTTTTAACCGGTCACTTTTTTTGATGGGCATTTATCTTTTTTACTGGCCAATTTTTTTCGACTGGTCTTTTTTTACGGGCCAATTATTTTTTGGTAGACCAATGTTTTTTTAATAGCTACTCTTTTTTAACCGGTCACTTTTTTTGATAGCCATTTATCTTTTTTATCGGCCAATTTTTTTCACTTTTTTTATGACAATTTTTTTTACCAGTCAAATTTTTTCTTTAATGGCCACTCTTTTTTAACCGGTCACTTTTTGGATGGCCATTCATCTTTTTTACCGACCAATTTTTTTCGACCGGTCTTTTTTTTATGGGCCAATTCATTTTTGATCGGCCACTATTTTTTTAATGGCCACTCTTTTTTAACCGGTCACTTTTTGGATGGCCATTCATCTTTTTTAGCGGTCAATTTTTTTCGACCTGTCTTTTTTTTATGGGCCAATTCATTTTTGATCGGCCACTATTTTTTTAATGGCCACTCTTTTTTAACCGGTCACTTTTTTTGATGGCCATTTATTTTTTTTCCCGGCCAATTTTTTCACTTTTTTCATGACCATTTTTTTTTTACCAGTCAAATTTTTTCTTTAATGGCCACTCTTTTTTAACCGGTCACTTTTTTTGATGGCCATTTATCTTTTTTACCGGCCAATTTTTTTCACTTTTTTCATGACCATTTTTTTTTTACCAGTCAAATTTTTTCTTTAATGGCCACTCTTTTTTAACCGGTCACTTTTTTTGATGGCCATTTATCTTTTTTACCGGCCAATTTTTTTCACTTTTTTCATGACCATTTTTTTTTTACCAGTCAAATTTTTTCTTTAATGGCCACTCTTTTTTAACCAGTCACTTTTTTTGATGGCCAATTATCTTTTTTACTGGCCAATTTTTTCAGTTTGACTTTTTTAACATTTTGAACTAAAGCTTCCGTGACTGCAGGGACTCATATTCTGGTTCTTTCGGTAAAGTCACATAGAAGGGAATTTAATTGTTTTATATTTGTATTATTTTTTTTACCAGTCAAATTTTTTTATGGCGACTCATCTTTTTTTACTGGCCAATTCTTTTACTGGTCTATTTTTTTACGGGCCACCTACCTCTTCCGCCTCCTCCTCCTCCGCCTCCTCCTCCGCTTCCTCCTCCGCCTCCTCCTCCGCCTCCGCCTCCTCCTCCGCCTCCTCCGCCTCCTCCTCCGCCTCCTCCTCCGCCTCCTCCTCCGCCTCCTCCTCCGCCTCCTCCACCTCACTGTGTGATGGCCAATACACTTTTTTTACTGACCAATTTTGTTTGACTGGTCTTTCCTTTTTTACGGGCCAATTTTTTGTAGTCACTTTTTTTAATGGGCAATTTTTTTAACCGGTCACTTTTTGTGATGGCCATTTATCTTTTTTACTGGCCAATTTTTTTCGACTGGTCTTTTTTTACGGGCCAATTATTTTTTGGTAGACCAATGTTTTTTTAATAGCTACTCTTTTTTAACCAGTCACTTTTTTTGATAGCCATTTATCTTTTTTATCGGCCAATTTTTTTCACTTTTTTTATGACCATTTTTTTTACCAGTCAAATTTTTTCTTTAATGGCCACTCTTTTTTAACCGGTCACTTTTTGGATGGCCATTCATCTTTTTTACCGGCCAATTTTTTTCGACCGGTCTTTTTTTTATGGGCCAATTCATTTTTGATCGGCCACTATTTTTTTAATGGCCACTCTTTTTTAACTGGTCACTTTTTGGATGGCCATTCATCTTTTTTACCGACCAATTTTTTTCGACCGGTCTTTTTTTTATGGGCCAATTCATTTTTGATCGGCCACTATTTTTTTAATGGCCACTCTTTTTTAATCAGTCACTTTTCTTGATGGCCAATTATCTTTTTTACTGGCCAATTTTTTCAGTTTGACTTTTTTTACCATTTTGAATTAAAGCTTTCGTGACTGCAGGGATTCATTAACCGGTCACTGCAGGATTCATTAACCGGTCACTTTTTTGGATGGCCATTCATCTTTTTACCGGCCAATTTTTTTCACTTTTTTCATGACCATTTTTTTTTTACCAGTCAAATTTTTTCTTTAATGGCCACTCTTTTTTAACCGGTCACTTTTTTTGATGGCCATTTATCTTTTTTACCGGCCAATTTTTTTCACTTTTTTCATGACCATTTTTTTACCAGTCAAATTTTTTCTTTAATGGCCACTCTTTTTTAACCAGTCACTTTTTTTGATGGCCAATTATCTTTTTTACTGGCCAATTTTTTCAGTTTGACTTTTTTAACATTTTGAACTAAAGCTTCCGTGACTGCAGGGATTCATATTCTGGTTCTTTCGGTAAAGTCACATAGAAGGGAATTTAATTGTTTTATATTTGTATTTTTTTTTTTACCAGTCAAATTTTTTTATGGCGACTCATCTTTTTTTACTGGCCAATGCTTTTACTGGTCTCTTTTTTTACGGGCCACCTACCTCTTCCGCCTCCTCCTCCTCCTCCGCCTCCTCCTCCGCTTCTTCCTCCGCCTCCTCCTCCGCCTCCTCCTCCGCCTCCTCCGCCTCCTCCTCCGCCTCCTCCTCCGCCTCCTCCTCCGCCTCCTCCACCTCACTGTGTGATGGCCAATACACTTTTTTTACTGACCAATTTTGTTTGCCTGGTCTTTCCTTTTTTATGGGCCAATTTTTTGTAGTCACTTTTTTTAATGGGCAATTTTTTTAACCGGTCACTTTTTTTGATGGCCATTTATCTTTTTTACTGGCCAATTTTTTTCGACTGGTCTTTTTTTACGGGCCAATTATTTTTTGGTAGACCAATGTTTTTTTAATAGCTACTCTTTTTTAACCGGTCACTTTTTTGGATGGCCATTCATCTTTTTACCGGCCAATTTTTTTCACTTTTTTCATGACCATTTTTTTTTACCAGTCAAATTTTTTCTTTAATGGCCACTCTTTTTTAACCGGTCACTTTTTTTGATGGCCATTTATCTTTTTTACCGGCCAATTTTTTTCACTTTTTTCATGCCCATTTTTTTTTTACCAGTCAAATTTTTTCTTTAATGGCCACTCTTTTTTAACCGGTCACTTTTTTTGATGGCCATTTATCTTTTTTACCGGCCAATTTTTTTCACTTTTTTCATGACCATTTTTTTTTACCAGTCAAATTTTTTCTTTAATGGCCACTCTTTTTTAACCAGTCACTTTTTTTGATGGCCAATTATCTTTTTTACTGGCCAATTTTTTCAGTTTGACTTTTTTAACATTTTGAACTAAAGCTTCCGTGACTGCAGGGATTCATATTCTGGTTCTTTCGGTAAAGTCACATAGAAGGGAATTAAATTGTTTTATATTTGTATTATTTTTTTTACCAGTCAAATTTTTTTATGGCGACTCATCTTTTTTTACTGGCCAATTCTTTTACTGGTCTCTTTTTTTACGGGCCACCTACCTCTTCCGCCTCCTCCTCCTTCTCCGCCTCCTCCTCTGCTTCCTCCTCCGCCCCCTCCTCCGCCTCCGCCTCCTCCTCCGCCTCCTCCTCCGCCTCCTCCTCCGCCTCCTCCTCCGCCTCCTCCTCCGCCTCCTCCACCTCACTGTGTGATGGCCAATACATTTTTTTACTGACCAATTTTGTTTGACTGGTCTTTCCTTTTTTACGGGCCAATTTTTTGTAGTCACTTTTTTTAATGGGCAATTTTTTTAACCGGTTACTTTTTTTGATGGCCATTTATCTTTTTTACTGGCCAATTTTTTTCGACCGGTCTTTTTTTTATGGGCCAATTCATTTTTGATCGGCCACTATTTTTTTAATGGCCACTCTTTTTTAACCGGTCACTTTTTTTGATGGCCATTTATTTTTTTTCCCGGCCAATTTTTTCACTTTTTTCATGACCATTTTTTTTACCAGTCAAATTTTTTCTTTAATGGCCACTCTTTTTTAATCAGTCACTTTTCTTGATGGCCAATTATCTTTTTTACTGGCCAATTTTTTCAGTTTGACTTTTTTTACCATTTTGAACTAAAGCTTCCGTGACTGCAGGGACTCATATTCTGGTTCTTTCGGTAAAGTCACATAGAAGGGAATTTAATTGTTTTATATTTGTATTATTTTTTTTACCAGTCAAATTTTTTTATGGCGACTCATCTTTTTTTACTGGCCAATTCTTTTACTGGTCTATTTTTTTACGGGCCACCTACCTCTTCCGCCTCCTCCTCCTCCGCCTCCTCCTCCGCTTCCTCCTCCGCCTCCTCCTCCGCCTCCGCCTCCTCCTCCGCCTCCTCCGCCTCCTCCTCCGCCTCCTCCTCCGCCTCCTCCTCTGCCTCCTCCACCTCACTGTGTGATGGCCAATACACTTTTTTTACTGACCAATTTTGTTTGACTGGTCTTTCCTTTTTTACGGGCCAATTTTTTGTAGTCACTTTTTTTAATGGGCAATTTTTTTAACCGGTCACTTTTTTTGATGGGCATTTATCTTTTTTATCGGCCAATTTTTTTCACTTTTTTCATGACCATTTTTTTTTACCAGTCAAATTTTTTCTTTAATGGCCACTCTTTTTTAACCAGTCACTTTTTTTGATGGCCAATTATCTTTTTTACTGGCCAATTTTTTCAGTTTGACTTTTTTAACATTTTGAACTAAAGCTTCCGTGACTGCAGGGATTCATATTCTGGTTCTTTCGGTAAAGTCACATAGAAGGGAATTTAATTGTTTTATATTTGTATTATTTTTTTTACCAGTCAAATTTTTTTATGGCGACTCATCTTTTTTTACTGGCCAATTCTTTTACTGGTCTATTTTTTTACGGGCCACCTACCTCTTCCGCCTCCTCCTCCTCCGCCTCCTCCTCCGCTTCCTCCTCCGCCTCCTCCTCCGCCTCCGCCTCCGCCTCCTCCTCCGCCTCCTCCGCCTCCTCCTCCACCTCCTCCTCCGCCTCCTCCACCTCACTGTGTGATGGCCAATACACTTTTTTTACTGACCAATTTTGTTTGACTGGTCCTTCCTTTTTTACGGGCCAATTTTTTGTAGTCACTTTTTTTAATGGGCAATTTTTTTAACCGGTCACTTTTTGTGATGGCCATTTATCTTTTTTACTGGCCAATTTTTTTCGACTGGTCTTTTTTTACGGGCCAATTATTTTTTGGTAGACCAATGTTTTTTTAATAGCCACTCTTTTTTAACCGGTCACTTTTTTTGATAGCCATTTATCTTTTTTATCGGCCAATTTTTTTCACTTTTTTTATGACCATTTTTTTTACCAGTCAAATTTTTTCTTTAATGGCCACTCTTTTTTAACCGGTCACTTTTTGGATGGCCATTCATCTTTTTTACCGACCAATTTTTTTCGACCGGTCTTTTTTTTATGGGCCAATTCATTTTTGATCGGCCACTATTTTTTTAATGGCCACTCTTTTTTAACCGGTCACTTTTTGGATGGCCATTCATCTTTTTTAGCGGTCAATTTTTTTCGACCGGTCTTTTTTTTATGGGCCAATTCATTTTTGATCGGCCACTATTTTTTTAATGGCCACTCTTTTTTAACCGGTCACTTTTTTTGATGGCCATTTATTTTTTTTCCCGGCCAATTTTTTCACTTTTTTCATGACCATTTTTTTGACCAGTCAAATTTTTTCTTTAATGGCCACTCTTTTTTAATCAGTCACTTTTCTTGATGGCCAATTATCTTTTTTACTGGCCAATTTTTTCAGTTTGACTTTTTTTTACCATTTTGAATTAAAGCTTTCGTGACTGCAGGGATTCATTAACCGGTCACTGCAGGATTCATTAACCGGTCACTTTTTTTGATGGCCATTTATCTTTTTTACCGGCCAATTTTTTTCACTTTTTTCATGACCATTTTTTTTTACCAGTCAAGTTTTTTCTTTAATGGCCACTCTTTTTTAACTAGTCACTTTTTTTGATGGCCAATTATCTTTTTTACTGGCCAATTTTTTCAGTTTGACTTTTTTAACATTTTGAACTAAAGCTTCCGTGACTGCAGGGATTCATATTCTGGTTCTTTCGGTAAAGTCACATAGAAGGGAATTTAATTGTTTTATATTTGTATTATTTTTTTTACCAGTCAAATTTTTTTATGGCGACTCATCTTTTTTTACTGGCCAATTCTTTTACTGGTCTCTTTTTTTACGGGCCACCTACCTCTTCCGCCTCCTCCTCCTCCGCCTCCTCCTCCGCCTCCTCCGCCTCCTCCTCCACCTCCTCCTCCGCCTCCTCCACCTCACTGTGTGATGGCCAATACACTTTTTTTACTGACCAATTTTGTTTGACTGGTCCTTCCTTTTTTACGGGCCAATTTTTTGTAGTCACTTTTTTTAATGGGCAATTTTTTTAACCGGTCACTTTTTTTGATGGCCATTTATCTTTTTTACTGGCCAATTTTTTTCGACTGGTCTTTTTTTACGGGCCAATTATTTTTTGGTAGACCAATGTTTTTTTAATAGCCACTCTTTTTTAA
Organism: Petromyzon marinus; assembly: GCF_048934315.1. Lineage (NCBI taxonomy): Eukaryota > Metazoa > Chordata > Hyperoartia > Petromyzontiformes > Petromyzontidae > Petromyzon > Petromyzon marinus. Next base: position 248,473 of record NC_133715.1, on the reverse strand, counting down.
CCGGTCACTTTTTTTGATAGCCATTTATCTTTTTTATCGGCCAATTTTTTTCACTTTTTTTATGACCATTTTTTTTACCAGTCAAATTTTTTCTTTAATGGCCACTCTTTTTTAACCGGTCACTTTTTGGATGGCCATTCATCTTTTTTACCGACCAATTTTTTTCGACCGGTCTTTTTTTTATGGGCCAATTCATTTTTGATCGGCCACTATTTTTTTAATGGCCACTCTTTTTTAACCGGTCACTTTTTGGATGGCCATTCATCTTTTTTAGCGGTCAATTTTTTTCGACCGGTCTTTTTTTTATGGGCCAATTCATTTTTGATCGGCCACTATTTTTTTAATGGCCACTCTTTTTTAACCGGTCACTTTTTTTGATGGCCATTTATTTTTTTTCCCGGCCAATTTTTTCACTTTTTTCATGACCATTTTTTTGACCAGTCAAATTTTTTCTTTAATGGCCACTCTTTTTTAATCAGTCACTTTTCTTGATGGCCAATTATCTTTTTTACTGGCCAATTTTTTCAGTTTGACTTTTTTTACCATTTTGAATTAAAGCTTTCGTGACTGCAGGGATTCATTAACCGGTCACTGCAGGATTCATTAACCGGTCACTTTTTTGGATGGCCATTCATCTTTTTACCGGCCAATTTTTTTGCACTTTTTTCATGACCATTTTTTTTTTACCAGTCAAATTTTTTCTTTAATGGCCACTCTTTTTTAACCGGTCACTTTTTTTGATGGCCATTTATCTTTTTTACCGGCCAATTTTTTTCACTTTTTTCATGACCATTTTTTTTTACCAGTCAAGTTTTTTCTTTAATGGCCACTCTTTTTTAACTAGTCACTTTTTTTGATGGCCAATTATCTTTTTTACTGGCCAATTTTTTCAGTTTGACTTTTTTAACATTTTGAACTAAAGCTTCCGTGACTGCAGGGATTCATATTCTGGTTCTTTCGGTAAAGTCACATAGAAGGGAATTTAATTGTTTTATATTTGTATTATTTTTTTTACCAGTCAAATTTTTTTATGGCGACTCATCTTTTTTTACTGGCCAATTCTTTTACTGGTCTCTTTTTTTACGGGCCACCTACCTCTTCCGCCTCCTCCTCCTCCGCCTCCTCCTCCGCTTCCTCCTCCGCCTCCTCCTCCGCCTCCGCCTCCTCCTCCGCCTCCTCCGCCTCCTCCTCCACCTCCTCCTCCGCCTCCTCCACCTCACTGTGTGATGGCCAATACACTTTTTTTACTGACCAATTTTGTTTGACTGGTCTTTCCTTTTTTACGGGCCAATTTTTTGTAGTCACTTTTTTTAATGGGCAATTTTTTTAACCGGTCACTTTTTTTGATGGGCATTTATCTTTTTTACTGGTCAATTTTTTTCGACTGGTCTTTTTTTACGGGCCAATTATTTTTTGGTAGACCAATGTTTTTTTAATAGCCACTCTTTTTTAACCGGTCACTTTTTTTGATAGCCATTTATCTTTTTTATCGGCCAATTTTTTTCACTTTTTTTATGACCATTTTTTTTACCAGTCAAATTTTTTCTTTAATGGCCACTCTTTTTTAACCGGTCACTTTTTGGATGGCCATTCATCTTTTTTACCGGCCAATTTTTTTCGACCGGTCTTTTTTTTATGGGCCAATTCATTTTTGATCGGCCACTATTTTTTTAATGGCCACTCTTTTTTAACCGGTCACTTTTTGGATGGCCATTCATCTTTTTTACCGGCCAATTTTTTTCGACTGGTCTTTTTTTTATGGGCCAATTCATTTTTGATCGGCCACTATTTTTTTAATGGCCACTCTTTTTTAATCAGTCACTTTTCTTGATGGCCAATTATCTTTTTTACTGGCCAATTTTTTCAGTTTGACTTTTTTTACCATTTTGAATTAAAGCTTTCGTGACTGCAGGGATTCATTAACCGGTCACTGCAGGATTCATTAACCGGTCACCTTTTTGGATGGCCATTCATCTTTTTACCGGCCAATTTTTTCACTTTTTTCATGACCATTTTTTTTTTACCAGTCAAATTTTTTCTTTAATGGCCACTCTTTTTTAACCGGTCACTTTTTTTGATGGCCATTTATCTTTTTTACCGGCCAATTTTTTTCACTTTTTTCATGACCATTTTTTTTTACCAGTCAAATTTTTTCTTTAATGGCCACTCTTTTTTAACCAGTCACTTTTTTTGATGGCCAATTATCTTTTTTACTGGCCAATTTTTTCAGTTTGACTTTTTTAACATTTTGAAATAAAGCTTCCGTGACTGCAGGGATTCATATTCTGGTTCTTTCGGTAAAGTCACATAGAAGGGAATTTAATTGTTTTATATTTGTATTTTTTTTTACCAGTCAAATTTTTTTATGGCGACTCATCTTTTTTTACTGGCCAATTCTTTTACTGGTCTCTTTTTTTACGGGCCACCTACCTCTTCCGCCTCCTCCTCCTCCGCCTCCTCCTCCGCTTCCTCCTCCGCCTCCTCCTCCGCCTCCGCCTCCTCCTCCGCCTCCTCCGCCTCCTCCTCCGCCTCCTCCTCCGCCTCCTCCTCCGCCTCCTCCACCTCACTGTGTGATGGCCAATACACTTTTTTTACTGACCAATTTTGTTTGACTGGTCTTTCCTTTTTTACGGGCCAATTTTTTGTAGTCACTTTTTTTAATGGGCAATTTTTTTAACCGGTCACTTTTTTTGATGGCCATTTATCTTTTTTACTGGCCAATTTTTTTCGACTGATCTTTTTTTACGGGCCAATTATTTTTTGGTAGACCAATGTTTTTTTAATATCTACTCTTTTTTAACCGGTCACTTTTTTTGATAGCCATTTATCTTTTTTATCGGCCAATTTTTTTCACTTTTTTTATGACCATTTTTTTTACCAGTCAAATTTTTTCTTTAATGGCCACTCTTTTTTAACCGGTCACTTTTTGGATGGCCATTCATCTTTTTTACCGGCCAATTTTTTTCGACCGGTCTTTTTTTTATGGGCCAATTCATTTTTGATCGGCCACTATTTTTTTAATGGCCACTCTTTTTTAACCGGTCACTTTTTGGATGGCCATTCATCTTTTTTACCGGCCAATTTTTTTCGACCGGTCTTTTTTTATGGGCCAATTCATTTTTGATCGGCCACTATTTTTTTAATGGCCACTCTTTTTTAATCAGTCACTTTTCTTGATGGCCAATTATGTTTTTTACTGGCCAATTTTTTCAGTTTGACTTTTTTTACCATTTTGAATTAAAGCTTTCGTGACTGCAGGGATTCATTAACCGGTCACTGCAGGATTCATTAACCGGTCACTTTTTTGGATGGCCATTCATCTTTTTACCGGCCAATTTTTTTCACTTTTTTCATGACCATTTTTTTTTTACCAGTCAAATTTTTTCTTTAATGGCCACTCTTTTTTAACCGGTCACTTTTTTTGATGGCCATTTATCTTTTTTACCGGCCAATTTTTTTCACTTTTTTCATGACCATTTTTTTTTACCAGTCAAATTTTTTCTTTAATGGCCACTCTTTTTTAACCAGTCACTTTTTTTGATGGCCAATTATCTTTTTTACTGGCCAATTTTTTCAGTTTGACTTTTTTTACATTTTGAACTAAAGCTTCCGTGACTGCAGGGATTCATATTCTGGTTCTTTTGGTAAAGTCACATAGAAGGGAATTTAATTGTTTTATATTTGTATTTTTTTTTTTACCAGTCAAATTTTTTTATGGCGACTCATCTTTTTTTACTGGCCAATTCTTTTACTGGTCTCTTTTTTTACGGGCCACCTACCTCTTCCGCCTCCTCCTCCTCCGCCTCCTCCTCCGCTTCCTCCTCCGCCTCCTCCTCCGCCTCCGCCTCCTCCTCCGCCTCCTCCTCCGCCTCCTCCTCCGCCTCCTCCTCCGCCTCCTCCACCTCACTGTGTGATGGCCAATACACTTTTTTTACTGACCAATTTTGTTTGACTGGTCTTTCCTTTTTTACGGGCCAATTTTTTGTAGTCACTTTTTTTAATGGGCAATTTTTTTAACCGGTCACTTTTTTTGATGGCCATTTATCTTTTTTACTGGCCAATTTTTTTCGACTGGTCTTTTTTTACGGGCCAATTATTTTTTGGTAGACCAATGTTTTTTTAATATCTACTCTTTTTTAACCGGTCACTTTTTTTGATAGCCATTTATCTTTTTTATCGGCCAATTTTTTTCACTTTTTTTATGACCATTTTTTTTACCAGTCAAATTTTTTCTTTAATGGCCACTCTTTTTTAACCGGTCACTTTTTGGATGGCCATTCATCTTTTTTACCGGCCAATTTTTTTCGACCGGTCTTTTTTTTATGGGCCAATTCATTTTTGATTGGCCACTATTTTTTTAATGGCCACTCTTTTTTAACCGGTCACTTTTTGGATGGCCATTCATCTTTTTTACCGGCCAATTTTTTTCGACCGGTCTTTTTTTATGGGCCAATTCATTTTTGATCGGCCACTATTTTTTTAATGGCCACTCTTTTTTAATCAGTCACTTTTCTTGATGGCCAATTATGTTTTTTACTGGCCAATTTTTTCAGTTTAACTTTTTTTACCATTTTGAATTAAAGCTTTCGTGACTGCAGGGATTCATTAACCGGTCACTGCAGGATTCATTAACCGGTCACTTTTTTGGATGGCCATTCATCTTTTTACCGGCCAATTTTTTTCACTTTTTTCAAGACCATTTTTTTTTTACCAGTCAAATTTTTTCTTTAATGGCCACTCTTTTTTAACCGGTCACTTTTTTTGATGGCCAATTATCTTTTTTACTGGCCAATTTTTTCAGTTTGACTTTTTTAATATTTTGAACTAAAGCTTCCGTGACTGCAGGGACTCATATTCTGGTTCTTTCGGTAAAGTCACATAGAAGGGAATTTAATTGTTTTATATTTGTATTATTTTTTTTACCAGTCAAATTTTTTTATGGCGACTCATCTTTTTTTACTGGCCAATTCTTTTACTGGTCTATTTTTTTACGGGCCACCTACCTCTTCCGCCTCCTCCTCCTCCGCCTCCTCCTCCGCTTCCTCCTCCGCCTCCTCCTCCGCCTCCGCCTCCTCCTCCGCCTCCTCCGCCTCCTCCTCCGCCTCCTCCGCCTCCTCCTCCGCCTCCTCCTCCGCCTCCTCCACCTCACTGTGTGATGGCCAATACACTTTTTTTACTGACCAATTTTGTTTGACTGGTCTTTCCTTTTTTACGGGCCAATTTTTTGTAGTCACTTTTTTTAATGGGCAATTTTTTTAACCGGTCACTTTTTTTGATGGGCATTTATCTTTTTTACTGGCCAATTTTTTTCGACTGGTCTTTTTTTACGGGCCAATTATTTTTTGGTAGACCAATGTTTTTTTAATAGCTACTCTTTTTTAACCGGTCACTTTTTTTGATAGCCATTTATCTTTTTTATCGGCCAATTTTTTTCACTTTTTTTATGACCATTTTTTTTACCAGTCAAATTTTTTCTTTAATGGCCACTCTTTTTTAACCGGTCACTTTTTGGATGGCCATTCATCTTTTTTACCGGCCAATTTTTTTCGACCGGTCTTTTTTTTATGGGCCAATTCATTTTTGATCGGCCACTATTTTTTTAATGGCCACTCTTTTTTAACCGGTCACTTTTTGGATGGCCATTCATCTTTTTTACCGGCCAATTTTTTTCGACCGGTCTTTTTTTTATGGGCCAATTCATTTTTGATCGGCCACTATTTTTTTAATGGCCACTCTTTTTTAATCAGTCACTTTTCTTGATGGCCAATTATGTTTTTTACTGGCCAATTTTTTCAGTTTGACTTTTTTTACCATTTTGAATTAAAGCTTTCGTGACTGCAGGGATTCATTAACCGGTCACTGCAGGATTCATTAACCGGTCACTTTTTTGGATGGCCATTCATCTTTTTTACCGGCCAATTTTTTTCGACCGGTCTTTTTTTTATGGGCCAATTCATTTTTGATCGGCCACTATTTTTTTAATGGCCACTCTTTTTTAACCGGTCACTTTTTGGATGGCCATTCATCTTTTTTACCGGCCAATTTTTTTCGACCGGTCTTTTTTTTATGGGCCAATTCATTTTTGATCGGCCACTATTTTTTTAATGGCCACTCTTTTTTAATCAGTCACTTTTCTTGATGGCCAATTATGTTTTTTACTGGCCAATTTTTTCAGTTTGACTTTTTTTACCATTTTGAATTAAAGCTTTCGTGACTGCAGGGATTCATTAACCGGTCACTGCAGGATTCATTAACCGGTCACTTTTTTGGATGGCCATTCATCTTTTTACCGGCCAATTTTTTTCACTTTTTTCATGACCATTTTTTTTTTACCAGTCAAATTTTTTCTTTAATGGCCACTCTTTTTTAACCGGTCACTTTTTTTGATGGCCATTTATCTTTTTTACCGGCCAATTTTTTTCACTTTTTTCATGACCATTTTTTTTTTACCAGTCAAATTTTTTCTTTAATGGCCACTCTTTTTTAACCGGTCACTTTTTTTGATGGCCATTTATCTTTTTTACCGGCCAATTTTTTTCACTTTTTTCATGACCATTTTTTTTTACCAGTCAAATTTTTTCTTTAATGGCCACTCTTTTTTAACCGGTCACTTTTTGGATGGCCATTCATCTTTTTTACCGACCAATTTTTTTCGACCGGTCTTTTTTTATGGGCCAATTCATTTTTGATCGGCCACTATTTTTTTAATGGCCACTCTTTTTTAACCGGTCACTTTTTGGATGGCCATTCATCTTTTTTAGCGGTCAATTTTTTTCGACCGGTCTTTTTTTTATGGGCCAATTCATTTTTGATCGGCCACTATTTTTTTAATGGCCACTCTTTTTTAACCGGTCACTTTTTTTGTTGGCCATTTATTTTTTTTCCCGGCCAATTTTTTCACTTTTTTCATGACCATTTTTTTTACCAGTCAAATTTTTTCTTTAATGGCCACTCTTTTTTAATCAGTCACTTTTCTTGATGGCCAATTATCTTTTTTACTGGCCAATTTTTTCAGTTTGACTTTTTTTACCATTTTGAACTAAAGCTTCCGTGACTGCAGGGACTCATATTCTGGTTCTTTCGGTAAAGTCACATAGAAGGGAATTTAATTGTTTTATATTTGTATTATTTTTTTTACCTGTCAAATTTTTTTATGGCGACTCATCTTTTTTTACTGGCCAATTCTTTTACTGGTCTATTTTTTTACGGGCCACCTACCTCTTCCGCCTCCTCCTCCTCCGCCTCCTCCTCCGCTTCCTCCTCCGCCTCCTCCTCCGCCTCCGCCTCCTCCTCCGCCTCCTCCGCCTCCTCCTCCGCCTCCTCCTCCGCCTCCTCCTCCGCCTCCTCCACCTCACTGTGTGATGGCCAATACACTTTTTTTACTGACCAATTTTGTTTGACTGGTCTTTCCTTTTTTACGGTCCAATTTTTTGTAGTCACTTTTTTTAATGGGCAATTTTTTTAACCGGTCACTTTTTTTGATGGGCATTTATCTTTTTTACTGGCCAATTTTTTTCGACTGGTCTTTTTTTACGGGCCAATTATTTTTTGGTAGACCAATGTTTTTTTAATAGCTACTCTTTTTTAACCGGTCACTTTTTTTGATAGCCATTTATCTTTTTTATCGGCCAATTTTTTTCACTTTTTTTATGACCATTTTTTTTACCAGTCAAATTTTTTCTTTAATGGCCACTCTTTTTTAACCGGTCACTTTTTGGATGGCCATTCATCTTTTTTACCGGCCAATTTTTTTCGACCGGTCTTTTTTTTATGGGCCAATTCATTTTTGATCGGCCACTATTTTTTTAATGGCCACTCTTTTTTAACCGGTCACTTTTTGGATGGCCATTCATCTTTTTTACCGGCCAATTTTTTTCGACTGGTCTTTTTTTTATGGGCCAATTCATTTTTGATCGGCCACTATTTTTTTAATGGCCATTCTTTTTTAATCAGTCACTTTTCTTGATGGCCAATTATCTTTTTTACTGGCCAATTTTTTCAGTTTGACTTTTTTTACCATTTTGAATTAAAGCTTTCGTGACTGCAGGGATTCATTAACCGGTCACTGCAGGATTCATTAACCGGTCACTTTTTTGGATGGCCATTCATCTTTTTACCGGCCAATTTTTTTCACTTTTTTCATGACCATTTTTTTTTTACCAGTCAAATTTTTTCTTTAATGGCCACTCTTTTTTAACCGGTCACTTTTTTTGATGGCCATTTATCTTTTTTACCGGCCAATTTTTTTCACTTTTTTCATGACCATTTTTTTTTTACCAGTCAAATTTTTTCTTTAATGGCCACTCTTTTTTAACCGGTCACTTTTTTTGATGGCCATTTATCTTTTTTACCGGCCAATTTTTTTCACTTTTTTCATGACCATTTTTTTTTACCAGTCAAATTTTTTCTTTAATGGCCACTCTTTTTTAACCGGTCACTTTTTGGATGGCCATTCATCTTTTTTACCGACCAATTTTTTTCGACCGGTCTTTTTTTATGGGCCAATTCATTTTTGATCGGCCACTATTTTTTTAATGGCCACTCTTTTTTAACCGGTCACTTTTTGGATGGCCATTCATCTTTTTTAGCGGTCAATTTTTTTCGACCGGTCTTTTTTTTATGGGCCAATTCATTTTTGATCGGCCACTATTTTTTTAATGGCTACTCTTTTTTAACCGGTCACTTTTTTTGATGGCCATTTATTTTTTTTCCCGGCCAATTTTTTCACTTTTTTCATGACCATTTTTTTTACCAGTCAAATTTTTTCTTTAATGGCCACTCTTTTTTAATCAGTCACTTTTCTTGATGGCCAATTATCTTTTTTACTGGCCAATTTTTTCAGTTTGACTTTTTTTACCATTTTGAACTAAAGCTTCCGTGACTGCAGGGACTCATATTCTGGTTCTTTCGGTAAAGTCACATAGAAGGGAATTTAATTGTTTTATATTTGTATTATTTTTTTTATCTGTCAAATTTTTTCATGGCGACTCATCTTTTTTTACTGGCCAATTCTTTTACTGGTCTATTTTTTTACGGGCCACCTACCTCTTCCGCCTCCTCCTCCTCCGCCTCCTCCTCCGCTTCCTCCTCCGCCTCCTCCTCCGCCTCCGCCTCCTCCTCCGCCTCCTCCGCCTCCTCCTCCGCCTCCTCCTCCGCCTCCTCCTCCGCCTCCTCCACCTCACTGTGTGATGGCCAATACACTTTTTTTACTGACCAATTTTGTTTGACTGGTCTTTCCTTTTTTACGGTCCAATTTTTTGTAGTCACTTTTTTTAATGGGCAATTTTTTTAACCGGTCACTTTTTTTGATGGGCATTTATCTTTTTTACTGGCCAATTTTTTTCGACTGGTCTTTTTTTACGGGCCAATTATTTTTTGGTAGACCAATGTTTTTTTAATAGCTACTCTTTTTTAACCGGTCACTTTTTTTGATAGCCATTTATCTTTTTTATCGGCCAATTTTTTTCACTTTTTTTATGACCATTTTTTTTACCAGTCAAATTTTTTCTTTAATGGCCACTCTTTTTTAACCGGTCACTTTTTGGATGGCCATTCATCTTTTTTACCGGCCAATTTTTTTCGACCGGTCTTTTTTTTATGGGCCAATTCATTTTTGATCGGCCACTATTTTTTTAATGGCCACTCTTTTTTAACCGGTCACTTTTTGGATGGCCATTCATCTTTTTTACCGGCCAATTTTTTTCGACTGGTCTTTTTTTTATGGGCCAATTCATTTTTGATCGGCCACTATTTTTTTAATGGCCATTCTTTTTTAATCAGTCACTTTTCTTGATGGCCAATTATCTTTTTTACTGGCCAATTTTTTCAGTTTGACTTTTTTTACCATTTTGAATTAAAGCTTTCGTGACTGCAGGGATTCATTAACCGGTCACTGCAGGATTCATTAACCGGTCACTTTTTTGGATGGCCATTCATCTTTTTACCGGCCAATTTTTTTCACTTTTTTCATGACCATTTTTTTTTTACCAGTCAAATTTTTTCTTTAATGGCCACTCTTTTTTAACCGGTCACTTTTTTTGATGGCCATTTATCTTTTTTACCGGCCAATTTTTTTCACTTTTTTCATGACCATTTTTTTTTACCAGTCAAATTTTTTCTTTAATGGCCACTCTTTTTTAACCAGTCACTTTTTTTGATGGCCAATTATCTTTTTTACTGGCCAATTTTTTCAGTTTGACTTTTTTAACATTTTGAACTAAAGCTTCCGTGACTGCAGGGATTCATATTCTGGTTCTTTCGGTAAAGTCACATAGAAGGGAATTTAATTGTTTTATATTTGTATTATTTTTTTTACCAGTCAAATTTTTTTATGGCGACTCATCTTTTTTTACTGGCCAATTCTTTTACTGGTCTCTTTTTTTACGGGCCACCTACCTCTTCCGCCTCCTCCTCCTCCGCCTCCTCCTCCGCTTCCTCCTCCGCCTCCTCCTCCGCCTCCGCCTCCTCCTCCGCCTCCTCCGCCTCCTCCTCCGCCTCCTCCTCCGCCTCCTCCTCCGCCTCCTCCACCTCACTGTGTGATGGCCAATACACTTTTTTTACTGACCAATTTTGTTTGACTGGTCTTTCCTTTTTTACGGGCCAATTTTTTGTAGTCACTTTTTTTAATGGGCAATTTTTTTAACCGGTCACTTTTTTTGATGGCCATTTATCTTTTTTACTGGCCAATTTTTTTCGACTGGTCTTTTTTTACGGGCCAATTATTTTTTGGTAGACCAATGTTTTTTTAATATCTACTCTTTTTTAACCGGTCACTTTTTTTGATAGCCATTTATCTTTTTTATCGGCCAATTTTTTTCACTTTTTTTATGACCATTTTTTTTACCAGTCAAATTTTTTCTTTAATGGCCACTCTTTTTTAACCGGTCACTTTTTGGATGGCCATTCATCTTTTTTACCGGCCAATTTTTTTCGACCGGTCTTTTTTTTATGGGCCAATTCATTTTTGATCGGCCACTATTTTTTTAATGGCCACTCTTTTTTAACCGGTCACTTTTTGGATGGCCATTCATCTTTTTTACCAGCCAATTTTTTTCGACCGGTCTTTTTTTATGGGCCAATTCATTTTTGATCGGCCACTATTTTTTTAATGGCCACTCTTTTTTAATCAGTCACTTTTCTTGATGGCCAATTATGTTTTTTACTGGCCAATTTTTTCAGTTTGACTTTTTTTACCATTTTGAATTAAAGCTTTCGTGACTGCAGGGATTCATTAACCGGTCACTGCAGGATTCATTAACCGGTCACTTTTTTGGATGGCCATTCATCTTTTTACCGGCCAATTTTTTTCACTTTTTTCAAGACCATTTTTTTTTTACCAGTCAAATTTTTTCTTTAATGGCCACTCTTTTTTAACCGGTCACTTTTTTTGATGGCCAATTATCTTTTTTACTGGCCAATTTTTTCAGTTTGACTTTTTTAATATTTTGAACTAAAGCTTCCGTGACTGCAGGGACTCATATTCTGGTTCTTTCGGTAAAGTCACATAGAAGGGAATTTAATTGTTTTATATTTGTATTATTTTTTTTACCAGTCAAATTTTTTTATGGCGACTCATCTTTTTTTACTGGCCAATTCTTTTACTGGTCTATTTTTTTACGGGCCACCTACCTCTTCCGCCTCCTCCTCCTCCGCCTCCTCCTCCGCTTCCTCCTCCGCCTCCTCCTCCGCCTCCGCCTCCTCCTCCGCCTCCTCCGCCTCCTCCTCCGCTTCCTCCTCCGCCTCCTCCTCCGCCTCCTCCTCCTCCGCCTCCTCCACCTCACTGTGTGATGGCCAATACACTTTTTTTACTGACCAATTTTGTTTGACTGGTCTTTCCTTTTTTACGGGCCAATTTTTTGTAGTCACTTTTTTTAATGGGCAATTTTTTTAACCGGTCACTTTTTTTGATGGGCATTTATCTTTTTTACTGGCCAATTTTTTTCGACTGGTCTTTTTTTACGGGCCAATTATTTTTTGGTAGACCAATGTTTTTTTAATAGCTACTCTTTTTTAACTGGTCACTTTTTTTGATAGCCATTTATCTTTTTTATCGGCCAATTTTTTTCACTTTTTTTATGACCATTTTTTTTACCAGTCAAATTTTTTCTTTAATGGCCACTCTTTTTTAACCGGTCACTTTTTGGATGGCCATTCATCTTTTTTACCGGCCAATTTTTTTCGACCGGTCTTTTTTTTATGGGCCAATTCATTTATGATTGGCCACTATTTTTTTAATGGCCACTCTTTTTTAACCGGTCACTTTTTGGATGGCCATTCATCTTTTTTACCGGCCAATTTTTTTCGACCGGTCTTTATTTTATGGGCCAATTCATTTTTGATCGGCCACTATTTTTTTAATGGCCACTCTTTTTTAATCAGTCACTTTTCTTGATGGCCAATTATGTTTTTTACTGGCCAATTTTTTCAGTTTGACTTTTTTTACCATTTTGAATTAAAGCTTTTGTGACTGCAGGGATTCATTAACCGGTCACTGCAGGATTCATTAACCGGTCACTTTTTTGGATGGCCATTCATCTTTTTACCGGCCAATTTTTTTCACTTTTTTCATGACCATTTTTTTTTTACCAGTCAAATTTTTTCTTTAATGGCCACTCTTTTTTAACCGGTCACTTTTTTTGATGGCCATTTATCTTTTTTACCGGCCAATTTTTTTCACTTTTTTCATGACCATTTTTTTTTTACCAGTCAAATTTTTTCTTTAATGGCCACTCTTTTTTAACCGGTCACTTTTTTTGATGGCCATTTATCTTTTTTACCGGCCAATTTTTTTCACTTTTTTCATGACCATTTTTTTTTACCAGTCAAATTTTTTCTTTAATGGCCACTCTTTTTTAACCAGTCACTTTTTTTGATGGCCAATTATCTTTTTTACTGGCCAATTTTTTCAGTTTGACTTTTTTAACATTTTGAACTAAAGCTTCCGTGACTGCAGGGATTCATATTCTGGTTCTTTCGGTAAAGTCACATAGAAGGGAATTTAATTGTTTTATATTTGTATTATTTTTTTTACCAGTCAAATTTTTTTCTGGCGACTCATCTTTTTTTACTGGCCAATTCTTTTACTGGTCTCTTTTTTTACGGGCCACCTACCTCTTCCGCCTCCTCCTCCTTCTCCGCCTCCTCCTCCGCTTCCTCCTCCGCCCCCTCCTCCGCCTCCGCCTCCTCCTCCGCCTCCTCCGCCTCCTCCTCCGCCTCCTCCTCCGCCTCCTCCTCCGCCTCCTCCTCCGCCTCCTCCTCCGCCTCCTCCACCTCACTGTGTGATGGCCAATACATTTTTTTACTGACCAATTTTGTTTGACTGGTCTTTCCTTTTTTACGGGCCAATTTTTTGTAGTCACTTTTTTTAATGGGCAATTTTTTTAACCGGTTACTTTTTTTGATGGCAATTTATCTTTTTTACTGGCCAATTTTTTTCGACTGGTCTTTTTTTACGGGCCAATTATTTTTTGGTAGACCAATGTTTTTTTAATAGCCACTCTTTTTTAACCAGTCACTTTTTTTGATAGCCATTTATCTTTTTTATCGGCCAATTTTTTTCACTTTTTTTATGACCATTTTTTTTACCAGTCAAATTTTTTCTTTAATGGCCACTCTTTTTTAACCGGTCACTTTTTGGATGGCCATTCATCTTTTTTACCGGCCAATTTTTTTCGACCGGTCTTTTTTTATGGGCCAATTCATTTTTGATCGGCCACTATTTTTTTAATGGCCACTCTTTTTTAACCGGTCACTTTTTGGATGGCCATTCATCTTTTTTACCGGCCAATTTTTTTCGACCGGTCTTTTTTTATGGGCCAATTCATTTTTGATCGGCCACTATTTTTTTAATGGCCACTCTTTTTTAACCGGTCACTTTTTTTGATCGCCATTTATTTTTTTTCCCGGCCAATTTTTTCACTTTTTTAATGACCATTTTTTTTACCAGTCAAATTTTTTCTTTAATGGCCACTCTTTTTTAATCAGTCACTTTTCTTGATGGCCAATTATCTTTTTTACTGGCCAATTTTTTCAGTTTGACTTTTTTTACCATTTTGAATTAAAGCTTTCGTGACTGCAGGGATTCATTAACCGGTCACTGCAGGATTCATTAACCGGTCACTTTTTTGGATGGCCATTCATCTTTTTACCGGCCAATTTTTTTCACTTTTTTCATGACCATTTTTTTTTTACCAGTCAAATTTTTTCTTTAATGGCCACTCTTTTTAAACCGGTCACTTTTTTTGATGGCCATTTATCTTTTTTACCGGCCAATTTTTTTCACTTTTTCATGACCATTTTTTTTTACCAGTCAAATTTTTTCTTTAATGGCCACTCTTTTTTAACCAGTCACTTTTTTTGATGGCCAATTATCTTTTTTACTGGCCAATTTTTTCAGTTTGACTTTTTTAACATTTTGAACTAAAGCTTCCGTGACTGCAGGGATTCATATTCTGGTTCTTTCGGTAAAGTCACATAGAAGGGAATTTAATTGTTTTATATTTGTATTATTTTTTTTACCAGTCAAATTTTTTTATGGCGACTCATCTTTTTTTACTGGCCAATTCTTTTACTGGTCTATTTTTTTACGGGCCACCTACCTCTTCCGCCTCCTCCTCCTCCGCCTCCTCCTCCGCTTCCTCCTCCGCCTCCTCCTCCGCCTCCGCCTCCTCCTCCGCCTCCTCCGCCTCCTCCTCCACCTCCTCCTCCGCCTCCTCCACCTCACTGTGTGATGGCCAATACACTTTTTTTACTGACCAATTTTGTTTGACTGGTCTTTCCTTTTTTACGGGCCAATTTTTTGTAGTCACTTTTTTTAATGGGCAATTTTTTTAACCGGTCACTTTTTTTGATGGCCAATTATCTTTTTTACTGGCCAATTTTTTCAGTTTGACTTTTTTAACATTTTGAACTAAAGCTTCCGTGACTGCAGGGATTCATATTCTGGTTCTTTCGGTAAAGTCACATAGAAGGGAATTTAATTGTTTTATATTTGTATTATTTTTTTTACCAGTCAAATTTTTTTATGGCGACTCATCTTTTTTTACTGGCCAATTCTTTTACTGGTCTCTTTTTTTATGGGCCACCTACCTCTTCCGCCTCCTCCTCCTTCTCCGCCTCCTCCTCCGCTTCCTCCTCCGCCCCCTCCTCCGCCTCCGCCTCCTCCTCCGCCTCCTCCGCCTCCTCCTCCGCCTCCTCCTCCGCCTCCTCCTCCGCCTCCTCCTCCTCCTCCGCCTCCTCCACCTCACTGTGTGATGGCCAATACATTTTTTTACTGACCAATTTTGTTTGACTGGTCTTTCCTTTTTTACGGGCCAATTTTTTGTAGTCACTTTTTTTAATGGGCAATTTTTTTAACCGGTTACTTTTTTTGATGGCCATTTATCTTTTTTACTGGCCAATTTTTTTCGACTGGTCTTTTTTTACGGGCCAATTATTTTTTGGTAGACCAATGTTTTTTTAATAGCCACTCTTTTTTAACCGGTCACTTTTTTTGATAGCCATTTATCTTTTTTATCGGCCAATTTTTTTCACTTTTTTTATGACCATTTTTTTTACCAGTCAAATTTTTTCTTTAATGGCCACTCTTTTTTAACCGGTCACTTTTTTGGATGGCCATTCATCTTTTTACCGGCCAATTTTTTTCACTTTTTTCATAAACATTTTTTTTTTACCAGTCAAATTTTTTCTTTAATGGCCACTCTTTTTAAACCGGTCACTTTTTTTGATGGCCATTTATCTTTTTTACCGGCCAATTTTTTTCACTTTTTCATGACCATTTTTTTTTACCAGTCAAATTTTTTCTTTAATGGCCACTCTTTTTTAACCAGTCACTTTTTTTGATGGCCAATTATCTTTTTTACTGGCCAATTTTTTCAGTTTGACTTTTTTAACATTTTGAACTAAAGCTTCCGTGACTGCAGGGATTCATATTCTGGTTCTTTCGGTAAAGTCACATAGAAGGGAATTTAATTGTTTTATATTTGTATTATTTTTTTTACCAGTCAAATTTTTTTATGGCGACTCATCTTTTTTTACTGGCCAATTCTTTTACTGGTCTCTTTTTTTACGGGCCACCTACCTCTTCCGCCTCCTCCTCCTCCGCCTCCTCCTCCGCTTCCTCCTCCGCCTCCTCCTCCGCCTCCGCCTCCTCCTCCGCCTCCTCCGCCTCCTCCTCCACCTCCTCCTCCGCCTCCTCCACCTCACTGTGTGATGGCCAATACACTTTTTTTACTGACCAATTTTGTTTGACTGGTCTTTCCTTTTTTACGGGCCAATTTTTTGTAGTCACTTTTTTTAATGGGCAATTTTTTTAACCGGTCACTTTTTTTGATGGCCAATTATCTTTTTTACTGGGCAATTTTTTCAGTTTGACTTTTTTAACATTTTGAACTAAAGCTTCCGTGATTGCAGGGATTCATATTCTGGTTCTTTCGGTAAAGTCACATAGAAGGGAATTTAATTGTTTTATATTTGTATTATTTTTTTTACCAGTCAAATTTTTTTATGGCGACTCATCTTTTTTTACTGGCCAATTCTTTTACTGGTCTCTTTTTTTACGGGCCACCTACCTCTTCCGCCTCCTCCTCCTTCTCCGCCTCCTCCTCCGCTTCCTCCTCCGCCCCCTCCTCCGCCTCCGCCTCCTCCTCCGCCTCCTCCGCCTCCTCCTCCGCCTCCTCCTCCGCCTCCTCCTCCGCCTCCTCCTCCGCCTCCTCCTCCGCCTCCTCCACCTCACTGTGTGATGGCCAATACATTTTTTTACTGACCAATTTTGTTTGACTGGTCTTTCCTTTTTTACGGGCCAATTTTTTGTAGTCACTTTTTTTAATGGGCAATTTTTTTAACCGGTTACTTTTTTTGATGGCCATTTATCTTTTTTACTGGCCAATTTTTTTCGACTGGTCTTTTTTTACGGGCCAATTATTTTTTGGTAGACCAATGTTTTTTTAATAGCCACTCTTTTTTAACCGGTCACTTTTTTTGATAGCCATTTATCTTTTTTATCGGCCAATTTTTTTCACTTTTTTTATGACCATTTTTTTTACCAGTCAAATTTTTTCTTTAATGGCCACTCTTTTTTAACCGGTCACTTTTTGGATGGCCATTCATCTTTTTTACCGGCCAATTTTTTTCGACCGGTCTTTTTTTTATGGGCCAATTCATTTTTGATCGGCCACTATTTTTTTAATGGCCACTCTTTTTTAACCGGTCACTTTTTGGATGGCCATTCATCTTTTTTACCGGCCAATTTTTTTCGACCGGTCTTTTTTTATGGGCCAATTCATTTTTGATCGGCCACTATTTTTTTAATGGCCACTCTTTTTTAACCGGTCACTTTTTTTGATGGCCATTTATTTTTTTTCCCGGCCAATTTTTTCACTTTTTTAATGACCATTTTTTTTACCAGTCAAATTTTTTCTTTAATGGCCACTCTTTTTTAATCAGTCACTTTTCTTGATGGCCAATAATCTTTTTTACTGGCCAATTTTTTCAGTTTGACTTTTTTTACCATTTTGAATTAAAGCTTTCGTGACTGCAGGGATTCATTAACCGGTCACTGCAGGATTCATTAACCGGTCACTTTTTTGGATGGCCATTCATCTTTTTACCGGCCAATTTTTTTCACTTTTTTCGTGACCATTTTTTTTTTACCAGTCAAATTTTTTCTTTAATGGCCACTCTTTTTAAACCGGTCACTTTTTTTGATGGCCATTTATCTTTTTTACCGGCCAATTTTTTTCACTTTTTCATGACCATTTTTTTTTACCAGTCAAATTTTTTCTTTAATGGCCACTCTTTTTTAACCAGTCACTTTTTTTGATGGCCAATTATCTTTTTTACTGGCCAATTTTTTCAGTTTAACTTTTTTAACATTTTGAACTAAAGCTTCCGTGACTGCAGGGATTCATATTCTGGTTCTTTCGGTAAAGTCACATAGAAGGGAATTTAATTGTTTTATATTTGTATTATTTTTTTTACCAGTCAAATTTTTTTATGGCGACTCATCTTTTTTTACTGGCCAATTCTTTTACTGGTCTCTTTTTTTACGGGCCACCTACCTCTTCCGCCTCCTCCTCCTCCGCCTCCTCCTCCGCTTCCTCCTCCGCCTCCTCCTCCGCCTCCGCCTCCTCCTCCGCCTCCTCCGCCTCCTCCTCCACCTCCTCCTCCGCCTCCTCCACCTCACTGTGTGATGGCCAATACACTTTTTTTACTGACCAATTTTGTTTGACTGGTCTTTCCTTTTTTACGGGCCAATTTTTTGTAGTCACTTTTTTTAATGGGCAATTTTTTTAACCGGTCACTTTTTTTGATGGCCAATTATCTTTTTTACTGGCCAATTTTTTCAGTTTGACTTTTTTAACATTTTGAACTAAAGCTTCCGTGACTGCAGGGATTCATATTCTGGATCTTTCGGTAAAGTCACATAGAAGGGAATTTAATTGTTTTATATTTGTATTATTTTTTTTACCAGTCAAATTTTTTTATGGCGACTCATCTTTTTTTACTGGCCAATTCTTTTACTGGTCTCTTTTTTTACGGGCCACCTACCTCTTCCGCCTCCTCCTCCTTCTCCGCCTCCTCCTCCGCTTCCTCCTCCGCCCCCTCCTCCGCCTCCGCCTCCTCCTCCGCCTCCTCCGCCTCCTCCTCCGCCTCCTCCTCCGCCTCCTCCTCCGCCTCCTCCTCCTCCTCCGCCTCCTCCACCTCACTGTGTGATGGCCAATACATTTTTTTACTGACCAATTTTGTTTGACTGGTCTTTCCTTTTTTACGGGCCAATTTTTTGTAGTCACTTTTTTTAATGGGCAATTTTTTTAACCGGTTACTTTTTTTGATGGCCATTTATCTTTTTTACTGGCCAATTTTTTTCGACTGGTCTTTTTTTACGGGCCAATTATTTTTTGGTAGACCAATGTTTTTTTAATAGCCACTCTTTTTTAACCGGTCACTTTTTTTGATAGCCATTTATCTTTTTTATCGGCCAATTTTTTTCACTTTTTTTATGACCATTTTTTTTACCAGTCAAATTTTTTCTTTAATGGCCACTCTTTTTTAACCGGTCACTTTTTGGATGGCCATTCATCTTTTTTACCGGCCAATTTTTTTCGACCGGTCTTTTTTTTATGGGCCAATTCATTTTTGATCGGCCACTATTTTTTTAATGGCCACTCTTTTTTAACCGGTCACTTTTTGGATGGCCATTCATCTTTTTTACCGGCCAATTTTTTTCGACCGGTCTTTTTTTATGGGCCAATTCATTTTTGATCGGCCACTATTTTTTTAATGGCCACTCTTTTTTAACCGGTCACTTTTTTTGATGGCCATTTATTTTTTTTCCCGGCCAATTTTTTCACTTTTTTAATGACCATTTTTTTTACCAGTCAAATTTTTTCTTTAATGGCCACTCTTTTTTAATCAGTCACTTTTCTTGATGGCCAATTATCTTTTTTACTGGCCAATTTTTTCAGTTTGACTTTTTTTACCATTTTGAATTAAAGCTTTCGTGACTGCAGGGATTCATTAACCGGTCACTGCAGGATTCATTAACCGGTCACTTTTTTGGATGGCCATTCATCTTTTTACCGGCCAATTTTTTTCACTTTTTCATGACCATTTTTTTTTACCAGTCAAATTTTTTCTTTAATGGCCACTCTTTTTTAACCAGTCACTTTTTTTGATGGCCAATTATCTTTTTTACTGGCCAATTTTTTCAGTTTGACTTTTTTAACATTTTGAACTAAAGCTTCCGTGACTGCAGGGATTCATATTCTGGTTCTTTCGGTAAAGTCACATAGAAGGGAATTTAATTGTTTTATATTTGTATTATTTTTTTTACCAGTCAAATTTTTTTATGGCGACTCATCTTTTTTTACTGGCCAATTCTTTTACTGGTCTCTTTTTTTACGGGCCACCTACCTCTTCCGCCTCCTCCTCCTCCGCCTCCTCCTCCGCTTCCTCCTCCGCCTCCTCCTCCGCCTCCGCCTCCTCCTCCGCCTCCTCCGCCTCCTCCTCCACCTCCTCCTCCGCCTCCTCCACCTCACTGTGTGATGGCCAATACACTTTTTTTACTGACCAATTTTGTTTGACTGGTCTTTCCTTTTTTACGGGCCAATTTTTTGTAGTCACTTTTTTTAATGGGCAATTTTTTTAACCGGTCACTTTTTTTGATGGCCAATTATCTTTTTTACTGGCCAATTTTTTCAGTTTGACTTTTTTAACATTTTGAACTAAAGCTTCCGTGACTGCAGGGATTCATATTCTGGTTCTTTCGGTAAAGTCACATAGAAGGGAATTTAATTGTTTTATATTTGTATTATTTTTTTTACCAGTCAAATTTTTTTATGGCGACTCATCTTTTTTTACTGGCCAATTCTTTTACTGGTCTCTTTTTTTACGGGCCACCTACCTCTTCCGCCTCCTCCTCCTTCTCCGCCTCCTCCTCCGCTTCCTCCTCCGCCCCCTCCTCCGCCTCCGCCTCCTCCTCCGCCTCCTCCGCCTCCTCCTCCGCCTCCTCCTCCGCCTCCTCCTCCGCCTCCTCCTCCGCCTCCTCCTCCACCTCCTCCACCTCACTGTGTGATGGCCAATACATTTTTTTACTGACCAATTTTGTTTGACTGGTCTTTCCTTTTTTACGGGCCAATTTTTTGTAGTCACTTTTTTTAATGGGCAATTTTTTTAACCGGTTACTTTTTTTGATGGCCATTTATCTTTTTTACTGGCCAATTTTTTTCGACTGGTCTTTTTTTACGGGCCAATTATTTTTTGGTAGACCAATGTTTTTTTAATAGCCACTCTTTTTTAACCGGTCACTTTTTTTGATAGCCATTTATCTTTTTTATCGGCCAATTTTTTTCACTTTTTTTATGACCATTTTTTTTACCAGTCAAATTTTTTCTTTAATGGCCACTCTTTTTTAACCGGTCACTTTTTGGATGGCCATTCATCTTTTTTACCGGCCAATTTTTTTCGACCGGTCTTTTTTTATGGGCCAATTCATTTTTGATCGGCCACTATTTTTTTAATGGCCACTCTTTTTTAACCGGTCACTTTTTGGATGGCCATTCATCTTTTTTACCGGCCAATTTTTTTCGACCGGTCTTTTTTTATGGGCCAATTCATTTTTGATCGGCCACTATTTTTTTAATGGCCACTCTTTTTTAACCGGTCACTTTTTTTGATGGCCATTTATTTTTTTTCCCGGCCAATTTTTTCACTTTTTTCAAGACCATTTTTTTTTTACCAGTCAAATTTTTTCTTTAATGGCCACTCTTTTTTAATCAGTCACTTTTCTTGATGGCCAATTATCTTTTTTACTGGCCAATTTTTTCAGTTTGACTTTTTTTACCATTTTGAATTAAAGCTTTCGTGACTGCAGGGATTCATTAACCGGTCACTGCAGGATTCATTAACCGGTCACTTTTTTGGATGGCCATTCATCTTTTTACCGGCCAATTTTTTTCACTTTTTTCATGACCATTTTTTTTTTACCAGTCAAATTTTTTCTTTAATGGCCACTCTTTTTAAACCGGTCACTTTTTTTGATGGCCATTTATCTTTTTTACCGGCCAATTTTTTTCACTTTTTCATGACCATTTTTTTTTACCAGTCAAATTTTTTCTTTAATGGCCACTCTTTTTTAACCAGTCACTTTTTTTGATGGCCAATTATCTTTTTTACTGGCCAATTTTTTCAGTTTGACTTTTTTAACATTTTGAACTAAAGCTTCCGTGACTGCAGGGATTCATATTCTGGTTCTTTCGGTAAAGTCTCATAGAAGGGAATTTAATTGTTTTATATTTGTATTATTTTTTTTACCAGTCAAATTTTTTTATGGCGACTCATCTTTTTTTACTGGCCAATTCTTTTACTGGTCTCTTTTTTTACGGGCCACCTACCTCTTCCGCCTCCTCCTCCTCCGCCTCCTCCTCCGCTTCCTCCTCCGCCTCCTCCTCCGCCTCCGCCTCCTCCTCCGCCTCCTCCGCCTCCTCCTCCACCTCCTCCTCCGCCTCCTCCACCTCACTGTGTGATGGCCAATACACTTTTTTTACTGACCAATTTTGTTTGACTGGTCTTTCCTTTTTTACGGGCCAATTTTTTGTAGTCACTTTTTTTAATGGGCAATTTTTTTAACCGGTCACTTTTTTTGATGGCCAATTATCTTTTTTACTGGCCAATTTTTTCAGTTTGACTTTTTTAACATTTTGAACTAAAGCTTCCGTGACTGCAGGGATTCATATTCTGGTTCTTTCGGTAAAGTCACATAGAAGGGAATTTAATTGTTTTATATTTGTATTATTTTTTTTACCAGTCAAATTTTTTTATGGCGACTCATCTTTTTTTACTGGCCAATTCTTTTACTGGTCTCTTTTTTTACGGGCCACCTACCTCTTCCGCCTCCTCCTCCTTCTCCGCCTCCTCCTCCGCTTCCTCCTCCGCCCCCTCCTCCGCCTCCGCCTCCTCCTCCGCCTCCTCCGCCTCCTCCTCCGCCTCCTCCTCCGCCTCCTCCTCCGCCTCCTCCTCCTCCTCCGCCTCCTCCACCTCACTGTGTGATGGCCAATACATTTTTTTACTGACCAATTTTGTTTGACTGGTCTTTCCTTTTTTACGGGCCAATTTTTTGTAGTCACTTTTTTTAATGGGCAATTTTTTTAACCGGTTACTTTTTTTGATGGCCATTTATCTTTTTTACTGGCCAATTTTTTTCGACTGGTCTTTTTTTACGGGCCAATTATTTTTTGGTAGACCAATGTTTTTTTAATAGCCACTCTTTTTTAACCGGTCACTTTTTTTGATAGCCATTTATCTTTTTTATCGGCCAATTTTTTTCACTTTTTTTATGACCATTTTTTTTACCAGTCAAATTTTTTCTTTAATGGCCACTCTTTTTTAACCGGTCACTTTTTGGATGGCCATTCATCTTTTTTACCGGCCAATTTTTTTCGACCGGTCTTTTTTTTATGGGCCAATTCATTTTTGATCGGCCACTATTTTTTTAATGGCCACTCTTTTTTAACCGGTCACTTTTTGGATGGCCATTCATCTTTTTTACCGGCCAATTTTTTTCGACCGGTCTTTTTTTATGGGCCAATTCATTTTTGATCGGCCACTATTTTTTTAATGGCCACTCTTTTTTAACCGGTCACTTTTTTTGATGGCCATTTATTTTTTTTCCCGGCCAATTTTTTCACTTTTTTAATGACCATTTTTTTTACCAGTCAAATTTTTTCTTTAATGGCCACTCTTTTTTAATCAGTCACTTTTCTTGATGGCCAATTATCTTTTTTACTGGCCAATTTTTTCAGTTTGACTTTTTTTACCATTTTGAATTAAAGCTTTCGTGACTGCAGGGATTCATTAACCGGTCACTGCAGGATTCATTAACCGGTCACTTTTTTGGATGGCCATTCATCTTTTTACCGGCCAATTTTTTTCACTTTTTTCATGACCATTTTTTTTTTACCAGTCAAATTTTTTCTTTAATGGCCACTCTTTTTAAACCGGTCACTTTTTTTGATGGCCATTTATCTTTTTTACCGGCCAATTTTTTTCACTTTTTCATGACCATTTTTTTTTACCAGTCAAATTTTTTCTTTAATGGCCACTCTTTTTTAACCAGTCACTTTTTTTGATGGCCAATTATCTTTTTTACTGGCCAATTTTTTCAGTTTGACTTTTTTAACATTTTGAACTAAAGCTTCCGTGACTGCAGGGATTCATATTCTGGTTCTTTCGGTAAAGTCACATAGAAGGGAATTTAATTGTTTTATATTTGTATTATTTTTTTTACCAGTCAAATTTTTTTATGGCGACTCATCTTTTTTTACTGGCCAATTCTTTTACTGGTCTCTTTTTTTACGGGCCACCTACCTCTTCCGCCTCCTCCTCCTCCGCCTCCTCCTCCGCTTCCTCCTCCGCCTCCTCCTCCGCCTCCGCCTCCTCCTCCGCCTCCTCCGCCTCCTCCTCCACCTCCTCCTCCGCCTCCTCCACCTCACTGTGTGATGGCCAATACACTTTTTTTACTGACCAATTTTGTTTGACTGGTCTTTCCTTTTTTACGGGCCAATTTTTTGTAGTCACTTTTTTTAATGGGCAATTTTTTTAACCGGTCACTTTTTTTGATGGCCAATTATCTTTTTTACTGGCCAATTTTTTCAGTTTGACTTTTTAAACATTTTGAACTAAAGCTTCCGTGACTGCAGGGATTCATATTCTGGTTCTTTCGATAAAGTCACATAGAAGGGAATTTAATTGTTTTATATTTGTATTATTTTTTTTACCAGTCAAATTTTTTTATGGCGACTCATCTTTTTTTACTGGCCAATTCTTTTACTGGTCTCTTTTTTTACGGGCCACCTACCTCTTCCGCCTCCTCCTCCTTCTCCGCCTCCTCCTCCGCTTCCTCCTCCGCCCCCTCCTCCGCCTCCGCCTCCTCCTCCGCCTCCTCCGCCTCCTCCTCCGCCTCCGCCTCCTCCTCCGCCTCCTCCGCCTCCTCCTCCGCCTCCTCCTCCGCCTCCTCCTCCGCCTCCTCCACCTCACTGTGTGATGGCCAATACACTTTTTTTACTGACCAATTTTGTTTGACTGGTCTTTCCTTTTTTACGGGCCAATTTTTTGTAGTCACTTTTTTTAATGGGCAATTTTTTTAACCGGTCACTTTTTTTGATGGCCATTTATCTTTTTTACTGGCCAATTTTTTTCGACTGGTCTTTTTTTACGGGCCAATTATTTTTTGGTAGACCAATGTTTTTTTAATATCTACTCTTTTTTAACCGGTCACTTTTTTTGATAGCCATTTATCTTTTTTATCGGCCAATTTTTTTCACTTTTTTTATGACCATTTTTTTTACCAGTCAAATTTTTTCTTTAATGGCCACTCTTTTTTAACCGGTCACTTTTTGGATGGCCATTCATCTTTTTTACCGGCCAATTTTTTTCGACCGGTCTTTTTTTTATGGGCCAATTCATTTTTGATCGGCCACTATTTTTTTAATGGCCACTCTTTTTTAACCGGTCACTTTTTGGATGGCCATTCATCTTTTTTACCGGCCAATTTTTTTCGACCGGTCTTTTTTTATGGGCCAATTCATTTTTGATCGGCCACTATTTTTTTAATGGCCACTCTTTTTTAACCGGTCACTTTTTTTGATGGCCATTTATTTTTTTTCCCGGCCAATTTTTTCACTTTTTTAATGACCATTTTTTTTACCAGTCAAATTTTTTCTTTAATGGCCACTCTTTTTTAATCAGTCACTTTTCTTGATGGCCAATTATCTTTTTTACTGGCCAATTTTTTCAGTTTGACTTTTTTTACCATTTTGAATTAAAGCTTTCGTGACTGCAGGGATTCATTAACCGGTCACTGCAGGATTCATTAACCGGTCACTTTTTTGGATGGCCATTCATCTTTTTACCGGCCAATTTTTTTCACTTTTTTCATGACCATTTTTTTTTTACCAGTCAAATTTTTTCTTTAATGGCCACTCTTTTTAAACCGGTCACTTTTTTTGATGGCCATTTATCTTTTTTACCGGCCAATTTTTTTCACTTTTTCATGACCATTTTTTTTTACCAGTCAAATTTTTTCTTTAATGGCCACTCTTTTTTAACCAGTCACTTTTTTTGATGGCCAATTATCTTTTTTACTGGCCAATTTTTTCAGTTTGACTTTTTTAACATTTTGAACTAAAGCTTCCGTGACTGCAGGGATTCATATTCTGGTTCTTTCGGTAAAGTCACATAGAAGGGAATTTAATTGTTTTATATTTGTATTATTTTTTTTACCAGTCAAATTTTTTTATGGCGACTCATCTTTTTTTACTGGCCAATTCTTTTACTGGTCTCTTTTTTTACGGGCCACCTACCTCTTCCGCCTCCTCCTCCTCCGCCTCCTCCTCCGCTTCCTCCTCCGCCTCCTCCTCCGCCTCCGCCTCCTCCTCCGCCTCCTCCGCCTCCTCCTCCACCTCCTCCTCCGCCTCCTCCACCTCACTGTGTGATGGCCAATACACTTTTTTTACTGACCAATTTTGTTTGACTGGTCTTTCCTTTTTTACGGGCCAATTTTTTGTAGTCACTTTTTTTAATGGGCAATTTTTTTAACCGGTCACTTTTTTTGATGGCCAATTATCTTTTTTACTGGCCAATTTTTTCAGTTTGACTTTTTTAACATTTTGAACTAAAGCTTCCGTGACTGCAGGGATTCATATTCTGGTTCTTTCGGTAAAGTCACATAGAAGGGAATTTAATTGTTTTATATTTGTATTATTTTTTTTACCAGTCAAATTTTTTTATGGCGACTCATCTTTTTTTACTGGCCAATTCTTTTACTGGTCTCTTTTTTTACGGGCCACCTACCTCTTCCGCCTCCTCCTCCTTCTCCGCCTCCTCCTCCGCTTCCTCCTCCGCCCCCTCCTCCGCCTCCGCCTCCTCCTCCGCCTCCTCCGCCTCCTCCTCCGCCTCCGCCTCCTCCTCCGCCTCCTCCGCCTCCTCCTCCGCCTCCTCCTCCGCCTCCTCCTCCGCCTCCTCCACCTCACTGTGTGATGGCCAATACACTTTTTTTACTGACCAATTTTGTTTGACTGGTCTTTCCTTTTTTACGGGCCAATTTTTTGTAGTCACTTTTTTTAATGGGCAATTTTTTTAACCGGTCACTTTTTTTGATGGCCATTTATCTTTTTTACTGGCCAATTTTTTTCGACTGGTCTTTTTTTACGGGCCAATTATTTTTTGGTAGACCAATGTTTTTTTAATATCTACTCTTTTTTAACCGGTCACTTTTTTTGATAGCCATTTATCTTTTTTATCGGCCAATTTTTTTCACTTTTTTTATGACCATTTTTTTTACCAGTCAAATTTTTTCTTTAATGGCCACTCTTTTTACACCGGTCACTTTTTGGATGGCCATTCATCTTTTTTACCGGCCAATTTTTTTCGACCGGTCTTTTTTTTATGGGCCAATTCATTTTTGATCGGCCACTATTTTTTTAATGGCCACTCTTTTTTAACTGGTCACTTTTTGGATGGCCATTCATCTTTTTTACCGGCCAATTTTTTTCGACCGGTCTTTTTTTATGGGCCAATTCATTTTTGATCGGCCACTATTTTTTTAATGGCCACTCTTTTTTAATCAGTCACTTTTCTTGATGGCCAATTATGTTTTTTACTGGCCAATTTTTTCAGTTTGACTTTTTTTACCATTTTGAATTAAAGCTTTCGTGACTGCAGGGATTCATTAACCGGTCACTGCAGGATTCATTAACCGGTCACTTTTTTGGATGGCCATTCATCTTTTTACCGGCCAATTTTTTTCACTTTTTTCAAGACCATTTTTTTTTTACCAGTCAAATTTTTTCTTTAATGGCCACTCTTTTTTAACCGGTCACTTTTTTTGATGGCCAATTATCTTTTTTACTGGCCAATTTTTTCAGTTTGACTTTTTTAATATTTTGAACTAAAGCTTCCGTGACTGCAGGGACTCATATTCTGGTTCTTTCGGTAAAGTCACATAGAAGGGAATTTAATTGTTTTATATTTGTATTATATTTTTTTTACCAGTCAAATTTTTTTATGGCGACTCATCTTTTTTTACTGGCCAATTCTTTTACTGGTCTATTTTTTTACGGGCCACCTACCTCTTCCGCCTCCTCCTCCTCCGCCTCCTCCTCCGCTTCCTCCTCCGCCTCCTCCTCCGCCTCCGCCTCCTCCTCCGCCTCCTCCGCCTCCTCCTCCGCCTCCTCCTCCGCCTCCTCCTCCGCCTCCTCCTCCGCCTCCTCCACCTCACTGTGTGATGGCCAATACACTTTTTTTACTGACCAATTTTGTTTGACTGGTCTTTCCTTTTTTACGGGCCAATTTTTTGTAGTCACTTTTTTTAATGGGCAATTTTTTTAACCGGTCACTTTTTTTGATGGGCATTTATCTTTTTTACTGGCCAATTTTTTTCGACTGGTCTTTTTTTACGGGCCAATTATTTTTTGGTAGACCAATGTTTTTTTAATAGCTACTCTTTTTTAACCGGTCACTTTTTTTGATAGCCATTTATCTTTTTTATCGGCCAATTTTTTTCACTTTTTTTATGACCATTTTTTTTACCAGTCAAATTTTTTCTTTAATGGCCACTCTTTTTTAACCGGTCACTTTTTGGATGGCCATTCATCTTTTTTACCGGCCAATTTTTTTCGACCGGTCTTTTTTTTATGGGCCAATTCATTTTTGATTGGCCACTATTTTTTTAATGGCCACACTTTTTTAACCGGTCACTTTTTGGATGGCCATTCATCTTTTTTACCGGCCAATTTTTTTCGACCGGTCTTTTTTTTATGGGCCAATTCATTTTTGATCGGCCACTATTTTTTTAATGGCCACTCTTTTTTAATCAGTCACTTTTCTTGATGGCCAATTATGTTTTTTACTGGCCAATTTTTTCAGTTTGACTTTTTTTACCATTTTGAATTAAAGCTTTTGTGACTGCAGGGATTCATTAACCGGTCACTGCAGGATTCATTAACCGGTCACTTTTTTGGATGGCCATTCATCTTTTTACCGGCCAATTTTTTTCACTTTTTTCATGACCATTTTTTTTTTACCAGTCAAATTTTTTCTTTAATGGCCACTCTTTTTTAACCGGTCACTTTTTTTGATGGCCATTTATCTTTTTTACCGGCCAATTTTTTTCACTTTTTTCATGACCATTTTTTTTTTACCAGTCAAATTTTTTCTTTAATGGCCACTCTTTTTTAACCGGTCACTTTTTTTGATGGCCATTTATCTTTTTTACCGGCCAATTTTTTTCACTTTTTTCATGACCATTTTTTTTTACCAGTCAAATTTTTTCTTTAATGGCCACTCTTTTTTAACCAGTCACTTTTTTTGATGGCCAATTATCTTTTTTACTGGCCAATTTTTTCAGTTTGACTTTTTTAACATTTTGAACTAAAGCTTCCGTGACTGCAGGGATTCATATTCTGGTTCTTTCGGTAAAGTCACATAGAAGGGAATTTAATTGTTTTATATTTGTATTATTTTTTTTACCAGTCAAATTTTTTTATGGCGACTCATCTTTTTTTACTGGCCAATTCTTTTACTGGTCTCTTTTTTTACGGGCCACCTACCTCTTCCGCCTCCTCCTCCTTCTCCGCCTCCTCCTCCGCTTCCTCCTCCGCCCCCTCCTCCGCCTCCGCCTCCTCCTCCGCCTCCTCCGCCTCCTCCTCCGCCTCCTCCTCCGCCTCCTCCTCCGCCTCCTCCTCCGCCTCCTCCTCCGCCTCCTCCACCTCACTGTGTGATGGCCAATACATTTTTTTACTGACCAATTTTGTTTGACTGGTCTTTCCTTTTTTACGGGCCAATTTTTTGTAGTCACTTTTTTTAATGGGCAATTTTTTTAACCGGTTACTTTTTTTGATGGCCATTTATCTTTTTTACTGGCAAATTTTTTTCGACTGGTCTTTTTTTACGGGCCAATTATTTTTTGGTAGACCAATGTTTTTTTAATAGCCACTCTTTTTTAACCAGTCACTTTTTTTGATAGCCATTTATCTTTTTTATCGGCCAATTTTTTTCACTTTTTTTATGACCATTTTTTTTACCAGTCAAATTTTTTCTTTAATGGCCACTCTTTTTTAACCGGTCACTTTTTGGATGGCCATTCATCTTTTTTACCGGCCAATTTTTTTCGACCGGTCTTTTTTTTATGGGCCAATTCATTTTTGATCGGCCACTATTTTTTTAATGGCCACTCTTTTTTAACCGGTCACTTTTTGGATGGCCATTCATCTTTTTTACCGGCCAATTTTTTTCGACCGGTCTTTTTTTATGGGCCAATTCATTTTTGATCGGCCACTATTTTTTTAATGGCCACTCTTTTTTAACCGGTCACTTTTTTTGATGGCCATTTATTTTTTTTCCCGGCCAATTTTTTCACTTTTTTAATGACCATTTTTTTTACCAGTCAAATTTTTTCTTTAATGGCCACTCTTTTTTAATCAGTCACTTTTCTTGATGGCCAATTATCTTTTTTACTGGCCAATTTTTTCAGTTTGACTTTTTTTACCATTTTGAATTAAAGCTTTCGTGACTGCAGGGATTCATTAACCGGTCACTGCAGGATTCATTAACCGGTCACTTTTTTGGATGGCCATTCATCTTTTTACCGGCCAATTTTTTTCACTTTTTTCATGACCATTTTTTTTTTACCAGTCAAATTTTTTCTTTAATGGCCACTCTTTTTAAACCGGTCACTTTTTTTGATGGCCATTTATCTTTTTTACCGGCCAATTTTTTTCACTTTTTCATGACCATTTTTTTTTACCAGTCAAATTTTTTCTTTAATGGCCACTCTTTTTTAACCAGTCACTTTTTTTGATGGCCAATTATCTTTTTTACTGGCCAATTTTTTCAGTTTGACTTTTTTAACATTTTGAATTAAAGCTTTTGTGACTGCAGGGATTCATTAACCGGTCACTGCAGGATTCATTAACCGGTCACTTTTTTGGATGGCCATTCATCTTTTTACCGGCCAATTTTTTTCACTTTTTTCATGACCATTTTTTTTTTACCAGTCAAATTTTTTCTTTAATGGCCACTCTTTTTTAACCGGTCACTTTTTTTGATGGCCATTTATCTTTTTTACCGGCCAATTTTTTTCACTTTTTTCATGACCATTTTTTTTTTACCAGTCAAATTTTTTCTTTAATGGCCACTCTTTTTTAACCGGTCACTTTTTTTGATGGCCATTTATCTTTTTTACCGGCCAATTTTTTTCACTTTTTTCATGACCATTTTTTTTTACCAGTCAAATTTTTTCTTTAATGGCCACTCTTTTTTAACCAGTCACTTTTTTTGATGGCCAATTATCTTTTTTACTGGCCAATTTTTTCAGTTTGACTTTTTTAACATTTTGAACTAAAGCTTCCGTGACTGCAGGGATTCATATTCTGGTTCTTTCGGTAAAGTCACATAGAAGGGAATTTAATTGTTTTATATTTGTATTATTTTTTTTACCAGTCAAATTTTTTTATGGCGACTCATCTTTTTTTACTGGCCAATTCTTTTACTGGTCTCTTTTTTTACGGGCCACCTACCTCTTCCGCCTCCTCCTCCTTCTCCGCCTCCTCCTCCGCTTCCTCCTCCGCCCCCTCCTCCGCCTCCGCCTCCTCCTCCGCCTCCTCCGCCTCCTCCTCCGCCTCCTCCTCCGCCTCCTCCTCCGCCTCCTCCTCCGCCTCCTCCTCCGCCTCCTCCACCTCACTGTGTGATGGCCAATACATTTTTTTACTGACCAATTTTGTTTGACTGGTCTTTCCTTTTTTACGGGCCAATTTTTTGTAGTCACTTTTTTTAATGGGCAATTTTTTTAACCGGTTACTTTTTTTGATGGCCATTTATCTTTTTTACTGGCAAATTTTTTTCGACTGGTCTTTTTTTACGGGCCAATTATTTTTTGGTAGACCAATGTTTTTTTAATAGCCACTCTTTTTTAACCAGTCACTTTTTTTGATAGCCATTTATCTTTTTTATCGGCCAATTTTTTTCACTTTTTTTATGACCATTTTTTTTACCAGTCAAATTTTTTCTTTAATGGCCACTCTTTTTTAACCGGTCACTTTTTGGATGGCCATTCATCTTTTTTACCGGCCAATTTTTTTCGACCGGTCTTTTTTTTATGGGCCAATTCATTTTTGATCGGCCACTATTTTTTTAATGGCCACTCTTTTTTAACCGGTCACTTTTTGGATGGCCATTCATCTTTTTTACCGGCCAATTTTTTTCGACCGGTCTTTTTTTATGGGCCAATTCATTTTTGATCGGCCACTATTTTTTTAATGGCCACTCTTTTTTAACCGGTCACTTTTTTTGATGGCCATTTATTTTTTTTCCCGGCCAATTTTTTCACTTTTTTAATGACCATTTTTTTTACCAGTCAAATTTTTTCTTTAATGGCCACTCTTTTTTAATCAGTCACTTTTCTTGATGGCCAATTATCTTTTTTACTGGCCAATTTTTTCAGTTTGACTTTTTTTACCATTTTGAATTAAAGCTTTCGTGACTGCAGGGATTCATTAACCGGTCACTGCAGGATTCATTAACCGGTCACTTTTTTGGATGGCCATTCATCTTTTTACCGGCCAATTTTTTTCACTTTTTTCATGACCATTTTTTTTTTACCAGTCAAATTTTTTCTTTAATGGCCACTCTTTTTAAACCGGTCACTTTTTTTGATGGCCATTTATCTTTTTTACCGGCCAATTTTTTTCACTTTTTCATGACCATTTTTTTTTACCAGTCAAATTTTTTCTTTAATGGCCACTCTTTTTTAACCAGTCACTTTTTTTGATGGCCAATTATCTTTTTTACTGGCCAATTTTTTCAGTTTGACTTTTTTAACATTTTGAACTAAAGCTTCCGTGACTGCAGGGATTCATATTCTGGTTCTTTCGGTAAAGTCACATAGAAGGGAATTTAATTGTTTTATATTTGTATTATTTTTTTTACCAGTCAAATTTTTTTATGGCGACTCATCTTTTTTTACTGGCCAATTCTTTTACTGGTCTCTTTTTTTACGGGCCACCTACCTCTTCCGCCTCCTCCTCCTCCGCCTCCTCCTCCGCTTCCTCCTCCGCCTCCTCCTCCGCCTCCGCCTCCTCCTCCGCCTCCTCCGCCTCCTCCTCCACCTCCTCCTCCGCCTCCTCCACCTCACTGTGTGATGGCCAATACACTTTTTTTACTGACTAATTTTGTTTGACTGGTCTTTCCTTTTTTACGGGCCAATTTTTTGTAGTCACTTTTTTTAATGGGCAATTTTTTTAACCAGTCACTTTTTTTGATGGCCAATTATCTTTTTTACTGGCCAATTTTTTCAGTTTGACTTTTTTAACATTTTGAACTAAAGCTTCCGTGACTGCAGGGATTCATATTCTGGTTTTTTCGGTAAAGTCACATAGAAGGGAATTTAATTGTTTTATATTTGTATTATTTTTTTTACCAGTCAAATTTTTTTATGGCGACTCATCTTTTTTTACTGGCCAATTCTTTTACTGGTCTCTTTTTTTACGGGCCACCTACCTCTTCCGCCTCCTCCTCTTCTCCGCCTCCTCCTCCGCTTCCTCCTCCGCCCCCTCCTCCGCCTCCGCCTCCTCCTCCGCCTCCTCCGCCTCCTCCTCCGCCTCCTCCTCCGCCTCCTCCTCCGCCTCCTCCTCCTCCTCCGCCTCCTCCACCTCACTGTGTGATGGCCAATACATTTTTTTACTGACCAATTTTGTTTGACTGGTCTTTCCTTTTTTACGGGCCAATTTTTTGTAGTCACTTTTTTTAATGGGCAATTTTTTTAACCGGTTACTTTTTTTGATGGCCATTTATCTTTTTTACTGGCCAATTTTTTTCGACTGGTCTTTTTTTACGGGCCAATTATTTTTTGGTAGACCAATGTTTTTTTAATAGCCACTCTTTTTTAACCGGTCACTTTTTTTGATAGCCATTTATCTTTTTTATCGGCCAATTTTTTTCACTTTTTTTATGACCATTTTTTTTACCAGTCAAATTTTTTCTTTAATGGCCACTCTTTTTTAACCGGTCACTTTTTGGATGGCCATTCATCTTTTTTACCGGCCAATTTTTTTCGACCGGTCTTTTTTTTATGGGCCAATTCATTTTTGATCGGCCACTATTTTTTTAATGGCCACTCTTTTTTAACCGGTCACTTTTTGGATGGCCATTCATCTTTTTTACCGGCCAATTTTTTTCGACCGGTCTTTTTTTATGGGCCAATTCATTTTTGATCGGCCACTATTTTTTTAATGGCCACTCTTTTTTAACCGGTCACTTTTTTTGATGGCCATTTATTTTTTTTCCCGGCCAATTTTTTCACTTTTTTAATGACCATTTTTTTTACCAGTCAAATTTTTTCTTTAATGGCCACTCTTTTTTAATCAGTCACTTTTCTTGATGGCTAATTATCTTTTTTACTGGCCAATTTTTTCAGTTTGACTTTTTTTACCATTTTGAATTAAAGCTTTCGTGACTGCAGGGATTCATTAACCGGTCACTTTTTTGGATGGCCATTCATCTTTTTACCGGCCAATTTTTTTCACTTTTTTCATGACCATTTTTTTTTTACCAGTCAAATTTTTTATTTAATGGCCACTCTTTTTAAACCGGTCACTTTTTTTGATGGCCATTTATCTTTTTTACCGGCCAATTTTTTTCACTTTTTCATGACCATTTTTTTTTACCAGTCAAATTTTTTCTTTAATGGCCACTCTTTTTTAACCAGTCACTTTTTTTGATGGCCAATTATCTTTTTTACTGGCCAATTTTTTCAGTTTGACTTTTTTAACATTTTGAACTAAAGCTTCCGTGACTGCAGGGATTCATATTCTGGTTCTTTCGGTAAAGTCACATAGAAGGGAATTTAATTGTTTTATATTTGTATTATTTTTTTTACCAGTCAAATTTTTTTATGGCGACTCATCTTTTTTTACTGGCCAATTCTTTTACTGGTCTCTTTTTTTACGGGCCACCTACCTCTTCCGCCTCCTCCTCCTCCGCCTCCTCCTCCGCTTCCTCCTCCGCCTCCTCCTCCGCCTCCGCCTCCTCCTCCGCCTCCTCCGCCTCCTCCTCCACCTCCTCCTCCGCCTCCTCCACCTCACTGTGTGATGGCCAATACACTTTTTTTACTGACCAATTTTGTTTGACTGGTCTTTCCTTTTTTACGGGCCAATTTTTTGTAGTCACTTTTTTTAATGGGCAATTTTTTTAACCGGTCACTTTTTTTGATGGCCAATTATCTTTTTTACTGGCCAATTTTTTCAGTTTGACTTTTTTAACATTTTGAACTAAAGCTTCCGTGACTGCAGGGATTCATATTCTGGTTCTTTCGGTAAAGTCACATAGAAGGGAATTTAATTGTTTTATATTTGTATTATTTTTTTTACCAGTCAAATTTTTTTATGGCGACTCATCTTTTTTTACTGGCCAATTCTTTTACTGGTCTCTTTTTTTACGGGCCACCTACCTCTTCCGCCTCCTCCTCCTTCTCCGCCTCCTCCTCCGCTTCCTCCTCCGCCCCCTCCTCCGCCTCCGCCTCCTCCTCCGCCTCCTCCGCCTCCTCCTCCGCCTCCGCCTCCTCCTCCGCCTCCTCCGCCTCCTCCTCCGCCTCCTCCTCCGCCTCCTCCTCCGCCTCCTCCACCTCACTGTGTGATGGCCAATACACTTTTTTTACTGACCAATTTTGTTTGACTGGTCTTTCCTTTTTTACGGGCCAATTTTTTGTAGTCACTTTTTTTAATGGGCAATTTTTTTAACCGGTCACTTTTTTTGATGGCCATTTATCTTTTTTACTGGCCAATTTTTTTCGACTGGTCTTTTTTTACGGGCCAATTATTTTTTGGTAGACCAATGTTTTTTTAATATCTACTCTTTTTTAACCGGTCACTTTTTTTGATAGCCATTTATCTTTTTTATCGGCCAATTTTTTTCACTTTTTTTATGACCATTTTTTTTACCAGTCAAATTTTTTCTTTAATGGCCACTCTTTTTTAACCGGTCACTTTTTGGATGGCCATTCATCTTTTTTACCGGCCAATTTTTTTCGACCGGTCTTTT
The DNA here is from genome assembly GCF_048934315.1 of Petromyzon marinus. NCBI lineage: Eukaryota > Metazoa > Chordata > Hyperoartia > Petromyzontiformes > Petromyzontidae > Petromyzon > Petromyzon marinus. Next base: position 212,887 of record NC_133715.1, on the reverse strand, counting down.
TTTTATGGGCCAATTCATTTTTGATCGGCCACTATTTTTTTAATGGCCACTCTTTTTTAACCGGTCACTTTTTGGATGGCCATTCATCTTTTTTACCGGCCAATTTTTTTCGACCGGTCTTTTTTTATGGGCCAATTCATTTTTGATCGGCCACTATTTTTTTAATGGCCACTCTTTTCTAATCAGTCACTTTTCTTGATGGCCAATTATGTTTTTTACTGGCCAATTTTTTCAGTTTGACTTTTTTTACCATTTTGAATTAAAGCTTTCGTGACTGCAGGGATTCATTAACCGGTCACTGCAGGATTCATTAACCGGTCACTTTTTTGGATGGCCATTCATCTTTTTACCGGCCAATTTTTTTCACTTTTTTCAAGACCATTTTTTTTTTACCAGTCAAATTTTTTCTTTAATGGCCACTCTTTTTTAACCGGTCACTTTTTTTGATGGCCAATTATCTTTTTTACTGGCCAATTTTTTCAGTTTGACTTTTTTAATATTTTGAACTAAAGCTTCCGTGACTGCAGGGACTCATATTCTGGTTCTTTCGGTAAAGTCACATAGAAGGGAATTTAATTGTTTTATATTTGTATTATTTTTTTTACCAGTCAAATTTTTTTATGGCGACTCATCTTTTTTTACTGGCCAATTCTTTTACTGGTCTATTTTTTTACGGGCCACCTACCTCTTCCGCCTCCTCCTCCTCCGCCTCCTCCTCCGCTTCCTCCTCCGCCTCCTCCTCCGCCTCCGCCTCCTCCTCCGCCTCCTCCGCCTCCTCCTCCGCCTCCTCCTCCGCCTCCTCCTCCGCCTCCTCCTCCGCCTCCTCCACCTCACTGTGTGATGGCCAATACACTTTTTTTACTGACCAATTTTGTTTGACTGGTCTTTCCTTTTTTACGGGCCAATTTTTTGTAGTCACTTTTTTTAATGGGCAATTTTTTTAACCGGTCACTTTTTTTGATGGGCATTTATCTTTTTTACTGGCCAATTTTTTTCGACTGGTCTTTTTTTACGGGCCAATTATTTTTTGGTAGACCAATGTTTTTTTAATAGCTACTCTTTTTTAACCGGTCACTTTTTTTGATAGCCATTTATCTTTTTTATCGGCCAATTTTTTTCACTTTTTTTATGACCATTTTTTTTACCAGTCAAATTTTTTCTTTAATGGCCACTCTTTTTTAACCAGTCACTTTTTTTGATGGCCAATTATCTTTTTTACTGGCCAATTTTTTCAGTTTGACTTTTTTAACATTTTGAACTAAAGCTTCCGTGACTGCAGGGATTCATATTCTGGTTCTTTCGGTAAAGTCACATAGAAGGGAATTTAATTGTTTTATATTTGTATTATTTTTTTTACCAGTCAAATTTTTTTATGGCGACTCATCTTTTTTTACTGGCCAATTCTTTTACTGGTCTCTTTTTTTACGGGCCACCTACCTCTTCCGCCTCCTCCTCCTTCTCCGCCTCCTCCTCCGCTTCCTCCTCCGCCCCCTCCTCCGCCTCCGCCTCCTCCTCCGCCTCCTCCGCCTCCTCCTCCGCCTCCGCCTCCTCCTCCGCCTCCTCCGCCTCCTCCTCCGCCTCCTCCTCCGCCTCCTCCTCCGCCTCCTCCACCTCACTGTGTGATGGCCAATACACTTTTTTTACTGACCAATTTTGTTTGACTGGTCTTTCCTTTTTTACGGGCCAATTTTTTGTAGTCACTTTTTTTAATGGGCAATTTTTTTAACCGGTCACTTTTTTTGATGGCCATTTATCTTTTTTACTGGCCAATTTTTTTCGACTGGTCTTTTTTTACGGGCCAATTATTTTTTGGTAGACCAATGTTTTTTTAATATCTACTCTTTTTTAACCGGTCACTTTTTTTGATAGCCATTTATCTTTTTTATCAGCCAATTTTTTTCACTTTTTTTATGACCATTTTTTTTACCAGTCAAATTTTTTCTTTAATGGCCACTCTTTTTTAACCGGTCACTTTTTGGATGGCCATTCATCTTTTTTAGCGGCCAATTTTTTTCGACCGGTCTTTTTTTTATGGGCCAATTCATTTTTGATCGGCCACTATTTTTTTAATGGCCACTCTTTTTTAACCGGTCACTTTTTGGATGGCCATTCATCTTTTTTACCGGCCAATTTTTTTCGACCGGTCTTTTTTTATGGGCCAATTCATTTTTGATCGGCCACTATTTTTTTAATGGCCACTCTTTTCTAATCAGTCACTTTTCTTGATGGCCAATTATGTTTTTTACTGGCCAATTTTTTCAGTTTGACTTTTTTTACCATTTTGAATTAAAGCTTTCGTGACTGCAGGGATTCATTAACCGGTCACTGCAGGATTCATTAACCGGTCACTTTTTTGGATGGCCATTCATCTTTTTACCGGCCAATTTTTTTCACTTTTTTCAAGACCATTTTTTTTTTACCAGTCAAATTTTTTCTTTAATGGCCACTCTTTTTTAACCGGTCACTTTTTTTGATGGCCAATTATCTTTTTTACTGGCCAATTTTTTCAGTTTGACTTTTTTAATATTTTGAACTAAAGCTTCCGTGACTGCAGGGACTCATATTCTGGTTCTTTCGGTAAAGTCACATAGAAGGGAATTTAATTGTTTTATATTTGTATTATTTTTTTTACCAGTCAAATTTTTTTATGGCGACTCATCTTTTTTTACTGGCCAATTCTTTTACTGGTCTATTTTTTTACGGGCCACCTACCTCTTCCGCCTCCTCCTCCTCCGCCTCCTCCTCCGCTTCCTCCTCCGCCTCCTCCTCCGCCTCCGCCTCCTCCTCCGCCTCCTCCGCCTCCTCCTCCGCCTCCTCCTCCGCCTCCTCCTCCGCCTCCTCCTCCGCCTCCTCCACCTCACTGTGTGATGGCCAATACACTTTTTTTACTGACCAATTTTGTTTGACTGGTCTTTCCTTTTTTACGGGCCAATTTTTTGTAGTCACTTTTTTTAATGGGCAATTTTTTTAACCGGTCACTTTTTTTGATGGGCATTTATCTTTTTTACTGGCCAATTTTTTTCGACTGGTCTTTTTTTACGGGCCAATTATTTTTTGGTAGACCAATGTTTTTTTAATAGCTACTCTTTTTTAACCGGTCACTTTTTTTGATAGCCATTTATCTTTTTTATCGGCCAATTTTTTTCACTTTTTTTATGACCATTTTTTTTACCAGTCAAATTTTTTCTTTAATGGCCACTCTTTTTTAACCAGTCACTTTTTTTGATGGCCAATTATCTTTTTTACTGGCCAATTTTTTCAGTTTGACTTTTTTAACATTTTGAACTAAAGCTTCCGTGACTGCAGGGATTCATATTCTGGTTCTTTCGGTAAAGTCACATAGAAGGGAATTTAATTGTTTTATATTTGTATTATTTTTTTTACCAGTCAAATTTTTTTATGGCGACTCATCTTTTTTTACTGGCCAATTCTTTTACTGGTCTCTTTTTTTACGGGCCACCTACCTCTTCCGCCTCCTCCTCCTTCTCCGCCTCCTCCTCCGCTTCCTCCTCCGCCCCCTCCTCCGCCTCCGCCTCCTCCTCCGCCTCCTCCGCCTCCTCCTCCGCCTCCGCCTCCTCCTCCGCCTCCTCCGCCTCCTCCTCCGCCTCCTCCTCCGCCTCCTCCTCCGCCTCCTCCACCTCACTGTGTGATGGCCAATACACTTTTTTTACTGACCAATTTTGTTTGACTGGTCTTTCCTTTTTTACGGGCCAATTTTTTGTAGTCACTTTTTTTAATGGGCAATTTTTTTAACCGGTCACTTTTTTTGATGGCCATTTATCTTTTTTACTGGCCAATTTTTTTCGACTGGTCTTTTTTTACGGGCCAATTATTTTTTGGTAGACCAATGTTTTTTTAATATCTACTCTTTTTTAACCGGTCACTTTTTTTGATAGCCATTTATCTTTTTTATCAGCCAATTTTTTTCACTTTTTTTATGACCATTTTTTTTACCAGTCAAATTTTTTCTTTAATGGCCACTCTTTTTTAACCGGTCACTTTTTGGATGGCCATTCATCTTTTTTAGCGGCCAATTTTTTTCGACCGGTCTTTTTTTTATGGGCCAATTCATTTTTGATCGGCCACTATTTTTTTAATGGCCACTCTTTTTTAACCGGTCACTTTTTGGATGGCCATTCATCTTTTTTACCGGCCAATTTTTTTCGACCGGTCTTTTTTTATGGGCCAATTCATTTTTGATCGGCCACTATTTTTTTAATGGCCACTCTTTTTTAATCAGTCACTTTTCTTGATGGCCAATTATGTTTTTTACTGGCCAATTTTTTCAGTTTGACTTTTTTTACCATTTTGAATTAAAGCTTTCGTGACTGCAGGGATTCATTAACCGGTCACTGCAGGATTCATTAACCGGTCACTTTTTTGGATGGCCATTCATCTTTTTACCGGCCAATTTTTTTCACTTTTTTCAAGACCATTTTTTTTTTACCAGTCAAATTTTTTCTTTAATGGCCACTCTTTTTTAACCGGTCACTTTTTTTGATGGCCAATTATCTTTTTTACTGGCCAATTTTTTCAGTTTGACTTTTTTAATATTTTGAACTAAAGCTTCCGTGACTGCAGGGACTCATATTCTGGTTCTTTCGGTAAAGTCACATAGAAGGGAATTTAATTGTTTTATATTTGTATTATTTTTTTTACCAGTCAAATTTTTTTATGGCGACTCATCTTTTTTTACTGGCCAATTCTTTTACTGGTCTATTTTTTTACGGGCCACCTACCTCTTCCGCCTCCTCCTCCTCCGCCTCCTCCTCCGCTTCCTCCTCCGCCTCCTCCTCCGCCTCCGCCTCCTCCTCCGCCTCCTCCGCCTCCTCCTCCGCCTCCTCCTCCGCCTCCTCCTCCGCCTCCTCCTCCGCCTCCTCCACCTCACTGTGTGATGGCCAATACACTTTTTTTACTGACCAATTTTGTTTGACTGGTCTTTCCTTTTTTACGGGCCAATTTTTTGTAGTCACTTTTTTTAATGGGCAATTTTTTTAACCGGTCACTTTTTTTGATGGGCATTTATCTTTTTTACTGGCCAATTTTTTTCGACTGGTCTTTTTTTACGGGCCAATTATTTTTTGGTAGACCAATGTTTTTTTAATAGCTACTCTTTTTTAACCGGTCACTTTTTTTGATAGCCATTTATCTTTTTTATTGGCCAATTTTTTTCACTTTTTTTATGACCATTTTTTTTACCAGTCAAATTTTTTCTTTAATGGCCACTCTTTTTTAACCAGTCACTTTTTTTGATGGCCAATTATCTTTTTTACTGGCCAATTTTTTCAGTTTGACTTTTTTAACATTTTGAACTAAAGCTTCCGTGACTGCAGGGATTCATATTCTGGTTCTTTCGGTAAAGTCACATAGAAGGGAATTTAATTGTTTTATATTTGTATTATTTTTTTTACCAGTCAAATTTTTTTATGGCGACTCATCTTTTTTTACTGGCCAATTCTTTTACTGGTCTCTTTTTTTACGGGCCACCTACCTCTTCCGCCTCCTCCTCCTTCTCCGCCTCCTCCTCCGCTTCCTCCTCCGCCCCCTCCTCCGCCTCCGCCTCCTCCTCCGCCTCCTCCGCCTCCTCCTCCGCCTCCGCCTCCTCCTCCGCCTCCTCCGCCTCCTCCTCCGCCTCCTCCTCCGCCTCCTCCTCCGCCTCCTCCACCTCACTGTGTGATGGCCAATACACTTTTTTTACTGACCAATTTTGTTTGACTGGTCTTTCCTTTTTTACGGGCCAATTTTTTGTAGTCACTTTTTTTAATGGGCAATTTTTTTAACCGGTCACTTTTTTTGATGGCCATTTATCTTTTTTACTGGCCAATTTTTTTCGACTGGTCTTTTTTTACGGGCCAATTATTTTTTGGTAGACCAATGTTTTTTTAATATCTACTCTTTTTTAACCGGTCACTTTTTTTGATAGCCATTTATCTTTTTTATCGGCCAATTTTTTTCACTTTTTTTATGACCATTTTTTTTACCAGTCAAATTTTTTCTTTAATGGCCACTCTTTTTTAACCGGTCACTTTTTGGATGGCCATTCATCTTTTTTACCGGCCAATTTTTTTCGACCGGTCTTTTTTTTATGGGCCAATTCATTTTTGATCGGCCACTATTTTTTTAATGGCCACTCTTTTTTAACCGGTCACTTTTTGGATGGCCATTCATCTTTTTTACCGGCCAATTTTTTTCGACCGGTCTTTTTTTATGGGCCAATTCATTTTTGATCGGCCACTATTTTTTTAATGGCCACTCTTTTTTAATCAGTCACTTTTCTTGATGGCCAATTATGTTTTTTACTGGCCAATTTTTTCAGTTTGACTTTTTTTACCATTTTGAATTAAAGCTTTCGTGACTGCAGGGATTCATTAACCGGTCACTGCAGGATTCATTAACCGGTCACTTTTTTGGATGGCCATTCATCTTTTTACCGGCCAATTTTTTTCACTTTTTTCAAGACCATTTTTTTTTTACCAGTCAAATTTTTTCTTTAATGGCCACTCTTTTTTAACCGGTCACTTTTTTTGATGGCCAATTATCTTTTTTACTGGCCAATTTTTTCAGTTTGACTTTTTTAATATTTTGAACTAAAGCTTCCGTGACTGCAGGGACTCATATTCTGGTTCTTTCGGTAAAGTCACATAGAAGGGAATTTAATTGTTTTATATTTGTATTATTTTTTTTACCAGTCAAATTTTTTTATGGCGACTCATCTTTTTTTACTGGCCAATTCTTTTACTGGTCTATTTTTTTACGGGCCACCTACCTCTTCCGCCTCCTCCTCCTCCGCCTCCTCCTCCGCTTCCTCCTCCGCCTCCTCCTCCGCCTCCGCCTCCGCCTCCTCCGCCTCCTCCTCCGCCTCCTCCTCCGCCTCCTCCTCCGCCTCCTCCTCCGCCTCCTCCACCTCACTGTGTGATGGCCAATACACTTTTTTTACTGACCAATTTTGTTTGACTGGTCTTTCCTTTTTTACGGGCCAATTTTTTGTAGTCACTTTTTTTAATGGGCAATTTTTTTAACCGGTCACTTTTTTTGATGGGCATTTATCTTTTTTACTGGCCAATTTTTTTCGACTGGTCTTTTTTTACGGGCCAATTATTTTTTGGTAGACCAATGTTTTTTTAATAGCTACTCTTTTTTAACCGGTCACTTTTTTTGATAGCCATTTATCTTTTTTATCGGCCAATTTTTTTCACTTTTTTTATGACCATTTTTTTTACCAGTCAAATTTTTTCTTTAATGGCCACTCTTTTTTAACCAGTCACTTTTTTTGATGGCCAATTATCTTTTTTACTGGCCAATTTTTTCAGTTTGACTTTTTTAACATTTTGAACTAAAGCTTCCGTGACTGCAGGGATTCATATTCTGGTTCTTTCGGTAAAGTCACATAGAAGGGAATTTAATTGTTTTATATTTGTATTATTTTTTTTACCAGTCAAATTTTTTTATGGCGACTCATCTTTTTTTACTGGCCAATTCTTTTACTGGTCTCTTTTTTTACGGGCCACCTACCTCTTCCGCCTCCTCCTCCTTCTCCGCCTCCTCCTCCGCTTCCTCCTCCGCCCCCTCCTCCGCCTCCGCCTCCTCCTCCGCCTCCTCCGCCTCCTCCTCCGCCTCCGCCTCCTCCTCCGCCTCCTCCGCCTCCTCCTCCGCCTCCTCCTCCGCCTCCTCCTCCGCCTCCTCCACCTCACTGTGTGATGGCCAATACACTTTTTTTACTGACCAATTTTGTTTGACTGGTCTTTCCTTTTTTACGGGCCAATTTTTTGTAGTCACTTTTTTTAATGGGCAATTTTTTTAACCGGTCACTTTTTTTGATGGCCATTTATCTTTTTTACTGGCCAATTTTTTTCGACTGGTCTTTTTTTACGGGCCAATTATTTTTTGGTAGACCAATGTTTTTTTAATATCTACTCTTTTTTAACCGGTCACTTTTTTTGATAGCCATTTATCTTTTTTATCGGCCAATTTTTTTCACTTTTTTTATGACCATTTTTTTTACCAGTCAAATTTTTTCTTTAATGGCCACTCTTTTTTAACCGGTCACTTTTTGGATGGCCATTCATCTTTTTTACCGGCCAATTTTTTTCGACCGGTCTTTTTTTTATGGGCCAATTCATTTTTGATCGGCCACTATTTTTTTAATGGCCACTCTTTTTTAACCGGTCACTTTTTGGATGGCCATTCATCTTTTTTACCGGCCAATTTTTTTCGACCGGTCTTTTTTTATGGGCCAATTCATTTTTGATCGGCCACTATTTTTTTAATGGCCACTCTTTTTTAATCAGTCACTTTTCTTGATGGCCAATTATGTTTTTTACTGGCCAATTTTTTCAGTTTGACTTTTTTTACCATTTTGAATTAAAGCTTTCGTGACTGCAGGGATTCATTAACCGGTCACTGCAGGATTCATTAACCGGTCACTTTTTTGGATGGCCATTCATCTTTTTACCGGCCAATTTTTTTCACTTTTTTCAAGACCATTTTTTTTTTACCAGTCAAATTTTTTCTTTAATGGCCACTCTTTTTTAACCGGTCACTTTTTTTGATGGCCAATTATCTTTTTTACTGGCCAATTTTTTCAGTTTGACTTTTTTAATATTTTGAACTAAAGCTTCCGTGACTGCAGGGACTCATATTCTGGTTCTTTCGGTAAAGTCACATAGAAGGGAATTTAATTGTTTTATATTTGTATTATTTTTTTTACCAGTCAAATTTTTTTATGGCGACTCATCTTTTTTTACTGGCCAATTCTTTTACTGGTCTATTTTTTTACGGGCCACCTACCTCTTCCGCCTCCTCCTCCTCCGCCTCCTCCTCCGCTTCCTCCTCCGCCTCCTCCTCCGCCTCCGCCTCCGCCTCCTCCGCCTCCTCCTCCGCCTCCTCCTCCGCCTCCTCCTCCGCCTCCTCCTCCGCCTCCTCCACCTCACTGTGTGATGGCCAATACACTTTTTTTACTGACCAATTTTGTTTGACTGGTCTTTCCTTTTTTACGGGCCAATTTTTTGTAGTCACTTTTTTTAATGGGCAATTTTTTTAACCGGTCACTTTTTTTGATGGGCATTTATCTTTTTTACTGGCCAATTTTTTTCGACTGGTCTTTTTTTACGGGCCAATTATTTTTTGGTAGACCAATGTTTTTTTAATAGCTACTCTTTTTTAACCGGTCACTTTTTTTGATAGCCATTTATCTTTTTTATCGGCCAATTTTTTTCACTTTTTTTATGACCATTTTTTTTACCAGTCAAATTTTTTCTTTAATGGCCACTCTTTTTTAACCGGTCACTTTTTGGATGGCCATTCATCTTTTTTACCGGCCAATTTTTTTCGACCGGTCTTTTTTTTATGGGTCAATTCATTTTTGATTGGCCACTATTTTTTTAATGGCCACTCTTTTTTAACCGGTCACTTTTTGGATGGCCATTCATCTTTTTTACCGGCCAATTTTTTTCGACCGGTCTTTTTTTTATGGGCCAATTCATTTTTGATCGGCCACTATTTTTTTAATGGCCACTCTTTTTTAATCAGTCACTTTTCTTGATGGCCAATTATGTTTTTTACTGGCCAATTTTTTCAGTTTGACTTTTTTTACCATTTTGAATTAAAGCTTTTGTGACTGCAGGGATTCATTAACCGGTCACTGCAGGATTCATTAACCGGTCACTTTTTTGGATGGCCATTCATCTTTTTACCGGCCAATTTTTTTCACTTTTTTCATGACCATTTTTTTTTTACCAGTCAAATTTTTTCTTTAATGGCCACTCTTTTTTAACCGGTCACTTTTTTTGATGGCCATTTATCTTTTTTACCGGCCAATTTTTTTCACTTTTTTCATGACCATTTTTTTTTTACCAGTCAAATTTTTTCTTTAATGGCCACTCTTTTTTAACCGGTCACTTTTTTTGATGGCCATTTATCTTTTTTACCGGCCAAATTTTTTCACTTTTTTCATGACCATTTTTTTTTACCAGTCAAATTTTTTCTTTGATGGCCACTCTTTTTTAACCAGTCACTTTTTTTGATGGCCAATTATCTTTTTTACTGGCCAATTTTTTCAGTTTGACTTTTTTAACATTTTGAACTAAAGCTTCCGTGACTGCAGGGATTCATATTCTGGTTCTTTCGGTAAAGTCACATAGAAGGGAATTTAATTGTTTTATATTTGTATTATTTTTTTTACCAGTCAAATTTTTTTATGGCGACTCATCTTTTTTTACTGGCCAATTCTTTTACTGGTCTCTTTTTTTACGGGCCACCTACCTCTTCCGCCTCCTCCTCCTTCTCCGCCTCCTCCTCCGCTTCCTCCTCCGCCCCCTCCTCCGCCTCCGCCTCCTCCTCTGCCTCCTCCGCCTCCTCCTCCGCCTCCTCCTCCGCCTCCTCCTCCGCCTCCTCCTCCGCCTCCTCCTCCGCCTCCTCCACCTCACTGTGTGATGGCCAATACATTTTTTTACTGACCAATTTTGTTTGACTGGTCTTTCCTTTTTTACGGGCCAATTTTTTGTAGTCACTTTTTTTAATGGGCAATTTTTTTAACCGGTTACTTTTTTGATGGCCATTTATCTTTTTTACTGGCCAATTTTTTTCGACTGGTCTTTTTTTACGGGCCAATTATTTTTTGGTAGACCAATGTTTTTTTAATAGCCACTCTTTTTTAACCGGTCACTTTTTTTGATAGCCATTTATCTTTTTTATCGGCCAATTTTTTTCACTTTTTTTATGACCATTTTTTTTACCAGTCAAATTTTTTCTTTAATGGCCACTCTTTTTTAACCGGTCACTTTTTGGATGGCCATTCATCTTTTTTATCGGCCAATTTTTTTCGACCGGTCTTTTTTTATGGGCCAATTCATTTTTGATCGGCCACTATTTTTTTAATGGCCACTCTTTTTTAACCGGTCACTTTTTGGATGGCCATTCATCTTTTTTACCGGCCAATTTTTTTCGACCGGTCTTTTTTATGGGCCAATTCATTTTTGATCGGCCACTATTTTTTTAATGGCCACTCTTTTTTAACCGGTCACTTTTTTTGATGGCCATTTATTTTTTTTCCCGGCCAATTTTTTCACTTTTTTAATGACCATTTTTTTTACCAGTCAAATTTTTTCTTTAATGGCCACTCTTTTTTAATCAGTCACTTTTCTTGATGGCCAATTATCTTTTTTACTGGCCAATTTTTTCAGTTTGACTTTTTTTACCATTTTGAATTAAAGCTTTCGTGACTGCAGGGATTCATTAACCGGTCACTGCAGGATTCATTAACCGGTCACTTTTTTGGATGGCCATTCATCTTTTTACCGGCCAATTTTTTTCACTTTTTTCAAGACCATTTTTTTTTTTACCAGTCAAATTTTTTCTTTAATGGCCACTCTTTTTTAACCGGTCACTTTTTTTGATGGCCAATTATCTTTTTTACTGGCCAATTTTTTCAGTTTGACTTTTTTAATATTTTGAACTAAAGCTTCCGTGACTGCAGGGACTCATATTCTGGTTCTTTCGGTAAAGTCACATAGAAGGGAATTTAATTGTTTTATATTTGTATTATTTTTTTTACCAGTCAAATTTTTTTATGGCGACTCATCTTTTTTACTGGCCAATTCTTTTACTGGTCTATTTTTTTACGGGCCACCTACCTCTTCCGCCTCCTCCTCCTCCGCCTCCTCCTCCGCTTCCTCCTCCGCCTCCTCCTCCGCCTCCGCCTCCTCCTCCGCCTCCTCCGCCTCCTCCTCCGCCTCCTCCTCCGCCTCCTCCTCCGCCTCCTCCACCTCACTGTGTGATGGCCAATACACTTTTTTTACTGACCAATTTTGTTTGACTGGTCTTTCCTTTTTTACGGGCCAATTTTTTGTAGTCACTTTTTTTAATGGGCAATTTTTTTAACCGGTCACTTTTTTTGATGGGCATTTATCTTTTTTACTGGCCAATTTTTTTCGACTGGTCTTTTTTTACGGGCCAATTATTTTTTGGTAGACCAATGTTTTTTTAATAGCTACTCTTTTTTAACCGGTCACTTTTTTTGATAGCCATTTATCTTTTTTATCGGCCAATTTTTTTCACTTTTTTTATGACCATTTTTTTTACCAGTCAAATTTTTTCTTTAATGGCCACTCTTTTTTAACCGGTCACTTTTTGGATGGCCATTCATCTTTTTTACCGGCCAATTTTTTTCGACCGGTCTTTTTTTTATGGGCCAATTCATTTTTGATTGGCCACTATTTTTTTAATGGCCACTCTTTTTTAACCGGTCACTTTTTAGATGGCCATTCATCTTTTTTACCGGCCAATTTTTTTCAACCGGTCTTTTTTTTATGGGCCAATTCATTTTTGATCGGCCACTATTTTTTTAATGGCCACTCTTTTTTAATCAGTCACTTTTCTTGATGGCCAATTATGTTTTTTACTGGCCAATTTTTTCAGTTTGACTTTTTTTACCATTTTGAATTAAAGCTTTTGTGACTGCAGGGATTCATTAACCGGTCACTGCAGGATTCATTAACCGGTCACTTTTTTGCATGGCCATTCATCTTTTTACCGGCCAATTTTTTTCACTTTTTTCATGACCATTTTTTTTTTACCAGTCAAATTTTTTCTTTAATGGCCACTCTTTTTTAACCGGTCACTTTTTTTGATGGCCATTTATCTTTTTTACCGGCCAATTTTTTTCACTTTTTTCATGACCATTTTTTTTTTACCAGTCAAATGTTTTCTTTAATGGCCACTCTTTTTTAACCGGTCACTTTTTTTGATGGCCATTTATCTTTTTTACCGGCCAATTTTTTTCACTTTTTTCATGACCATTTTTTTTTACCAGTCAAATTTTTTCTTTAATGGCCACTCTTTTTTAACCAGTCACTTTTTTTGATGGCCAATTATCTTTTTTACTGGCCAATTTTTTTCAGTTTGACTTTTTTAACATTTTGAACTAAAGCTTCCGTGACTGCAGGGATTCATATTCTGGTTCTTTCGGTAAAGTCACATAGAAGGGAATTTAATTGTTTTATATTTGTATTATTTTTTTTACCAGTCAAATTTTTTTATGGCGACTCATCTTTTTTTACTGGCCAATTCTTTTACTGGTCTCTTTTTTTACGGGCCACCTACCTCTTCCGCCTCCTCCTCCTTCTCCGCCTCCTCCTCCGCTTCCTCCTCCGCCCCCTCCTCCGCCTCTGCCTCCTCCTCCGCCTCCTCCGCCTCCTCCTCCGCCTCCTCCTCCGCCTCCTCCTCCGCCTCCTCCTCCGCCTCCTCCTCCGCCTCCTCCACCTCACTGTGTGATGGCCAATACATTTTTTTACTGACCAATTTTGTTTGACTGGTCTTTCCTTTTTTACGGGCCAATTTTTTGTAGTCACTTTTTTTAATGGGCAATTTTTTTAACCGGTTACTTTTTTGATGGCCATTTATCTTTTTTACTGGCCAATTTTTTTCGACTGGTCTTTTTTTACGGGCCAATTATTTTTTGGTAGACCAATGTTTTTTTAATAGCCACTCTTTTTTAACCGGTCACTTTTTTTGATAGCCATTTATCTTTTTTATCGGCCAATTTTTTTCACTTTTTTTATGACCATTTTTTTTACCAGTCAAATTTTTTCTTTAATGGCCACTCTTTTTTAACCGGTCACTTTTTGGATGGCCATTCATCTTTTTTACCGGCCAATTTTTTTCGACCGGTCTTTTTTTTATGGGCCAATTCATTTTTGATCGGCCACTATTTTTTTAATGGCCACTCTTTTTTAACCGGTCACTTTTTGGATGGCCATTCATCTTTTTTACCGGCCAATTTTTTTCGACCGGTCTTTTTTTATGGGCCAATTCATTTTTGATCGGCCACTATTTTTTTAATGGCCACTCTTTTTTAACCGGTCACTTTTTTTGATGGCCATTTATTTTTTTTCCCGGCCAATTTTTTCACTTTTTTAATGACCATTTTTTTTACCAGTCAAATTTTTTCTTTAATGGCCACTCTTTTTTAATCAGTCACTTTTCTTGATGGCCAATTATCTTTTTTACTGGCCAATTTTTTCAGTTTGACTTTTTTTACCATTTTGAATTAAAGCTTTCGTGACTGCAGGGATTCATTAACCGGTCACTGCAGGATTCATTAACCGGTCACTTTTTTGGATGGCCATTCATCTTTTTACCGGCCAATTTTTTTCACTTTTTTCATGACCATTTTTTTTTTACCAGTCAAATTTTTTCTTTAATGGCCACTCTTTTTAAACCGGTCACTTTTTTTGATGGCCATTTATCTTTTTTACCGGCCAATTTTTTTCACTTTTTCATGACCATTTTTTTTTACCAGTCAAATTTTTTCTTTAATGGCCACTCTTTTTTAACCAGTCACTTTTTTTGATGGCCAATTATCTTTTTTACTGGCCAATTTTTTCAGTTTGACTTTTTTAACATTTTGAACTAAAGCTTCCGTGACTGCAGGGATTCATATTCTGGTTCTTTCGGTAAAGTCACATAGAAGGGAATTTAATTGTTTTATATTTGTATTATTTTTTTTACCAGTCAAATTTTTTTATGGCGACTCATCTTTTTTTACTGGCCAATTCTTTTACTGGTCTCTTTTTTTACGGGCCACCTACCTCTTCCGCCTCCTCCTCCTCCGCCTCCTCCTCCGCTTCCTCCTCCGCCTCCTCCTCCGCCTCCGCCTCCTCCTCCGCCTCCTCCGCCTCCTCCTCCTCCTCCGCCTCCTCCACCTCACTGTGTGATGGCCAATACACTTTTTTTACTGACCAATTTTGTTTGACTGGTCTTTCCTTTTTTACGGGCCAATTTTTTGTAGTCACTTTTTTTAATGGGCAATTTTTTTAACCGGTCACTTTTTTTGATGGCCAATTATCTTTTTTACTGGCCAATTTTTTCAGTTTGACTTTTTTAACATTTTGAACTAAAGCTTCCGTGACTGCAGGGATTCATATTCTGGTTCTTTCGGTAAAGTCACATAGAAGGGAATTTAATTGTTTTATATTTGTATTATTTTTTTTACCAGTCAAATTTTTTTATGGCGACTCATCTTTTTTTACTGGCCAATTCTTTTACTGGTCTCTTTTTTTACGGGCCACCTACCTCTTCCGCCTCCTCCTCCTCCGCCTCCTCCTCCGCTTCCTCCTCCGCCTCCTCCTCCGCCTCCGCCTCCTCCTCCGCCTCCTCCGCCTCCTCCTCCGCCTCCTCCTCCGCCTCCTCCTCCGCCTCCTCCTCCGCCGCCTCCTCCACCTCACTGTGTGATGGCCAATACATTTTTTTACTGACCAATTTTGTTTGACTGGTCTTTCCTTTTTTACGGGCCAATTTTTTGTAGTCACTTTTTTTAATGGGCAATTTTTTTAACCGGTTACTTTTTTTGATGGCCATTTATCTTTTTTACTGGCCAATTTTTTTCGACTGGTCTTTTTTTACGGGCCAATTATTTTTTGGTAGACCAATGTTTTTTTAATAGCCACTCTTTTTTAACCGGTCACTTTTTTTGATAGCCATTTATCTTTTTAATCGGCCAATTTTTTTCAATTTTTTTATGACCATTTTTTTTACCAGTCAAATTTTTTCTTTAATGGCCACTCTTTTTTAACCGGTCACTTTTTGGATGGCCATTCATCTTTTTTACCGGCCAATTTTTTTCGACCGGTCTTTTTTTTATGGGCCAATTCATTTTTGATCGGCCACTATTTTTTTAATGGCCACTCTTTTTTAACCGGTCACTTTTTGGATGGCCATTCATCTTTTTTACCGGCCAATTTTTTTCGACCGGTCTTTTTTTATGGGCCAATTCATTTTTGATCGGCCACTATTTTTTTAATGGCCACTCTTTTTTAACCGGTCACTTTTTTTGATGGCCATTTATTTTTTTTCCCGGCCAATTTTTTCACTTTTTTAATGACCATTTTTTTTACCAGTCAAATTTTTTCTTTAATGGCCACTCTTTTTTAATCAGTCACTTTTCTTGATGGCCAATTATCTTTTTTACTGGCCAATTTTTTCAGTTTGACTTTTTTTACCATTTTGAATTAAAGCTTTCGTGACTGCAGGGATTCATTAACCGGTCACTGCAGGATTCATTAACCGGTCACTTTTTTGGATGGCCATTCATCTTTTTACCGGCCAATTTTTTTCACTTTTTTCATGACCATTTTTTTTTTACCAGTCAAATTTTTTCTTTAATGGCCACTCTTTTTAAACCGGTCACTTTTTTTGATGGCCATTTATCTTTTTTACCGGCCAATTTTTTTCACTTTTTCATGACCATTTTTTTTTACCAGTCAAATTTTTTCTTTAATGGCCACTCTTTTTTAACCAGTCACTTTTTTTGATGGCCAATTATCTTTTTTACTGGCCAATTTTTTCAGTTTGACTTTTTTAACATTTTGAACTAAAGCTTCCGTGACTGCAGGGATTCATATTCTGGTTCTTTCGGTAAAGTCACATAGAAGGGAATTTAATTGTTTTATATTTGTATTATTTTTTTTACCAGTCAAATTTTTTTATGGCGACTCATCTTTTTTTACTGGCCAATTCTTTTACTGGTCTCTTTTTTTACGGGCCACCTACCTCTTCCGCCTCCTCCTCCTCCGCCTCCTCCTCCGCTTCCTCCTCCGCCTCCTCCTCCGCCTCCGCCTCCTCCTCCGCCTCCTCCGCCTCCTCCTCCACCTCCTCCTCCGCCTCCTCCACCTCACTGTGTGATGGCCAATACACTTTTTTTACTGACCAATTTTGTTTGACTGGTCTTTCCTTTTTTACGGGCCAATTTTTTGTAGTCACTTTTTTTAATGGGCAATTTTTTTAACCGGTCACTTTTTTTGATGGCCAATTATCTTTTTTACTGGCCAATTTTTTCAGTTTGACTTTTTTAACATTTTGAACTAAAGCTTCCGTGACTGCAGGGATTCATATTCTGGTTCTTTCGGTAAAGTCACATAGAAGGGAATTTAATTGTTTTATATTTGTATTATTTTTTTTACCAGTCAAATTTTTTTATGGCGACTCATCTTTTTTTACTGGCCAATTCTTTTACTGGTCTCTTTTTTTACGGGCCACCTACCTCTTCTGCCTCCTCCTCCTTCTCCGCCTCCTCCTCCGCTTCCTCCTCCGCCCCCTCCTCCGCCTCCGCCTCCTCCTCCGCCTCCTCCGCCTCCTCCTCCGCCTCCTCCTCCGCCTCCTCCTCCGCCTCCTCCTCCTCCTCCGCCTCCTCCACCTCACTGTGTGATGGCCAATACATTTTTTTACTGACCAATTTTGTTTGACTGGTCTTTCCTTTTTTACGGGCCAATTTTTTGTAGTCACTTTTTTTAATGGGCAATTTTTTTAACCGGTTACTTTTTTTGATGGCCATTTATCTTTTTTACTGGCCAATTTTTTTCGACTGGTCTTTTTTTACGGGCCAATTATTTTTTGGTAGACCAATGTTTTTTTAATAGCCACTCTTTTTTAACCGGTCACTTTTTTTGATAGCCATTTATCTTTTTTATCGGCCAATTTTTTTCACTTTTTTTATGACCATTTTTTTTACCAGTCAAATTTTTTCTTTAATGGCCACTCTTTTTTAACCGGTCACTTTTTGGATGGCCATTCATCTTTTTTACCGGCCAATTTTTTTCGACCGGTCTTTTTTTTATGGGCCAATTCATTTTTGATCGGCCACTATTTTTTTAATGGCCACTCTTTTTTAACCGGTCACTTTTTGGATGGCCATTCATCTTTTTTACCGGCCAATTTTTTTCGACCGGTCTTTTTTTATGGGCCAATTCATTTTTGATCGGCCACTATTTTTTTAATGGCCACTCTTTTTTAACCGGTCACTTTTTTTGATGGCCATTTATTTTTTTTCCCGGCCAATTTTTTCACTTTTTTAAAGACCATTTTTTTTACCAGTCAAATTTTTTCTTTAATGGCCACTCTTTTTTAATCAGTCACTTTTCTTGATGGCCAATTATCTTTTTTACTGGCCAATTTTTTCAGTTTGACTTTTTTTACCATTTTGAATTAAAGCTTTCGTGACTGCAGGGATTCATTAACCGGTCACTGCAGGATTCATTAACCGGTCACTTTTTTGGATGGCCATTCATCTTTTTACCGGCCAATTTTTTTCACTTTTTTCATGACCATTTTTTTTTTACCAGTCAAATTTTTTCTTTAATGGCCACTCTTTTTAAACCGGTCACTTTTTTTGATGGCCATTTATCTTTTTTACCGGCCAATTTTTTTCACTTTTTCATGACCATTTTTTTTTACCAGTCAAATTTTTTCTTTAATGGCCACTCTTTTTTAACCAGTCACTTTTTTTGATGGCCAATTATCTTTTTTACTGGCCAATTTTTTCAGTTTGACTTTTTTAACATTTTGAACTAAAGCTTCCGTGACTGCAGGGATTCATATTCTGGTTCTTTCGGTAAAGTCACATAGAAGGGAATTTAATTGTTTTATATTTGTATTATTTTTTTTACCAGTCAAATTTTTTTATGGCGACTCATCTTTTTTTACTGTCCAATTCTTTTACTGGTCTCTTTTTTTACGGGCCACCTACCTCTTCCGCCTCCTCCTCCTCCGCCTCCTCCTCCGCTTCCTCCTCCGCCTCCTCCTCCGCCTCCGCCTCCTCCTCCGCCTCCTCCGCCTCCTCCTCCACCTCCTCCTCCGCCTCCTCCACCTCACTGTGTGATGGCCAATACACTTTTTTTACTGACCAATTTTGTTTGACTGGTCTTCCCTTTTTTACGGGCCAATTTTTTGTAGTCACTTTTTTTAATGGGCAATTTTTTTAACCGGTCACTTTTTTTGATGGCCAATTATCTTTTTTACTGGCCAATTTTTTCAGTTTGACTTTTTTAACATTTTGAACTAAAGCTTCCGTGACTGCAGGGATTCATATTCTGGTTCTTTCGGTAAAGTCACATAGAAGGGAATTTAATTGTTTTATATTTGTATTATTTTTTTTACCAGTCAAATTTTTTTATGGCGACTCATCTTTTTTTACTGGCCAATTCTTTTACTGGTCTCTTTTTTTACGGGCCACCTACCTCTTCCGCCTCCTCCTCCTTCTCCGCCTCCTCCTCCGCTTCCTCCTCCGCCCCCTCCTCCGCCTCCGCCTCCTCCTCCGCCTCCTCCGCCTCCTCCTCCGCCTCCTCCTCCGCCTCCTCCTCCGCCTCCTCCTCCTCCTCCGCCTCCTCCACCTCACTGTGTGATGGCCAATACATTTTTTTACTGACCAATTTTGTTTGACTGGTCTTTCCTTTTTTACGGGCCAATTTTTTGTAGTCACTTTTTTTAATGGGCAATTTTTTTAACCGGTTACTTTTTTTGATGGCCATTTATCTTTTTTACTGGCCAATTTTTTTCGACTGGTCTTTTTTTACGGGCCAATTATTTTTTGGTAGACCAATGTTTTTTTAATAGCCACTCTTTTTTAACCGGTCACTTTTTTTGATAGCCATTTATCTTTTTTATCGGCCAATTTTTTTCACTTTTTTTATGACCATTTTTTTTACCAGTCAAATTTTTTCTTTAATGGCCACTCTTTTTTAACCGGTCACTTTTTGGATGGCCATTCATCTTTTTTACCGGCCAATTTTTTTCGACCGGTCTTTTTTTTATGGGCCAATTCATTTTTGATCGGCCACTATTTTTTTAATGGCCACTCTTTTTTAACCGGTCACTTTTTGGATGGCCATTCATCTTTTTTACCGGCCAATTTTTTTCGACCGGTCTTTTTTTATGGGCCAATTCATTTTTGATCGGCCACTATTTTTTTAATGGCCACTCTTTTTTAACCGGTCACTTTTTTTGATGGCCATTTATTTTTTTTCCCGGCCAATTTTTTCACTTTTTTAATGACCATTTTTTTTACCAGTCAAATTTTTTCTTTAATGGCCACTCTTTTTTAATCAGTCACTTTTCTTGATGGCCAATTATCTTTTTTACTGGCCAATTTTTTCAGTTTGACTTTTTTTACCATTTTGAATTAAAGCTTTCGTGACTGCAGGGATTCATTAACCGGTCACTGCAGGATTCATTAACCGGTCACTTTTTTGGATGGCCATTCATCTTTTTACCGGCCAATTTTTTTCACTTTTTTCATGACCATTTTTTTTTTACCAGTCAAATTTTTTCTTTAATGGCCACTCTTTTTAAACCGGTCACTTTTTTTGATGGCCATTTATCTTTTTTACCGGCCAATTTTTTTCACTTTTTCATGACCATTTTTTTTTACCAGTCAAATTTTTTCTTTAATGGCCACTCTTTTTTAACCAGTCACTTTTTTTGATGGCCAATTATCTTTTTTACTGGCCAATTTTTTCAGTTTGACTTTTTTAACATTTTGAACTAAAGCTTCCGTGACTGCAGGGATTCATATTCTGGTTCTTTCGGTAAAGTCACATAGAAGGGAATTTAATTGTTTTATATTTGTATTATTTTTTTTACCAGTCAAATTTTTTTATGGCGACTCATCTTTTTTTACTGTCCAATTCTTTTACTGGTCTCTTTTTTTACGGGCCACCTACCTCTTCCGCCTCCTCCTCCTCCGCCTCCTCCTCCGCTTCCTCCTCCGCCTCCTCCTCCGCCTCCGCCTCCTCCTCCGCCTCCTCCGCCTCCTCCTCCACCTCCTCCTCCGCCTCCTCCACCTCACTGTGTGATGGCCAATACACTTTTTTTACTGACCAATTTTGTTTGACTGGTCTTTCCTTTTTTACGGGCCAATTTTTTGTAGTCACTTTTTTTAATGGGCAATTTTTTTAACCGGTCACTTTTTTTGATGGCCAATTATCTTTTTTACTGGCCAATTTTTTCAGTTTGACTTTTTTAACATTTTGAACTAAAGCTTCCGTGACTGCAGGGATTCATATTCTGGTTCTTTCGGTAAAGTCACATAGAAGGGAATTTAATTGTTTTATATTTGTATTATTTTTTTTACCAGTCAAATTTTTTCATGGCGACTCATCTTTTTTTACTGGCCAATTCTTTTACTGGTCTCTTTTTTTACGGGCCACCTACCTCTTCCGCCTCCTCCTCCTTCTCCGCCTCCTCCTCCGCTTCCTCCTCCGCCCCCTCCTCCGCCTCCGCCTTCTCCTCCGCCTCCTCCGCCTCCTCCTCCGCCTCCTCCTCCGCCTCCTCCTCCGCCTCCTCCTCCTCCTCCGCCTCCTCCACCTCACTGTGTGATGGCCAATACATTTTTTTACTGACCAATTTTGTTTGACTGGTCTTTCCTTTTTTACGGGCCAATTTTTTGTAGTCACTTTTTTTAATGGGCAATTTTTTTAACCGGTTACTTTTTTTGATGGCCATTTATCTTTTTTACTGGCCAATTTTTTTCGACTGGTCTTTTTTTACGGGCCAATTATTTTTTGGTAGACCAATGTTTTTTTAATAGCCACTCTTTTTTAACCGGTCACTTTTTTTGATAGCCATTTATCTTTTTTATCGGCCAATTTTTTTCACTTTTTTTATGACCATTTTTTTTACCAGTCAAATTTTTTCTTTAATGGCCACTCTTTTTTAACCGGTCACTTTTTGGATGGCCATTCATCTTTTTTACCGGCCAATTTTTTTCGACCGGTCTTTTTTTATGGGCCAATTCATTTTTGATCGGCCACTATTTTTTTAATGGCCACTCTTTTTTAACCGGTCACTTTTTGGATGGCCATTCATCTTTTTTACCGGCCAATTTTTTTCGACCGGTCTTTTTTTATGGGCCAATTCATTTTTGATCGGCCACTATTTTTTTAATGGCCACTCTTTTTTAACCGGTCACTTTTTTTGATGGCCATTTATTTTTTTTCCCGGCCAATTTTTTCACTTTTTTAATGACCATTTTTTTTACCAGTCAAATTTTTTCTTTAATGGCCACTCTTTTTTAATCAGTCACTTTTCTTGATGGCCAATTATCTTTTTTACTGGCCAATTTTTTCAGTTTGACTTTTTTTACCATTTTGAATTAAAGCTTTCGTGACTGCAGGGATTCATTAACCGGTCACTGCAGGATTCATTAACCGGTCACTTTTTTGGATGGCCATTCATCTTTTTACCGGCCAATTTTTTTCACTTTTTTCATGACCATTTTTTTTTTACCAGTCAAATTTTTTCTTTAATGGCCACTCTTTTTAAACCGGTCACTTTTTTTGATGGCCATTTATCTTTTTTACCGGCCAATTTTTTTCACTTTTTCATGACCATTTTTTTTTACCAGTCAAATTTTTTCTTTAATGGCCACTCTTTTTTAACCAGTCACTTTTTTTGATGGCCAATTATCTTTTTTACTGGCCAATTTTTTCAGTTTGACTTTTTTAACATTTTGAACTAAAGCTTCCGTGACTGCAGGGATTCATATTCTGGTTCTTTCGGTAAAGTCACATAGAAGGGAATTTAATTGTTTTATATTTGTATTATTTTTTTTACCAGTCAAATTTTTTTATGGCGACTCATCTTTTTTTACTGGCCAATTCTTTTACTGGTCTCTTTTTTTACGGGCCACCTACCTCTTCCGCCTCCTCCTCCTTCTCCGCCTCCTCCTCCGCTTCCTCCTCCGCCCCCTCCTCCGCCTCCGCCTCCTCCTCCGCCTCCTCCGCCTCCTCCTCCGCCTCCGCCTCCTCCTCCGCCTCCTCCGCCTCCTCCTCCGCCTCCTCCTCCGCCTCCTCCTCCGCCTCCTCCACCTCACTGTGTGATGGCCAATACACTTTTTTTACTGACCAATTTTGTTTGACTGGTCTTTCCTTTTTTACGGGCCAATTTTTTGTAGTCACTTTTTTTAATGGGCAATTTTTTTAACCGGTCACTTTTTTTGATGGCCATTTATCTTTTTTACTGGCCAATTTTTTTCGACTGGTCTTTTTTTACGGGCCAATTATTTTTTGGTAGACCAATGTTTTTTTAATATCTACTCTTTTTTAACCGGTCACTTTTTTTGATAGCCATTTATCTTTTTTATCGGCCAATTTTTTTCACTTTTTTTATGACCATTTTTTTTACCAGTCAAATTTTTTCTTTAATGGCCACTCTTTTTTAACCGGTCACTTTTTGGATGGCCATTCATCTTTTTTACCGGCCAATTTTTTTCGACCGGTCTTTTTTTTATGGGCCAATTCATTTTTGATCGGCCACTATTTTTTTAATGGCCACTCTTTTTTAACCGGTCACTTTTTGGATGGCCATTCATCTTTTTTACCGGCCAATTTTTTTCGACCGGTCTTTTTTTATGGGCCAATTCATTTTTGATCGGCCACTATTTTTTTAATGGCCACTCTTTTTTAACCGGTCACTTTTTTTGATGGCCATTTATTTTTTTTCCCGGCCAATTTTTTCACTTTTTTAATGACCATTTTTTTTACCAGTCAAATTTTTTCTTTAATGGCCACTCTTTTTTAATCAGTCACTTTTCTTGATGGCCAATTATCTTTTTTACTGGCCAATTTTTTCAGTTTGACTTTTTTTACCATTTTGAATTAAAGCTTTCGTGACTGCAGGGATTCATTAACCGGTCACTGCAGGATTCATTAACCGGTCACTTTTTTGGATGGCCATTCATCTTTTTACCGGCCAATTTTTTTCACTTTTTTCATGACCATTTTTTTTTTACCAGTCAAATTTTTTCTTTAATGGCCACTCTTTTTAAACCGGTCACTTTTTTTGATGGCCATTTATCTTTTTTACCGGCCAATTTTTTTCACTTTTTCATGACCATTTTTTTTTACCAGTCAAATTTTTTCTTTAATGGCCACTCTTTTTTAACCAGTCACTTTTTTTGATGGCCAATTATCTTTTTTACTGGCCAATTTTTTCAGTTTGACTTTTTTAACATTTTGAACTAAAGCTTCCGTGACTGCAGGGATTCATATTCTGGTTCTTTCGGTAAAGTCACATAGAAGGGAATTTAATTGTTTTATATTTGTATTATTTTTTTTACCAGTCAAATTTTTTTATGGCGACTCATCTTTTTTTACTGGCCAATTCTTTTACTGGTCTCTTTTTTTACGGGCCACCTACCTCTTCCGCCTCCTCCTCCTTCTCCGCCTCCTCCTCCGCTTCCTCCTCCGCCCCCTCCTCCGCCTCCGCCTCCTCCTCCGCCTCCTCCGCCTCCTCCTCCGCCTCCGCCTCCTCCTCCGCCTCCTCCGCCTCCTCCTCCGCCTCCTCCTCCGCCTCCTCCTCCGCCTCCTCCACCTCACTGTGTGATGGCCAATACACTTTTTTTACTGACCAATTTTGTTTGACTGGTCTTTCCTTTTTTACGGGCCAATTTTTTGTAGTCACTTTTTTTAATGGGCAATTTTTTTAACCGGTCACTTTTTTTGATGGCCATTTATCTTTTTTACTGGCCAATTTTTTTCGACTGGTCTTTTTTTACGGGCCAATTATTTTTTGGTAGACCAATGTTTTTTTAATATCTACTCTTTTTTAACCGGTCACTTTTTTTGATAGCCATTTATCTTTTTTATCGGCCAATTTTTTTCACTTTTTTTATGACCATTTTTTTTACCAGTCAAATTTTTTCTTTAATGGCCAGTCTTTTTTAACCGGTCACTTTTTGGATGGCCATTCATCTTTTTTACCGGCCAATTTTTTTCGACCGGTCTTTTTTTTATGGGCCAATTCATTTTTGATCGGCCACTATTTTTTTAATGGCCACTCTTTTTTAACCGGTCACTTTTTGGATGGCCATTCATCTTTTTTACCGGCCAATTTTTTTCGACCGGTCTTTTTTTATGGGCCAATTCATTTTTGATCGGCCACTATTTTTTTAATGGCCACTCTTTTTTAACCGGTCACTTTTTTTGATGGCCATTTATTTTTTTTCCCGGCCAATTTTTTCACTTTTTTAATGACCATTTTTTTTACCAGTCAAATTTTTTCTTTAATGGCCACTCTTTTTTAATCAGTCACTTTTCTTGATGGCCAATTATCTTTTTTACTGGCCAATTTTTTCAGTTTGACTTTTTTTACCATTTTGAATTAAAGCTTTCGTGACTGCAGGGATTCATTAACCGGTCACTGCAGGATTCATTAACCGGTCACTTTTTTGGATGGCCATTCATCTTTTTACCGGCCAATTTTTTTCACTTTTTTCATGACCATTTTTTTTTTACCAGTCAAATTTTTTCTTTAATGGCCACTCTTTTTAAACCGGTCACTTTTTTTGATGGCCATTTATCTTTTTTACCGGCCAATTTTTTTCACTTTTTCATGACCATTTTTTTTTACCAGTCAAATTTTTTCTTTAATGGCCACTCTTTTTTAACCAGTCACTTTTTTTGATGGCCAATTATCTTTTTTACTGGCCAATTTTTTCAGTTTGACTTTTTTAACATTTTGAACTAAAGCTTCCGTGACTGCAGGGATTCATATTCTGGTTCTTTCGGTAAAGTCACATAGAAGGGAATTTAATTGTTTTATATTTGTATTATTTTTTTTACCAGTCAAATTTTTTTATGGCGACTCATCTTTTTTTACTGGCCAATTCTTTTACTGGTCTCTTTTTTTACGGGCCACCTACCTCTTCCGCCTCCTCCTCCTTCTCCGCCTCCTCCTCCGCTTCCTCCTCCGCCCCCTCCTCCGCCTCCGCCTCCTCCTCCGCCTCCTCCGCCTCCTCCTCCGCCTCCGCCTCCTCCTCCGCCTCCTCCGCCTCCTCCTCCGCCTCCTCCTCCGCCTCCTCCTCCGCCTCCTCCACCTCACTGTGTGATGGCCAATACACTTTTTTTACTGACCAATTTTGTTTGACTGGTCTTTCCTTTTTTACGGGCCAATTTTTTGTAGTCACTTTTTTTAATGGGCAATTTTTTTAACCGGTCACTTTTTTTGATGGCCATTTATCTTTTTTACTGGCCAATTTTTTTCGACTGGTCTTTTTTTACGGGCCAATTATTTTTTGGTAGACCAATGTTTTTTTAATATCTACTCTTTTTTAACCGGTCACTTTTTTTGATAGCCATTTATCTTTTTTATCGGCCAATTTTTTTCACTTTTTTTATGACCATTTTTTTTACCAGTCAAATTTTTTCTTTAATGGCCAGTCTTTTTTAACCGGTCACTTTTTGGATGGCCATTCATCTTTTTTACCGGCCAATTTTTTTCGACCGGTCTTTTTTTTATGGGCCAATTCATTTTTGATCGGCCACTATTTTTTTAATGGCCACTCTTTTTTAACCGGTCACTTTTTGGATGGCCATTCATCTTTTTT
Source organism: Petromyzon marinus (assembly GCF_048934315.1). Classification (NCBI taxonomy): domain Eukaryota; kingdom Metazoa; phylum Chordata; class Hyperoartia; order Petromyzontiformes; family Petromyzontidae; genus Petromyzon; species Petromyzon marinus. The sequence goes on along the minus strand of NC_133715.1, from coordinate 186,735 downwards.
ACCGGCCAATTTTTTTCGACCGGTCTTTTTTTATGGGCCAATTCATTTTTGATCGGCCACTATTTTTTTAATGGCCACTCTTTTTTAACCGGTCACTTTTTTTGATGGCCATTTATTTTTTTTCCCGGCCAATTTTTTCACTTTTTTAATGACCATTTTTTTTACCAGTCAAATTTTTTCTTTAATGGCCACTCTTTTTTAATCAGTCACTTTTCTTGATGGCCAATTATCTTTTTTACTGGCCAATTTTTTCAGTTTGACTTTTTTTACCATTTTGAATTAAAGCTTTCGTGACTGCAGGGATTCATTAACCGGTCACTGCAGGATTCATTAACCGGTCACTTTTTTGGATGGCCATTCATCTTTTTACCGGCCAATTTTTTTCACTTTTTTCATGACCATTTTTTTTTTACCAGTCAAATTTTTTCTTTAATGGCCACTCTTTTTAAACCGGTCACTTTTTTTGATGGCCATTTATCTTTTTTACCGGCCAATTTTTTTCACTTTTTCATGACCATTTTTTTTTACCAGTCAAATTTTTTCTTTAATGGCCACTCTTTTTTAACCAGTCACTTTTTTTGATGGCCAATTATCTTTTTTACTGGCCAATTTTTTCAGTTTGACTTTTTTAACATTTTGAACTAAAGCTTCCGTGACTGCAGGGATTCATATTCTGGTTCTTTCGGTAAAGTCACATAGAAGGGAATTTAATTGTTTTATATTTGTATTATTTTTTTTACCAGTCAAATTTTTTTATGGCGACTCATCTTTTTTTACTGGCCAATTCTTTTACTGGTCTCTTTTTTTACGGGCCACCTACCTCTTCCGCCTCCTCCTCCTCCGCCTCCTCCTCCGCTTCCTCCTCCGCCTCCTCCTCCGCCTCCGCCTCCTCCTCCGCCTCCTCCGCCTCCTCCTCCACCTCCTCCTCCGCCTCCTCCACCTCACTGTGTGATGGCCAATACACTTTTTTTACTGACCAATTTTGTTTGACTGGTCTTTCCTTTTTTACGGGCCAATTTTTTGTAGTCACTTTTTTTAATGGGCAATTTTTTTAACCGGTCACTTTTTTTGATGGCCAATTATCTTTTTTACTGGCCAATTTTTTCAGTTTGACTTTTTTAACATTTTGAACTAAAGCTTCCGTGACTGCAGGGATTCATATTCTGGTTCTTTCGGTAAAGTCACATAGAAGGGAATTTAATTGTTTTATATTTGTATTATTTTTTTTACCAGTCAAATTTTTTTATGGCGACTCATCTTTTTTTACTGGCCAATTCTTTTACTGGTCTCTTTTTTTCCGGGCCACCTACCTCTTCCGCCTCCTCCTCCTTCTCCGCCTCCTCCTCCGCTTCCTCCTCCGCCCCCTCCTCCGCCTCCGCCTCCTCCTCCGCCTCCTCCGCCTCCTCCTCCGCCTCCGCCTCCTCCTCCGCCTCCTCCGCCTCCTCCTCCGCCTCCTCCTCCGCCTCCTCCTCCGCCTCCTCCACCTCACTGTGTGATGGCCAATACACTTTTTTTACTGACCAATTTTGTTTGACTGGTCTTTCCTTTTTTACGGGCCAATTTTTTGTAGTCACTTTTTTTAATGGGCAATTTTTTTAACCGGTCACTTTTTTTGATGGCCATTTATCTTTTTTACTGGCCAATTTTTTTCGACTGGTCTTTTTTTACGGGCCAATTATTTTTTGGTAGACCAATGTTTTTTTAATATCTACTCTTTTTTAACCGGTCACTTTTTTTGATAGCCATTTATCTTTTTTATCGGCCAATTTTTTTCACTTTTTTTATGACCATTTTTTTTACCAGTCAAATTTTTTCTTTAATGGCCACTCTTTTTTAACCGGTCACTTTTTGGATGGCCATTCATCTTTTTTACCGGCCAATTTTTTTCGACCGGTCTTTTTTTTATGGGCCAATTCATTTTTGATCGGCCACTATTTTTTTAATGGCCACTCTTTTTTAACCGGTCACTTTTTGGATGGCCATTCATCTTTTTTACCGGCCAATTTTTTTCGACCGGTCTTTTTTTATGGGCCAATTCATTTTTGATCGGCCACTATTTTTTTAATGGCCACTCTTTTTTAATCAGTCACTTTTCTTGATGGCCAATTATGTTTTTTACTGGCCAATTTTTTCAGTTTGACTTTTTTTACCATTTTGAATTAAAGCTTTCGTGACTGCAGGGATTCATTAACCGGTCACTGCAGGATTCATTAACCGGTCACTTTTTTGGATGGCCATTCATCTTTTTACCGGCCAATTTTTTTCACTTTTTTCAAGACCATTTTTTTTTTACCAGTCAAATTTTTTCTTTAATGGCCACTCTTTTTTAACTGGTCACTTTTTTTGATGGCCATTTATCTTTTTTACTGGCCAATTTTTTCAGTTTGACTTTTTTAATATTTTGAACTAAAGCTTCCGTGACTGCAGGGACTCATATTCTGGTTCTTTCGGTAAAGTCACATAGAAGGGAATTTAATTGTTTTATATTTGTATTATATTTTTTTTACCAGTCAAATTTTTTTATGGCGACTCATCTTTTTTTACTGGCCAATTCTTTTACTGGTCTATTTTTTTAAGGGCCACCTACCTCTTCCGCCTCCTCCTCCTCCGCCTCCTCCTCCGCTTCCTCCTCCGCCTCCTCCTCCGCCTCCGCCTCCTCCTCCGCCTCCTCCGCCTCCTCCTCCGCCTCCTCCTCCGCCTCCTCCTCCGCCTCCTCCTCCGCCTCCTCCACCTCACTGTGTGATGGCCAATACACTTTTTTTACTGACCAATTTTGTTTGACTGGTCTTTCCTTTTTTACGGGCCAATTTTTTGTAGTCACTTTTTTTAATGGGCAATTTTTTTAACCGGTCACTTTTTTTGATGGGCATTTATCTTTTTTACTGGCCAATTTTTTTCGACTGGTCTTTTTTTACGGGCCAATTATTTTTTGGTAGACCAATGTTTTTTTAATAGCTACTCTTTTTTAACCGGTCACTTTTTTTGATAGCCATTTATCTTTTTTATCGGCCAATTTTTTTCACTTTTTTTATGACCATTTTTTTTACCAGTCAAATTTTTTCTTTAATGGCCACTCTTTTTTAACCGGTCACTTTTTGGATGGCCATTCATCTTTTTTACCAGCCAATTTTTTTCGACCGGTCTTTTTTTTATGGGCCAATTCATTTTTGATTAGCCACTATTTTTTTAATGGCCACACTTTTTTAACCGGTCACTTTTTGGATGGCCATTCATCTTTTTTACCGGCCAATTTTTTTCGACCGGTCTTTTTTTTATGGGCCAATTCATTTTTGATCGGCCACTATTTTTTTAATGGCCACTCTTTTTTAATCAGTCACTTTTCTTGATGGCCAATTATGTTTTTTACTGGCCAATTTTTTCAGTTTGACTTTTTTTACCATTTTGAATTAAAGCTTTTGTGACTGCAGGGATTCATTAACCGGTCACTGCAGGATTCATTAACCGGTCACTTTTTTGGATGGCCATTCATCTTTTTACCGGCCAATTTTTTTCACTTTTTTCATGACCATTTTTTTTTTACCAGTCAAATTTTTTCTTTAATGGCCACTCTTTTTTAACCGGTCACTTTTTTTGATGGCCATTTATCTTTTTTACCGGCCAATTTTTTTCACTTTTTTCATGACCATTTTTTTTTACCAGTCAAATTTTTTCTTTAATGGCCACTCTTTTTTAACCAGTCACTTTTTTTGATGGCCAATTATCTTTTTTACTGGCCAATTTTTTCAGTTTGACTTTTTTAACATTTTGAACTAAAGCTTCCGTGACTGCAGGGATTCATATTCTGGTTCTTTCGGTAAAGTCACATAGAAGGGAATTTAATTGTTTTATATTTGTATTATTTTTTTTACCAGTCAAATTTTTTTATGGCGACTCATCTTTTTTTACTGGCCAATTCTTTTACTGGTCTCTTTTTTTACGGGCCACCTACCTCTTCCGCCTCCTCCTCCTTCTCCGCCTCCTCCTCCGCTTCCTCCTCCGCCCCCTCCTCCGCCTCCGCCTCCTCCTCCGCCTCCTCCGCCTCCTCCTCCCCCTCCTCCTCCGCCTCCTCCTCCGCCTCCTCCTCCGCCTCCTCCTCCGCCTCCTCCACCTCACTGTGTGATGGCCAATACATTTTTTTACTGACCAATTTTGTTTGACTGGTCTTTCCTTTTTTACGGGCCAATTTTTTGTAGTCACTTTTTTTAATGGGCAATTTTTTTAACCGGTTACTTTTTTTGATGGCCATTTATCTTTTTTACTGGCAAATTTTTTTCGACTGGTCTTTTTTTACGGGCCAATTATTTTTTGGTAGACCAATGTTTTTTTAATAGCCACTCTTTTTTAACCGGTCACTTTTTTTGATAGCCATTTATCTTTTTTATCGGCCAATTTTTTTCACTTTTTTTATGACCATTTTTTTTACCAGTCAAATTTTTTCTTTAATGGCCACTCTTTTTTAACCGGTCACTTTTTGGATGGCCATTCATCTTTTTTACCGGCCAATTTTTTTCGACCGGTCTTTTTTTTATGGGCCAATTCATTTTTGATCGGCCACTATTTTTTTAATGGCCACTCTTTTTTAACCGGTCACTTTTTGGATGGCCATTCATCTTTTTTACCGGCCAATTTTTTTCGACCGGTCTTTTTTTATGGGCCAATTCATTTTTGATCGGCCACTATTTTTTTAATGGCCACTCTTTTTTAACCGGTCACTTTTTTTGATGGCCATTTATTTTTTTTCCCGGCCAATTTTTTCACTTTTTTAATGACCATTTTTTTTACCAGTCAAATTTTTTCTTTAATGGCCACTCTTTTTTAATCAGTCACTTTTCTTGATGGCCAATTATCTTTTTTACTGGCCAATTTTTTCAGTTTGACTTTTTTTACCATTTTGAATTAAAGCTTTCGTGACTGCAGGGATTCATTAACCGGTCACTGCAGGATTCATTAACCGGTCACTTTTTTGGATGGCCATTCATCTTTTTACCGGCCAATTTTTTTCACTTTTTTCATGACCATTTTTTTTTTACCAGTCAAATTTTTTCTTTAATGGCCACTCTTTTTAAACCGGTCACTTTTTTTGATGGCCATTTATCTTTTTTACCGGCCAATTTTTTTCACTTTTTCATGACCATTTTTTTTTACCAGTCAAATTTTTTCTTTAATGGCCACTCTTTTTTAACCAGTCACTTTTTTTGATGGCCAATTATCTTTTTTACTGGCCAATTTTTTCAGTTTGACTTTTTTAACATTTTGAACTAAAGCTTCCGTGACTGCAGGGATTCATATTCTGGTTCTTTCGGTAAAGTCACATAGAAGGGAATTTAATTGTTTTATATTTGTATTATTTTTTTTACCAGTCAAATTTTTTTATGGCGACTCATCTTTTTTTACTGGCCAATTCTTTTACTGGTCTCTTTTTTTACGGGCCACCTACCTCTTCCGCCTCCTCCTCCTCCGCCTCCTCCTCCGCTTCCTCCTCCGCCTCCTCCTCCGCCTCCGCCTCCTCCTCCGCCTCCTCCGCCTCCTCCTCCACCTCCTCCTCCGCCTCCTCCACCTCACTGTGTGATGGCCAATACACTTTTTTTACTGACTAATTTTGTTTGACTGGTCTTTCCTTTTTTACGGGCCAATTTTTTGTAGTCACTTTTTTTAATGGGCAATTTTTTTAACCAGTCACTTTTTTTGATGGCCAATTATCTTTTTTACTGGCCAATTTTTTCAGTTTGACTTTTTTACCATTTTGAATTAAAGCTTTCGTGACTGCAGGGATTCATATTGTTGGTTCTTTCGGTAAAGTCATGTAGAAGGGAAGTTAATTGTTTTATATTTCTATTATTATTTTTTTTTTACCAGTCAAATTTTTTTATGGCCACTCATCCTTTTTTTACTGGCCAATTCTTTTACTGGTCTCTTTTTTTACGGGCCACCTACCTCTTCCGCCTCCTCCTCCGCCTCAGCCTCCTCCGCCTCCTCCTCCTCCTCCTCCTCCTCCGACTCCGCCTCCTCCTCCGCTTCCTCCTCCGCCTCCTCCTCCGCCTCCTCCTCCGCCTCCTCCTCCGCCTCCTCCTCCGCCTCCTCCGCCTCCTCCACCTCACTGTGTGATGGCCAATACATTTTTTTACTGACCAATTTTGTTTGACTGGTCTTTCCTTTTTTATGGGCCAATTTTTTATAGTCACTTTTTTAATGGACATTTTTTTAACCGGTCACTTTTTTTGATGGCCAATTATCTTTTTTACTGCCCAATTTTTTTCGACTGGTCTTTTTTACGGGCCAATTATTTTTTGGTAGGCCACTGTTTTTTTAATGGCCACTCTTTTTTAACCGGTCACTTTTTTGGATGGCCATTCATCTTTTTTACCGGCCAAGTTTTTTCACTTTTTTTATGACCATTTTTTTTTTACCAGTCAATTTTTTTCTTTAATGGCCACTCTTTTTTAATCAGTCACTTTTTATGATGACCAATTATCTTTTTTACTGGCCAATTTTTTCAGGTTGACTTTTTTTACCATTTTGAATTAATGCTTTCGTGACTGCAGGGATTCATATTCTTAGTTCTTTCGGTAAAGTCACGTAGAAGGGAATTTAATTGTTTTATATTTCTATTTTTTTTTTATTTACCAGTCAAATTTTTTTATGGCCACTCATCCTTTTTTTACTGGCCAATTCTTTTACTGGTCTCTTTTTTTACGGGCCACCTACCTCTTCTGCCTCCTCCTCCTCCTCATCCGCCTCCTCCTCCGCCTCCGCCTCCTCCGACTCCGCCTCCTCCTCCTCCGTCTCCTCCTCCGCCTCCTCCGCATCCTCCTCCGCCTCCTCCGCCTCCTCCTCCGCCTCCTCCGCCTCCTCCACCTCACTGTGTGATGGCCAATACATTTTTTTACTGACCAATTTTGTTTGACTGGTCTTTCCTTTTTTATGGGCCAATTTTTTATAGTCACTTCATTTAATGGGCAATTTTTTTAACCGGTCACTTTTTTTGATGGCCACTTATCTTTTTTACTGACCAATTTTTTTTCGACTGGTCTTTTTTACAGGCCAATTATTTTTTGGTAGGCCACTGTTTTTTTAATGGCCACACTTTTTTAACCGGTCACTTTTTTGGATGGCAATGCATCTTTTTTACCGGCCAATTTTTTTCAACTGGTCTTTTTTTTTATGGGCCAATTCATTTTTGATCGGCCACTTTTTTTTTAATGGCCACTGTTTTTTAACCGGTCACTTTTTTGATGGCCATTTATCTTTTTTACCGGCCAATTTTTTTCACTTTTTTCATTACCATTTTTTTTTTACCAGTCAAATTTTTTCTTTAATGGCCACTCTTTTTTAACCATTCACTTTTTTTGATGGCCAATTATCTTTTTTACTGGCCAATTTTTTCAGTTTGACTTTTTTAACATTTTGAACTAAAGCTTCCGTGACTGCAGGGATTCATATTCTGGTTCTTTCGGTAAAGTCACATAGAAGGGAATTTAATTGTTTTATATTTGTATTATTTTTTTTACCAGTCAAATTTTTTTATGGCGACTCATCTTTTTTTACTGGCCAATTCTTTTACTGGTCTCTTTTTTTACGGGCCACCTACCTCTTCCGCCTCCTCCTCCTTCTCCGCCTCCTCCTCCGCTTCCTCCTCCGCCCCCTCCTCCGCCTCCGCCTCCTCCTCCGCCTCCTCCGCCTCCTCCTCCCCCTCCTCCTCCGCCTCCTCCTCCGCCTCCTCCTCCGCCTCCTCCTCCGCCTCCTCCACCTCACTGTGTGATGGCCAATACATTTTTTTACTGACCAATTTTGTTTGACTGGTCTTTCCTTTTTTACGGGCCAATTTTTTGTAGTCACTTTTTTTAATGGGCAATTTTTTTAACCGGTTACTTTTTTTGATGGCCATTTATCTTTTTTACTGGCAAATTTTTTTCGACTGGTCTTTTTTTACGGGCCAATTATTTTTTGGTAGACCAATGTTTTTTTAATAGCCACTCTTTTTTAACCGGTCACTTTTTTTGATAGCCATTTATCTTTTTTATCGGCCAATTTTTTTCACTTTTTTTATGACCATTTTTTTTACCAGTCAAATTTTTTCTTTAATGGCCACTCTTTTTTAACCGGTCACTTTTTGGATGGCCATTCATCTTTTTTACCGGCCAATTTTTTTCGACCGGTCTTTTTTTTATGGGCCAATTCATTTTTGATCGGCCACTATTTTTTTAATGGCCACTCTTTTTTAACCGGTCACTTTTTGGATGGCCATTCATCTTTTTTACCGGCCAATTTTTTTCGACCGGTCTTTTTTTATGGGCCAATTCATTTTTGATCGGCCACTATTTTTTTAATGGCCACTCTTTTTTAACCGGTCACTTTTTTTGATGGCCATTTATTTTTTTTCCCGGCCAATTTTTTCACTTTTTTAATGACCATTTTTTTTACCAGTCAAATTTTTTCTTTAATGGCCACTCTTTTTTAATCAGTCACTTTTCTTGATGGCCAATTATCTTTTTTACTGGCCAATTTTTTCAGTTTGACTTTTTTTACCATTTTGAATTAAAGCTTTCGTGACTGCAGGGATTCATTAACCGGTCACTGCAGGATTCATTAACCGGTCACTTTTTTGGATGGCCATTCATCTTTTTACCGGCCAATTTTTTTCACTTTTTTCATGACCATTTTTTTTTTACCAGTCAAATTTTTTCTTTAATGGCCACTCTTTTTAAACCGGTCACTTTTTTTGATGGCCATTTATCTTTTTTACCGGCCAATTTTTTTCACTTTTTCATGACCATTTTTTTTTACCAGTCAAATTTTTTCTTTAATGGCCACTCTTTTTTAACCAGTCACTTTTTTTGATGGCCAATTATCTTTTTTACTGGCCAATTTTTTCAGTTTGACTTTTTTAACATTTTGAACTAAAGCTTCCGTGACTGCAGGGATTCATATTCTGGTTCTTTCGGTAAAGTCACATAGAAGGGAATTTAATTGTTTTATATTTGTATTATTTTTTTTACCAGTCAAATTTTTTTATGGCGACTCATCTTTTTTTACTGGCCAATTCTTTTACTGGTCTCTTTTTTTACGGGCCACCTACCTCTTCCGCCTCCTCCTCCTCCGCCTCCTCCTCCGCTTCCTCCTCCGCCTCCTCCTCCGCCTCCGCCTCCTCCTCCGCCTCCTCCGCCTCCTCCTCCACCTCCTCCTCCGCCTCCTCCACCTCACTGTGTGATGGCCAATACACTTTTTTTACTGACTAATTTTGTTTGACTGGTCTTTCCTTTTTTACGGGCCAATTTTTTGTAGTCACTTTTTTTAATGGGCAATTTTTTTAACCAGTCACTTTTTTTGATGGCCAATTATCTTTTTTACTGGCCAATTTTTTCAGTTTGACTTTTTTACCATTTTGAATTAAACCTTTCGTGACTGCAGGGATTCATATTGTTGGTTCTTTCGGTAAAGTCATGTAGAAGGGAAGTTAATTGTTTTATATTTCTATTATTATTTTTTTTTTACCAGTCAAATTTTTTTATGGCCACTCATCCTTTTTTTACTGGCCAATTCTTTTACTGGTCTCTTTTTTTACGGGCCACCTACCTCTTCCGCCTCCTCCTCCGCCTCAGCCTCCTCCGCCTCCTCCTCCTCCTCCTCCTCCTCCGACTCCGCCTCCTCCTCCGCTTCCTCCTCCGCCTCCTCCTCCGCCTCCTCCTCCGCCTCCTCCTCCGCCTCCTCCTCCGCCTCCTCCGCCTCCTCCACCTCACTGTGTGATGGCCAATACATTTTTTTACTGACCAATTTTGTTTGACTGGTCTTTCCTTTTTTATGGGCCAATTTTTTATAGTCACTTTTTTAATGGACATTTTTTTAACCGGTCACTTTTTTTGATGGCCAATTATCTTTTTTACTGCCCAATTTTTTTCGACTGGTCTTTTTTACGGGCCAATTATTTTTTGGTAGGCCACTGTTTTTTTAATGGCCACTCTTTTTTAACCGGTCACTTTTTTGGATGGCCATTCATCTTTTTTACCGGCCAAGTTTTTTCACTTTTTTTATGACCATTTTTTTTTTACCAGTCAATTTTTTTCTTTAATGGCCACTCTTTTTTAATCAGTCACTTTTTATGATGGCCAATTATCTTTTTTACTGGCCAATTTTTTCAGGTTGACTTTTTTTACCATTTTGAATTAATGCTTTCGTGACTGCAGGGATTCATATTCTTAGTTCTTTCGGTAAAGTCACGTAGAAGGGAATTTAATTGTTTTATATTTCTATTTTTTTTTTATTTACCAGTCAAATTTTTTTATGGCCACTCATCCTTTTTTTACTGGCCAATTCTTTTACTGGTCTCTTTTTTTACGGGCCACCTACCTCTTCTGCCTCCTCCTCCTCCTCATCCGCCTCCTCCTCCGCCTCCGCCTCCTCCGACTCCGCCTCCTCCTCCTCCGTCTCCTCCTCCGCCTCCTCCGCATCCTCCTCCGCCTCCTCCGCCTCCTCCTCCGCCTCCTCCGCCTCCTCCACCTCACTGTGTGATGGCCAATACATTTTTTTACTGACCAATTTTGTTTGACTGGTCTTTCCTTTTTTATGGGCCAATTTTTTATAGTCACTTCATTTAATGGGCAATTTTTTTAACCGGTCACTTTTTTTGATGGCCACTTATCTTTTTTACTGACCAATTTTTTTTCGACTGGTCTTTTTTACAGGCCAATTATTTTTTGGTAGGCCACTGTTTTTTTAATGGCCACACTTTTTTAACCGGTCACTTTTTTGGATGGCAATGCATCTTTTTTACCGGCCAATTTTTTTCAACTGGTCTTTTTTTTTATGGGCCAATTCATTTTTGATCGGCCACTTTTTTTTTAATGGCCACTGTTTTTTAACCGGTCACTTTTTTGATGGCCATTTATCTTTTTTACCGGCCAATTTTTTTCACTTTTTTCATTACCATTTTTTTTTTACCAGTCAAATTTTTTCTTTAATGGCCACTCTTTTTTAACCATTCACTTTTTTTGATGGCCAATTATCTTTTTTACTGGCCAATTTTTTCAGTTTGACTTTTTTTAACATTTTGAATTAAAGCTTTCGTGACTGCAGGGATTCATATTCTTGGTTCTTTCGGTAAAGTCACGTAGAAGGGAATTTAATTGATTTATATTTCTATAATTTTTTTTACCTGTCAAATTTTTTTATGGCCACTCATCTTTTTTTAATGGCCAATTCTTTTACTGGTCTCTTTTTTTACGGGCCACCTACCTCTTCCACCTCCTCCTCCTCCGCCTCCGCCTCCTCCTCCGCCTCCTCCTCCGCCTCCTCCTCCGCCTCCTCCTCCGCCTCCTCCTCCACCTCCTCCTCCTCAGCCTCCTCCGCCTCCTCCGCCTCCTCCACCTCCTCCACCTCACTGTGTGATGGCCAATACATTTTTTTACTGACCAATTTTGTTTGACTGGTCTTTCCTTTTTTACGGGCCAATTTTTTGTTGTCACTTTTTTTAATGGGCAATTTTTTTAACCGGTCACATTTTTTGATGGCCACTTATCTTTTTTACTGGCCAATTTTTTTCGACTGGTCTTTTTTTACGGGCCAATTATTTTTTGGTAGGCCACTGTTTTTTTAATGGCCACTCTTTTTTAACTGGTCACTTTTTTTTGATGGCCATTTATCTTTCTTACCAGCCAATTTTTTTCACTTTTTTCATGACCATTTTTTTTTACCAGTAAAATTTTTTTCTTTAATGGCCACTATTTTTTAACCAGTCACTTTTTTTGATGGCCAATTATCTTTTTTACTGGCCAATTTTTTCAGTTTGACTTTTTTACCATTTTGAATTAAAGCTTTCGTGACTGCAGGGATTCATATTCTTGGTTCTTTCGGTAAAGTCATGTAGAAGGGAAGTTAATTGTTTTATATTTCTATTATTATTATTTTTTTACCAGTCAAATTTTTTCTTTAATGGCCACTCTTTTTTAACCAGTCACTTTTTTTGATGGCCAATTATCTTTTTTTACTGGCCAATTTTTTCAGTTTGACTTTTTTAACATTTTGAACTAAAGCTTCCGTGACTGCAGGGATTCATATTCTGGTTCTTTCGGTAAAGTCACATAGAAGGGAATTTAATTGTTTTATATTTGTATTATTTTTTTTACCAGTCAAATTTTTTTATGGCGACTCATCTTTTTTTACTGGCCAATTCTTTTACTGGTCTCTTTTTTTACGGGCCACCTACCTCTTCCGCCTCCTCCTCCTCCGCCTCCTCCTCCGCTTCCTCCTCCGCCTCCTCCTCCGCCTCCGCCTCCTCCTCCGCCTCCTCCGCCTCCTCCTCCACCTCCTCCTCCGCCTCCTCCACCTCACTGTGTGATGGCCAATACACTTTTTTTACTGACTAATTTTGTTTGACTGGTCTTTCCTTTTTTACGGGCCAATTTTTTGTAGTCACTTTTTTTAATGGGCAATTTTTTTAACCAGTCACTTTTTTTGATGGCCAATTATCTTTTTTACTGGCCAATTTTTTCAGTTTGACTTTTTTACCATTTTGAATTAAAGCTTTCGTGACTGCAGGGATTCATATTGTTGGTTCTTTCGGTAAAGTCATGTAGAAGGGAAGTTAATTGTTTTATATTTCTATTATTATTTTTTTTTTACCAGTCAAATTTTTTTATGGCCACTCATCCTTTTTTTACTGGCCAATTCTTTTACTGGTCTCTTTTTTTACGGGCCACCTACCTCTTCCGCCTCCTCCTCCGCCTCAGCCTCCTCCGCCTCCTCCTCCTCCTCCTCCTCCTCCGACTCCGCCTCCTCCTCCGCTTCCTCCTCCGCCTCCTCCTCCGCCTCCTCCTCCGCCTCCTCCTCCGCCTCCTCCTCCGCCTCCTCCGCCTCCTCCACCTCACTGTGTGATGGCCAATACATTTTTTTACTGACCAATTTTGTTTGACTGGTCTTTCCTTTTTTATGGGCCAATTTTTTATAGTCACTTTTTTAATGGACATTTTTTTAACCGGTCACTTTTTTTGATGGCCAATTATCTTTTTTACTGCCCAATTTTTTTCGACTGGTCTTTTTTACGGGCCAATTATTTTTTGGTAGGCCACTGTTTTTTTAATGGCCACTCTTTTTTAACCGGTCACTTTTTTGGATGGCCATTCATCTTTTTTACCGGCCAAGTTTTTTCACTTTTTTTATGACCATTTTTTTTTTACCAGTCAATTTTTTTCTTTAATGGCCACTCTTTTTTAATCAGTCACTTTTTATGATGGCCAATTATCTTTTTTACTGGCCAATTTTTTCAGGTTGACTTTTTTTACCATTTTGAATTAATGCTTTCGTGACTGCAGGGATTCATATTCTTAGTTCTTTCGGTAAAGTCACGTAGAAGGGAATTTAATTGTTTTATATTTCTATTTTTTTTTTATTTACCAGTCAAATTTTTTTATGGCCACTCATCCTTTTTTTACTGGCCAATTCTTTTACTGGTCTCTTTTTTTACGGGCCACCTACCTCTTCTGCCTCCTCCTCCTCCTCATCCGCCTCCTCCTCCGCCTCCGCCTCCTCCGACTCCGCCTCCTCCTCCTCCGTCTCCTCCTCCGCCTCCTCCGCATCCTCCTCCGCCTCCTCCGCCTCCTCCTCCGCCTCCTCCGCCTCCTCCACCTCACTGTGTGATGGCCAATACATTTTTTTACTGACCAATTTTGTTTGACTGGTCTTTCCTTTTTTATGGGCCAATTTTTTATAGTCACTTCATTTAATGGGCAATTTTTTTAACCGGTCACTTTTTTTGATGGCCACTTATCTTTTTTACTGACCAATTTTTTTTCGACTGGTCTTTTTTACAGGCCAATTATTTTTTGGTAGGCCACTGTTTTTTTAATGGCCACACTTTTTTAACCGGTCACTTTTTTGGATGGCAATGCATCTTTTTTACCGGCCAATTTTTTTCAACTGGTCTTTTTTTTTATGGGCCAATTCATTTTTGATCGGCCACTTTTTTTTTAATGGCCACTGTTTTTTAACCGGTCACTTTTTTGATGGCCATTTATCTTTTTTACCGGCCAATTTTTTTCACTTTTTTCATTACCATTTTTTTTTTACCAGTCAAATTTTTTCTTTAATGGCCACTCTTTTTTAACCATTCACTTTTTTTGATGGCCAATTATCTTTTTTACTGGCCAATTTTTTCAGTTTGACTTTTTTTAACATTTTGAATTAAAGCTTTCGTGACTGCAGGGATTCATATTCTTGGTTCTTTCGGTAAAGTCACGTAGAAGGGAATTTAATTGATTTATATTTCTATAATTTTTTTTACCTGTCAAATTTTTTTATGGCCACTCATCTTTTTTTAATGGCCAATTCTTTTACTGGTCTCTTTTTTTACGGGCCACCTACCTCTTCCACCTCCTCCTCCTCCGCCTCCGCCTCCTCCTCCGCCTCCTCCTCCGCCTCCTCCTCCGCCTCCTCCTCCGCCTCCTCCTCCACCTCCTCCTCCTCAGCCTCCTCCGCCTCCTCCGCCTCCTCCACCTCCTCCACCTCACTGTGTGATGGACAATACATTTTTTTACTGACCAATTTTGTTTGACTGGTCTTTCCTTTTTTACGGGCCAATTTTTTGTTGTCACTTTTTTTAATGGGCAATTTTTTTAACCGGTCACATTTTTTGATGGCCACTTATCTTTTTTACTGGCCAATTTTTTTCGACTGGTCTTTTTTTACGGGCCAATTATTTTTTGGTAGGCCACTGTTTTTTTAATGGCCACTCTTTTTTAACTGGTCACTTTTTTTTGATGGCCATTTATCTTTCTTACCGGCCAATTTTTTTCACTTTTTTCATGACCATTTTTTTTTACCAGTAAAATTTTTTTCTTTAATGGCCACTATTTTTTAACCAGTCACTTTTTTTGATGGCCAATTATCTTTTTTACTGGCCAATTTTTTCAGTTTGACTTTTTTACCATTTTGAATTAAAGCTTTCGTGACTGCAGGGATTCATATTCTTGGTTCTTTCGGTAAAGTCATGTAGAAGGGAAGTTAATTGTTTTATATTTCTATTATTATTATTTTTTTACCAGTCAAATTTTTTATGGCCACTCATCCTTTTTTTACTGGCCAATTCTTTTACTGGTCTCTTTTTTTACGGGCCAACTACCTCTTCCGCCTCCTCCTCCGCCTCAGCCTCCTCCGCCTCCTCCTCCTCCTCCGACTCCGCCTCCTCCTCCTCCGCCTCCTCCTCCACCTCCTCCTCCGCCTCCTCCTCCGCCTCCTCCGCCTCCTCCTCCGCCTCCTCCTCCGCCTCCTCCGCCTCCTCCACCTCACTGTGTGATGGCCAATACATTTTTTTACTGACCAATTTTGTTTGACTGGTCTTTCCTTTTTTATGGGCCAATTTTTTATAGTCACTTTTTTAATGGACATTTTTTTAACCGGTCACTTTTTTTGATGGCCAATTATCTTTTTTACTGCCCAATTTTTTTCGACTGGTCTTTTTTACGGGCCAATTATTTTTTGGTAGGCCACTGTTTTTTTAATGGCCACTCTTTTTTAACCGGTCACTTTTTTGGATGGCCATTCATCTTTTTTACCGGCCAATTTTTTTCGACTGGTCTTTTTTTTATGGGGCAATTCCTTTTAGATCAGCCACTTTTTTTTTAATGGCCACTCTTTTTTAACCGGTCAATTTTTTTGATGGCCATTTATCTTTTTTACCGGCCAAGTTTTTTCACTTTTTTTATGACCATTTTTTTTTTACCAGTCAATTTTTTTCTTTAATGGCCACTCTTTTTTAATCAGTCACTTTTTATGATGGCCAATTATCTTTTTTACTGGCCAATTTTTTCAGGTTGACTTTTTTTACCATTTTGAATTAATGCTTTCGTGACTGCAGGGATTCATATTCTTAGTTCTTTCGGTAAAGTCACGTAGAAGGGAATTTAATTGTTTTATATTTCTATTTTTTTTTTTACAAGTCAAATTTCTTTATGGCCACTCATCTTTTTTTACTGGCCAATTCTTTTACTGGTCTCTTTTTTTACGGGCCACCTACCTCTTCTGCCTCCTCCTCCTCCTCATCCGCCTCCTCCTCCGCCTCCGCCTCCTCCGACTCCGCCTCCTCCTCCTCCGTCTCCTCCTCCGCCTCCTCCGCATCCTCCTCCGCCTCCTCCGCCTCCTCCTCCGCCTCCTCCGCCTCCTCCACCTCACTGTGTGATGGCCAATACATTTTTTTACTGACCAATTTTGTTTGACTGGTCTTTCCTTTTTTATGGGCCAATTTTTTATAGTCACTTCATTTAATGGGCAATTTTTTTAACCGGTCACTTTTTTTGATGGCCACTTATCTTTTTTACTGACCAATTTTTTTTCGACTGGTCTTTTTTACAGGCCAATTATTTTTTGGTAGGCCACTGTTTTTTTAATGGCCACACTTTTTTAACCGGTCACTTTTTTGGATGGCAATGCATCTTTTTTACCGGCCAATTTTTTTCAACTGGTCTTTTTTTTATGGGCCAATTCATTTTTGATCGGCCACTTTTTTTTTAATGGCCACTGTTTTTTAACCGGTCACTTTTTTGATGGCCATTTATCTTTTTTACCGGCCAATTTTTTTCACTTTTTTCATTACCATTTTTTTTTTACCAGTCAAATTTTTTCTTTAATGGCCACTCTTTTTTAACCATTCACTTTTTTTGATGGCCAATTATCTTTTTTACTGGCCAATTTTTTCAGTTTGACTTTTTTTAACATTTTGAATTAAAGCTTTCGTGACTGCAGGGATTCATATTCTTGGTTCTTTCGGTAAAGTCATGTAGAAGGGAAGTTAATTGTTTTATATTTCTATTATTATTTTTTTTTTACCAGTCAAATTTTTTTATGGCCACTCATCCTTTTTTTACTGGCCAATTCTTTTACTGGTCTCTTTTTTTACGGGCCACCTACCTCTTCCGCCTCCTCCTCCGCCTCAGCCTCCTCCGCCTCCTCCTCCTCCTCCTCCTCCTCCGACTCCGCCTCCTCCTCCGCTTCCTCCTCCGCCTCCTCCTCCGCCTCCTCCTCCGCCTCCTCCTCCGCCTCCTCCTCCGCCTCCTCCGCCTCCTCCACCTCACTGTGTGATGGCCAATACATTTTTTTACTGACCAATTTTGTTTGACTGGTCTTTCCTTTTTTATGGGCCAATTTTTTATAGTCACTTTTTTAATGGACATTTTTTTAACCGGTCACTTTTTTTGATGGCCAATTATCTTTTTTACTGCCCAATTTTTTTCGACTGGTCTTTTTTACGGGCCAATTATTTTTTGGTAGGCCACTGTTTTTTTAATGGCCACTCTTTTTTAACCGGTCACTTTTTTGGATGGCCATTCATCTTTTTTACCGGCCAAGTTTTTTCACTTTTTTTATGACCATTTTTTTTTTACCAGTCAATTTTTTTCTTTAATGGCCACTCTTTTTTAATCAGTCACTTTTTATGATGGCCAATTATCTTTTTTACTGGCCAATTTTTTCAGGTTGACTTTTTTTACCATTTTGAATTAATGCTTTCGTGACTGCAGGGATTCATATTCTTAGTTCTTTCGGTAAAGTCACGTAGAAGGGAATTTAATTGTTTTATATTTCTATTTTTTTTTTATTTACCAGTCAAATTTTTTTATGGCCACTCATCCTTTTTTTACTGGCCAATTCTTTTACTGGTCTCTTTTTTTACGGGCCACCTACCTCTTCTGCCTCCTCCTCCTCCTCATCCGCCTCCTCCTCCGCCTCCGCCTCCTCCGACTCCGCCTCCTCCTCCTCCGTCTCCTCCTCCGCCTCCTCCGCATCCTCCTCCGCCTCCTCCGCCTCCTCCTCCGCCTCCTCCGCCTCCTCCACCTCACTGTGTGATGGCCAATACATTTTTTTACTGACCAATTTTGTTTGACTGGTCTTTCCTTTTTTATGGGCCAATTTTTTATAGTCACTTCATTTAATGGGCAATTTTTTTAACCGGTCACTTTTTTTGATGGCCACTTATCTTTTTTACTGACCAATTTTTTTTCGACTGGTCTTTTTTACAGGCCAATTATTTTTTGGTAGGCCACTGTTTTTTTAATGGCCACACTTTTTTAACCGGTCACTTTTTTGGATGGCAATGCATCTTTTTTACCGGCCAATTTTTTTCAACTGGTCTTTTTTTTTATGGGCCAATTCATTTTTGATCGGCCACTTTTTTTTTAATGGCCACTGTTTTTTAACCGGTCACTTTTTTGATGGCCATTTATCTTTTTTACCGGCCAATTTTTTTCACTTTTTTCATTACCATTTTTTTTTTACCAGTCAAATTTTTTCTTTAATGGCCACTCTTTTTTAACCATTCACTTTTTTTGATGGCCAATTATCTTTTTTACTGGCCAATTTTTTCAGTTTGACTTTTTTTAACATTTTGAATTAAAGCTTTCGTGACTGCAGGGATTCATATTCTTGGTTCTTTCGGTAAAGTCACGTAGAAGGGAATTTAATTGATTTATATTTCTATAATTTTTTTTACCTGTCAAATTTTTTTATGGCCACTCATCTTTTTTTAATGGCCAATTCTTTTACTGGTCTCTTTTTTTACGGGCCACCTACCTCTTCCACCTCCTCCTCCTCCGCCTCCGCCTCCTCCTCCGCCTCCTCCTCCGCCTCCTCCTCCGCCTCCTCCTCCGCCTCCTCCTCCACCTCCTCCTCCTCAGCCTCCTCCGCCTCCTCCGCCTCCTCCACCTCCTCCACCTCACTGTGTGATGGACAATACATTTTTTTACTGACCAATTTTGTTTGACTGGTCTTTCCTTTTTTACGGGCCAATTTTTTGTTGTCACTTTTTTTAATGGGCAATTTTTTTAACCGGTCACATTTTTTGATGGCCACTTATCTTTTTTACTGGCCAATTTTTTTCGACTGGTCTTTTTTTACGGGCCAATTATTTTTTGGTAGGCCACTGTTTTTTTAATGGCCACTCTTTTTTAACTGGTCACTTTTTTTTGATGGCCATTTATCTTTCTTACCGGCCAATTTTTTTCACTTTTTTCATGACCATTTTTTTTTACCAGTAAAATTTTTTTCTTTAATGGCCACTATTTTTTAACCAGTCACTTTTTTTGATGGCCAATTATCTTTTTTACTGGCCAATTTTTTCAGTTTGACTTTTTTACCATTTTGAATTAAAGCTTTCGTGACTGCAGGGATTCATATTCTTGGTTCTTTCGGTAAAGTCATGTAGAAGGGAAGTTAATTGTTTTATATTTCTATTATTATTATTTTTTTACCAGTCAAATTTTTTATGGCCACTCATCCTTTTTTTACTGGCCAATTCTTTTACTGGTCTCTTTTTTTACGGGCCAACTACCTCTTCCGCCTCCTCCTCCGCCTCAGCCTCCTCCGCCTCCTCCTCCTCCTCCGACTCCGCCTCCTCCTCCTCCGCCTCCTCCTCCACCTCCTCCTCCGCCTCCTCCTCCGCCTCCTCCGCCTCCTCCTCCGCCTCCTCCTCCGCCTCCTCCGCCTCCTCCACCTCACTGTGTGATGGCCAATACATTTTTTTACTGACCAATTTTGTTTGACTGGTCTTTCCTTTTTTATGGGCCAATTTTTTATAGTCACTTTTTTAATGGACATTTTTTTAACCGGTCACTTTTTTTGATGGCCAATTATCTTTTTTACTGCCCAATTTTTTTCGACTGGTCTTTTTTACGGGCCAATTATTTTTTGGTAGGCCACTGTTTTTTTAATGGCCACTCTTTTTTAACCGGTCACTTTTTTGGATGGCCATTCATCTTTTTTACCGGCCAATTTTTTTCGACTGGTCTTTTTTTTATGGGGCAATTCCTTTTAGATCAGCCACTTTTTTTTTAATGGCCACTCTTTTTTAACCGGTCAATTTTTTTGATGGCCATTTATCTTTTTTACCGGCCAAGTTTTTTCACTTTTTTTATGACCATTTTTTTTTTACCAGTCAATTTTTTTCTTTAATGGCCACTCTTTTTTAATCAGTCACTTTTTATGATGGCCAATTATCTTTTTTACTGGCCAATTTTTTCAGGTTGACTTTTTTTACCATTTTGAATTAATGCTTTCGTGACTGCAGGGATTCATATTCTTAGTTCTTTCGGTAAAGTCACGTAGAAGGGAATTTAATTGTTTTATATTTCTATTTTTTTTTTTACAAGTCAAATTTCTTTATGGCCACTCATCTTTTTTTACTGGCCAATTCTTTTACTGGTCTCTTTTTTTACGGGCCACCTACCTCTTCTGCCTCCTCCTCCTCCTCATCCGCCTCCTCCTCCGCCTCCGCCTCCTCCGACTCCGCCTCCTCCTCCTCCGTCTCCTCCTCCGCCTCCTCCGCATCCTCCTCCGCCTCCTCCGCCTCCTCCTCCGCCTCCTCCGCCTCCTCCACCTCACTGTGTGATGGCCAATACATTTTTTTACTGACCAATTTTGTTTGACTGGTCTTTCCTTTTTTATGGGCCAATTTTTTATAGTCACTTCATTTAATGGGCAATTTTTTTAACCGGTCACTTTTTTTGATGGCCACTTATCTTTTTTACTGACCAATTTTTTTTCGACTGGTCTTTTTTACAGGCCAATTATTTTTTGGTAGGCCACTGTTTTTTTAATGGCCACACTTTTTTAACCGGTCACTTTTTTGGATGGCAATGCATCTTTTTTACCGGCCAATTTTTTTCAACTGGTCTTTTTTTTATGGGCCAATTCATTTTTGATCGGCCACTTTTTTTTTAATGGCCACTGTTTTTTAACCGGTCACTTTTTTGATGGCCATTTATCTTTTTTACCGGCCAATTTTTTTCACTTTTTTCATTACCATTTTTTTTTTACCAGTCAAATTTTTTCTTTAATGGCCACTCTTTTTTAACCATTCACTTTTTTTGATGGCCAATTATCTTTTTTACTGGCCAATTTTTTCAGTTTGACTTTTTTTAACATTTTGAATTAAAGCTTTCGTGACTGCAGGGATTCATATTCTTGGTTCTTTCGGTAAAGTCACGTAGAAGGGAATTTAATTGATTTATATTTCTATAATTTTTTTTACCTGTCAAATTTTTTTATGGCCACTCATCTTTTTTTAATGGCCAATTCTTTTACTGGTCTCTTTTTTTACGGGCCACCTACCTCTTCCACCTCCTCCTCCTCCGCCTCCGCCTCCTCCTCCGCCTCCTCCTCCGCCTCCTCCTCCGCCTCCTCCTCCGCCTCCTCCTCCTCAGCCTCCTCCTCCTCAGCCTCCTCCGCCTCCTCCGCCTCCTCCACCTCCTCCACCTCACTGTGTGATGGCCAATACATTTTTTTACTGACCAATTTTGTTTGACTGGTCTTTCCTTTTTTACGGGCCAATTTTTTGTAGTCACTTTTTTTAATGGGCAATTTTTTTAACCAGTCACTTTTTTTGATGGCCAATTATCTTTTTTACTGGCCAATTTTTTCAGTTTGACTTTTTTACCATTTTGAATTAAAGCTTTCGTGACTGCAGGGATTCATATTGTTGGTTCTTTCGGTAAAGTCATGTAGAAGGGAAGTTAATTGTTTTATATTTCTATTATTATTTTTTTTTTACCAGTCAAATTTTTTTATGGCCACTCATCCTTTTTTTACTGGCCAATTCTTTTACTGGTCTCTTTTTTTACGGGCCACCTACCTCTTCCGCCTCCTCCTCCGCCTCAGCCTCCTCCGCCTCCTCCTCCTCCTCCTCCTCCTCCGACTCCGCCTCCTCCTCCGCTTCCTCCTCCGCCTCCTCCTCCGCCTCCTCCTCCGCCTCCTCCTCCGCCTCCTCCTCCGCCTCCTCCGCCTCCTCCACCTCACTGTGTGATGGCCAATACATTTTTTTACTGACCAATTTTGTTTGACTGGTCTTTCCTTTTTTATGGGCCAATTTTTTATAGTCACTTTTTTAATGGACATTTTTTTAACCGGTCACTTTTTTTGATGGCCAATTATCTTTTTTACTGCCCAATTTTTTTCGACTGGTCTTTTTTACGGGCCAATTATTTTTTGGTAGGCCACTGTTTTTTTAATGGCCACTCTTTTTTAACCGGTCACTTTTTTGGATGGCCATTCATCTTTTTTACCGGCCAAGTTTTTTCACTTTTTTTATGACCATTTTTTTTTTACCAGTCAATTTTTTTCTTTAATGGCCACTCTTTTTTAATCAGTCACTTTTTATGATGGCCAATTATCTTTTTTACTGGCCAATTTTTTCAGGTTGACTTTTTTTACCATTTTGAATTAATGCTTTCGTGACTGCAGGGATTCATATTCTTAGTTCTTTCGGTAAAGTCACGTAGAAGGGAATTTAATTGTTTTATATTTCTATTTTTTTTTTATTTACCAGTCAAATTTTTTTATGGCCACTCATCCTTTTTTTACTGGCCAATTCTTTTACTGGTCTCTTTTTTTACGGGCCACCTACCTCTTCTGCCTCCTCCTCCTCCTCATCCGCCTCCTCCTCCGCCTCCGCCTCCTCCGACTCCGCCTCCTCCTCCTCCGTCTCCTCCTCCGCCTCCTCCGCATCCTCCTCCGCCTCCTCCGCCTCCTCCTCCGCCTCCTCCGCCTCCTCCACCTCACTGTGTGATGGCCAATACATTTTTTTACTGACCAATTTTGTTTGACTGGTCTTTCCTTTTTTATGGGCCAATTTTTTATAGTCACTTCATTTAATGGGCAATTTTTTTAACCGGTCACTTTTTTTGATGGCCACTTATCTTTTTTACTGACCAATTTTTTTTCGACTGGTCTTTTTTACAGGCCAATTATTTTTTGGTAGGCCACTGTTTTTTTAATGGCCACACTTTTTTAACCGGTCACTTTTTTGGATGGCAATGCATCTTTTTTACCGGCCAATTTTTTTCAACTGGTCTTTTTTTTTATGGGCCAATTCATTTTTGATCGGCCACTTTTTTTTTAATGGCCACTGTTTTTTAACCGGTCACTTTTTTGATGGCCATTTATCTTTTTTACCGGCCAATTTTTTTCACTTTTTTCATTACCATTTTTTTTTTACCAGTCAAATTTTTTCTTTAATGGCCACTCTTTTTTAACCATTCACTTTTTTTGATGGCCAATTATCTTTTTTACTGGCCAATTTTTTCAGTTTGACTTTTTTTAACATTTTGAATTAAAGCTTTCGTGACTGCAGGGATTCATATTCTTGGTTCTTTCGGTAAAGTCACGTAGAAGGGAATTTAATTGATTTATATTTCTATAATTTTTTTTACCTGTCAAATTTTTTTATGGCCACTCATCTTTTTTTAATGGCCAATTCTTTTACTGGTCTCTTTTTTTACGGGCCACCTACCTCTTCCACCTCCTCCTCCTCCGCCTCCGCCTCCTCCTCCGCCTCCTCCTCCGCCTCCTCCTCCGCCTCCTCCTCCGCCTCCTCCTCCACCTCCTCCTCCTCAGCCTCCTCCGCCTCCTCCGCCTCCTCCACCTCCTCCACCTCACTGTGTGATGGACAATACATTTTTTTACTGACCAATTTTGTTTGACTGGTCTTTCCTTTTTTACGGGCCAATTTTTTGTTGTCACTTTTTTTAATGGGCAATTTTTTTAACCGGTCACATTTTTTGATGGCCACTTATCTTTTTTACTGGCCAATTTTTTTCGACTGGTCTTTTTTTACGGGCCAATTATTTTTTGGTAGGCCACTGTTTTTTTAATGGCCACTCTTTTTTAACTGGTCACTTTTTTTTGATGGCCATTTATCTTTCTTACCGGCCAATTTTTTTCACTTTTTTCATGACCATTTTTTTTTACCAGTAAAATTTTTTTCTTTAATGGCCACTATTTTTTAACCAGTCACTTTTTTTGATGGCCAATTATCTTTTTTACTGGCCAATTTTTTCAGTTTGACTTTTTTACCATTTTGAATTAAAGCTTTCGTGACTGCAGGGATTCATATTCTTGGTTCTTTCGGTAAAGTCATGTAGAAGGGAAGTTAATTGTTTTATATTTCTATTATTATTATTTTTTTACCAGTCAAATTTTTTATGGCCACTCATCCTTTTTTTACTGGCCAATTCTTTTACTGGTCTCTTTTTTTACGGGCCAACTACCTCTTCCGCCTCCTCCTCCGCCTCAGCCTCCTCCGCCTCCTCCTCCTCCTCCGACTCCGCCTCCTCCTCCTCCGCCTCCTCCTCCACCTCCTCCTCCGCCTCCTCCTCCGCCTCCTCCGCCTCCTCCTCCGCCTCCTCCTCCGCCTCCTCCGCCTCCTCCACCTCACTGTGTGATGGCCAATACATTTTTTTACTGACCAATTTTGTTTGACTGGTCTTTCCTTTTTTATGGGCCAATTTTTTATAGTCACTTTTTTAATGGACATTTTTTTAACCGGTCACTTTTTTTGATGGCCAATTATCTTTTTTACTGCCCAATTTTTTTCGACTGGTCTTTTTTACGGGCCAATTATTTTTTGGTAGGCCACTGTTTTTTTAATGGCCACTCTTTTTTAACCGGTCACTTTTTTGGATGGCCATTCATCTTTTTTACCGGCCAATTTTTTTCGACTGGTCTTTTTTTTATGGGGCAATTCCTTTTAGATCAGCCACTTTTTTTTTAATGGCCACTCTTTTTTAACCGGTCAATTTTTTTGATGGCCATTTATCTTTTTTACCGGCCAAGTTTTTTCACTTTTTTTATGACCATTTTTTTTTTACCAGTCAATTTTTTTCTTTAATGGCCACTCTTTTTTAATCAGTCACTTTTTATGATGGCCAATTATCTTTTTTACTGGCCAATTTTTTCAGGTTGACTTTTTTTACCATTTTGAATTAATGCTTTCGTGACTGCAGGGATTCATATTCTTAGTTCTTTCGGTAAAGTCACGTAGAAGGGAATTTAATTGTTTTATATTTCTATTTTTTTTTTTACAAGTCAAATTTCTTTATGGCCACTCATCTTTTTTTACTGGCCAATTCTTTTACTGGTCTCTTTTTTTACGGGCCACCTACCTCTTCTGCCTCCTCCTCCTCCTCATCCGCCTCCTCCTCCGCCTCCGCCTCCTCCGACTCCGCCTCCTCCTCCTCCGTCTCCTCCTCCGCCTCCTCCGCATCCTCCTCCGCCTCCTCCGCCTCCTCCTCCGCCTCCTCCGCCTCCTCCACCTCACTGTGTGATGGCCAATACATTTTTTTACTGACCAATTTTGTTTGACTGGTCTTTCCTTTTTTATGGGCCAATTTTTTATAGTCACTTCATTTAATGGGCAATTTTTTTAACCGGTCACTTTTTTTGATGGCCACTTATCTTTTTTACTGACCAATTTTTTTTCGACTGGTCTTTTTTACAGGCCAATTATTTTTTGGTAGGCCACTGTTTTTTTAATGGCCACACTTTTTTAACCGGTCACTTTTTTGGATGGCAATGCATCTTTTTTACCGGCCAATTTTTTTCAACTGGTCTTTTTTTTATGGGCCAATTCATTTTTGATCGGCCACTTTTTTTTTAATGGCCACTGTTTTTTAACCGGTCACTTTTTTGATGGCCATTTATCTTTTTTACCGGCCAATTTTTTTCACTTTTTTCATTACCATTTTTTTTTTACCAGTCAAATTTTTTCTTTAATGGCCACTCTTTTTTAACCATTCACTTTTTTTGATGGCCAATTATCTTTTTTACTGGCCAATTTTTTCAGTTTGACTTTTTTTAACATTTTGAATTAAAGCTTTCGTGACTGCAGGGATTCATATTCTTGGTTCTTTCGGTAAAGTCACGTAGAAGGGAATTTAATTGATTTATATTTCTATAATTTTTTTTACCTGTCAAATTTTTTTATGGCCACTCATCTTTTTTTAATGGCCAATTCTTTTACTGGTCTCTTTTTTTACGGGCCACCTACCTCTTCCACCTCCTCCTCCTCCGCCTCCGCCTCCTCCTCCGCCTCCTCCTCCGCCTCCTCCTCCGCCTCCTCCTCCGCCTCCTCCTCCTCAGCCTCCTCCTCCTCAGCCTCCTCCGCCTCCTCCGCCTCCTCCACCTCCTCCACCTCACTGTGTGATGGCCAATACATTTTTTTACTGACCAATTTTGTTTGACTGGTCTTTCCTTTTTTACCTGCCAATTTTTTGTTGTCACTTTTTTTAATGGGCAATTTTTTTAACCGGTCACATTTTTTGATGGCCACTTATCTTTTTTACTGGCCAATTTTTTTCGACTGGTATTTTTTACGGGCCAATTATTTTTTGGTAGGCCACTGTTTTTTTAATGGCCACTCTTTTTTAACTGGTCACTTTTTTTTGATGGCCATTTATCTTTCTTACCGGCCAATTTTTTTCACTTTTTTCATGACCATTTTTTTGTACCAGTAAAATTTTTTTCTTTAATGGCCACTATTTTTTAACCAGTCACTTTTTTTGATGGCCAATTATCTTTTTTACTGGCCAATTTTTTCAGTTTGACTTTTTTACCATTTTGAATTAAAGCTTTCGTGACTGCAGGGATTCATATTCTTGGTTCTTTCGGTAAAGTCACATAGAAGGGAATTTAATTGTTTTATATTTGTATTATTTTTTTTACCAGTCAAATTTTTTATGGCCACTCATCCTTTTTTTACTGGCCAATTCTTTTACTGGTCTCTTTTTTTACGGGCCAACTACCTCTTCCGCCTCCTCCTCCGCCTCAGCCTCCTCCGCCTCCTCCTCCCCCTCCGACTACGCCTCCTCCTCCTCCGCCTCCTCCTCCGCCTCCTCCTCCGCCTCCTCCTCCGCCTCCTCCGCCTCCTCCTCCGCCTCCTCCTCCGCCTCCTCCTCCGCCTCCTCCACCTCACTGTGTGATGGCCAATACATTTTTTTACTGACCAATTTTGTTTGACTGGTCTTTCCTTTTTTACGGGCCAATTTTTTGTAGTCACTTTTTTTAATGGGCAATTTTTTTAACCGGTTACTTTTTTTGATGGCCATTTATCTTTTTTACTGGCCAATTTTTTTCGACTGGTCTTTTTTTACGGGCCAATTATTTTTTGGTAGACCAATGTTTTTTTAATAGCTACTCTTTTTTAACCGGTCACTTTTTTTGATAGCCATTTATCTTTTTTATCGGCCAATTTTTTTCACTTTTTTTATGACCATTTTTTTTACCAGTCAAATTTTTTCTTTAATGGCCACTCTTTTTTAACCGGTCACTTTTTGGATGGCCATTCATCTTTTTTACCGGCCAATTTTTTTCGACCGGTCTTTTTTTTATGGGCCAATTCATTTTTGATCGGCCACTATTTTTTTAATGGCCACTCTTTTTTAACCGGTCACTTTTTGGATGGCCATTCATCTTTTTTACCGGCCAATTTTTTTCGACCGGTCTTTTTTTATGGGCCAATTCATTTTTGATCGGCCACTATTTTTTTAATGGCCACTCTTTTTTAATCAGTCACTTTTCTTGATGGCCAATTATCTTTTTTACTGGCCAATTTTTTCAGTTTGACTTTTTTTACCATTTTGAATTAAAGCTTTCGTGACTGCAGGGATTCATTAACCGGTCACTGCAGGATTCATTAACCGGTCACTTTTTTGGATGGCCATTCATCTTTTTACCGGCCAATTTTTTTCACTTTTTTCAAGACCATTTTTTTTTTACCAGTCAAATTTTTTCTTTAATGGCCACTCTTTTTTAACCGGTCACTTTTTTTGATGGCCAATTATCTTTTTTACTGGCCAATTGTTTCAGTTTGACTTTTTTAACATTTTGAACTAAAGCTTCCGTGACTGCAGGGACTCATATTCTGGTTCTTTCAGTAAAGTCACATAGAAGGGAATTTAATTGTTTTATATTTGTATTATTTTTTTTACCAGTCAAATTTTTTTATGGCGACTCATCTTTTTTTACTGGCCAATTCTTTTACTGGTCTATTTTTTTACGGGCCACCTACCTCTTCCGCCTCCTCCTCCTCCGCCTCCTCCTCCGCTTCCTCCTCCGCCTCCTCCTCCGCCTCCGCCTCCTCCTCCGCCTCCTCCGCCTCCTCCTCCGCCTCCTCCTCCGCCTCCTCCTCCGCCTCCTCCTCCGCCTCCTCCACCTCACTGTGTGATGGCCAATACACTTTTTTTACTGACCAATTTTGTTTGACTGGTCTTTCCTTTTTTACGGGCCAATTTTTTGTAGTCACTTTTTTTAATGGGCAATTTTTTTAACCGGTCACTTTTTTTGATGGGCATTTATCTTTTTTACTGGCCAATTTTTTTCGACTGGTCTTTTTTTACGGGCCAATTATTTTTTGGTAGACCAATGTTTTTTTAATAGCTACTCTTTTTTAACCGGTCACTTTTTTTGATAGCCATTTATCTTTTTTATCGGACAATTTTTTTCACTTTTTTTATGACCATTTTTTTTACCAGTCAAATTTTTTCTTTAATGGCCACTCTTTTTTAACCGGTCACTTTTTGGATGGCCATTCATCTTTTTTACCGGCCAATTTTTTTCGACCGGTCTTTTTTTTATGGGCCAATTCATTTTTGATCGGCCACTATTTTTTTAATGGCCACTCTTTTTTAACCGGTCACTTTTTGGATGGCCATTCATCTTTTTTACCGGCCAATTTTTTTCGACCGGTCTTTTTTTTATGGGCCAATTCATTTTTGATCGGCCACTATTTTTTTAATGGCCACTCTTTTTTAATCAGTCACTTTTCTTGATGGCCAATTATGTTTTTTACTGGCCAATTTTTTCAGTTTGACTTTTTTTACCATTTTGAATTAAAGCTTTCGTGACTGCAGGGATTCATTAACCGGTCACTGCAGGATTCATTAACCGGTCACTTTTTTGGATGGCCATTCATCTTTTTACCGGCCAATTTTTTCACTTTTTTCATGACCATTTTTTTTTTACCAGTCAAATTTTTTCTTTAATGGCCACTCTTTTTTAACCGGTCACTTTTTTTGATGGCCATTTATCTTTTTTACCGGCCAATTTTTTTCACTTTTTTCATGACCATTTTTTTTTACCAGTCAAATTTTTTCTTTAATGGCCACTCTTTTTTAACCAGTCACTTTTTTTGATGGCCAATTATCTTTTTTACTGGCCAATTTTTTCAGTTTGACTTTTTTAACATTTTGAACTAAAGCTTCCGTGACTGCAGGGATTCATATTCTGGTTCTTTCGGTAAAGTCACATAGAAGGGAATTTAATTGTTTTATATTTGTATTATTTTTTTTACCAGTCAAATTTTTTTATGGCGACTCATCTTTTTTTACTGGCCAATTCTTTTACTGGTCTCTTTTTTTACGGGCCACCTACCTCTTCCGCCTCCTCCTCCTCCGCCTCCTCCTCTGCTTCCTCCTCCGCCTCCTCCTCCGCCTCCGCCTCCTCCTCCGCCTCCTCCGCCTCCTCTTCCACCTCCTCCTCCGCCTCCTCCACCTCACTGTGTGATGGCCAATACACTTTTTTTACTGACCAATTTTGTTTGACTGGTCTTTCCTTTTTTACGGGCCAATTTTTTGTAGTCACTTTTTTTAATGGGCAATTTTTTTAACCGGTCACTTTTTTTGATGGCCAATTATCTTTTTTACTGGGCAATTTTTTCAGTTTGACTTTTTTAACATTTTGAACTAAAGCTTCCGTGACTGCAGGGATTCATATTCTGGTTCTTTCGGTAAAGTCACATAGAAGGGAATTTAATTGTTTTATATTTGTATTATTTTTTTTACCAGTCAAATTTTTTTATGGCGACTCATCTTTTTTCACTGGCCAATTCTTTTACTGGTCTCTTTTTTTACGGGCCACCTACCTCTTCCGCCTCCTCCTCCTTCTCCGCCTCCTCCTCCGCTTCCTCCTCCGCCCCCTCCTCCGCCTCCGCCTCCTCCTCCGCCTCCTCCGCCTCCTCCTCCGCCTCCTCCTCCGCCTCCTCCTCCGCCTCCTCCTCCGCCTCCTCCTCCGCCTCCTCCACCTCACTGTGTGATGGCCAATACATTTTTTTACTGACCAATTTTGTTTGACTGGTCTTTCCTTTTTTACGGGCCAATTTTTTGTAGTCACTTTTTTTAATGGGCAATTTTTTTAACCGGTTACTTTTTTTGATGGCCATTTATCTTTTTTACTGGCCAATTTTTTTCGACTGGTCTTTTTTTACGGGCCAATTATTTTTTGGTAGACCAATGTTTTTTTAATAGCTACTCTTTTTTAACCGGTCACTTTTTTTGATAGCCATTTATCTTTTTTATCGGCCAATTTTTTTCACTTTTTTTATGACCATTTTTTTTACCAGTCAAATTTTTTCTTTAATGGCCACTCTTTTTTAACCGGTCACTTTTTGGATGGCCATTCATCTTTTTTACCGGCCAATTTTTTTCGACCGGTCTTTTTTTTATTGGCCAATTCATTTTTGATCGGCCACTATTTTTTTAATGGCCACTCTTTTTTATTCGGTCACTTTTTGGATGGCCATTCATCTTTTTTACCGGCCAATTTTTTTCGACCGGTCTTTTTTTATGGGCCAATTCATTTTTGATCGGCCACTATTTTTTTAATGGCCACTCTTTTTTAATCAGTCACTTTTCTTGATGGCCAATTATCTTTTTTACTGGCCAATTTTTTCAGTTTGACTTTTTTTACCATTTTGAATTAAAGCTTTCGTGACTGCAGGGATTCATTAACCGGTCACTGCAGGATTCATTAACCGGTCACTTTTTTGGATGGCCATTCATCTTTTTACCGGCCAATTTTTTTCACTTTTTTCAAGACCATTTTTTTTTTACCAGTCAAATTTTTTCTTTAATGGCCACTCTTTTTTAACCGGTCACTTTTTTTGATGGCCAATTATCTTTTTTACTGGCCAATTGTTTCAGTTTGACTTTTTTAACATTTTGAACTAAAGCTTCCGTGACTGCAGGGACTCATATTCTGGTTCTTTCAGTAAAGTCACATAGAAGGGAATTTAATTGTTTTATATTTGTATTATTTTTTTTACCAGTCAAATTTTTTTATGGCGACTCATCTTTTTTTACTGGCCAATTCTTTTACTGGTCTATTTTTTTACGGGCCACCTACCTCTTCCGCCTCCTCCTCCTCCGCCTCCTCCTCCGCTTCCTCCTCCGCCTCCTCCTCCGCCTCCGCCTCCGCCTCCTCCGCCTCCTCCTCCGCCTCCTCCTCCGCCTCCTCCTCCGCCTCCTCCTCCGCCTCCTCCACCTCACTGTGTGATGGCCAATACACTTTTTTTACTGACCAATTTTGTTTGACTGGTCTTTCCTTTTTTACGGGCCAATTTTTTGTAGTCACTTTTTTTAATGGGCAATTTTTTTAACCGGTCACTTTTTTTGATGGGCATTTATCTTTTTTACTGGCCAATTTTTTTCAACTGGTCTTTTTTTACGGGCCAATTATTTTTTGGTAGACCAATGTTTTTTTAATAGCTACTCTTTTTTAACCGGTCACTTTTTTTGATAGCCATTTATCTTTTTTATCGGACAATTTTTTTCACTTTTTTTATGACCATTTTTTTTACCAGTCAAATTTTTTCTTTAATGGCCACTCTTTTTTAACCGGTCACTTTTTGGATGGCCATTCATCTTTTTTACCGGCCAATTTTTTTCGACCGGTCTTTTTTTTATGGGCCAATTCATTTTTGATCGGCCACTATTTTTTTAATGGCCACTCTTTTTTAACCGGTCACTTTTTGGATGGCCATTCATCTTTTTTACCGGCCAATTTTTTTCGACCGGTCTTTTTTTTATGGGCCAATTCATTTTTGATCGGCCACTATTTTTTTAATGGCCACTCTTTTTTAATCAGTCACTTTTCTTGATGGCCAATTATGTTTTTTACTGGCCAATTTTTTCAGTTTGACTTTTTTTACCATTTTTAATTAAAGCTTTTGTGACTGCAGGGATTCATTAACCGGTCACTGCAGGATTCATTAACCGGTCACTTTTTTGGATGGCCATTCATCTTTTTACCGGCCAATTTTTTTCACTTTTTTCATGACCATTTTTTTTTTACCAGTCAAATTTTTTCTTTAATGGCCACTCTTTTTTAACCGGTCACTTTTTTTGATGGCCATTTATCTTTTTTACCGGCCAATTTTTTTCACTTTTTTCATGACCATTTTTTTTTTACCAGTCAAATTTTTTCTTTAATGGCCACTCTTTTTTAACCGGTCACTTTTTTTGATGGCCATTTATCTTTTTTACCGGCCAATTTTTTTCACTTTTTTCATGACCATTTTTTTTTACCAGTCAAATTTTTTCTTTAATGGCCACTCTTTTTTAACCAGTCACTTTTTTTGATGGCCAATTATCTTTTTTACTGGCCAATTTTTTCAGTTTGACTTTTTTAACATTTTGAACTAAAGCTTCCGTGACTGCAGGGATTCATATTCTGGTTCTTTCGGTAAAGTCACATAGAAGGGAATTTAATTGTTTTATATTTGTATTATTTTTTTTACCAGTCAAATTTTTTTATGGCGACTCATCTTTTTTTACTGGCCAATTCTTTTACTGGTCTCTTTTTTTACGGGCCACCTACCTCTTCCGCCTCCTCCTCCTTCTCCGCCTCCTCCTCCGCTTCCTCCTCCGCCCCCTCCTCCGCCTCCGCCTCCTCCTCCGCCTCCTCCGCCTCCTCCTCCGCCTCCTCCTCCGCCTCCTCCTCCGCCTCCTCCTCCGCCTCCTCCTCCGCCTCCTCCACCTCACTGTGTGATGGCCAATACATTTTTTTACTGACCAATTTTGTTTGACTGGTCTTTCCTTTTTTACGGGCCAATTTTTTGTAGTCACTTTTTTTAATGGGCAATTTTTTTAACCGGTTACTTTTTTTGATGGCCATTTATCTTTTTTACTGGCCAATTTTTTTCGACTGGTCTTTTTTTACGGGCCAATTATTTTTTGGTAGACCAATGTTTTTTTAATAGCCACTCTTTTTTAACCGGTCACTTTTTTTGATAGCCATTTATCTTTTTTATCGGCCAATTTTTTTCACTTTTTTATGACCATTTTTTTTACCAGTCAAATTTTTTCTTTAATGGCCACTCTTTTTTAACCGGTCACTTTTTGGATGGCCATTCATCTTTTTTACCGGCCAATTTTTTTCGACCGGTCTTTTTTTTATGGGCCAATTCATTTTTGATCGGCCACTATTTTTTTAATGGCCACTCTTTTTTAACCGGTCACTTTTTGGATGGCCATTCATCTTTTTTACCGGCCAATTTTTTTCGACCGGTCTTTTTTTATGGGCCAATTCATTTTTGATCGGCCACTATTTTTTTAATGGCCACTCTTTTTTAACCGGTCACTTTTTTTGATGGCCATTTATTTTTTTTCCCGGCCAATTTTTTCACTTTTTTAATGACCATTTTTTTTACCAGTCAAATTTTTTCTTTAATGGCCACTCTTTTTTAATCAGTCACTTTTCTTGATGGCCAATTATCTTTTTTACTGGCCAATTTTTTCAGTTTGACTTTTTTTACCATTTTGAATTAAAGCTTTCGTGACTGCAGGGATTCATTAACCGGTCACTGCAGGATTCATTAACCGGTCACTTTTTTGGATGGCCATTCATCTTTTTACCGGCCAATTTTTTTCACTTTTTTCATGACCATTTTTTTTTTACCAGTCAAATTTTTTCTTTAATGGCCACTCTTTTTAAACCGGTCACTTTTTTTGATGGCCATTTATCTTTTTTACCGGCCAATTTTTTTCACTTTTTCATGACCATTTTTTTTTACCAGTCAAATTTTTTCTTTAATGGCCACTCTTTTTTAACCAGTCACTTTTTTTGATGGCCAATTATCTTTTTTACTGGCCAATTTTTTCAGTTTGACTTTTTTAACATTTTGAACTAAAGCTTCCGTGACTGCAGGGATTCATATTCTGGTTCTTTCGGTAAAGTCACATAGAAGGGAATTTAATTGTTTTATATTTGTATTATTTTTTTTACCAGTCAAATTTTTTTATGGCGACTCATCTTTTTTTACTGGCCAATTCTTTTACTGGTCTCTTTTTTTACGGGCCACCTACCTCTTCCGCCTCCTCCTCCTCCGCCTCCTCCTCCGCTTCCTCCTCCGCCTCCTCCTCCGCCTCCTCCGCCTCCTCCTCCGCCTCCTCCGCCTCCTCCTCCACCTCCTCCTCCGCCTCCTCCACCTCACTGTGTGATGGCCAATACACTTTTTTTACTGACCAATTTTGTTTGACTGGTCTTTCCTTTTTTACGGGCCAATTTTTTGTAGTCACTTTTTTTAATGGGCAATTTTTTTAACCGGTCACTTTTTTTGATGGCCAATTATCTTTTTTACTGGCCAATTTTTTCAGTTTGACTTTTTTAACATTTTGAACTAAAGCTTCCGTGACTGCAGGGATTCATATTCTGGTTCTTTCGGTAAAGTCACATAGAAGGGAATTTAATTGTTTTATATTTGTATTATTTTTTTTACCAGTCAAATTTTTTTATGGCGACTCATCTTTTTTTACTGGCCAATTCTTTTACTGGTCTCTTTTTTTACGGGCCACCTACCTCTTCCGCCTCCTCCTCCTTCTCCGCCTCCTCCTCCGCTTCCTCCTCCGCCCCCTCCTCCGCCTCCGCCTCCTCCTCCGCCTCCTCCGCCTCCTCCTCCGCCTCCTCCTCCGCCTCCTCCTCCGCCTCCTCCTCCGCCTCCTCCTCCGCCTCCTCCACCTCACTGTGTGATGGCCAATACATTTTTTTACTGACCAATTTTGTTTGACTGGTCTTTCCTTTTTTACGGGCCAATTTTTTGTAGTCACTTTTTTTAATGGGCAATTTTTTTAACCGGTTACTTTTTTTGATGGCCATTTATCTTTTTTACTGGCCAATTTTTTTCGACTGGTCTTTTTTTACGGGCCAATTATTTTTTGGTAGACCAATGTTTTTTTAATAGCTACTCTTTTTTAACCGGTCACTTTTTTTGATAGCCATTTATCTTTTTTATCGGCCAATTTTTTTCACTTTTTTTATGACCATTTTTTTTACCAGTCAAATTTTTTCTTTAATGGCCACTCTTTTTTAACCGGTCACTTTTTGGAAGGCCATTCATCTTTTTTACCGGCCAATTTTTTTCGACCGGTCTTTTTTTTATTGGCCAATTCATTTTTGATCGGCCACTATTTTTTTAATGGCCACTCTTTTTTATTCGGTCACTTTTTGGATGGCCATTCATCTTTTTTACCGGCCAATTTTTTTCGACCGGTCTTTTTTTATGGGCCAATTCATTTTTGATCGGCCACTATTTTTTTAATGGCCACTCTTTTTTAATCAGTCACTTTTCTTGATGGCCAATTATCTTTTTTACTGGCCAATTTTTTCAGTTTGACTTTTTTTACCATTTTGAATTAAAGCTTTCGTGACTGCAGGGATTCATTAACCGGTCACTGCAGGATTCATTAACCGGTCACTTTTTTGGATGGCCATTCATCTTTTTACCGGCCAATTTTTTTCACTTTTTTCAAGACCATTTTTTTTTTTTACCAGTCAAATTTTTTCTTTAATGGCCACTCTTTTTTAACCGGTCACTTTTTTTGATGGCCAATTATCTTTTTTACTGGCCAATTTTTTCAGTTTGACTTTTTTAACATTTTGAACTAAAGCTTCCGTGACTGCAGGGACTCATATTCTGGTTCTTTCGGTAAAGTCACATAGAAGGGAATTTAATTGTTTTATATTTGTATTATTTTTTTTACCAGTCAAATTTTTTTATGGCGACTCATCTTTTTTTACTGGCCAATTCTTTTACTGGTCTCTTTTTTTACGGGCCACCTACCTCTTCCGCCTCCTCCTCCTTCTCCGCCTCCTCCTCCGCTTCCTCCTCCGCCCCCTCCTCCGCCTCCGCCTCCTCCTCCGCCTCCTCCGCCTCCTCCTCCGCCTCCTCCTCCGCCTCCTCCTCCGCCTCCTCCTCCGCCTCCTCCACCTCACTGTGTGATGGCCAATACATTTTTTTACTGACCAATTTTGTTTGACTGGTCTTTCCTTTTTTACGGGCCAATTTTTTGTAGTCACTTTTTTTAATGGGCAATTTTTTTAACCGGTTACTTTTTTTGATGGCCATTTATCTTTTTTACTGGCCAATTTTTTTCGACTGGTCTTTTTTTACGGGCCAATTATTTTTTGGTAGACCAATGTTTTTTTAATAGCCACTCTTTTTTAACCGGTCACTTTTTTTGATAGCCATTTATCTTTTTTATCGGCCAATTTTTTTCACTTTTTTTATGACCATTTTTTTTACCAGTCAAATTTTTTCTTTAATGGCCACTCTTTTTTATTCGGTCACTTTTTGGATGGCCATTCATCTTTTTTACCGGCCAATTTTTTTCGACCGGTCTTTTTTTTATTGGCCAATTCATTTTTGATCGGCCACTATTTTTTTAATGGCCACTCTTTTTTAATCAGTCACTTTTCTTGATGGCCAATTATCTTTTTTACTGGCCAATTTTTTCAGTTTGACTTTTTTTACCATTTTGAATTAAAGCTTTCGTGACTGCAGGGATTCATTAACCGGTCACTGCAGGATTCATTAACCGGTCACTTTTTTGGATGGCCATTCATCTTTTTACCGGCCAATTTTTTTCACTTTTTTCAAGACCATTTTTTTTTTTTACCAGTCAAATTTTTTCTTTAATGGCCACTCTTTTTTAACCGGTCACTTTTTTTGATGGCCAATTATCTTTTTTACTGGCCAATTTTTTCAGTTTGACTTTTTTAACATTTTGAACTAAAGCTTCCGTGACTGCAGGGACTCATATTCTGGTTCTTTCGGTAAAGTCACATAGAAGGGAATTTAATTGTTTTATATTTGTATTATTTTTTTTACCAGTCAAATTTTTTTATGGCGACTCATCTTTTTTTACTGGCCAATTCTTTTACTGGTCTCTTTTTTTACGGGCCACCTACCTCTTCCGCCTCCTCCTCCTTCTCCGCCTCCTCCTCCGCTTCCTCCTCCGCCCCCTCCTCCGCCTCCGCCTCCGCCTCCTCCTCCGCCTCCTCCGCCTCCTCCTCCGCCTCCTCCTCCGCCTCCTCCTCCGCCTCCTCCTCCGCCTCCTCCACCTCACTGTGTGATGGCCAATACATTTTTTTACTGACCAATTTTGTTTGACTGGTCTTTCCTTTTTTACGGGCCAATTTTTTGTAGTCACTTTTTTTAATGGGCAATTTTTTTAACCGGTTACTTTTTTTGATGGCCATTTATCTTTTTTACTGGCCAATTTTTTTCGACTGGTCTTTTTTTACGGGCCAATTATTTTTTGGTAGACCAATGTTTTTTTAATAGCCACTCTTTTTTAACCGGTCACTTTTTTTGATAGCCATTTATCTTTTTTATCGGCCAATTTTTTTCACTTTTTTTATGACCATTTTTTTTACCAGTCAAATTTTTTCTTTAATGGCCACTCTTTTTTAACCGGTCACTTTTTGGATGGCCATTCATCTTTTTTACCGGCCAATTTTTTTCGACCGGTCTTTTTTATGGGCCAATTCATTTTTGATCGGCCACTATTTTTTTAATGGCCACTCTTTTTTAACCGGTCACTTTTTTTGATGGCCATTTATTTTTTTTCCCGGCCAATTTTTTCACTTTTTTAATGACCATTTTTTTTACCAGTCAAATTTTTTCTTTAATGGCCACTCTTTTTTAATCAGTCACTTTTCTTGATGGCCAATTATCTTTTTTACTGGCCAATTTTTTCAGTTTGACTTTTTTTACCATTTTGAATTAAAGCTTTCATGACTGCAGGGATTCATTAACCGGTCACTGCAGGATTCATTAACCGGTCACTTTTTTGGATGGCCATTCATCTTTTTACCGGCCAATTTTTTTCACTTTTTTCATGACCATTTTTTTTTTACCAGTCAAATTTTTTCTTTAATGGCCACTCTTTTTAAACCGGTCACTTTTTTTGATGGCCATTTATCTTTTTTACCGGCCAATTTTTTTCACTTTTTCATGACCATTTTTTTTTACCAGTCAAATTTTTTCTTTAATGGCCACTCTTTTTTAACCAGTCACTTTTTTTGATGGCCAATTATCTTTTTTACTGGCCAATTTTTTCAGTTTGACTTTTTTAACATTTTGAACTAAAGCTTCCGTGACTGCAGGGATTCATATTCTGGTTCTTTCGGTAAAGTCACATAGAAGGGAATTTAATTGTTTTATATTTAACACGTAGGCTTTCGCGACCAATATTATTCATAATAAAGGTTTTTGGGTTAGATCGCGTTTATTTATAAATGTGTCGTAACCCTCCACCACCCGACACGGCCAATCAGCAAAGAAAAGTGTCACGTTGACAAAAGACAAATAATTCACTACTTCAGCCCACCGGTGTGTTGAAGAGTTAATCCACATTTACAGTTTGAGTACGACGTTTCGCTGGTAAATACTTCCAGCATCATCGGGCAATTCGCCAGAATGGTAAAGCCCTCGCTTGCTCCCGGTTTTATATAGAGCAGAAGAGTGACGTCATCACTTAACTCATCAGGTGCAGTGATTAGAGGCGGAGGGGGGGGTAATGTAATTATATAATCGATTAGTAATCAGTCATTGGTTATGATTAGTAATGAGTTGTAGATTAGTAATTCTTTAAATCAAAATGTAATGTGTATTATTTAATAATACGCTTCCAGGCCGCACTGAGCCGGTAGCTGTCAGAGCGATTAAAGTTATTCTTGTTCCTCTCAATTTCAATGGATTCTCTAATTAGTCTTTGCCAGTAATAATTAGTTTTACACACCACTGCAACATTGTCAAAATCAATTGAGTGTCCTTGTTGACAAGCATGTTCTGCCACTGCCGACAGTTGTGTTTGAGATAATTTAATATTTCTCTGATGTTCTTTTAGTCTTACGCTGATGTTACGTCCCGTCTGCCCAATGTAGCAGCTGCCACATGAACAATTAATCCGATATACACCTTCTGTTGATAGTTTAGGTAATGCGTCTTTAGTGCAAGATACTAGTTTTTGAATTTTGTGTACTGTACCAAATCTTACTGTAATGTTTTGCTTTTGCAAAACGCGGGCTAATTTGTCAGTTACTCCTGAGATATATGGAATTTTTATTGTTTTAACAATCTGGTCGCTTTCAGTAGTATTGCTTTGCGATCGTGATTTGGCATTCAGTGCTCTGTTAATTTGAGCATTATTGTAGCCATTCTGTCGTAGTGCGTCTTTAACGTGTTTAATCTCTCTCACTAGACTCTCACCATCTGACACTGTTTTCGCCCGATGCACGAGCGTCTTAATAAGAGAGGATTTTTGAGCTGGATGATGATGTGATTCTGCATTCAGATAGGCATCAGTGTGCGTTTGCTTTCTGTAAACGCTGTGTGTTATTTTACCGTTTAGGCCATGTCCAAGCAAAATATCTAGGAATGGGAGTGTATTATTCACCTCCATTTCCATGGTGAACTGGATGGCCGGGTTTTGTGCATTGAGATGATTTAGAAAATCATTAAGTGTATCTTTACCATGTGGCCAGACAACCAAAGTGTCATCCACATACCTAAACCAAAAGGATGGTTTTAATGTGCTCGAGGCAAGTGCTCTTATTTCAAAGTTTTCCATGTACAAATTTGCTATAGCAGGGGATAAAGGAGAACCCATTGCTGCTCCTTCCTTTTGTTTAAAGAAATCCCCTCTCCATAATAGAATAGCAAAGTTCCAAAAGTAAATATTAGCTCTAACGAGGCAAAAGCCTTAAGAGAGCTGCGTGTAAATAAGGATATCCAAATCCTAGCAGCTGATAAAGGCCGCACTACTGTACTGATGTCACGAGCCGATTATGATAATAAAATTAGAAATTTACTAGAGGAAAGTACCTACATTAAAATTAAACGAGATCCAACTAATACTTTAGAACGTAAGACCACTGCAATAATTGCAAATTCATTAATCCCTAAAAATGAGCAATACCTAATTAAGCCAAGGGCCTCAAAACCACCTAGACTCTATGGGCTACCAAAGATTCATAAAATCGGCATCCCATTACGACCCATAGTCAGTACAATTGGCTCTGCCACATATCAATTAGCAAAATATATAACCAAACAAATACAGCCCTACATCGGTAAGACATCTTCATTCATAAAAAATTCAGAACATCTTGTGAATGTGATTAAAGATATTAAACTTACTCCTGATGATATTCTGGTAAGCTTTGATGTGATTTCTCTATTCACTAAGGTTCCAGTGGACGAATCGCTTAAATTACTTGATACACTAGTAAAGAATACCGGTTTACAAAAAGATATTCCGAAACTTGCTGGCCATTGCTTAAATAACACTTACTTCTTATGGAGAGGGGATTTCTTTAAACAAAAGGAAGGAGCAGCAATGGGTTCTCCTTTATCCCCTGCTATAGCAAATTTGTACATGGAAAACTTTGAAATAAGAGCACTTGCCTCGAGCACATTAAAACCATCCTTTTGGTTTAGGTATGTGGATGACACTTTGGTTGTCTGGCCACATGGTAAAGATACACTTAATGATTTTCTAAATCATCTCAATGCACAAAACCCGGCCATCCAGTTCACCATGGAAATGGAGGTGAATAATACACTCCCATTCCTAGATATTTTGCTTGGACATGGC
The DNA here is from genome assembly GCF_048934315.1 of Petromyzon marinus. Classification (NCBI taxonomy): domain Eukaryota; kingdom Metazoa; phylum Chordata; class Hyperoartia; order Petromyzontiformes; family Petromyzontidae; genus Petromyzon; species Petromyzon marinus. The sequence continues at coordinate 146,278 of NC_133715.1, read as the reverse complement.
CTAAACGGTAAAATAACACACAGCGTTTACAGAAAGCAAACGCACACTGATGCCTATCTGAATGCAGAATCACATCATCATCCAGCTCAAAAATCCTCTCTTATTAAGACGCTCGTGCATCGGGCGAAAACAGTGTCAGATGGTGAGAGTCTAGTGAGAGAGATTAAACACGTTAAAGACGCACTACGACAGAATGGCTACAATAATGCTCAAATTAACAGAGCACTGAATGCCAAATCACGATCGCAAAGCAATACTACTGAAAGCGACCAGATTGTTAAAACAATAAAAATTCCATATATCTCAGGAGTAACTGACAAATTAGCCCGCGTTTTGCAAAAGCAAAACATTACAGTAAGATTTGGTACAGTACACAAAATTCAAAAACTAGTATCTTGCACTAAAGACGCATTACCTAAACTATCAACAGAAGGTGTATATCGGATTAATTGTTCATGTGGCAGCTGCTACATTGGGCAGACGGGACGTAACATCAGCGTAAGACTAAAAGAACATCAGAGAAATATTAAATTATCTCAAACACAACTGTCGGCAGTGGCAGAACATGCTTGTCAACAAGGACACTCAATTGATTTTGACAATGTTGCAGTGGTGTGTAAAACTAATTATTACTGGCAAAGACTAATTAGAGAATCCATTGAAATTGAGAGGAACAAGAATAACTTTAATCGCTCTGACAGCTACCGGCTCAGTGCGGCCTGGAAGCGTATTATTAAATAATACACATTACATTTTGATTTAAAGAATTACTAATCTACAACTCATTACTAATCATAACCAATGACTGATTACTAATCGATTATATAATTACATTACCCCCCCCTCCGCCTCTAATCACTGCACCTGATGAGTTAAGTGATGACGTCACTCTTCTGCTCTATATAAAACCGGGAGCAAGCGAGGGCTTTACCATTCTGGCGAATTGCCCGATGATGCTGGAAGTATTTACCAGCGAAACGTCGTACTCAAACTGTAAATGTGGATTAACTCTTCAACACACCGGTGGGCTGAAGTAGTGAATTATTTGTCTTTTGTCAACGTGACACTTTTCTTTGCTGATTGGCCGTGTCGGGTGGTGGAGGGTTACGACACATTTATAAATAAACGCGATCTAACCCAAAAACCTTTATTATGAATATTAACCTCATCTTAATTTTCATATTTACTTTAGCGTGTACAGTACAGCACTAGACATTACACTAAAAACATAATAATCATATTTTACATTTAAATAAATACTTCCCGCTCCATGGTTGGGTTAATGTAGAGTAACATAAAACAAAATGAGCAGTTGTCGTATTACAAATCAAACCCTATTTGTCTTATGCCTCAGAGTTTGTGGATTTCGTATTTGCCGATTGTGCCAGGGACCCTTGTTGACTCCAGTATGAAGGAGCGTAGATGGCTCGATTTTTTTTCCCCCAAAAGTATTTAATCAACAAAACGATATCAGGTACAGAGGATGTGAAAGGGGGTTGACACCAGTACAAACACACGTTACGAATTACAGTTCAATGGAAACCTGTCTAAACTGCATGTTTAAATACAATCGACAACCCCAGTCTTCCTAAGCTCTGATACCCCTGTAGGAAAAAAGGGAGGGGGGGAAGTGCCTAAATGTCCTAATGAATACTCTTAAGAATCAATGTCCACTGGAGGAGAGGTCGTGAAAGGGTTCCATGGTTGGTGGTAAGCTTCTTAGTTTGGCACTTAGATGCTCTAGTGGCAAATTTTGAAAGTTTATTGGCCCATTCCTGCACTGTTGGGGGAGCATGCTCTTTGCAGTTGGCTGTAATGGTGCGTTTTGCCATAACATTGAACATTTGGAATACAGTAATGTATTTGCCCCCCTGGAAAGGCCTTGAGGTTTCAACCTCAATAGGGATGTGTCTGGTGAGGGTGAGACGCTCGTTTTGTGAATGTGGTTAAAGTAGCAAGTGTTGATTTGAAAAAAACTTGTTAATGTCTGGACATTCCCAAAAGGCATGCCTGTATGTTTGAGGGGTATCCGGGGGGCATCGTGGGCAGTTGGAGGTTTGGATGACAAATGTTGACGAAATACATTTCTGTGAAATAAAACGTTTATACCAAAGTGACACATTTTTTAAAGATCATCAACAAACTATCCATCACAATTATAAACTAACAATCAGTGTAGTTATTTAAAACATTAAGTACCGTTTATATGCCATTATTTCTGCATCTATTCAGTTTTTTCATAAATCCACTGCATATGATTAAAACTTCTCCCCAACAGTCTGCACATAACAATAGCCCCTATGTCATAAAGCAGGAGTTTTTGCTCACCTCTGGGATTTACATCAAGACTTATATTATCTTTCACCACTGCAAGGTTTTGGAAGTGTTATTTGGAAAATATATTCCCCACTTTCATTCTTCTGAACGTTGCTCAACGTTATTGTTGCTTTGCCCTTAAGGATGTATCCAGACCATGCAGTATTCTTTCGAGCAGATCATAGGTGTTCAAGGTAACCAAGGACCAAAGCAAAGAACATTTTTTTTATTTACTCATTAACGGTCTTTGAAATGTGAATTGTGGTATAAAATATTAAGTGCACCGTTAAAGACACGCAAAATAATGCACGTGCTAAAACTAATCATAGTAATTGTCAATGTTTTACTTTAAGAAAAACGTGAGCATCCACCAGCAATGTTGGTAATGCTCGTCATTGAAAATGGATAGATATATGGCTACAGAGCACCATTCCTGAGTAGATATTAAGGATCATGTTCAGGAAATGTACAAATTAAATTAGAAAACGAGATGACTCAGATGTTAGTGTTGAGTTAACACCACTCAGATCCTGGCTTTTAATGCCTTTAACTAAATCTAGGTTCTCAAGGTAGTGAGTTTATGGTCGCAACCTAGAGATCAATGATTGCACTAAAATATCTATATAAAGACCTTAATCTGCATGTCTCAAAAACCTCGAGGGTACTTCTCGACATGGTAAAAATCTGAAATTAGGCACAAAGGTAGCTTTGAGGACAAATGACAGGAAATATGAGAATCTGAGATTTTTCATTTGAAGGCCCCATAAAAGTACCCCCTAAAAATGTTTGTCATTCAGAAACCGTTCAAAATATAAGATTGCGGTTTTTTTCGTTTGATAGAGCATTAAACATCAAATAACATTTAATCGAGAACCATTGTTTCATCTTTTATTGTTTTTTACATATTTCGGACACATGATGTTCAAATTTGAATACTAAAACAGTAAAAGATAGGAGCTTCCCCTCGTAGTATTAAGAAAGCACCCTTGCTGGTCATTGACCACAGAAATACATTCATTCAGAAACTGTGGATTGGCTTAATACATGTAAGTATGGATAAAAGGTGAACATCACAATTGGGAATGAAATATGACTCCATCCACAGCAGGGTGGTTGCTTATGCAGAGAAATGGATGAGCCAAATGCCAAAACTTTACACACCACCCTGCTCATAAACACCACAGTTATGTCAGAAGAGACCCGTGGAGTGATATAAACTTACCTTAAAGAGTTGCAGCCATTCATTAAATTGGTCTAATTTAGATCGTTGTTCTGGCACGTAGCTGAAGACTGAATTTCATCACAATTCTCATCCATTTCATAAGCGCTCTTCCTGTAACGGTTCACATTGAAAGCCATGAGGTACTGTATGTATTAAATAAGGTACATTTGGGACAGTTTTTAATTACCGATGTGAAATGGCCATTGCTCAATGGAATAAAATGTGCGATGAAACACATTTATTTGCATGTTTACCAAAGTATGCAGTTTGAACATGAATGGGGCACGCACTATCATGTAATAAACATGGATACAACAAAATATGAATATAGATTTGTAACCCTTTCCAACATTTTCTGCTGGATGAGGACCTCCACACAAAGTGGGGGTCGTGTGAGTTAATTGACCATACTTCACCAGGCTAGTCGGTGCAGGTTAGTGAAGGCTTCCAGTATATAGATGTGGGAGTGTGGAAATGGATGTTGCTGCACTGCCCTCTGCTGCAAATCACGCAGCACTCCAGTTTCTTCTAAAGAACCTGCTGTGGTGGGTGCTCTTTCAAGCACCATCCACCATGCTCAACACTACTTCGCTTCTGAGATCAGATGCATCCAAGGCAATTGGTTAAAGACCAGAAATAGATTAAAAGCCTTGATATCGACCCTGAAGGTCTACATTTGGATTTCATATTGAACCTTTTCTTTATGAAACACCAATTAAGAGCTCTCAAATAACTTTGGGTGGCTACACATCAGCACACACCTTAGCTATATAAAATAACAGGGAAAACAAAGTGCACGCTGACCAAGCATAACAAAGACTGCACTGATTGAGTGTGCTAGAATTAGAAAGTGTTTCCCGGTCAAAAATATTCCCCTGCAGCACCGGATAAGTGAGGCTAAGATGCTTGCCGTTATGGATAAGTATGATTTGTGGGTAGTTTTGAAGTGGTCAGCGTCATGTGGCTGCTAGCCATATAAAATTAATTTGTGGTCAATATGTTGCCCACAGGCCGTAAGTTCCTCACCGCTGTCCTAAAAGAAACTGATGCTACGTCTCTGCGATTACAAACGAGACGCAAGCTGCGCTGTTCCTGGAATTGATTGGCTTGGTTCTTCTCCCAAGATTGACTTGGATTAAACCCCTTCCCTGCCATCCGTAGCATGGCTGGAAGGCAACAATCCATAAAAAAATATATAAAGAACTTATGTTTGGGTTGTCTCAATGTTTTGAAAATGTTTACTATGAAGTCACCACTGTTTCCATCCTAGCTAAAGCAGGTCGAGTGGCCCGATCACAGCTTTCTTGACCTCGTGCCCCACTGCCGTGGGAACCCCGACTTAACCCACTTTTCCAGTTCCCAAACATAGGTCAGTCCACTATTAAATAAATATGGGAATGCGGTGTATTGTTTCCCTATATGAAGCTCTGTGAAGTGGCTAAATCTGCCTTTTTATGCGAGTTCCTTGCTATCACTTGTATTTACTGACACCATCTGGTCAAATAGTTACAAAAATGAAACATGGAGAAAAATATTCACCTTGTTTATAATGGCAATGGAAATATTGTTAACTACAAGGACAAGGAACAACAGCGGACCGAGGGGTAGAAGGAGTAGTCTGGATATCTGTGGAAACAATAAAAGCAGCCACCTTGAGACATACAACAATGTAATCGGTTTAAACAGTTTTAAAATACAACACTACAATTGATACACAGTGATACCTCTGTCAACAAATCATCTGGGAAACTAATTCCTTTATAATGAAGTCAACCGTGCAGGGCCCCTTCTGCCCTATTTCTGCAAAAAGAATGAAAAAAATATCTTCAGAAATAATGCACAGTGATTTAAGAGTAAAAGGTTGAATGCTGTGCGTGCACATCACTTTTGGACATCTGTGAAGAGCTTTATAGATCATTGGATTCCTCCAGGATAAATTAATATTCTGATTCTGTGTCAGCAGCCAGTGAAGAGCTGTGCAAGTCTGTCTCACTTGGACCAGTCATCAGCAAGTTTCACCAGTCTTCCCTCATCCCGCTAGCTAGTGGTAGAGCTCAAATTTAAATTTAAAGCTTTCGTGACTGCAGGGATTCATCTTCTGGGTTCTTTCGGTAAAGTCACGTAGAATGGAGATAAAATAATAATAAAAATAATAATAACAGAATAAAATTCTCACGACGTTTCGGCCACAACACAAGTAGCCTTCCTCAGGTGAAGAAACAGGACTGTCCGGAAGACAGCGCTTGAGTGAACCCTGCCAAGCTTGGAAGCGTCTTTTAAGCTGTGTGGGAGGAACAGAGCACCTTGACAAAGGAGTTTTACATATACATTAGCATGTAACTGGGGGATTAGCATGATGTTAGTGTGAGGGATTAGCACCACGGAGAGCGATGAGCTTTGTTCAGACGGACGAGTCCATCTACACTATGTATTATTCTACTAACCCTACTGTGTACCACACTGCTGTATATTCACTATACAATTACGGTACTATATATTGCCTTATGAAGTATGTTAAACATTACACTTTCGATTTAAAGCTTTCGTGACTGCAGGGATTTATCCTCTTGGTTCTTTCAGTAAAGTCACGTAGAATGGAAATAAAATAATAAAAATAAATCATAATAAAATAAGATTCTCACGACGTTTCGGCCACGAAACAAGTAGCCTTCTTCAGGTGAATAAACAGGACTGTCCAGAAGACAGCGCTCGAGTGAACATTGCCAAGCCTGGACCGCGTCTTTTTAAGCTGTGTGGGCGGAATTAACATATGAATGAGCATGTTACCAGCACCAGCACCACCAGATCGGGGGAGGGTGGCGACTGGTACACAGAAAAACGGAAATAAAAAAGGAATAGGATAGGTGCACTGCTCTGTCCTGTATTGCGTTAATAACTATGCTATAAACTGGACTACTATACAATGTAATATTATACCTTCAATCTAAACTACATGGTATAATATCATATCCATAGACAAAAAATTCACCTTTGAATTATACAATGCGTTACTCTACACTGCCCTATACTTTAGACTATAAAATATTAGACTTGTAATTTTACACTGTCTTATTTTATCAACCCCACTATATGCCACACTGCTGTATATTCACTATACAATTACGATAACTATATATTGCCATATGAATTGTGTTATTCATATTTGGAAAGGAAAATGCAGATCATAAAGAGGAGGGGTAGAGGCGGGAAAGATGAAAAGTGAAGTGACCCATTCGTTGGGGTTGGTGCCGTGCACCTTCAGGACCATTTTAAACCAAGCAGACGAAGTGGAGGCGACTGTGCAGCAATGTTTTCCTATTGTACCCCCTTCTCTGAAGTCCGGAAACGCATCCCCTATGCCTCAGATGTTATACCTAACTCTGGTAACGACGTTTCTGATAACAAAGTGACGTCATGGAATGCATTTACTTCGTTAACCGAGGTATTACTATACACACACTATGTATTAACAGATTATAAGCTGCATGCACACAGGTAAGTCTTAGCTCTCCGATTTCTTTTATTTGCCAATCTTAAGACTCCCTAGGGAAGGAGTTCTGAAATCCTATTTTAATATGACCAAAACACATGCGATGAGTAGAAATTTTAACTATCGATAGTGTAGTCAATAGTATGATGAGAACTGTAGAGTAGCTATAGTTTTCTTTAAGGAAGACTCCAAATTTGAATTATTGAAATCCAATAGCATTGTTTAACAAATACAGATTCGATTGCAGGGCCTTCGGCCCTCTATAAAATTAAGAATTAAATTTCGCCAGCAAGCGTACAACATTTCTAAATTAATTATCAACAATGTTGTTTCCAAAAGTAACCAGCGAGCGCGAACAAATTACGCCATTGATTTTTTTTATTCGCTTGCAAGTTACTGGCTAGTTAGGGATACCTCACAAAATGGACAACTGGTTAACATTGATGTCCATTAGTCATACATTTATTTCTCAGAGCCGTGATGGGTCAGGCAAGCGAGGGTAATCGGTTGAAACACAATTCTACAAGAGGGCTAATAGTAGCCAGAGAAGGTTGCATTCTTTTTAAACGAATCTAGACAGAATATATTCAAACCTACGAACATAAATGTACAAAAGACACTTAAATTGACGACTTGGTTAAGTTTTACTTTTAAACGCTTATCTTAACACTTGTTTCCGATAGAAAGTAAAATAAACATTGAGTGAACCTCTAGGTGGGGGGAGGGGGTAACGCGCAAAACGATTCTGTGATATTTCCACGAATGTTAGTACAGTAGCATTTGTCCCGCCAAAATACTGTACACGTGAGTTTTACTCAAACTTGCCGCTACCAAAAACTGCAGCCCTTAAGCGTCGGGCACAAAGAGAAGACTACATACCGGATATATAAAATCTATATGTAACACAACAATAATATATGCATAGTCAAGAGCTTACTTACCGACCGCTGTTGTTTGCGAGGGCTTGCAATTTGCGATGGCGGCCCCGCCCGCCGATCCTCGGGTGTGGGTGGGGTGGCTCACACCACGCCCGGCCGCCTTTGTCTCCCCGGTGGCGATGTTTACACACCGTACTCATTTGATGCCGAGTCGACCTCGGAGTGTCCCAGGACCACCTCGTACAATCGTCACCCGTGTTGGCCGTGAGCGGGAGTCGCGAGTAGCTCCCCACGCGCCGCCATGACAGTGCCGCCACCAACACCACGTGGCCCCCACCTGGGTCACGTGCTCAGGCGGCACGCGCAGCACAGGAGAGTGAGAATCTGACGGCTGGGCGCAGGGCACGTGGTAATACGATCCCATTGTTGTAGCGTAGCGGCCCTTGCCAACACGGGACGCGTTTGGTTGATCGGCCTACGCTTGTTTCGGGAACATGTTCTCGTGTTGCGAACAAATTGAGCGTTATAGCAGACTCTCGTGAAGGAGAACGCTCGTTAAGCGAGACGCGCCTGTGGTTGGGAAACGAAACGACGTGAATGCAAATGTTGCAATGAAACCACAAATATACAAATGAGCGATCAAATCACAGCATCCGTGAGAGATGGTGTGTGCAAGATGAGTTTGTTGAAGTTGAACTGCCGGCTCAACTCAATTTCCAAAGTGTCTTTCCACTTGGGCGAAGACTCACCACCTCAGCTGCCTGGACGCACACTTCGCAAGCAATTTCCCTGATTTCGACGTGAAAAGGTGTCACTAGGCACGAAACCCATTTCAATGCCCAGCCTAAAACAATGGATGTGACCGCGGCTGAAACGAAACAACTCGTTGAAATGTCACGTGATTAGTTGTTTTTTTCTCACGGAAAAGAGAGAATCCGCAAACCCCGACATCTTAACGCGTGCCTCGAAACCGATGGTGCCCTTTGCAAGCATGTAGTGTACACGTGAGTGAGCGCACTGACTTTGGATGTGACCGCTGAAGGTGGGATGTGCAATGTCAGCCACACCGCAAGATTTTGAGAAGCTGTGTCGCATGCCTCAAGCAACACGCGTCTCGACACTCGACCTGGTGAGTCCAAATTATTGCTTCATTTCTTTATATATAAAAATAATATTTGTTGTTCTATAATACCGACACAAAATTAACGTACAGAATATCCTGTCACTTGAAATGTTTTTAAATTATGGTTATTGTCAGTTTAATAGGAATTTTGTATTCAAATAGGGTCATATTGCAAAATTGTTTTGAAAGTGCTGCTATACAGTGCGGTTAAATTGCAATCTTCAGAAGCGAATATTAGTGTAATTGATTAATTGCAAATATTGGAGGTTATTCCACACAATCAAAATATTCAAGTTGATCTGTGCAGAGTCCCAAAGACGCCAAGCGTCCAGCAACAAACAGCACCATCAAATGTCAAAGGAATGAGACCCACGTGAGTATTGAACACATCGAACACAGAGCCTAGGACGAGAGTGGGCGGGGCAGAAGTGGTGGTTACATCGAGTTTCCCCCTCCCAAAGGAATGTGGAATATTGACCACCTTGCTGAGAGCTGCATACAGAATGGCATTGCACCCCATGCTCGTTTGGAGCAGCAAGACTCAGATTTTTCAGTTTATGCCAAAACACACTTTCATTTACAAAAGCAAACCTTACAGCTCATTTGCGAGTCCACTGCTGTACAAGGGCCTCCACACACCGTGTCGGGCATTTTTGTTGTTCGACCATACTTTACCATGCTGCTCGGTATGGGTTGGGGGGGGGGGTACAGGATCTGTTCAGATGTCACCGATGTCAGCCATGGCCAGGAATCAAACTCAGATGGCGCAGTGCATGAACCACTGCATCATCACTCCATCCATTATCTTGGATCCAGCTAAAGGTAAAAACAATTGCTGTAACATTTTTTTGTTGCAGCAGGAAACCATGAATAGCGAATACAGTACTATAAAGACAAAATCGGTAGCACACGGATACCTTGAGTTTGCTATATCGCAGGTGAGTTCGTTGTCACATTGTGTTTGATATGCCGTTATGTGACACGCACTTGCGAGATAATATGGATTTGTTTTACTGAAATCATGTGTTTTCATGGTGAATTCCTGATTTAGACCCCACCCCGCCCTCAAGCTGGGCGATGGGTCTTCATCTTCTTTCGCATGGCTAATGTAGACGCAGAGCAACAACTGCAATCTCACATTCAGGTGGTCAAGCCAGACAACCGCGCCAAGAGCAGTGGAGTGTATCGTCACTGAGATGTCTCTTTCGTATTTGTGGATCGGGCGTTGCGTCGTTATATGCTGTACGGTCTGTTCTGGATGACCACAGTCACACTACTGGGGAGTTTTTAATTTTCCACTTGTGCATCAGGTATCCGCATCTACTGCCGTGGTTTGTGCAGTGGATACAGTTTAGGGTGGACCATGAGCTTCGTGGAAGATCAAACCCAGGGATCTTCTTGCGTTGGCTCTTTCACAACAAGGCGGTGTTTGTGGGCGATGGGTGAGGGGCATGTCTAGTATGCGAGACTGAGACTGCGAGCGCAAGACATTGAAACGTCTCCTCGTGGTACATGCAGGCAGTGGTTTGCAAGGCTGGCACGGTCCGGTTTTATTCATTCGGGCTTTAATCGGTTTTTATATAAAACCGGAGCACCTGGATCCTGCCCAAATCCGGTTTTATTAAAGTGAAGTCGGGATTTCAGTCGCACGCACCCATTAGCGGCGTTTGGGCCGGGGCCCGGGCTCAGCCGCCGTGCGCGTGAGTCACGCGCACGGCGGCATGGCCACGTCGACCGCCGCTGCTGCTGCTGCGTCTGAGCGAAACTTCTCGACGATGGGATTTATCCATTCCAAGTTGAGGAACAGCCTGGCGCCCAGCACAGTCGAGAAGCTCGTCTTCATTAAGTCGAACCTCAACGCTTTCTACGACTACCCCACGCCCGGCGATGGCCACGACAACACCGAGTCCAGCGGCGAGAGCGACGACGAAGACGACGCGGCGGCGGACGATGACGACGAGGAGGAGGATTGAAGTGTGCACGAGACGCCGATAATAAAACCAGGTTTTAATCGGCAAAATCGGGTTTAATTCCATTAAAACCAATAACCCGATTTGTCGGGCAAAAAAAAAAATCGGGTTTTTCCCACCCTTGAGTGGTGGTGCTGGCCTATTTGGTGACCCCGAGCAGAAATGGTTTTGCCCCTACCCCTTTCCTATCCATAAACTCATTGTGAGGCGACACGGAAGATGTAGCAGTTTTATATTGAATCACTTTTTTAAATATTCCTTCGAAATTGAAATCGAGCTTAAATTTAGTCGACCTCTAGTGTCCTGAGTTCGAGACCCTGCATGATTATACAGTTCTATTCTCCTATAACGCGGTAGTTGCGTTCCTGAAGAACACCGCGTTATGGAAAATCGCGTTACAATAAATAATGTACGGGGTGCTTAAATTGTTTTAATACTTGTGAGAATGTGCAACAATACCACAAGAAATGTGCCTCCGGGCTCTGGAGACCACCTAGAGAAGATTCCAGGCATGTGTTGACAATGATGGCGAGCAAGTGGAGACTCTTTGACTTTTTGCAGCTATTAACATACATTTCTTTATCATGTTACAGTGTATTATCCGTTCTTTTTCCATTAAAAACGATAGTCCCATATAAGTGTTAAAAACATGTTGAAGCACCCTGCATAATATAGGGTAAAGCAATGTCTGCGATAACACGTGATGTGCGTACGCAGCCTGAACAAAGACTGAGGCGTGTGGGTAGCATCAAGAGCATCCAGCAGCATCCCACCTTGTGTGATGCTACACCGAGGTCGCCTTACAACTGCTTGTTCCTACTCGCGCAACGTAGTTCTGTTCACTCGATTGCTTTATAACCAATTCGTATGCGCGTTATAAAAATGTGTTCCCTAATACATTCATAGAATTATATCCAATTCGCCTTATGAAAACACGCAGCATTACAGAACAGGGGTTGCGCAATCAGAGGGGAGGCTGGGCGCGCCGCTGCCTCACCTCTCGTCTCTTCCTGTATTTGCAGCGGAGCTCCGCAAATTTGGCGACTTTGACTATAAAAATGTTTGGAATAGTACAGAAATAACATTTATAACACAGATCAGTGGGAAAATGTAAATTTTTATTTGATTATTCTTTTTTTTCGTAACAGCTATTCTCATTGGAGTATGACAGGTGAGGCTGTGCCTCCCCTGACCGCACGTCCCTGCGCTACACGCACATACAAGTGTATTTGATTTTACATTGAGATATGCCGTGCTGTATATAAGTTGTTGATCCTTGTTATGGAGGTGGTTTTATTGGAGACTAAAGAGAAGCCATTGAGGTTCAACAGCTCTCTGTGCCACCCCGCCCTCTATAACCCTATCTATTGTACGAATTTACAAGAGCTTGCCATCACATGCCAAGCTATTGTAAATGATAGAGCAGCTAAGCAGTTCGAGGGGCCCGAAACGCCAAATTCGAAGATTGATCAGGTAAAAAAGTATTTGTATTGTTTTAATATAATATAAACTACTTTAGTTTTAAAATGACTCCTTGTTAATTTAATTTCGTGGAGATTATAGAAACAAACTTACAGCCAAGCATACAGATTAGCCACTTATAGAGTAGATGCCCTCCAGTTGGCCAGTGGACCTCCACTAACCGATACATTTCAAATAAACCACCCCACCTCAGAAACAATTACGGCGTGTTTCAAGGTACCTACTGAATTTCCCTCTGACTACACAGCACGATAGCATGATGCATGAAAGAGCCATTGTTGTCACGTCTCACATGCCGACTGTAAATACTTTTTTTTCGTAACATTTTTCACCTCGTGCGCATCACTGTTTATGTGAATAAACACAAAAAGTCAAAAACACGGTTAAAATCAAAACAATTACAAGAGCAAATTTTGATTTAAAGCTTTCGTGACTGCAGTAATTCATATTCTTAGCTCTTTCGGTAAAGTCACGTTGAAGGGAAACAATAAAATAAAATATATATAAAACAATAAAAAATTCTCACGACGTTTCGACCATAACACAAACGGTCGTCATCAGGTGTGTCGGTTTGCATAAATGTATTTATTTTTAAACGGTGTGTTTATTTATTTATTTAAAAAACGCCAGCGCCACGCGCAGCGATTTGGCAGTTTATTTAGAAGGACGAGTCCATCTATGTTCTGAAAAGAGGAGGGGGGAGACGAAAAATTAATGTATGCTGTCTGAAAGCCACTGTAAGCGTGAACAATCAATTAAGACCTGAAATGGTTTATGGTTTATCGTTTTTACAATTACAAGAGCACTTTAAAAAGGAGGAAAAAACCTCCCGCCTGCCCTGATAAGTCCGGTATGCCCGATACCTTAGATGCCCCTTGGAACTGCTGCCCGGAGTGTCAAAATATTGCAATGTATGATGCGAGGGAGGATGTGGAATAAAATATTTTTCATGAATAAAAATTTGGGCCAAAAAAGAAATGGTCAAATATCCTCAAGCAGTGCTGTTCACGAGGGATGTTTGACTATACTTCACTCAGCTTGTCAGTGCTGTTTAACAAAGGGGGCATCCAGGACCAGTTCAGATACCACTCCGCACTGCTTTTTAGCGGTGGCCGGGGATCGAACTTGCTTCGCTGGGTTCACAGTGCAATGCACGAAAACCACCGCGCCGTTCATCCACCCCCATTTTCGATAAATAAGGGGTCATCGTTGGCTTTAGAAACGCAGTGTAAATATTGTGCTTCGGTTAAACGCAAATCAACTGTAGGCAAGTGCTATTTTTTAAAAGCTGAAGAAAACAAGGCACTTTCACAGCTCGATTTAAAAACACGACCCAACGCAAAGGCGCCGAGGAGGCTCGCGCGTTACTCGTGTTGGAACCTCGCTCGCGGCACGCTCAGTGGCGCCGATTCTCGTCCTCCTCCAAGAGGTCCTGCTCGATGAGGACGTCCTCGTGCTCCACGAGGCTGCCCTGGCTGATGCACGTGGCCACCGTGGAGGCGCTGCTGACGTGCGGCTCGCTCGCGTGCAGCACGTGACGCGCCTCGTCACGTGCAGGGTGCGCGCGTGCACACAGCACGTGACGCGCCTCGTCACGTGCAGGGTGCGCGCGTGCACACAGCACGTGTGACGCGCCTCGTCACGTGCAGGGTGTGCGCGTGCACACAGTGCGTCCCGGGGACCCGGGGGCCCTGCCACGCGTGCTCACGGTGCACAAAGCACACCGACCTGAGACTCTCACCACACTACCACCAGCGTATCGCAGTCGTCTACGGTTGGCCACGTACGGTGCTAAAGAAGTTCAACGTACGTACGTCTCTACTACTCTCCTCACCACTGCCATCGTTACAAAGATGCTCACCACCATCGTCGTCAGCCAATTCCTATCCCTCCTCACCACCCCCATGATGACGCAGCCAATCTCCGTCTCTCGTGATCGTCATCCAACGTCAACCATCTGCCGAGACTTGTCATCGTAATCATTGTTACCCAATGAATATGTATGTTGAACTTCTTTCACGCCGTACGTAGAGAACGTGCTAATCGGGGGTGCGGGGGTAGGACAACAAACTAAATAGGATTGGTTCAAGTGTCGCTCACGTTAGCCTTGGCTGAGAATCAAACTTAGGGTCACGGGGTTTTCATCAGTGGTACGTGTTAAATGCTACTGTACTGCTCCACCCAAACAATTACAGCAACAAACCTTATTGGGTTGGTTATTTATGCATGTCATGATGTCTTAAAGTGAGGTTTGTGTTTATATTATGCTGATAAAACGATAGCGGTATAGAGAACGGATCAGATAATTGTCGATTCACTCACGCGCTTTACTGCAGTGTTAATTTCTTCATCGGGATGCTGTCGGTAACTACCCCCAGAACAATATGCTGCCTTGCCCAAATCTTTTGTTCTATCACAGTTGCTTAGCACAGGCCCAAAATGCCCATCGGCCATCAACAAACAGCATTCCTGAAGTTGAAAAAAACGAAATATATTTCTTGCATTGAGCGAAGTTACAAGATCTTGGGAAAGAGCCGATGGGAAGGAATGTCGGCGTCACGGTCCAAATTGTGCAAATTGTCTGCAAAAGCCACTCATTGGCAGAAATGCACAGCAACATCACCCCCCTCCCACTCCCCCCCGCAAAACTCCTGCGGGTCTGCGAGACAGAGATAATTGGATCGTCGCTTATTAATGCTCGTGGCTGGCGATCGCGAGAGTCGGCGGAGTGGCGCTGTGGCCCTCCAGCTGCGCTCACCCTGGGGGTTGTAGCAGTCCTCGGCCATGCAGCTGAGCTGCTGCCCGCAAGGGCGCGCAGCGCTGTGCGTGTCGGGGCGCTGCACGCGCGTGGGCCACACGCCGCCTGGCACCGGTGGCACGGCGATGTGGGCACGCCCATCTGTCCCCAGCCGCTGCTCACAAACAAGCAGAATATTGATTTATACTGGAGGAATCCCATGAGCTATGAAGCTCTTTTTCACAGATGTCCAGTTAGGGGCGGATCAGAACGTTACAACCACAAATAATACAAAAAACACGACAGCAGGACAAATTAGGGGCAGTTTAAAACAATATATAGTTGGTAAGGCCTTCTGAACCATGAGCGCCCAGGGCATCAGAAGACGTGCCATGCTTGGGGAAGGTCTTGACGACCCCATCGATTTGTTCCATGCTTGTGATCACTTCAGAAGGTTTATTTGATACGTCTTCATTATTAATGTTGTTTATTTTGATAATGCTCTATATTTACTACTTTCGTAATCGTATACAAAATACATTGCGCTAATTATTTTCAATTATTTTCGTTCTCATCATCAGCAGCCATGTTCAATCCACTGCCGGATGAAGGCCTCCCCCAAACAATTTAATAATCCACCGAACACGAGCACCTGTGCGCGAGCCGATGTCGTCGCTCCATCTCCGCAGTGGACGCTCTCTGAGATGCGTTTCATTCCTTGCCTGCTGCCACTATCTGTCCTCAACACGGCTTTTGTGGTTCCAGAGGATTTGCTCTCAGTTCGCTTTCACACCCCCCACTTTATACTCTACATCACTATGCAAATGTATTTGAGTGGCGACATCCTTTTAAATGGTTTGCTCCTCTCGTATTACGATATACATTTTTTATTTATAAAACACCGGATCTCATGCGCACACGCGCACAACTCGCGTAAGCTTTGCGAATCAATGCATCAATACACACATACAAGCTGTCCCTTTTATCGCCGTCAACCTGAAGGTGTTATCGCAGGTTGTGCAGTTGAAGAGCGCTCCACTCCCCCACTCCCTGTCCCGTGGCACTGGCTGGTACTTCCTGTTGCAGCTCCTGCACTGGGACACCTGCACAGCAAATACAACGAATGATCCACACCCCGATCAGCAACGGTGTAAGCAACCGAAGTTGTTGTTGGCGGTGGCATTGCCGCTCGTTGGCAAGGTTCACGATTCATCCCCGTGGCCACCCTGGTTAATGCCGTGGGTGTATTACCAGAAAATATATGCCGTATGCTCCACAGTGGATGTGACAAATCCCGTGACGCGATTAGGAAAAAGAGTAGGCCACGTGCATGAGGGTCATGGTTCAAATAAATACAAATATTTGCAGATTACCCAATTGATAAAACCCATAGAAACATTTTCGGGCAACTGGCAAACTACTACCTACTTTTGGGGCTGTGTTCACCTTGTGCCATATGGGGACAGCTGCCATCAGGGGCTCCCCTGGGCTAAAAATAAAGTTAAGTATTGGAATGATTGAGATGAGATGGAAGATGCGAGTTTCTGAGGCAAGCACCTTATAAATGGAACTGCAAATCCTACTCGAGCTAATTTATATGAGGCAAGGTTCCAACTCACTGCACACTCACTGTTTGCGTTCACCTAAGGCAGGGGTGGGTTACCTTTTATCTGCCAAGGGCCATTTGTATATTTATAACATCATTCGCAGGCCATACAAAATTATCAACTTAAAATTAGCCTGTTATATTTCATCAAACATTTAATTAACTCGCCCCCTAATGTGATGGCTGGAACTGCTTCTCTTTGGTGAGGCGTATCCTTCTCTACATCAAAGGTCTGCCCGGCTAACCCACGATACCCCGTTGCCATTGGCCACGGCGTGCAAACATACTTTTCCGGCCAAACGGATGCTTCCCCTTGTGCTCGTGTGGACCTAACCGCGGTGACTGAGTAGCCTCGTCGTGACCATGCAATTGCACGTCAATTCATGGCTCCGCGGTGTAATTCAACCTGGGGGAAGTCGTCCAATTCCCTGGCCCCAGGAAACCGTGGGGGATGTCCCTACGAAGAGGGCCCCTGGGTGAAAACCTGGAGGCCAGGTGACTTCCCCACGAGGTCCTACGTGGGGGTGTGTGTGTTGTGTGTGCTCATTTGGGGGGTGGTGAGGGAGAAGCAGCGTCGGCCCGGACGCTCTCCCGTGGTGGCGTTGCAGGAACGGCTCCGACGGAGCGGCTTCGCTGTTGTGGGACCATACAGTCTCTCCAAAGGGCCACTGATACTCATTCTTATCCAAGTGCTCCTTACTTGTCTTACCCCAGAATGGACGATGGGTTGAGTCAACTTCCGACTAGCATATGATCTATCTGCCTGTTGTGGGATGGGTGCTCTGCTACCTGGCGAGATGACTTATCATATAAGATGAACTGATGCGATGTTATTTACAAAACACAGTCAATTCTGGCTGTCACCTGATAAGGATGGTTGTAATTACTGTCGAAACGTCGTACTCGACTTTTTAATGGTGTGGGTTTACTCTCCAACACACAACCGGTGTGCTGAACGAGAAAGGGAAAAAAGTGAGGGAAAAAAGTATTTGATCCCCTGCTGATTTTGTACGTTTTCCCACTGACAAAGAAATTATCTTGGTGATGACCCGCACTATGTAAGAAGCAGGTGTAGCCAAATCTTCCTGCACAAAAGTAAAAAATAATGGTTATTGAATTATATTGTGACCACAAATCCTGACAGTTAATTTAATTATTGACTAGTATTCAGTCACAAAAAACGTATATTTTACAGCATTATATAATAGCTATTTCGAAATACAATACATTATGATTGTATAAAACCATGTTGAAAGTATGCTCTTGCTAGCAAGCGATATCAGGGTTCTTGTCTATGTTACTACACAATCCATGATTTGGTAATAACTCACGCATTTCTGGAGGCTGGCAGCATTTAACAATTCACTTAAAGCTTGTGGAGTGGTAAACTTGCCAACCACGAAGCTATTCTGCCACCGATTTGTTTTCTTTTTATTACACATTCATTTAAAAACATGTATTTACATAAATAAGCATTTAATTGCAATCATTTATGGAGGATTTACTCACCTCAGTTTATAGGAGAATTAGAAACCCGATTCAACCGTTCACAGTGATAAGATGGACTGTAAAAAAAACAATCATGATTACTTTAAGAATAGTTTGCAATTCCAACTTTTTAATTTCCTCCCGAAAGAAAATACCCACAATGATGGAATTGATTAATTAATCCAATTAATTAAATTAAATACTTATACTCCAAAGTGTATGCTCCCCCAACCTGTATTGACCAGAATAGTGTAGTATAATCAAGTTTATCCATATTATTTCCTATGGTTTACAAACATCAACAATGCAGAGAATCAGAAGTTATGTGATTTTGCCATTTAATTGCTTTGTTTGAGAAATGGCGAATTCATATTTGGGGGAGTGCGAAGTTACCCGGTCCATGGTTTGGAGTTCAATAGCCATAGTTGCACACAGAAAAGAGTCGGTAATTTAGGTATCAGCATTTTACGTTCATGGATCCGAGTTACTCCTACCCATTGTTAAGGTGAAAGTAAAATAAACAACTAAGTCGTAAGAATGACCATTAATAAACATCAACCGCACAAAAATATCAGTGTGCAGCAAGTGTGTGGTTTGCCAAGGATGAAATTAGTGATGCAACTATTATTTAATTTTGTTTAACCTTAAATAGTGGAAAATTCAATAAAGTTAAGATATTATTTCAGTGAGTGTATCAATTTAACTAATAATATATTAATTTGGCAGGGTGGTCCAGTGGTTAGAGCGCATGGCTGTCTGTTATAATTCTATGTGTTCAGAATTAAACTGAAAGCTGACTCAGCAATTTATCCCTCGGGGTTTGAGAACATTTTTTTACGACCTTGTGGGAAGAGACAAGTCAACCTCCGTTGGAATCGCATGGGCCCGCTATAAATGCAGAGTGTTTAGCACGAGCTTGAAGATACAAGGAAATAAAACAACATCTTGAGATGCATTCAGACGCAAAATCGTATTGCAGCATAGAAACTCCACCCCATTTTTGAGTGGGAAACTACTTTGACATTGAACTTTATTATCTGAGATGTGTCAAAACGTGTCCCGTTTGTATTAGATCAGTAAGACATACTTAAACATCCAAAGTGAATACATAGGTTAATAGACATTAAAGTTAAATCATATATATATTTTAATACAAAACACTTCCAATGCATTTTTTTTTAAATGAATTCTGATAATTAACCAAACCGAAAATATACAGAATAACATAGTATCGGTAAACATGTTTGCGGCTCTAGGATGAGACATCAAATACAATAAATACTGTTGTAGTTGTCACATCCGAGACATTCCCTACAGCCAACACAAGGCAGTGTAATAGGATGACAAGCAGCCTAGAAAAGCACAATGCACCACAGAAAGCACCCTTGCTGGTCATTAACCACAGAAATACATTCATTCAGAAACTGTGGATGGCTTAATACATGTAAGTATGGATAAAAGGTGAACATCACAATTGGGAATGAAATATGACTCCTTCCACAGCAGGGTGGTTGCTTATGCAGAGAAATGGATGAGCCAAATGCGAAAACTTTACACACCACCCTGCTCATAAACACCACAGTTATGTCAGAAGAGACCCGTGGAGTGATATAAACTTACCTTAAAGAGTTGCAGCCATTCATTAAATTGGTCTAATTTAGATCGTTGCTCTGGCACGTAGCTGAAGACTGAATTTCATCACAATTCTCATCCATTTCATAAGCGCTCTTCCTGTAACGGTTCACACTGAAAGCCATGAGGTACTGTATATATTAAATAAGGTACATTCGGGACAGTGTTTAATTAACGATGTGAAATGGCCATTGCTCAATGGAATTAAATGTGCGATGAAACACATTTATTTGCATGTTTACCAAAGTATCAGTTTAAACATGAATGGGGCACGCACTATCATGTAATAAACATGGATACAACAAAATATTAATATAGATTTGTAACCCTTTCCAACATTTTCTGCTGGATGAGGACCTCCACACAAAGTGGGGGTCGTGTGAGTTAATTGACCATACTTCACCAGGCTAATCGGTGCAGGTTAGTGAAGGCTTCCAGTATATAGATGTGGGAGCGTGGAAATGGATGTTGCTGCACTGCCCTCTGCTGCAAATCACGCAGGACTCCAGCTTCTTCAAAAAAACCTGCTGTGGTGGGTGCTCTTTCAAGCGCTATCCACCAGGCTCAACAACACTACTTCGCTTCTGAGATCAGATGCATCCAAGGCAATTGGTTATAGACCAGAAACAGATTAAAAGCCTTGATATCGACCCTGAAGGTCTACATTTGGATTTCATATTGAACCTTTTCTTTATGAAACACCAATTAAGAGCTCTCAAATAACTTTGGCAGGCTACACATCAGCACACACCTTAGCTATATAAAATAACAGGGAAAACAAAGTGCACGCTGACCAAGCATAACAAAGACTGCACTGATTGAGTGTGCTAGAATTAGAAAGTGTTTCCCGGTCAAAAATATTCCCCTGTAGCACCGGATAAGTGAGGCTAAGATGCTTGCCGTTATGGATAAGTATGATTTGTGGGTAGTTTTGAAGTGGTCAGCGTCATGTGGCTGCTAGCCATATAAAATTAATTTGTGGTCAATATGTTGCCCACAGGCCGTAAGTTCCTCACCGCTGTCCTAAAAGCAAACTGATGCTACGTCTCTGCGATTACAAACGAGACGCAAGCTGCGCTGTTCCTGGAATTGATTGGCTTGGTTCTTATCCCAAGATTGACTTGGATTAAACCCCTTCCCTGCCATCCCCTGCATGGCTGGAAGGCAACAATCCATAAAAAATATATAAAGAACTTATGTTTGGGTTGTCTCAATGTTTTGAAAATGTTTACTATGAAGTCACCACTGTTTCCATCCTAGCTAAAGCAGGTCGAGTGGCCCGATCACAGCTTTCTTGACCTCGTGCCCCACTGCCGTGGGAACCCCGACTTGACCCACTTTTCCAGTTCCCAAACATAGGTCAGTCCGCTATTAAATAAATATGGGAATACGGTGTATTGTTTCCCTATATGAAGCTCTGTGAAGTGGCTAAATCTGCCTTTTTATGCGAGTTCCTTGCTATCACTTGTATTTACTGACACCATCTGGTCAAATAGTTACAAAAATGAAACATGGAGAAAAATATTCACCTTGTTTATAATGGCAATGGAAATATTGTAAACTACAATAAATGCAAAGTACGTACATTTTCCCCATGTTGATGTTATTTTGGTCCGTTGCAGCCAACTAATAAGAAACAAGTTAAAATCACATCCTCAGTGTTAAAGTGTTCTAAAGATTTAGCGGTTGTGATTGCAGACGTAAAAATAAAAAAAATTAACACATAGGCTTTACACGACCAATATTATCCATAAGAGGTTTTTTGGGTTAGAGCACATAAGTAGAAATGTGTCATATTATGGGTAAAAGATAGAAGTCATAACAGGTATTACACACAGGTACTGCCGGGGTCATGCATCCCCATAAAACAAAAAATATTCTCAGAAACAAAGTAGAAAGTGAA
The DNA here is from genome assembly GCF_048934315.1 of Petromyzon marinus. Lineage (NCBI taxonomy): Eukaryota > Metazoa > Chordata > Hyperoartia > Petromyzontiformes > Petromyzontidae > Petromyzon > Petromyzon marinus. The sequence continues at coordinate 124,431 of NC_133715.1, read as the reverse complement.
TGTTAGTACCAGTTGCCACTTGTGGCCACATCAGCAAGTTCAAAAATTGCCTTTAAGCTAAAATGACAGCCTACAAAATACCGATTGGTACATAGCAATGTAAATTGATCTCTTGCTTATTTTTAAGTCACACACACTAACAAGATAAACATACCAATGCTACAAATGTTGAGACCATAAATCTTTACGGGAAAGTTCACAGGAACTAATAAGCCCAAAAGAGCCAGCATACACATTGATAAATAAGCACCCATCTCTCCTGTATAGCTATGCAGGAAAGGTCATGCTGATGAGCCCGATCAAGGGTGAGGTCGCTCATCTATAATTAGCTTTCACTGTAGGTTTGCTACTTGTCATAATCGGAATGCAGCCAATGTATTGTGGCCAACATGGGGTTATTGCATTTCCTCGATCACCCATCGAAAAAAGGGATCAGATAGCCACTAGTATCATGAGAGGGTCAGGATTAACTGATGGGCATGGATAAAAAGGTATTTTGATTTGACCTAGGAGTTAACACTTTGACATTTGTACCTGGTGATAACTAGCATTCACATCCTGGGAACCTGGGGGAGTAGATTCCACAGCAGGAGATGACCTGAACATAAAAATACATATCTCAGGATAACAGTTGTGTTTTTCCATTTAAATGCAAAATCCAAAGTGAACAATTGCAAATAGGCTAAATATATTTACTTACTTGCATCGGTTTTTATACCATCTCAGAAGACGTTTTATGCACCGAGTCATGAAAATGCCAACAACAACTCCAATAAGGATTCCAATGCCAATGCCAACATCAAATGAAAGGCATTGAGTGCCCTGACAAGGAACAACAGCAGCAGACCGAGGGGTAGAAGGAGTAGTCTGGATATCTGTGGAAACAAAAAAAGCAGCCACCTTGAGACATACAACAATGTAATCGGTTTAAACAGTTTTAAAATACAACACGACAATTGATACACAGTGATACCTCTTGTCAACAAATAATCTGGGAAACTAATTCCTTCATAATGAAGTCAACCGTGCAGGGCCCCTTCTGCCCTATTTTTGCAAAAAAAATGAAAAAAATATCTTCAGAAATAATGCACAGTGATTTAAGAGTAAAAGGTTGAATGCTGTGCGGGCACATCACTTTGGACATTTGGACATCTGTGAAGAGCTTTATAGATCATTGGATTCCTCCAGGATAAATTAATATTTTGATTCTGACTGTGTCAGCAGCCAGTGAAGAGCTGTGCAAGTCTGCCTCACTTGGACCAGTCATCAGCAAGTTTCACCAGTCTTCCCTCATCCTGCTAGCCAGTGCTAGAGCTCAAATTTATATTTAAAGCTTTCGTGACTGCAGGGATTCATCTTCTGGGTTCTTTCGGTAAAGTCACGTAGAATGGAGATAAAATAATAATAAAAAATAATAATAACAACAATAAAATTCTCACGACGTTTCAACCACAACACAAGTAGCCTTCCTCAGGTGAAGAAACAGGACTGTCCGGAAGACAGCACTTGAGTGAAACCTGCCAAGCTTGGAAGCGTCTTTTAAGCTGTGTGGGAGGAACAGAGCGCCTTGACAAAGGATTTTTACATATACATTAGCATGTAACTGGGGGATTAGCATGATGTTGGTGTGAGGGATGAGCACCACGGAGAGTGACGAGCTCGGACCGGAGGAGGGGGGAGAGGAGTTTACATATACATTAGCATGTAACTGGGGGATTAGCATGATGTTGGTGTGAGGGATTAATACCACGGAGAGCGACGAGCTTTGTTCAGACGGACGAGTCCATTTACACTATGTATTATTCTACTAACTGTTGTATATGCCCCCTTTCCATCTTAATATTAACAAGTAATTTTTCAATACATATAGATACATATTTCTATTGTTTCTTTTAATTTTAATAATGAATAAAAACACCAAACCAGGCCTCAGCATGGCATGTGGAGGTCATATTTACCTTGACCCACTAACACGATTTTGACGTTCAGAGCCCTCCCAGGGTCAGAGGGAGCAGATAGAGAGCAGAGCTCAGCGGATTGCAAGGGGCTGATGTAAACACAAAGCCAGGGTCACTGGGAGGTTGCGTTAGCCTAGATCTAGTTAAGTCAAAAAAAGCTAATTGGTTCTGCATTACTATTAAAGTAACTTAAAGTCGGAATTTAATGACAGGGTAGGCTAAAGTTATTGATCTTCACATCCACTTCAATTGAACCCTGCCACAAGCTACGTCAATGTAACCATCACCCGTCTATTAATTTAATATGAAACGTATTTACATATTTTAATAATTTCTATACGACTTGACCCGAAGCCTAACAATCAGGTTTTCCTAAGTCAACATGAATGCTCTAATCCACCCATACGCAAATAATAAGCTGGGTTAAAGTAAGAGTAGAGAGGAAAAGAAATGCAAGCGCACAGCAAAACTGCAACGTAAGGAAAGGGCGATGTTAAACCCAGGGTCGGAGAGAAAGGGAGATCCCGGCCGTCTTTGTATCCCCGCAGCGCGGGGTAGGAGTGTGTATACGCTTGGGGAAACACGAGTCAAAGACCACAACGGGAAGCTGACCCAGACCTTGGATTAATACAGAATCATAACTGTGGAAGTCTGATGAAATGAAATGTTAACTTAAAACTTTTTAACCATTTCTTTGTGCGTCGGTGAAAGTCGGAGGGAATATCACCCCTCCCTCCAGGTTGTGCACCCAGACAGAGAGGCGCCTTCGAGACAATTTATAACATTTGATTGTTTTACTTGTGGGTTTTATGGTAGGAGTATGACAACGGAATATACCGTGGGTGATGCACACAATGACACACACTGACACATGTACGGACACACACGGACGCAGATAAATACGGACAAATCCTGACACAGCAAAAATCGAAAGAAACCCCGCCTTGTGGGCAGGATCCGAGTGAATGGATTTTTGGGCATAAAAAGAGGATCCTGAGCATTGAAACCTCAGTTCGACCGGGGGGGGGGGGGGGGGTCGGCTCACCAGAGTTCGACCGGGGGGTCGACTCTCGGGAGACAGTTCGACTCGGAGGAGCAACTCGGAAGAGTTCGACCCGGGGGGGGTCGGCTCACCAGAGTTCGACCGGGGGATCGACTCTCGGGAGACAGTTCGACTCGGAGGAGCAACTCGGAACAGTTCGACAGGAGGGGGTCGGTTGACCAGAGTTCGACCGGAGGGGGTCGGCTCACCAGAGTTCGACCGGGGGGTCGACTCTCGGGAGACAGTTCGACTCGGAGGAGTTCAACTCGAGGGAGTTCGACCAGGGGGGGTCGGAACTCGGGGAGTTCGACCAGGGGGGTCGGAACTCGGGAAGTTCGACTCGGAGGGGTCGGAACGCGGGGAGTTCGACCAGTGGGTCGGCTCAGGAGCAGTTCAAATCGGGAACGAGAACAACAGGTCGCCAGCCAGCGAGCTGCAGAGCAGGGGGCTGCGAGCAGAAGCCAAAGTGGCCCCGTCGCTACCCGCTGACGTTGGCAAGACTCGCAGGGTAGTGAGGCGTCACCTAGTGTGATTTCCAAGAGCTGAAAGACAGAGTATTGCTGAAAGATTATTCTACATTGAGTCCAGCTGCAGAGCGACCGACGCACCAAGCAAGAGCTTCTGCAAACCAGAGCAAGAACACGTGCGACTTGAGTCATCCAGCAGTGGAGAAAAACCTGCTTTCAGCAAACCAGCAACGAGCACGTTCGAGTTCTCCACCCAGAGAGAGGGAGCGTGCCGATGCAGCTCATCCAACAGCGGAGAGAAACTGCTGTCAGCGAACCAGCACGAGCGTGATCGCGCAACTCATCCAGCAGTGGAGAGAGGTGTCCACTGAGCAGAACTGAGAGCGATCAAGCAACTCTCCCCTGTGGACAGAGGCTGGCTGCTGCATGGAGGAGGGCGGCGATACGTATGATGCACTCCCACACACCTCACCGCTCTAAAGGGAGCGAGGCTATCACTCAAACCTACACGGGTCCTTAACCAGAAGCGAACATTCAAGTCCGTGAACCATCTGGCTGTGGAAGCATAGATCGTGTGATAACAGTCCGTCATTTATAGGTATATTCATAATTTCCCTCTTTAATATTTTGTTTTGGACTGTACTTCTAATCGCATAAGTTACCAACCGATCCATCAATACGAATTAACCCTTGGCACCTTCGCCACGGAGCTATGCTCCCGGGGAGGAATCGTGCTAAACCGATTTTCTGATCATACTATCTTATTCACGAATTAATTAATTAATCTCCCGTGAGATAACACGTTCCGCCGCATACCCTCACACTAAGCCATTTCGGTAATCTTATAGTCTGTCCGGTGGATCTGTTACATATATGCTTTTGGAAATAATAACTGTTTAATTGTCGTTTTATATGAATACCGTTGCATGGTAATCAATCGCCTGTGATAATGTGCTGACCATTTCAAGCATAATGATCGTTCATATAATGTATAAGCTTTTGTGTAGCATAGCATTTGCATGTCCTGACTCTCTCTCTCTCACTAACAGCAATCGCTTTATGCGGGGTCCATGTGTTATCAAAGTGAAATCGTACAGTCGTTGATGATACTGTCTTGATACCGTGTGGATACCGTGTTGAAGTTCCGAGATTGAGAGTTCACATACATATTATAGTTAAGGTTTAATTAGAAAATAAATTGATTAATACAGAAGTGGTCGTGTGATTCTTTCCTGAAATTTTTGCATAAGATCTGTATCCTGCGACGAGATAGGAACTCGGGAACCTAAACTATAAACACACCAATACACACTCATTAAACTAAAGCGAACGATATGAACATGGGACCTAAAATATGAACACTCGGGGAGTGTTAAAGCGAGAATAGTTGTATTATGCTGATCAATAATACGAAGTTAGACAACGAGGCCGAATTGACACTAGCGTAACTGCACACGATTGATTGCTTTATCCTGATTGATAACCCCACCTCGTCAACGAGGCGGGGCCTGATTATCATGAAGGCTATCATTAACACAACCACACCCACTCGTATAAATTAATACGATTACCTCTCTAATTAGCATAGTTACACGCATAATTACACGAATTAGCATAATTTCGGATTAATTATGCAAATTTCGAATTTCATTTAATTTTAATTATTTTTCATCAATTTTCACACACCCACAAAGCATTCAGGAAAATTGGATTTCATGTCATTTATCTTAACGCCGCTATCTTTTGTCGAAGCGTAATCATGTTCAGGCTTCGGTCTGTACAAGAACTGTGCGTGAAGACTTTCATGAGTTGTCAGGATTTCAATAGGACTTAAAAATCCGCAGACTGAGCACATCTCATAGGGCGACGGTGGATTCAACACCGCATTGGCAAAACTGCCGTTATTCACCAAGCCTGGTGCACCCTTTATCATGTAATCCTTTTCATGGGTCTTCAAATGCCTTTTTTAATTTTCCTAGCTGATCAAAGCTTCGTCCACATATGCCGCACCATTGATCACGGGTCTCCTCGTGCGTTCTTACGTGGGCTTCTAGGCACCATGCCAGTTGGAATTTTTTCCCACAGACGTCACAAGAGATGAGTTTTTTCACTCTAGTAACTCAACCGGATTGAGGTGTGGTTGAGACGGGTGCTGGTGAAGTGCCATCGATGGTAAAGGCAATTCTCCCAGCACCACCTTGACTCGCAGCGGAGTTGCACTCGCACATCTGAAACAAAAGACAAAGGTCACGCGCATGACACCCGTTTCACGAGTGTACTCACAGGCATACTTAAGGTGACATAAGATTCATATATACTACAACTCTTTATACCAGAACTCCACAATATTTCAGTTCCTATCATGTACCATTTTAGTCCTCTTATCCACCCAAATCATATTTTGTTTAACAACAATGACTAACTACCTCCATTTTCCTAATGTTACTCACCAAATAGGCCTTTCTGTATATACACCAACAATATAATGATGGCACCACACGCTCACTCCACTATTCACAACACTCTGACTCGCAATCTCCATGTAAGATTGTAATATCATTTCTGTACAAGGGCCCGTCAAAGAGTTTTGAGAATGGACACTTTTTTACAAACAACTACGTAAAATAGTCTTCATTAAAAGTACAGTATAGTACTACTAATGACACTTATAAGGGAACGTCATTATCTCTCATGCTAATTATTACAATGTTAACTAGTTACCCAGGAAAGCTTCATTGAGTCTAAATACTGCATTTTCAGAAAGGTCCCATTGCATTGAGATGTTTGTGTGAGTGGAACCCAGAGAGACCCCACCTTGCATATGGGGAAATAACACAACTCCACACAGATGGATTCAACCCACAAACTCAAAGCATTCCCTGTTCAACAAAGTGTTCAAGTCAAGTTATTTTCTTTTTACCACAGTACTTTATGGAATCCACAAGAATTAATGCATTTTTAGAAGTATTAACTATACTTGAAGATGTGTGAGAATGTAATTCTGCAGATGCAAGCACAGGCAAACTCGTATCTGGATATACAAGTTTCTGGGCCTCCTCACTTCACCAAACCTGCATTGACCGGCATGGTGAAGTATGGTTAAACAACTCCCACGAACGACATGGTGTGGGGGAGGCCTCCTTCAAAACGCTGGATCGACAAAGGGCTGATACATGTCACGACATTGTACGTTAAGATCGTTCTCTCGTCAGCACAAGCCGTCTATGTGGACAATAGAGGGCACGACACACGTGTACACGATGTTTGTCTGCGTATATTCAGCGTGTGTATCACGTAATAATTATATAAGGTCGCGATTATGCTCAAAACGAACCAAATGTATAACATCACGAATAACTTTGGAGGTCTCCAGAGCCTGAACAATATTTGAAGTAGACACTGACCCTTGTCACGAGTTCTTATGAACTATAAACTAAACTATTTATATTTTACCAGGTAAGGCCCACTGAGCTATATAACTCTTATCAGACGCGACCTGGACACAAATGATAGCTCAACGAAAGTGGCTTATCATGTGGACATTTATAGCAGCCAAGTACTCTGAACTCACGTTTCTAAATGTGGAGGGGAAAACCGAAGGACCAGGAGAAGAATCTACGCGACCACAGGGGAAAAAAATAAACAAATACAGAGCAGGCGTCAGGGTCTGGATGGAACCTCCACGCTGCTGTAGGCCTGGCGAGGTAGTTAACATCTCGACACCGTGGCGCCCCTTATTAAAAGCTTAGCCATGTCTAGCAAGGTTATTGACTCATTTCACTCGACTCACGGCACCACAAATAATGTATTAAACAAATAAAACAATAATAAAGTAGAGAGGCGCTACTTACATTTAACAATGTTGTTGTTAACTTTAAAAGGAGCGCGCTTCTCTCTGGCTTGCAGTCCGGCGATCGCGGTCTCCTCTGCGATTGGTCAGCGCAGGCGTCACCCAGGGTGACACGCCACGCCCCCTTTGTTATTGCACGCCCCCACGTAGGCGCGAGACTCCTCCCACTTCTTTGATAAGCCACGCCCTTCGCGGCTATGCCCCGCCCACTGGCGATCGAGCCACGCCCCCGCGGATCGGGCCAAGCTCACCGCACGGTTAAAGCCCCACATCCACAATCGGAATCTTTATTTACAGACAGTCCTCGACTTACGAACGCCCAAATTACAAACAGCCGCCCTTCAGAACCAACTGACATGAAATATAAATTATTTTATATCGCCTGAAAACGTGAACTCACGCGTGCAAACTGAAACCACGGAACTTTCTTTGTTCAGCGGAGCGATCCTCCGCGAGATGTAATGAGTCAGCCTCGCGCTGTGAGTGCGTGAAAATAATAAGCAAAAATCCAGATTCATATTCTTGGTTCTTTCGGTAAAGTCATGTAGATTGAAAATAAAAATAAAATAATAAAATAAAATAAATTAAATAAAAAATAAATTGAAAATAATAAAAGTTTTTATTATTTTCAATTTAATCTTTTATTTGTAATTTTTTAATTGGCATAATCTACACACCACGTTGGTGGCCGGCAGATGGCAGCATCTACACGCCATAATCTTGGTTCTTTCGGGAAAGTCACGTAGATAGAAAATAAAAATAAAAAAGGAAAAGTATAAAAGCTTTTATTATTTTCAATTTATTATTTGTATTTTTTTAAATTAAATTCTGTAATTTTATTTTCTATCTACGTGACTTTACCGAAAGAACCAAGAATATGAATGTGGGTTTTTTGCTTTTATTATTTAAAATTTCACATTTTTATTTGATTTGATTATTTTTTATTTTCTATTGATGTGACTTTACCCAAAGAACCAAGAATATGAATTCTTGAAGTCACGAAAGTTTTAAGTCACAATCCACACGACACATTGGTGGCCGCCTGATGGCAGCATCTAAACGCCAGATTCCTGGTTCCTTCGGTAGAGTCGCGTAGATAGAAAATAAAAATAATACAATTAAAATAATACATTTAAAATAATCAAAGCTTTTATTATTTTCTATTTCTATTTTAAAAATGTTAAATAATAAATTGAAAATAATAAAAGCTTTTATTATTTTCAATTTATTATTTGTATTTTAAAAATGTTAAGTAATAAATTGAAAATAATAAAAGCTTTTATAAAAGTTTTAATTTTATGTTATTATTTTATTTTAAGTTTTATTTTCTGTCTACGTGACTTTACCGAAACAACCAAGAATATGAATCTGGGTTTTTGCTTATTATTTTTAATTTCTTATTTTTATTAGTAACTTTTTTACAATTGGAAGAATCTACACACCACGTTGGTGGCCGGCAGGTGGCAGAAAAATAAAAATGATAAAATAATAAATTGAAAATAATCAAAGCTTTTATTATTTTCAATTTATTATTTGTATGTTTTTTTCATAATAAAAGCTTTTATTGCTTTCAATTTAGAATATATATTTTAAAATTCAATTATATTATTTTAATTTTCAAATCTACGTGACTTTACCAAATGAACCAAGAATATGGCGTGGCGTGTAGATTCTGCCAATTTAAAAATAAAAAATAGAAAATAATAAAAGCTTTTAATATTTTCAATTTATTTTTGTATTTTTCATTTTTAACTTTTATTTTATTTTTATTTTCCATCTACGTGACTTCACCGAAAGAACCAAAAATATGAATTCCTGAAGTCACGAAAGTTTTAAGTCAAAATCTACACGCCCTATTGGTGGCCGGCAGGTGGCAGCATCTACACGCCACATTGGTCGCCACTCCTGTGGCGTGTTGATGCTGCCAGGTGTGATTGGAGAGGTGAGTGCGATTGGTGAGGTGTGATTGGGGTGGTGAGTCAGGTTGGTGAGTTGCATGGTGAGTGTTGTCGGTGAGCACCTGGAGGATTCTCCTCCACGGCGGCCTTTGTCTCCCCCAGTAGCGATGTTTACGATAGACCGCACCAGGTACTCATCTGAGGCTGAGTCGAACTCACACTCTCTCACTGTCTCAAAACAACAACCGCTATTCGCCACTAAGTGGCGGTGACGTCACCATGACGCTTGTGGCTGGCTGATGCACCACCTGTGCCCCCTACTGTGCCAATTTGCTGAGCTTTAGCCACCCGACGCTCCGCTCGTTTTTCTGAGCGTCGTTCCTCCGCCCTCCGTTGTTGTCGGAGGGCGACTGCCTCCAACTGCCCAGTAGCGTCCTTCACGAGCCTCCTCCACAGAGGCCGATCTTGACACCGCTGGTACCAGTCATCTGCAAGTCCACTCAGCTCACATCCTCCTGTACCACATCACTCCATCTCTTCTCTAGCCTGTCGCCACGCCCGTTTAGCCCCCTCGATCCGGCCGAACAAAAGATGTTTGGGCATGCGGTGATTGGGCATGCGGGCTACATAACCCAGCCAATGCAGCCTTGCCTGCTGGAGGAGCTCACCGATGGGACTTTGTCCAGATATTTCGAGGATTTGTGAGCTCCTCACACAATCCAGCCTGGTTAAACCCAGGATTGATCGTAGGCAGGCCATCCTAAATGTTTCCAACCGGCGAAGATGCTGCATTAAGGGGGTCCACGTTTCGCAAGCGTAGAGAAGGGAGGGAATGACTGTGGCCGAGAAGACCCGAAGCTTCATGCGGAGCGACAGACCAGGTAGCTTCCACACAACATTACACAACCGATGAAAATATAATGCCGCTCAACTCATTCGGAGTGAGACCTCTGCTGTTAAACTGGAGCTGGTCATAAGCACACTGCCCAGGTATGGGAAACTCTCCATTCTCTCCCCAACTGCCCCATCACCGATATTGAAGTTGTGGGGGTGGAGTGCCCGATGGCACAAAATACCCAGGCAAGTGCTTCGTTTTGGTGGGGCTGATGGTAAGGCCCCACCTCTTAGTGGCACACTCCAGTTTCAGCAGCAGCGCCTCCAACTCCTCCTCTGAATGAGCAGCAATTACCAGGTCGTCGGCATACATAATGTGGTTGACCAATAGGGAGCCATCCCTTGACCGCACCCGGACATCGCTCTGCCTACCATTGTATCTGTACCAGACAGAAATTCCTCTGGTACGGCTACTGAAGGCTTCACGAACTATGTGGTCGAAATAGATGTTAAATAATGTTGGAGCCAGAGGACATCCCTGTCGTATCCCAAGGTGTACAGGGAATGGCTCTGACTCCCGGCTACGTAGTTTTACCCGGGCCTGCTCACCATCATGAAGGTCCTTAATGAGCGTGAGCAGAGGGTCAGAGACTCCGAAAGCACGAAGAACAAGGTCAATAAAGCAGAGATGTAGGTCTTGTTGGAATTCCCTACACCTCTGCTGTAGCAGACGGACAGAAAATATGGCATCTGTGCAGGACCGCCCTTTCTTGAAACCACATTGGGTCTCTGCAAGCCTCTCCTCAGCGTACCTAGCAAGGCGATGTTGAATAATCCTTGCCAGGACCTTTCCCGGCACACTGAGGAGTGAGATGCCTTGTAGTTGTTACAGTCTGTGCGGTCCCCCTTCTTAAAGAGGGGGACCACCAGGGCATCCTTCCAATCCTGCGGAACCTGTCCAGTGGCCCAGACTGTTGTTATGATGTCATGTAGGGCAGTCTACGCACAAACGCCACCCTCCCTCAGCATTTCGCTTTGGAGATCATCTCTGCTCGGTGCCTTTCCTGGTCTCGGACTCTGGATCGCCCTCAGTACTTCCTCAACGGATGGTACCTCAGCCAGCCACTCACAGAGGGTGACTTCCTCCTCCAATATTTGAGGCACCGCATCCTCAGCAGAATCATCCCCACTTTGTCCCATGATGTTTTCCAGGCTGAGGGATTCCCCCTCCCCCAGGACCTCACAGAAATGCTCAGCAAATCTGCAAACCTGTCCCTGGGGGTCGGAGATTGGATCACCCTTCGTTCCCCTAATGATGTAGTGGGTATAAATTGACGAATAAACTTCTGATGAGGCAACACGATATTTATTGTCTTCCTTACAAGTCCCTAACACAAAGGGTATATCAGTCCCTTTATCCGATCCCTGGGGAGGTATGGCCTCCGGATTATAGGGCCCTATCACTAGGTACCCCGTTACCCTTCCTCCGGCTGGGACCCTAGGAGAGGCTATTTGACCTGACCGTACCCGGTCCGTGGGTCCTGACCACTGGCCTCACTGAGCTCTGGCCCTTAGAAGGACAACGGAGCTTGGGGTCCAGAGTCCTATCTTCAGCCCAGGTCTTCGTTCTTCAGCTTGCAGATGACTGAGCCAGACCTCTGAGAGGTCCGGCTTATGGTTCGTGGCTTGCTCCGCCCTAGCCACGCTTCTCTTCTAGAACGTTCTGGAAGGTGACATCATCCCCCGGTTCCCCCCTCCCGGGGCCCCGGGGAATGTGTCCCAGGATCCGTTTGCTAGGGTTTGTCGTTGGCCCCTTTGTGGGCCATGGACATTAGCCCTGGCGTGATAGCGTTTCCGCCCCCTATTGACGATAAGGGGAAGCTACCAGCCCACAGAGTGGTGAGTGACGATTACCCCTACAATGGTAATAGGTGTGGCGCTGTAGGTTACTTTTTGATGGAGCTAAATAGGGATTTGTGATCGCGGGCCATTGAGGCAGACTCCATCTCCTCAGCAACCCGCGACCACCACCCATCCTTGCAGCACCTCACGGCTCTCCGAACCTCCGAGGGAAGGCTGCGGTAAGCCTCCTCATTCTCTGACGTGGGATGCTGTAGACGATTAGAGTGGGCCTGTCGCTTTTTCTCAACAATCCTAAACACCTCCTCTGTCAGCCAGGGTCTCTGGGGAGGTCTGGACCGCGTACACAAAGGAGCCATTGCAGCTGCATGAGTCACAGGCTTAAACCTCGCCCATTTACCCTCGACATCAGGAGGAGTGGGGGACGATGCTGTCTCACTCACACTCACTCACAGCGCGAGGCCGACTCATTACATCTCGCGGAGGATCGCGCTGCTGAACAAAAAAAGTTCCGCGGTTTCAGTTTGCAAGCGCGAGTTCGCGTTTTAAGGCGATGGGGGCCATCCATAAATGACGTCACACACTTGGGGAGGGGGGGGTCAGACATTTGTGACGGGGGGGGGGGTTTGAGAAATGTGACGTCACGTCAAAATGCGCAACTTTAAATAAATAAAGACAACACGTTCTATTTAGTTAAATAGACTTTTTAATAAATGTTTTCTCCTACAACATCAGAGTGCAGCGCCACATTAAATACAATGACAATAGTTTAAAGCGATTTGAAGCATGTTTTATTTTCAAAATGAAAATATGGTTTTGGGGGGGGGGGCAGAGCTTTGTGACGTCATACTTGAGGGGGGGGGTTGACTTTTTGTGACGCCGTGTGACGAGGGGGGGGCTCAAAAATCGTCCAAAATCGCGTGACGTCATTTATGGTCGTGATATATAATTTTTTATTTCATTTTTCCTATCTACGTGACTTTACCGAAAGAACCAAAGAGTACTTATTTTGGTGGATAAGGAGTAAAATAGTAGATGATAGGATCTGCACTATTGAGGAGTTCTGTTATAATAAATCTGTTGTAATGAATCTTATGTCACCTTAAGTATGCTTTTGTGAGTACACTCGTGACACGGGTGTCATGCGCGTGAACTTTGTCTAATGTATCAGATGTGCGAGAGCAACTCCGCTGCGAGTCATGGTGGTGCTGGGAGAATTGCCTTTACCATCGATGGCACTTCACCAGCACCCGTCTCGACCCCACCTCAATCCGGTAGAGTTACAAGAGCGAAAAAACTCATCTCTTGTGACGTCTGTGGGAAAAAATTCCAACTGGCATGGTGCCTAGAATCCCACGTAAGAACGCACAAGGAGACCCGTGATCAATGGTGCGGCATATGCGGACGAAGTTTTGATCAGCCAGGGAAATTCAAAAGGCATATGAAGACCCACGAAAAGTATTACATGATAAAGGGTGCACCAGGCTTGGTGAATAACGGCAGTTTTGCCAATGCGGTGTTGAAACTGATAGAGCCACTGGAATCCGATAGAGTCAGTAGAGTGAGAAAACGAATCTCTTGCGACGCCTGCAGGAAAACATTCCAACTGGCATGGTGCCTAGGGTCCCACATGAGAATGCACAAAACCGGTGGTCAAAGCTGCAACATCTGCAATCAAAGCTTTGATCGGCCCTACAAACTCAGAAGGCATATGGAGTAACCCACGGAAAGAACTCAAGGGGCGCACGTGGCATGGTGAATGACGGCAATTTTGCCCATGCGGTGTTGAAGGTGTGTCAGAGCTACTCAGCTGCGAGTCATGGTGCTGGAAGAATTGCCTTTGCCATGGATGGCACCAGCAGCTCCAGCAGCAGCAGCTTGTCGAGTCCTGGTGGTGAGGAGGCAGAGTTGCAGACAATGCCACCTTCTGCAAAGGGCGCACCTGCATGCAACGAAGTTATTGCTAACACAGCAACCGCGCATGGAACGAAGGCGCCTGCTGGGAAACGCCACGCCTGACCAGCGCCCGTCTCGACTCCACCTCACTCCCATAGTCACTAGAGTGAGAAAACAAATGTCTTGCCAAGTCTGTGGGAAAGCATTCCAACTGCCATCATGCCTAGAGTCCCACATGAGAACGGACAAAGAGACCCCTGACCAATGGCATCTGCGGTCGAAACTTTGATCAGCCAGGCAAATTCAGAAGGCATATGGAAACCTACGAAAAGGACTATTGGATATTTCTTTGCTGTTCTATTACTGAAGCTATCAACAGAAGGTGTGTACCGGATTAATTGCACTTGTGGAATGCTATGTTGGGCAAACAGGATGAGTGATCAGCAGGAGACTAAAAGAACACCACAGAAATATGAAATGCTCACAAATACAACTGTCAGCAGTAGCAGAACACGCGTGCCCACAAAGACACTCAATTGATTTTGATAATGTTGAAGTTCTGTGCAAAGCTAGTTACTACTGGCCAAAACAAATTACAGAATCTATCGAAATTTAAAGAAATAAAAATAATTGTAATCGTTTGGATAGCTACCGACTTAGTGCTGCATGGAAGCGAATCATCAAATTACCGTTTGTACGGCTATTTTAGTACACAATGGACACTAAGTACAAGCTCAATGGGCTAGCATAATGTGCATGTATAATGTACGTTGATTCATTAATCCCCCCCCCCCGCGCTCAAAGAGAGCACAAGTGTTGTCACCACATCTACGCCTCTATATAAGGAATGAAACAGGTGGACTTCTCCCAAATCTTGCTGTTGCCTGATGAAGCTAGTTGTAATTACTGAAACGTCATACTCCGATGGTTAATGTTGTAGCTTGGCTCTCCAACACACCACACACCGGTGTGCTGTACTAGTGATGAATTGGCATGTTCTGTTTACGTGACAACCCTTACTAGTTGGCTGTCGGGTGGTGGCGGATTTAACGACACATTTATATATTTACGCGATCCAACCCATAAAACCTGTATTATGGATATTTATCGCGAAAGCGTACGTGTTAAACTGCCATGTATTTTTACGTCTATTGCTGTATTTTCTTACGTGCAATATATTTAATAAACCATCCTAATTTATTCATATTTTTGCTCGTAGTTATATCATTGTTGCGCGTGCGGTGTGGTCAGTGGATATTGTTCAGTGGATCAAACCGAGACAAATATTTTTGCAGCGGCTGTGGCTGCACATTGCAACAGCGCATTCCGAATGGTGTAGAACGCATCGCCCATAATCTGTATCTGTGTGCAAACACCAGGTATGGTTGGTAAGAAACACGTTTGGTTTTAAATGAATAGAACTCGAGCTTCAGCCATATTGTTCATTATAGACCCCACTTTGTAAGAATTAATCACGCAAACCTTGCGCCTGATTCATTTGAGTCGGTGTGCTCATGAGCAACAGGGCATTTGTGGCAAGGTGTTAATGTACCACAGATTAGCACGGTTGGCTACGCACACTGCGAAAGAAGTTCAACACATATTCTTTGGGTCTTTCCGTAAAGCCACGTAGATAGAACAATAAAATAATAAAAATAAAGTGAATAAAAAAGTTAAATATATCACGTTTCGATCGCAACACAAGCAATCGTCATTAGGAGAAAAATGATGAAGATTGCTTGTGTTGCGATCGAAACGTCGTGATATTTTTATTAGTATTTTGTATTCACTTAATTTTTATTATTTTATTGTTCTATCTACGTGACTTTACCAAAAGACCCAAAGAATATTAATTCCTGCAGTCACGAAAGCTTTAAGTCAAGAATCAAGTTCAACACACATTTATACATTTTGGAAAGCAAGTATCCTTGCACGTACAATGCACTGGACCGCATGTTCGTGTTAAGTGAGTCAGGGGCTTTGTCACTGCCTACCCCATGATATAAATAATCTCAGGGAATTCAATTGCAAGTGTGCAATCTCCCTTCCGGTGGGCATCGAGGATGAGTCATACCCTGGCTTGCCAGGAGGCAGTGGATCACAACTGTGGAATCCTTTCCATCTGCACGGGATAGAACGTTGCCCCCTTGCTCACATTCGTTCGTTTTCTGCGAGTGTACTGGTTTCCCCCCACATGTAAACACTCAGTAAGTGGCTGCAAATATCGGAATGTAAAAAGAACCGCAGAGCTTGGGCGATTGTTGGGAGTGCCGGCTCATTGCCTGGTTGCTGTCTCCCCGCTCGTCTGTGGGAGATATATAGAGGTACTGAATTAGATTTATATTCTCTACATAACATGATTCCTATATACACAAAGCACTCACCGCGTGGAGTACAGCAAGTGATATTCCACGAAATAAAAAAGAAACGTACGTGACCAAAACAGAAGCCAATGGGTACAGCTGTGCATACACGTACACACATATACACGATTCCTACTGATGGTTGGAACGATTCACGACTGCCGGAGAGTCAAGGAATTGTCATGATTCAGGATCATGAATGCAAACTGTCCCCGTTCTCAAATCTGAGTACGATTTAAAAGGTCATAGAACGCCTTTGTCGGAAGTAATTACTTCCCCATGTCACTGCGATGGACAGATTCATGCCGTTGCAGTCGGCTTATACATTGTCAGTAGACCCCCCATACGCAAGCGTACGCATGTGGGTTAACCCCTCCTCCCCCCTCCATGCATACATACTAAATGGATGCCCCCTAACAGCTACACCACCACTCCCCACACGAGACAAGCACGTGACTCTCGGTGTAAATGGAGCCGGAGCGCGAATAAACGTGCCGATGCCCCAAGTACAGTTGCCACCATTTCCACGACAGAGAAAACCCAGGCACATTTCTCAGCGAGCTGAGGTCTATTGTTAAAACTGTGCAGTTCACGGTGATAAAATTCAACCATAGCCATACCCGGGGTACCAGATCTCGACACAAATCAATTCCTGCTGCCACTCGAACACTGTCCGGGGGTCAAACGCGGACAGGTGGCAGCCCCAGTCGCGAGGCCACATCTGCACCGACTCACGGTAAACGTGTGCAGGGCCAGCAGGAAGAGCCCCGGGATCTCGGAGCGCAGCCACTGGTTCCACGCGCTGTCTTGGTCCACGTCATCGCGTGACGACGACGACACTTCAAAATCACCTGACCGGAAGGAGGGGGTGGGAGGGAGAGTAAGAAGGTACGAAGGGGAACCTTCTAACTCTTTCACAGTGACGCGTTCTTCGCGTGCGTCACCCTGCAGCCAACCTCTCTGTTCTCGTGTGTGAACGTGGGTCAGTTTGGTTTAATCGTTCAGAATGAATGGGGCATGACCCTTGCCCTTGTGCAATTCATTATTTTCCATGAGATAATACCAAACACATCATTCATGTGTGTGTGTGTGTGGCCTGCAAGCAAAACCTACATGCTCTCGAGTCATATATCGGGAGCAGTCACAGGTGGGAAAGCATTGCCGAATTCCTAGAAAGGCTCAGCTCTCTCCAACTTATGTTGAAAGCGTTTATGCATTAGTTCTGCCCGTACCTCTTTGTGCCTGTGTAGTGGGCAGGCAAGTGTGGTAGAGCAGCAGGTCCAGCACACGGGGTGTCCAGCAGAGGAGAGGAACTCCCCGTGGCCGTGGCCGGGGAAGCAGAGGTCGGCGGCGCTGGGAGCGGCGTCAGTTGCGCGGCGTCTGTGGGAGAAGGCACAGGCCTCTGCTGAAGATTATCATCCGCAGACACATCACACGGCTTGCCGGACACGTCACGCACTCGGCCCTGTGATTGTGGAGGTGAGACAGGTTCGCGCGTGGCAACGAATGGCTTGTCGCTGGACAAACATCGACGGCAACATCGGGAGAACGCGGCACGAACTCGTGCAGAGTTTCTGGCACCGTATGAATTTACACTCCTTGTAGGTATGTACGTTGAACCTCTTTCGCGCCGTACGTCAGCCAGCCGTGCTAATTGGAGGTGCAGATGGATGCAATTGAAGGACGTGGAGCAGAGGTTTCAAAATGAAAAAAATTGATACAGAAATTACACAAGTCCAGAGGACTTCACCAAGGCCGTGTTATCCCAGACTCTGACAGAGCACAAAGGAAGATTGTCAATGACAAAAAATGGCTTCATAACTTTCATTGTCAGATGGCACACTTGCATCTTCAGTCGGCGTCAGTAATTTAAGAATGCACGCATGATGCGTGACACCAACTAAAATGGCATCGATGCTGACTAATCACATCCTCTCCAAGATGTGGAACTCAAGAGACGAGGATAGCCACTTCCAAACAGGACTACCCTTGACAATTGAGTTGTCGCCTGGGTAAAAATAAAATGAACTAGTAGATTTCAACTTGAAAATCCAAACCATCGCATCAACAGTAATGGACGGAATCCTATATGAGGCGCACACTGGAGGAGCTTCAGGTGGACTCTGGTACCTGCTTTAACGTCTGTGTGAGAAGCATCTTCTCCCACTGAAATTCAAACAAAGTTGACAGTTAGACAGGACATGTTTTAAAACATCCGCAGTAAAATTCAAGTATGCATACCATTAAAGTAAACTATTTTTTATTTACCAGGTAAGGCCCATTGAGAGCTATTAAGCTCTTTTTCAGAAGCGACCTGGCCACAAATTATAGCTTAACGAAGTAGCTTATCACGTGGAAATTTATAGCAGCCAAATACTCTAAACGCATTACTTACAAATAGCTCACAAAGCGGTTATCCTCCCACTACCCTTGGGTTACCTCCTGTCCCGGTCCAGCCGAGACAGTCTGTGAATTGGCGTCTGTGTTTGGGTGGCATTAATTAATTTGTACCGAGATCTGGTACCGGTACTGTGCTGAACTTAACTACTGCATGGTTGTTGACAATCCTAGACTGACTGAAACATAGGTCTGGGTTTGATCTCCATAGTGGAAAAGGTGGTAACCCGAAAACTAACCCAAACCTTTCCACATTTAACGATAAACACTTTAAAACCGAGTTCGCTCGGAAATGACCCCACTAAACCGCACGTATGTAAACGTTTGACTTCAGTGGTTCCTCCGCCGCGTGCGAACGATGAAGTGCACGGCCTCTCGTGATGATGACCTCACACCCGCATGGCTGCACGAAAGGCGGTGCTGACGAGCATGAGGCAGGTGGAAGAGGCAAAACGAGGAGGCAAGATTAGAGTGCTGTAGTCGGTGGGGTATAGTGAAGCCTATTTCCGAATGATTGATTTATGTGGAAATGAAATTGGTCAAGAGTCCGTTACTTTGTAAACATTAGCATGTATCTACTTTAATACCAAGTCTGCAGGGGTGGGAAAGATGAGGTCTGTTCATTCTGGTGAGCAAAGATAATTTAGACACTCCAAGTTAAGTCTGGTGGCATACGGATGAAATGCACCTTACAAATGTAAATAATAATGATTATTAATCCATCTTCTTCTTCACTCCCACGGTGTTTCCAACCAGGGTTAGGCCATGTAATGATCTGACGTGCTGTACACTTGTACAGTGTTACTGAATTATTGTATCATTATGAATTCAGTGCCCCTTCTGCGACCTTTCCCTAGATCCCCCTCTGGTGTATAACCTGGCCTGCTGACGTCAGGGCTGTAAGCCGCAGATCCCTTTCCCTGCCAGCAGCCAGCGCTATACTGTTACATTACCATTCAATGCCACTACACAGGGACTCCTCTACTTACGAACATTCGACTTACGAACATACAGAGATATGATCAAACCTGTCCGTTTGTCCAGTTTCCTGTTTGGACCGAGAGTCGCAAGTTCATGGTGGCATCTAAATCTGCAGAACGTGAAGAACCAGAGGCAACTTTTAAAGCCATTCCCCGTGTTTAGTGTACAAGCCGTAAAACGTGTTTGAAATCGACGGGAGTAAAGTTGGACTCACGAACAAATCGACTTACGAACAGACCTCTGGAACCGAACTCGTTTGTACGTACAAGAGTCTGTATATGGTGGTCACTCTGAACAACACAGACCCAGCCTCCTTTTTGCTATTTTTGGTCCATTAGGACATTACCAGACACATCTTTCTGTGCTAACGACCACACAATACACATTAGACGAGTCATAACAGGTCACGTTTAATAGTCTAAACTTGTCTGGAGTAAGTCGCATACGGAAGACATTTCTGCACATTTGCAGAATTATATGTCTATGATAATGGAACCATGTGTATTGCATTACACAGGGGTGCTTGATCATGTGTGGATGCAGATTCCCGCAGCAATACAGGGAATAGGTTGTTCGCAGCGCCACTGATTAATCAGAATCTTTTTTTATATCCTGGAGGAATCCGATGAGCTATGAAGATCTTTTTTCACATATGTCCAGTAGGGGCGGGTCAGCGAGCTTTTTCCAAAAACCGATGAGATGCAAGATGGAGAAAATGTAAGCAAATTGATAAAAATACAAAGTACATACATTCCTGCCAATTTGTCAACAAATGCAAGCTTGGGCAAGGTAGCAACACAACAACCACGGCTCCAGACCACGACAAGACTCCACAAAGTCCCTCAATTGCATTGCATTAAAATTGAACGTTTAATGAGCGATATTTGAAATAGCGTTACCAAATGACAATATTCTCTTCGAATACCTGACTAATGAATGAGGCTAAGACGCTTGCAGTAATGTTCAAATATGCATCACAAGCCATTCAGAAGTGGTAGGCCTCACGTGACCACAGGGCACCACAGTGGCAATATGTTAACTACCTCGCCTGGTACGCAGGAGGCCGTGGATTCAATCCGGACCCTGTCGCCTGCTGTATATTTTGAGGTTGCATGTCTCTCTCACTACATTTAGAATAAACATCACGCGTTTAGAGTATTTGGCCTCTATAAATTTCCACGGGATAAGCCACTTCGTTGAAGATAACATTTGTGAGGCCAGGTTGCTTCTGAAAAATAGCTCCATAGCTCAGTGGGGCCTCAAACTGGTAAAATAAAAAATATAGTTTATATTCTTGGTTCTTTCGATAAAGTCACGTAGAAGGGAAACAATAAAATAATTAAAATATAAAACAATAAAATTCTCACGACGTTTCGACTGCAACATCACCTGATGATCATCATCACCTGATGATTCCTTGTGTTGCAGTCGAAACGTCGGGAGAATTTCATTGTATTATTTTTTTTTGTCTCCCCATTGGCGATGTTTACACACCGCAACCAGGTACTCATTTGAGGCCGAGTCGACCTAGGGGAGGCCCAAGACCTGTTCAGATAATCGTCACCGGTGTTGGTGGCCGTGAGTGGGAATCGAACTCGGGTCGCCGGGTTCGTAGCGCAGCGCTAACCGCTGCGCCACCGCTCCCCACACCCTCGCTCACAAACACAACACAGGCAGCGTGGGCAGCCCTGGTCCATCCACTGCTGGATGAGGGCCTTGCCATGCCGTGCGAGTTATTTGACCAGAAGCGCAGTGCGTGTTGTTAACATTCCCCGTGTGGTGGATAGAATCGGAGGGCTTTCCCCAGCCCTCAACCACCAGGAATGGTGAAGTATAGTCAAATACTTCCTGTGACCAACACGGCGTTAGGAGACATTCATACAACCCACAGATTGACTAATAATTATTGTAAGTACTGTGGTGTACTTAAAATAATGTGTGGAGGAGGAGGAGGAAGAAGCTCCAGAAGTCGCACTTCAGCAGCCACCACTGCCCCTTCGCAGTATCAACAACCACGCAGACAAATGCACTGCCACATTCTACAACACGCGTTTGTTCCTTCAAAGTAGTGAATTAGCGTCCCAGCACGCTGGTTCACGAAGATGGAGCGGTCATATAATGAGCTGGACAGCGACAACAACTTAAATCAGCGGTAATAATGCGGCAGACACGCAGGAAGCAATACTTAGGTAGGCCGCGATGAGATCACGGGGCTCGGATGGCGACCCTGCCTGGGAAGGTGCACACAAACTCCTCACAGAGTGAGCACCACAATGTTGTCCTTACAACACACAGTGGGCTCGCTTTTCTTTCATATCCACGAGCACAGCAACATCCAGCAACACATATCTCCTCACATTGTGCCCAGGACTGCTTTAAATAAAGATTTTAAATAAACTTTCCCGCCAAAAAATGTAATTGAGGCATGTGTGGGTATCGATGTGGAACTTGTGATCACATTGCTAAGAGCCGAAACACAAGGCACCCACCACCCCACACATCCTACTACGACTACTGCTGCTGTTGCTGCCTTGTGAAGTCTATGATGATGATGATGAGCAGCAGCAGCAGCGAGATAATGAGGAGGTTGAATGTGATGATAATAATGTGGAGTAGAGTCAGGGGGGTTATGCCCAAAGTTCTCTGTCCTCACCTCCCCACCACCGCCACGTCCCAACTCTGAACATCCACACATCATCATCATCATCGACCAGCAATGACCAATAGCAGCTCACAGCCCATTAAATACACCACCAGTAGGACAATTGTATGGAGGAGGCCAAACAAACATCTAAAACTAACAAAATAACAATTGCCACCGAGAACTGTTTCACATAACTCGTGCACTCAAAGTCCTCAGACCATTGCAGTTATGTTTCGATTTAAAGCTTTCGTGACTGCAAGGATTCATCTTCTTTGGTTCTTTCGGTAAAGTCACGTAGAATGGGAATAAAATAATAAATTGATAAAATAAAATAACACAATAATATTCTCACGACGTTTCGGCCACAACACAAGCGGCCTTCATCAGGTGAAGGGACGAGACTGTCTGGTAGGACAGTGCTGGAGTGAAAAAGCCACGTTCAGATCACGACCTTTAAGCTTTGTCAGAAGAAACAAAGCGCCTTGACAAAGGAATTAGCATATAATTTAGCATTGAAATGGCCGAGTGATTAGCTTGTGACTGGTCACAGAAATGGCTATGTTAAAGTTAAAGCATACACATCCGCAGAGGCACCCCTTGACAAAGGAATTAGCATAGAATTTAGCATTGAAATAGCTAAGTTAAAGCATACACATCCGCAGAGGCACCCCTTGACAAAGGAATTAGCATAGAATTTAGCATTGAAATAGCTGAGTGATTAGCTTGTAACTGGTCACAGAAATAGCTATGTTTAAAGTCAGAGCATACACATTCACCGAGGCACCTAGTACAAATCAAACAGGAGAATTTAGCATTGAAATACCTAGGCGAATTTAGCATTGAAATAACTGAGTGATTAGCTAGTGACTGGTCACAGAAATGGCTATGTTGAAGTCAAGGTCTACACATCTGAGCTATTCACAGTAACTGGGTATACAATACAATGTATAATAAATACTACATAGTGAACCAATAAAAAACTAAAATATAAATTACCTTAATGTTATCAATAAACTCTATATTCTCCAATCAGCTAAGCTACCAACAATAAGTCGTTATATATCACAATGCTATATGGCGAAAAAAATGGGTGGATTCTTACCCTCAACTTTAGCAACACGGATAGCTACGGGCCCCATTCAGACGGACGAGTTCATCCAAGGTCGGAACAGAGGAGGGGGAGAGAGACAGCTGCGAGGCGCTATTATACTCCATGTTGTAAACCATACCATTAACCGTGGTGTGAGAGGTATTAAGAGTCAATGCTGGTGAAAGAGCTGCGGTCTGAAGGTCATCGTAAAATACAATTAATTAAGAACGGAAATGGTTTAAAACATCTTTCCAATGGTTACTAAGCCAGAATCCATCTTCTCGGTAGAAATTGTCTCTGTGCTTGTATATGTGAATGGCCTCATGAACGAATCTCTCATGGTAGCCGGTTGGTTTGCAAAGAACCTCCGTCTTGGAGAAGTCAATGTCATGTGAGCCCACTGAATTATAACAGTGATCTGCCACGGCAGAGGAGTTCGTCCTACCGTGTTTCAAATCTGCTTCATGTTCACGGATGCGGTCCGAGATATGTCGTTTGGTTTCTCCAATGTAGCTACTACCACAGAGGCACTTTAGTTTGTAAACGCCCGGGTACTGTATGTCTGGAACAGCATATTTTACAGATGGAACTAGATCACGGATTTTATGTATTGTGTTGAATCGGACCTGGATCTTGTGTTTATTCAGGATTTTGGAGATCTTTTTAGTGACCCCTGCAATGTAGGGTAAGGTGATGGTTTTGAGTGGCTCCACAAGAGAATCCTTCTTCATGACTGGAGTGATGGCTTTGCAGATTGTGTAGTCGGAGTAACCATTAGTGCCGAGAGACTGGTGTACGTGCTTGAGTTCACTGGTAATGTGTTCCTGGTCGGAAATGCATTGGGCTCTTTGGTATAGAGTCTTGATGAGGGAGTTCTTTTGGGATGGATGGTGGTGGGAATCCGGTTTCAAGTAAGCATCTGTATGGGTGGCTTTCCTGTAGACAGAGTGGCTCATTGAACCATCATGTCTCCTTTTAATTAAGACATCCAAAAATGGTAGTTTGCCATCTTTTTCGACCTCCATGGTAAATCTGATGGCTGGGTGTATGGAATTGATGTGGTCGCGGAATTGGTCTAGAGCAGGCTGGCCATGTGACGCACTGCGCTTCTGGTCAAATAACTCGCACGGCATGGCAAGGCCCTCATCGAGCAGTGGATGGACCAGGGCTGCCCACGCTGCCTGCGTTGTGTTTGTGAGCGAGGGTGTGGGGAGCGGTGGCGCAGCGGTTAGCGCTACGCTGCGCTACGAACCCGGCGACCCGAGTTCGATTCCCGCTCACGGCCACCAACACCGGTGACGATTATCTGAACAGGTCTTGGGCCTCCCCTAGGTCGACTCGGCCTCAAATGAGTACCTGGTTGCGGTGTGTAAACATCGCCAATGGGGGAGACAAAGGCGGCCGGGCGTGGTGCTGGCCACCCACCCCCTCGTGTGCCGTACCGGCCTTCGTAGGTGCTCGCTAACAGCACTTGCCCCTACAGTCTGTTAAGGGTTCACTGGGGATCTTTGTTTTTGTTTGGTAGTCTGTGAGTCTGTGTGAGTGAGTTACTTTGTGAGTTCATATGAGTTACTCCGAGTCTGTGTGAGTGAGTTACTTTGTGAGTTCATGTGAGTGAGTTACTTTGTGAGTTCATGTGAGTTACTCCGAGTCTGTGTGAGTGAGTTACCCGGTGAGACTGAGTTGAGTGGGAGTGACTGTGAGTTGCTGTGTAAGTCTGTGAGTGTGTGAGTTACTCTGAGTCTGTGTGAGTCTGAGTGAGTCTCCGAGTGTCAGAGTAAGTGACTGTGAGTCCCTGAGTGTGGCTCTGAGTCTCTGAGTGAGTGACTTTGTGAGTCTCTGAGTGACTCTGTGCGTCTCTGAATGTGGCTCTGTGAATCTCGTGAGTGTGGCTCTGTGAGTCTGTGGCTCTGAGTCTCTGAGTGAGTGACTTTGTGAGTCTCTGAGTGTGGCTCTGAGTCTCTGAGTGAGTGACTGAGCGTGACTCTCTGAGTGTGACTGTGAGTCTCTGAGTGAGTGACTGAGCGTGACTCTGTGAGTCTCTGAGTGCATGTTACTCTGCGAGTCTGTGTGTGTGTGTCAGAATTAGTCTGTGAGTGTGAGTCTGTGTGTGAGTTACTCTGTGAGTCTGTGTGTGTGTCAGAATAGTCTGTGAGTATGAGTCTGTGTGTGAGTTACTCTGTGAGTCTGTGTGAGTGAGTCTGTGGGTCTCCTTGAGTGAGTGTGTGTCTGTGTGAGTGACTCTGTGAGTGTGAATGACTCTGTGAGTCTCTGAGTGTGAGTGACTCTGTGAGTCTCTGAGTGTGGCTCTGTGAGTCAGAGTGAGTGACTCTGTGAGTCTCTGAGTGTGGCTCTGTGAGTCTGAGTGAGTGACTCGTCATCAACATCGTCATCAACATCATCATCACCGTCGTCACCATCTTCATCACCACCTCCATTACCCAGGTGCCATGGGGTCGACACGCTGAGATGGGATGGTTGGCCAGCACCACGCCTGGCCGCCTTTGTCTCCTCCCATTCACCGAACCTGGATACTCATTTTAAGGCAGAATAGACCTGGGATGGGACCGAGATTGGTTCAGATACTCGTCACCGATGTTGGCCGTGAGTGGGAATAGAACTCGGGTCGCCGGATTCCGTCGCTCGGTGCGCTAACCACTTCGGCACCGCTCCCCATGTAATCCTCACTTCAAGCACACACCTCATCACCGACACAGCTTCCACATCGTCATATCCACCACTCCTCCCTCAGCCCCATCGCTTACAACACTCTCACCCCTTCCCTCTCCACAATGCCGATGGACCTCACACTCCCCACACCTCCCATGCTCCCACCAGCAGCTTCCACTCCCGATGACGCCTCCTCACAATACCCCTTCACTCCCTCCCATCGGACCGCCATTCTCAAACTATAACTTTTAAAGTAAACTATATTTTGATTTAAAGCTTTCGTGACTGCAGGGATTCATATTCTTGGTTCTTTCGGTAAAGTCACGTAGAAGGGAAACAATAAAATAATAAAAATATAAAACAATAAAATTCTCACGACGTTTCGACTGCAACACAAGCAATCATCAGGTGATGGTGATCATCAGGTGATCATAACCATCATGATGATCATCAGGTGATGATGATCATCAGGTGATGATGATCATCAGGTGATGATGATCATCATCATGAGATGATCATCATCAGGTGATGATGATCATCACCTGATGATCATCATCACCTGATGATCATAATCACCTGATGATTGCTTGTGTTGCAGTCGAAACGTCGTGAGAATTGTATTGTTTTACATTTTTATTATTTTATTGTTTCCCTTCTACGTGACTTTATCGAAAGAACCAAGAATATAAACTATATTTTTTATTTTACCAGTTTGAGGCCCCACTGAGCTATGGAGCTATTTTTCAGAAGCAACCTGGCCTCACAAATGTTATCTTCAACGAAGTGGCTTATCCCGTGGAAATTTATAGAGGCCAAATACTCTAAACGCGTGATGTTTATTCTAAATGTAGTGAGAGAGACATGCAACCTCAAAATATACAGCAGGCGACAGGGTCCGGATTGAATCCACGGCCTCCTGCGTACCAGGCGAGGTAGTTAACATATTGCCACTGTGGTGCCCTGTGGTCACGTGAGGCCTACCACTTCTGAACGGCTTGTGATGCATATTTGAACATTACTGCAAGCGTCTTAGCCTCA
Source organism: Petromyzon marinus (assembly GCF_048934315.1). Classification (NCBI taxonomy): domain Eukaryota; kingdom Metazoa; phylum Chordata; class Hyperoartia; order Petromyzontiformes; family Petromyzontidae; genus Petromyzon; species Petromyzon marinus. The sequence continues at coordinate 97,443 of NC_133715.1, read as the reverse complement.
TTCATTAGTCAAGAATTCGAAGGGAATATTGTCATTTGGTAACGCTATTTCAAATATCGCTCATTAAACGTTCAATTTTAATGCAATGCAATTGAGGGACTCTGTGGAGTCTTGTCGTGGTCTGGAGCTATGGTTGTTGTGTTGCTACCTTGCCCAAGCTTGCATTTGTTGACAAATTGGCAGGAATGTATGTACTTTGTATTTTTAGCAATTTGCTTACATTTTCTCCATCTTGCCTCTCATCGGTTTTGGAAATAGCTCGCTGACCCGCCCCTACTGGACATATGTGAAAAAGATCTTCATAGCTCATCGGATTCCTCCAGGATATAAAAAAGATTCTGATTAATCAGTGGCGCTGCGAACAACCTATTCCCTGTATTGCTGCGGGAATCTGCATCCACACATGATCAAGCACCCCTGTGTAATGCAATACACATGGTTCCTTTATCATAGACATGTAATTCTGCAAATGTGCAGAAATGTCTACCGTATGCGACTTACTCCAGACAAGTTTAGACTATTAAACGTGACCTGTTGTGACACGTCTAATGTGTATTGTGTGGTCGTTAGCACAGAAAGATGTGTCTGGTAATGTCCTAATGGACCAAAAATAGTAAAAAGGAGGCTGGGTCTGTGTTGTTCAGAGTGACCACCATATACAGACTCTTGTACGTACAAACGAGTTCGGTTCCAGAGGTCTGTTCGTAAGTCGATTTGTTCGTGAGTCCAACTTTACTCCCGTCGATTTCAAACACGTTTTACGGCTTGTACACTAAACACGGGGAATGGCTTTAAAAGTTGCCTCTAGTTCTTCACGTTCAGCAGATGTAGATGCCACCATCACCACCTATTGTGCGGCAGTTGAACTTGCGACTCTCGGTCCGATCAGGAAACTGGACATACAGACAAGTTTGATCATTTCTCTGAAAGTTCGTAAGTCGAATGATCGTAAGTAGAGGATTCCCTGTGTTTTGGCATAGAATCGTAATGTAACAGTATAGCGCTGGCTGCTGGCAGGGAAAGGGATCTGTGGCTTACGGCCCTGACGTCAGCAGGCCAGGTTATACACCAGAGAGGGATCTAGGGAAAGGTCGCAGAACGGGCACTGAATTCATAATGATACAATAATTCAGTAACACTGTACAAGTGTACAGCACGTCAGATAATTACATTGCCTAACGTTGGTTGGAAACACCGTGGGAGTGAAGATGGATTAATAATCATTATTTACATTTTTAAGGTGCATTTCATCCTTATGCCACCAGACTTAACTTGGAGTGTCTAAATTACCTTTGCCCACCAGAATGAACAGACCTCATCTTTCCCACCCCTGCAGACTTGGTATTAAAGTAGATACATGCTAATGTTTACAAAGTAACGGACTCTTGACCAATTTCATTTCCACATAAATCAATCATTCGGAAATAGGCCCCACTATACCCCACCTACTACAGCACTCTAATCTTGCCTCCTCGTTTTGCCTCTTCCACCTGCCTCATGCTCGTCAGCACCGCCTTTCGTGCAGCCATGCGGGTGTGAGGTCATCATCACGAGAGGTCGTGCACTTCATCGTTCGCACGCGCCGGAGGAACCACTGAAGTCAAACGTTTACATACGTGCGGTTTAGTGGGGTCATTTCCGAGCGAACTCTGTTTGAAAGTGTTTATCGTTGAATGTGGAAGGGTTTGGGTTACTTTTCGGGTTACCACCTTTTCCACTATGGAGATCAAACCCAGACCTATGTTTCAGTCTGTCTAGGTCTGTCAACAACCATGCAGTAGTAAAGTTCAGCACAGTACCGGTACCAGATCTCGGTACAAATTAATTCATGCCACCCAAACACAGATGCCAATTCACAGACTGTCTCGGCTGGACCGGGACAGAAGGTAACCCAAGGGTAGTGGGAGGATAACCGCTTTGTGAGCTATTTGTAAGTAATGCGTTTAGAGTATTTGGCTGCTATAAATTTCCACGTGATAAGCTACTTTGTTAAGCTATAATTTGTGGCCAGGTCGCTTCTGAAAAAGAGCTTAATAGCTCTCAATGGGCCTTACCTGGTAAATAAAAAATAGTTTACTTTAATGGTATACATACTTGAATTTTACTGCGGATGTTTTAAAACATGTCCTGTCTAACTGTCAACTTTGTTTGAATTTCAGTGGGAGAAGATGCTTCTCACACAGACGTTAAAGCAGGTACCAGAGTCCACCTGAAGCTCCTCCAGTGTGCGCCTCATATAGGATTCCGTCCATTACTGTTGGTGCGATGGTTTGGATTTTCAAGTTGAAATCTACTAGTTCATTTTATTTTTACCCAGGCGACAACTCAATTGTCAAGGGTAGTCCTGTTTGGAAGAGGCTATCCTCGTCTCTTGAGTTCCACATCTTGGAGAGGATGTGATTAGTCAGCATCGATGCCATTTTAGTTGGTGTCACGCATCATGCGTGCATTCTTAAATTACTGACGCCGACTGAAGACTGAAGATGCAAGTGTGCCATCTGACAATGATAGTTATGAAGCCATTTTTTGTCATTGCCAATCTTCCTTTGTGCTCTGTCAGAGTCTGGGATAACACGGCCTTGGTGAAGTCCCCTGGACTTGTGTAATTTCTGTATCAATTTTTTTTTCATTTTGACACCTCTGCTCCACGTCCTTCAATTGCATCCATCTGCACCTCCGATTAGCACGGCTGGCTGACGTATGGCGCGAACGAGGTTCAACGTACATACCAACAAGGAGTGTAAATTCATACGGTGCCAGAAACTCTGCACGAGTTCGTGCCGCGTTCTCTCGATGTTGCCGTCGATGTTTGTCCAGCGACAAGCCATTCGTTGCCACGCGCGAACCTGTCTCACCTCCACAATCACAGGGCCGAGTGTGTGACGTGTCCGGCAAGCCGTGTGATGTGTCTGCGGATGATAATCTTCAGCAGAGGCCTGTGCCTTCTCCCACAGACGCCGCGCAACTGACGCCGCTCCCAGCGCCGCCGACCTCTGCTTCCCCGGCCACGGCCACGGGGAGTGGCCGTGGCCGGGACCGCCCGGGACCGCCCGGGACCGCCCCGGACCGCCCCGGACCGCCCGGGACCGCCCGGGACCGCCCGGGACCGCCTGGGACCGACCGGTACCGCCCGGGACCGCCCAGGACCGCCCGGGACCGCCCGGGACCGCCCGGGACCGCCCGGGACCGCCCGGGACCGCCCGGGACCGCCCCGGACCGCCCGGGACCGCCCCAGAATGCCAGGGACCGCCCGGGACCGCCCGGGACCGCCTGGAACCGACCGGTACCGCCCGGGACCGCCCGGGACCGCCCGGGACCGCCCGGGACCGCCCCGGACCGCCCGGGACCGCCCGGGACCGCCCGGGACCGCCCGGGACCGCCCGGGAGCGCCAGGGACCGGCCGGGACCGCCCGGGACCGGCCGGGACCGCCCCAGACCGGCCGGGACCGCCCCGGACCTCCCGGGACCGCCCGGGACCGCCCCGGACCGCCCCAGACCGCCCAGGACCGCCCCGGACCGCCCGGGACCGCCTGGGACCGCCCGGGACCGCCCGGGACCGCCCGGGACCGCCTGGGACGGCCCCGGACCGCCCGGGACCGCCCGGGACCGCCCCGGACCGCCCCGGACCGCCCCGGACCGCCCGGGACAGCCCGGGACCGCCCGGGACCGCCCGGGACTGCCCGGGACCGCCTGGGACGGCCCCGGACCGCCCGGGACCGCCCCGGACCGCCCCGGACCGCCCCGGACCGCCCCGGACCGCCCGGGACAGCCCGGGACCGCCCGGGACCGCCCGGGACTGCCCGGGACCGCCCGGACCTCCCGGGACCGCCCGGGACCGCCCGGGACCGCCCGGGACCGCCCCGGACGGCCCGGCACCGCCCGCGACCGCCCCGGACCGCCCCGGACCGCCCGGGACCGCCCGGGACCGCCAGGGACTGCCCGGGACCGCCCGGGACCGGCCGGGACTGCCCGGGAGCGGCCGGGACCGCCCCGGACCGGCCGGGACCGCCCCGAACCTCCCGGGACCACCCGGGACCGCCCGGGACCGCCAGGGACTGCCCGGGACCGCCCGGGACCGGCCGGGACCGCCCGGGAGCGGCCGGGACCGCCCGGGACCGGCCGGGACCGCCCCAGACCGGCCGGGACCGCCCCGGTCCTCCCGGGACCGCCCGGGACCGCCCCGGACCGCCCCAGACCGCCCAGGACCGCCCCGGACCGCCCGGGACCGCCTGGGACCGCCCGGGACCGCCCGGGACCGCCCGGGACCGCCTGGGACGGCCCCGGACCGCCCGGGACCGCCCGGGACCGCCCGGGACCGCCCGGGACCGCCCCGGACCGCCCCGGACCGCTCCGGACCGCCCCGGACCGCCCGGGACAGCCCGGGACCGCCCGGGACCGCCCGGGACTGCCCGGGACCGCCCGGACCTCCCGGGACCGCCCGGGACCGCCCGGGACCGCCCGGGACCGCCCCGGACCGCCCCAGACCGCCCAGGACCGCCCCGGACCGCCCGGGACCGCCTGGGACCGCCCGGGACCGCCCGGGACCGCCCGGGACCGCCTGGGACGGCCCCGGACCGCCCGGGACCGCCCGGGACCGCCCGGGACCGCCCGGGACCGCCCCGGACCGCCCCGGACCGCCCCGGACCGCCCCGGACCGCCCGGGACAGCCCGGGACCGCCCGGGACCGCCCGGGACTGCCCGGGACCGCCCGGACCTCCCGGGACCGCCCGGGACCGCCCGGGACCGCCCGGGACCGCCCCGGACGGCCCGGCACCGCCCGCGACCGCCCCGGACCGCCCCGGACCGCCCGGGACCGCCCGGGACCGCCAGGGACTGCCCGCGACCGCCCGGGACCGGCCGGGACCGCCCGGGAGCGGCCGGGACCGCCCCTGACCGGCCGGGACCGCCCCGAACCTCCCGGGACCGCCCGGGACCGCCCGGGACCGCCCGAGACCGCACGGGACCGCCCGGGACTGCCCCGGACCGCCCGGGACCACCCAGGACCACCCGGGACCGCCCGGGACCGCCCGGGACCGCCCGGGACCGCCCTGGACCGCCCCGGACCGCCTGGGACCGCCCGGGACTGCCCGGGACCGCCCGGGACCGCTCCGGACCGCCCAGGACCGCCCGGGACCGCCGCGGACCGCCCCGGACCGCCCGGGACCGCCCCGGACCGCCCCGGACCGCCCCGGACCGCCCCGGACCGCCCCGGACCGCCCGGGACAGCCCGGGACCGCCCGGGACCGCCCGGGACCGCCCGGGACCGCCCGGGACCGCCCCGGACCTTCTGGGACCGCCCGGGACCGCCCCAGACCGCCCGGGAACGCCCGGGACCGCCTGGGACCGCCCAGGACCGCCCGGGACTGCCCCGGATTGCCCGGGACCGCCCAGGACCGCCCCGGACCGCCCCGGACCGCCCGGGACCGCCTGGGACCGCCTGGGACCGCCCGGGACCGCCCGGACCGCCCGGGACCGCCCCGGACCGCCCCGGACCGCCCCGGACCGCCCCGGACCGCCCCGGACCACCCCGGACCCCCCCGGACCGCCCTGGACCGCCCGGGACAGCCCGGGACCGCCCGGGACCGCCCGGGACCGCCCGGGACCGCCCCGGACCTCCCGGGACCGCCCGGGACCGCCCCGGACCGCCCGGGACCGCCCGGGACCGCCCGGGACCGCCTGGGACCGCCCCGGACGGCCCGGGACCGCCCGGGACCGCCCCGGACCGCCCCGGACCGCCCGGGACCGCCCGGGACCGCCCGGGACCGCCCCGGACCGCCCGGACCGCCCGGGACTGCCCCGGACCGCCCGGGACCACCCGGGACTGCCCGGGACCGCTCGGGACCGCCCGGGACCGCCCTGGACCGCCCCGGACCGCCCGGGACCGCCCGGGACTGCCCGGGACCGCCCGGGACCGCCCGGGACCGCCCCGGACCGCCTCGGACCGCCCGGGACCGCCCGGGACGGCCCGGGACCGCCCGGGACCGCCCGGGACCACCCAGGAACGCTCCAGACCGCCCGGGACCGCCAGGGACCGCCGCGGACCGCCCCGGACCGCCCGGGACCACCCGGGACCGCCCTGGACCGCCCCGGACCGCCCCGGACCGCCCCGGACCGCCCCGGACTTGGCCGGACCGCCCCGGACAGCCCTGGACCGCCCCGGACTGCCCGGGACAGCCCGGGACCGCCCGGGACCGCCCGGGACCGCCCGGGACCACCCCGGACCTCCCGGGACCGCCTGGGACCGCCCCGGACCGCCCGGGACCGCCCGGGACCGCCCGGGACCGCCCGGGACCGCCCCGGACGGCCCGGGACCGCCCGGGACCGCCCCAGACCGCCCCGGACCGCCCGGGACCGCCCGGGACCGCCCGGGACCGCCCCGGACCGCCCGGACCGCCCGGGACTGCCCCGGACCGCCCAGGACCACCCGGGACTGCCCGGGACCGCTCGGGACCGCCCGGGACCGCCCTGGACCGCCCCCGACCGCCCGGGACCGCCCGTGACTGCCCGGGACCGCCCGGGACCGCCCAGGACCGCCCCGGACCGCCCCGGACCGCCCGGGACCGCCCGGGACGGCCCGGGACCGCCCAGGACCGCCCGGGACCACCCAGGACCGCTCCGGACCGCCCGGGACCGCCAGGGACCGCCGCGGACCGCCCCGGACCGCTCGGGACCGCCCGGGACCGCCCCGGACCGCCCCGGACCGCCCCGGACCGCCCCGGACCGCCCCGGACTGCCCGGGACCGCCCCGGACAGCCCAGGACCGCCCCGGACCGCCCCGGACTGCCCCGGACCGCCCCGGACCGCCCGGGACAGCCGGGACCGCCCGGGACCGCCCAGGACCGCCCGGGACCGCCCGGGACCGCCCCGGACCTTCCGGGACCGCCCGGGACCGCCCCGGACCGCCCGGGACCGCCCGGGACCGCCTGGGACCGCCCGGGACCGCCCGGGACCGCCCCGGACCGCCCGGGACCGCCCAGGACCGCCCTGGACCGCCCCGGACCGCCCGGGACCGCCCGGGACCGCCCGGGACCGCCCGGGACCGCCTGGACCGCCCGGGACCGCCTCGGACCGCCCCGGACCGCCCCGGACCGCCCCGGACCGCCTCGGACCACCCCGGACCCCCCCGGACCGCCCCGGACCGCCCGGGACAGCCCGGGCCCACCCGGGACCGCCCGGGACCGCCCGGGACCGCCCCGGACCTCCCGGGACCGCCCGGGACCGCCCGGGACCGCCCGGGACCGCCCGGGACCGCCCGGGACCGCCCCGGACCGCCCGGGACCGCCCAGGACCGCCCCGGACCGCCCGGGACCGCCCGGGACCGCCCGGGACCGCCCGGGACCGTCCGGGACCGCCCGGGACCGCCGCGGACCGCCCGGGACCACCCGGGACCGCCCGGGACCGCCTGGGACCGCCCGGGACCGCCCGGGACCACCCCGGATCGCCCGGGACCGCCCCAGAATGCCAGGGACCGCACGGGACCGCCTGGGACCACCCGGGACCGCCCGGGACCGCTCGGGACCGCCTGGGACCGCCCGGGACCGCCCGGGACCGCCCGGGACCGGCCGGGACCGCCCGGGACCGTCCGCGACCGCCCCGGACCGGCCGGGTCCGCCCCGGACCTCCCGGTACCGCCCGGGACCGCCCCGGACCGCCCCGGACCGCCCGGGACTGCTCCGGACCGCCCGGGACCGCCCGGGACCGCCCCGGACCGCCCCGGACCGCCCGGGACCGCCCGGGACCGCCCCGGACCGCCTCGGACCGCCCTGGACCGCCCGGGACCGCCCCGGACCACCCGGGACCGCCCGGGACCGCCCCGGACCGCCCCAGACCGCCCGAGACCGCCCCGGACCGCCAAGGACAGCCCGGGACCGCCCGAGACCGCCCGGGACCGCCCGGGACCGCCCGGGACCGCCCGGGATCGCCCGGGACCGGCCGGGACCGCCCCGGACCGCCCCGGACCGCCCGGGACCGCCCGGGACCGCCCCGGACCGCCCCGGACCGCCCCGGACCGCCCCGGACCGGCCCGGACCGCCCCGGACCGCCCTGGACCGCCCCGGACCGCCCCGGACCGCCCCGGATCGCCCCGGACCGCCCCGGACGGCCCCGGACGGCCCGGGACAGCCCGGGACCGGCCGGGACGGCCCGGGACCGCCCGGGACCGCCCCGGACCTCCCGGGACCACGCGGGACCGCCCCGGACCGCCCGGGACCGCCCGGGACCGCCCGGGACCGCCCGGGACCGCCCAGTACCGCCCGGGACCGCCCCGGAACGCTCGGGACCGCCCAGGACCGCCCCGGACCGCCCGGGACCGCCCGGGACCGCCCGGGACCGCCCGGGATCGCCCGGGACAGTCCCGGACCGCCCGGGACTGCCGCGGACCGCCCCGGACCGCCCCGGACCGCCCCGGACCGCCCCGGACTGCCCCGGACCGCCCGGGACAGCCCGGGACCACCCGGGACCGCCCGGGACCGCCCGGGACCGCCCCGGACCTCCCGGGACCGCCGGGACCGCTCCGGACCGCCCGGGACCGCCTGGGACCGCCCGGGACTGCCCAGGACCGCCTGGGACCGCCCGGGACTGCCCGGGACCGCCCGGGACCGCCCGGGACCGCCCCGGACCGCCCGGGACTGCCCAGGACCGCCGCGGACCGCCACGGACCGCCCGGGACCCCCCGGGACCACCCGGGACCGCCCGGGACCGCCCCGGACCGCCCGGGACCGCCGCGGACCGCCCAGGACCGCCCGGGACCGCCCGGGACCGCCCGGGACAGCCCGGGACCGCCCGGGACCGCCCCAGAATGCCAGGGACCGCCCGGGACCGCCTGGGACCGCCCGGGACCGACCGGTACCGCCCAGGACCGCCCGGGACCGCCCGGGACCGCCCGGGACCACCCGGGACCGCCCGGGAACGCCCGGGACCGCCCGGGACCGCCCGGGACCGCCCCGGACCGCCCGGGACCGCCCCGGACCGCCCGGGACCGCCCCGGACCGTCTGGGACCGCCCCAGACCGCCCGGAACCGCCCGGGACTGCCCGGGACCGCCTGGGACCGCCCGGGACCACCCGGGACCGCCTGAGACCGCCCGGGACCGCCCGGGACTGCCCGGGACCGCCCGGGACCGCCCGGGACCGCCCCGGACCGCCCGGGACCGCCCGGGACTGCCCGGGACCGCCCGGGACCGCCCGGGACCGCCCCGGACCGCCCCGGACCGCCCGGGACCGCCCGGGACTTCCCGGGACCGCCCGGGACCGCCCGGGACCGCCCGGGACCGCCCCGGACCGCCCGGGACCGCCCGGGACTGCCCGGGACCGCCCGGGACCGCCCGGGACCGCCCGGGACCGGCCGGGACTGCCCCAAACCGCCCCGACCGCCTGGGACCGCCCGGGACCGCCCCGGACCGCACCGGACCGCCCCGGACCGGCCCGGACCGCCCCGGACCGCCCCGGACCGCCCCGGACCGCCCCGGACCGCCCCGGATCGCCCCGGACCGTCCCGGACCGCCCCGGACGGCCCGGGACAGCCCGGGACCGCAAGGGACGGCCCGGGACCGCCCGGGACCGCCCCGGACCTCCCGGGACCGCCCGGGACCGCCCCGGACCGCCTGGAACCGCCCGGGACCGCCCGGGACCGCCCGGGACCGCCCGGGACCGCCCGGTACCGCCCGGGACCGCCCCGGACCGCCCCGGACCGCCCGGGACCGCCCGAGACCGCCACGGACCGCCGCGGACCGCCCCGGACCGCCCCGGACCGCCCCGGACTGCCCCGGACCGCCCCGGACAGCCCCGGACCGCCCCGGACCGCCCCGGACCGCCCCGGACCGCCCCGGACCGCCCCGGACCCCCCGGGACAGCCCGGGACCGCCCGGGACCGCCCAGGACCGCCCGGGACCGCCCGGGACCGCCCCGGACCTTCCGGGACCGCCCGGGACCGCCCCGGACCGCCCGGGACCGCCCGGGACCGCCTGGGACCGCCTGGGACCGCCCGGGACCGCCCCGGACCGCCCGGGACCGCCCAGGACCGCCCCGGACCGCCCCGGACCGCCCGGGACCGCCCGGGACCGCCCGGGACCGCCCGGGACCGCCCGGACCGCCCGGGACCGCCTCGGACCGCCCCGGACCGCCCCGGACCGCCCCGGACCGCCCCGGACCACCCCGGACCCCCCCGGACCGCCCCGGACCGCCCGGGACAGCCCGGGCCCGCCCGGGACCGCCCGGGACCGCCCGGGACCGCCCCGGACCTCCCGGGACCGCCCGGGACCGCCCGGGACCGCCCGGGACCGCCCGGGACCGCCCGGTACCGCCCCGGACCGCGCGGGACCGCCCAGGACCGCCCCGGACCGCCCGGGACCACCCGGGACCGCCCGGGACCGCCCGGGACTGTCCGGGACCGCCCGGGACCGCCCGGGACCGCCCCGGACCGCCCGGGTCCGCCCGGGACTGCCCGGGACCGCCCGGGACCGCCCGGGACCGCCCCGGACCGCCCCGGACCGCCCGGGACCGCCCGGGACTTCCCGGGACCGCCCGGGACCGCCCGGGACCGCCCGGGACCGCCCCGGACCGCCCGGGACCGCCCGGGACTGCCCGGGACCGCCCGGGACCGCCCGGGACCGCCCGGGACCGGCCGGGACTGCGCCAAACCGCCCCGACCGCCTGGGACCGCCCGGGACCGCCCCGGACCGCCCCGGACCGCCCCGGACCGGCCCGGACCGCCCCGGACCGCCCCGGACCGCCCCGGACCGCCCCGGACCGCCCCGGATCGCCCCGGACCGCCCCGGACCGCCCCGGACGGCCCGGGACAGCCCGGGACCGCCCGGGACGGCCCGGGACCACCCGGGACCACCCCGGACCTCCCGGGACCGCCCGGGACCGCCCCGGACCGCCTGGAACCGCCCGGGACCGCCCGGGACCGCCCGGGACCGCCCGGGACCGCCCGGTACCGCCCGGGACCGCCCCGGACCGCCCCGGACCGCCCGGGACCGCCCGGGACCGCCACGGACCGCCGCGGACCGCCCCGGACCGCCCCGGACCGCCCCGGACTGCCCCGGACCGCCCCGGACAGCCCCGGACCGCCCCGGACTGCCCCGGACCGCCCCGGACAGCCGCGGACCGCTCCGGACCGCCCCGGACCCCCCGGGACAGCCCGGGACCGCCCGGGACCGCCCAGGACCGCCCGGGACCGCCCGGGACCGCCCCGGACCTTCCGGGACCGCCCGGGACCGCCCCGGACCGCCCGGGACCGCCCGGGACCGCCTGGGACCGCCCGGGACCGCCCGGGACCGCCCCGGACCGCCGGGGACCGCCCAGGACCGCCCCGGACCGCCCCGGACCGCGTGGGACCGCCCCGGACCTCCCGGGACCGCCCGGGAGCGCCCGGGACCGCCCGGGACCGCCCGGGACCGCCCGGGACCGCCCCGGACCGCCCGGGACCGCCCAGGACCGCCCCGGACCGCCCGGGACCACCCGGGACCGCCCGGGACCGCCCGGGACCGTCCGGGACCGCCCGGGACCGCCGCGGACCGCCCGGGACCGCCCGGGACCGCCCGGGACCGCCTGGGACCGCCCGGGACCGCCCCGGACCGCCCGGGACCGCCCAGGACCGCCCCGGACCGCCCCGGACCGCCCGGGACCGCCCGGGACCGCCCGGGACCGCCCGGGACCGCCCGGACCGCCCGGGACCGCCTCGGACCGCCCCGGACCGCCCCGGACCGCCCCGGACCGCCCCGGACCACCCCGGACCCCCCCGGACCGCCCCGGACCGCCCGGGACAGCCCGGGCCCGCCCGGGACCGCCCGGGACCGCCCGGGACCGCCCCGGACCTCCCGGGACCGCCCGGGACCGCCCGGGACCGCCCGGGACCGCCCGGGACCGCCCGGTACCGCCCCGGACCGCGCGGGACCGCCCAGGACCGCCCCGGACCGCCCGGGACCACCCGGGACCGCCCGGGACCGCCCGGGACTGTCCGGGACCGCCCGGGACCGCCGCGGACCGCCCGGGACCGCCCGGGACCGCCCGGGACCGCCTGGGACTGCCCGGGACCGCCCAGGACCACCCCGGACCGCCCGGGACCGCCCCAGAATGCCAGGGACCGCACGGGACCGCCCGGGACCACCCGGGACTGCCCGGGACCGCCCGGGACCGCCCGGGACCGCCCCGGACCGCCCGGGTCCGCCCGGGACTGCCCGGGACCGCCCGGGACCGCCCGGGACCGCCCCGGACCGCCCCGGACCGCCCGGGACCGCCCGGGACTTCCCGGGACCGCCCGGGACCGCCCGGGACCGCCCGGGACCGCCCCGGACCGCCCGGGACCGCCCGGGACTGCCCGGGACCGCCCGGGACCGCCCGGGACCGCCCGGGACCGGCCGGGACTGCGCCAAACCGCCCCGACCGCCTGGGACCGCCCGGGACCGCCCCGGACCGCCCCGGACCGCCCCGGACCGGCCCGGACCGCCCCGGACCGCCCCGGACCGCCCCGGACCGCCCCGGACCGCCCCGGATCGCCCCGGACCGCCCCGGACCGCCCCGGACGGCCCGGGACAGCCCGGGACCGCCCGGGACGGCCCGGGACCACCCGGGACCACCCCGGACCTCCCGGGACCGCCCGGGACCGCCCCGGACCGCCTGGAACCGCCCGGGACCGCCCGGGACCGCCCGGGACCGCCCGGGACCGCCCGGTACCGCCCGGGACCGCCCCGGACCGCCCCGGACCGCCCGGGACCGCCCGGGACCGCCACGGACCGCCGCGGACCGCCCCGGACCGCCCCGGACCGCCCCGGACTGCCCCGGACCGCCCCGGACAGCCCCGGACCGCCCCGGACTGCCCCGGACCGCCCCGGACAGCCGCGGACCGCCCCGGACCGCCCCGGACCCCCCGGGACAGCCCGGGACCGCCCGGGACCGCCCAGGACCGCCCGGGACCGCCCGGGACCGCCCCGGACCTTCCGGGACCGGCCGGGACCGCCCCGGACCGCCCGGGACCGCCCGGGACCGCCTGGGACCGCCCGGGACCGCCCGGGACCGCCCCGGACCGCCGGGGACCGCCCAGGACCGCCCCGGACCGCCCCGGACCGCGTGGGACCGCCCCGGACCTCCCGGGACCGCCCGGGAGCGCCCGGGACCGCCCGGGACCGCCCGGGACCGCCCGGGACCGCCCCGGACCGCCCGGGACCGCCCAGGACCGCCCCGGACCGCCCGGGACCACCCGGGACCGCCCGGGACCGCCCGGGACCGTCCGGGACCGCCCGGGACCGCCGCGGACCGCCCGGGACCGCCCGGGACCGCCCGGGACCGCCTGGGACCGCCCGGGACCACCCAGGACCACCCCAGACCGCCCGGGACCGCCCCAGAATGCCAGGGACCGCACGGGACCGCCCGGGACCACCCGGGACCACCCGGGACCGCTCGGGACCGCCTGGGACCGCCCGGGACCGCCCGGGACCGCCCGGGACCGGCCAGGACCGCCCGGGACCGGCCGCGACCGCCACGGACCGGCCGGGTCCGCCCCGGACCTCCCGGGACCGCCCGGGACCGCCCCGGACCGCCCCGGACCGCCCGGGACTGCTCCGGACCGCCCGGGACCGCCCGGGACCGCCCCGGACCGCCCCGGACCGCCCGGGACCGCCCGGGACCTCCCCGGACCGCCCCGGACCGCCCCGGACCGCCCCGGACCACCCGGGACCGCACGGGACCGCCCCGGACCGCCCCAGACCGCCCGAGACCGCCCCGGACCGCCAAGGACAGCCCGGACCGCCCGGGACGGCCCGGGACCGCCCGGGACCGCCCCGGACCTCCCGGGACCGCCCGGGACCGCCCCGGACCGCCTGGAACCGCCCGGGACCGCCCGGGACCGCCCGGGACCGCCCAGGACCGCCCGGTACCGCCCGGGACCGCCCCGGACCGCCCCGGACCGCCCGGGACCGCCCGGGACCGCCACGGACCGCCGCGGACCGCCCCGGACCGCCCCGGACCGCCCCGGACTGCCCCGGACCGCCCCGGACAGCCCCGGACCGCCCCGGACTGCCCCGGACCGCCCCGGACAGCCCCGGACCGCCCCGCACCGCCCCGGACCCCCCGGGACAGCCCGGGACCGCCCGGGACCGCCCAGGACCGCCCGGGACCGCCCGGGACCGCCCCGGACCGCCCGGGACTGCCCGGGACCGCCTGGGACCGCCCGGGACCGCCCGGGACAGCCCCGGACCGCCCGAGACCGCCCAGGGACCGCCCCGGACCGCCCCGGACCGCCCGGGACCGCCCGGGACCGCCCCGGACCGCCCGGGACTGCCCGGGACCGCCTGGGACCGCCCGGGACCGCCCGGGACAGCCCCGGACCGCCCGGGACCGCCCAGGACCGCCCCGGACCGCCCCGGACCGCCCCGGACCGCCCAGGACCACCCCGGACCCCCCCGGACCGCCCCGGACCGCCCGGGACAGCCCGGGCCCGCCCGGGACCGCCCGGGACCGCCCGGGACCGCCCCGGACCTCCCGTGATCGCCCGGGACCGCCCGGGACCGCCCGGGACCGCCCGGGACCGCCCCGGACCGCCCGGGACCGCCCAGGACCGCCCCGGACCGCCCGGGACCACCCGGGACCGCCGGGGACCGCCCGGGACCGTCCGGGACCGCCCGGGACCGCCGCGGACCGCCCGGGACCGCCCGGGACCGCCCGGGACCGCCTGGGACCGCCCGGGACCGCCCAGGACCACCCCGGACCGCCCGGAACCGCCCCAGAATGCCAGGGACCGCACGGGACCGCCCGGGACCACCCGGGACCGCCCGGGACCGCTTGGGACCGCCTGGGACCGCCCGGGACCGCCCGGGACCGCCCGGGACCGGCCAGGACCGCCCGGGACCGGCCGCGACCGCCACGGACCGGCCGGGTCCGCCCCGGACCTCCCGGGACCGCCCGGGACCGCCCCGGACCGCCCCGGACCGCCCGGGACTGCTCCGGACCGCCCGGGACCGCCCGGGACCGCCCCGGACCGCCCCGGACCGCCCGGGACCGCCCGGGACCGCCCCGGACCGCCCCGGACCGCCCCGGACCGCCCGGGACCGCCCCGGACCACCCGGGACCGCACGGGACCGCCCCGGACCGCCCCAGACCGCCCGAGACTGCCCCGGACCGCCAAGGACAGCCCGGGACCGCCCGGGACTGCCCGGGACCGCCCGGGACCGCCCGAGACCGCCCGGGATCGCCCGGGACCGGCCGGGACCGCCCCGGACCGCCCCGGAGACCGCCCGGGACCGCCCCGGACCGCCCCCGGACCGCCCCGGACCGGCCCGGACCGCCCCGGACCGCCCTGGACCGCCCCGGACCGGCCCGGACCGCCCCGGATCGCCCCGGACCGCCAGGGACCGCCCCGGACGGCCCGGGACAGCCCGGGACCGGCCGGGACGGCCCGGGACCGCCCGGGACCGCCCCGGACCTCCCGGGACCGCCCGGGACCGCCCCGGACCGCCCGGGACCGCCCGGGACCGCCCGGGACCGCCCAGTACCGCCCGGGACCGCCCCGGACCGCCCGGGACCGCCCAGGACCGCCCCGAACCGCCCGGGACCGCCCGGGACCGCCCGGGACCGCCCGGGACCGCCCGGGACCGTCCCGGACCGCCCGGGACTGCCGCGGACCGCCCAGGACCGCCCCGGACCGCCCCGGACCGCCCCGGACTGCCCCGGACCGCCCGGGACAGCCCGGGACCACCTGGGACCGCCCGGGACCGCCCGGGACCGCCCCGGACCTCCCGGGACCGCCGGGACCGCCCCGGACCGCCCGGGACCGCCCGGGACCGCCCGGGACTGCCCGGGACCGCCCGGGACCGCCCGGGACTGCCCGGGACCGCCCGGGACCGCCCGGGACCGCCCCGGACCGCCCGGGACCGCCCAGGACCGCCCCGGACCGCCACGGACCGCCCGGGACCGCCCGGGACCACCCGGGACCGCCCGGGACCGCCCCAGACCATCCGGGACCGCTGCGGACCGCCCGGGACCGCCCGGGACCGCGCGGGATCGCCCGGGACCGCCCGGGACCGCCCCAGAATGCCAGGGACCGCCCGGGACCGCCCCGGACCGGCCGGGACCGCCCCGGACCGTCTGGGACCGCCCCAGACCGCCCGGAACCGCCCGGGACCGCCCGGGACCGCCTGGGACCGCCCGGGACCACCCGGGACCGCCTGAGACCGCCCGGGACCGCCCGGGACTGCCCGGGACCGCCCGGGACCGCCCGGGACCGCCCCGGACCGCCCGGGACCGCCCGGGACTGCCCGGGACCGCCCGGGACCGCCCGGGACCGCCCCGGACCGCCCCGGACCGCCCGGGACCGCCCGGGACTTCCCGGGACCGCCCGGGACCGCCCGGGACCGCCCGGGACCGCCCCGGACCGCCCGGGACCGCCCGGGACTGCCCGGGACCGCCCGGGACCGCCCGGGACCGCCCGGGACCGGCCGGGACTGCCCCAAACCGCCCCGACCGCCTGGGACCGCCCGGGACCGCCCCGGACCGCCCCGGACCGCCCCGGACCGGCCCGGACCGCCGCGGACCGCCCGGGACCGCCCGGGACCGCACGGGATCGCCCGGGACCGCCCGGGACCGCCCCAGAATGCCAGGGACCGCCCGGGACCGCCCCGGACCGCCCGGGACCGCCCCGGACCGTCTGGGACCGCCCCAGACCGCCCGGAACCGCCCGGGACCGCCCGGGACCGCCTGGGACCGCCCGGGACCACCCGGGACCGCCTGAGACCGCCTGGGACCGCCCGGGACTGCCCGGGACCGCCCGGGACCGCCCGGACCGCCCCGGACCGACCGGGACCGCCCGGGACTGCCCAGGACCGCCCGGGACCGCCCGGGACCGCCCCGGACCGCCCCGGACCGCCCGGGACCGCCCGGGACTTCCCGGGACCGCCCGGGACCGCCCGGGACCGCCCGGGACCGCCCCGGACCGCCCGGGACCGCCCGGGACTGCCCGGGACCGCCCGGGACCGCCCGGGACCGCCCGGGACCGGCCGGGACTGCCCCAAACCGCCCCGACCGCCTGGGACCGCCCGGGACCGCCCCGGACCGCCCCTGACCGCCCCGGACCGGCCCGGACCGCCCCGGACCGCCCCGGACCGCCCCGGACCGCCCCGGACCGCCCCGGACCGCCCCGGATCGCCCTGGACCGCCCCGGACCGCCCCGGACGGCCCGGGACAGCCCGGGACCGCCCGGGACGGCCCGGGACCGCCCGGGACAGCCCCGGACCGCCCGGAACCGCCCGGGACCGCCCGGGACCGCCCGGGACCGCCGGGACCGCCCGGTACCGCCCGGGACCGCCCCGGACCGCCCCGGACCGCCCGGGATCGCCCGGGACCGCCCGGGACCGCCCCAGAATGCCAGGGACCGCCCGGGACCGCCCCGGACCGCCCCGGGACCGCCCCGGACCGTCTGGGACCGCCCCAGACCGCCCGGAACCGCCCGGGACCGCCCGGGACCGCCTGGGACCGCCCGGGACCACCCGGGACCGCCTGAGACCGCCCGGGACCGCCCGGGACTGCCCGGGACCGCCCGGGACCGCCCGGGACCGCCCCGGACCGCCCGGGACCGCCCGGGACTGCCCGGGACCGCCCGGGACCGCCCGGGACCGCCCCGGACCGCCCCGGACCGCCCGGGACCGCCCGGGACTTCCCGGGACTGCCCGGGACCGCCCGGGACCGCCCGGGACCGCCCCGGACCGCCCGGGACCGCCCGGGACTGCCCGGGACCGCCCGGGACCGCCCGGGACCGCCCGGGACCGGCCGGGACTGCCCCAAACCGCCCCGACCGCCTGGGACCGCCCGGGAGCGCCCCGGACCGCCCCGGACCGCCCCGGACCGGCCCGGACCGCCGCGGACCGCCCGGGACCGCCCGGGACCGCACGGGATCGCCCGGGACCGCCCGGGACCGCCCCAGAATGCCAGGGACCGCCCGGGACCGCCCCGGACCGCCCGGGACCGCCCCGGACCGTCTGGGACCGCCCCAGACCGCCCGGAACCGCCCGGGACCGCCCGGGACCGCCTGGGACCGCCCGGGACCACCCGGGACCGCCCTGAGACCGCCCGGGACCGCCCGGGACTGCCCGGGACCGCCCGGGACCGCCCGGGACCGCCCCGGACCGCCCGGGACCGCCCGGGACTGCCCGGGACCGCCCGGGACCGCCCGGGACCGCCCCGGACCGCCCCGGGACCACCCGGGACCGCCCGGGACTTCCCGGGACCGCCCGGGACCGCCCGGGACCGCCCGGGACCGCCCCGGACCGCCCGGGACCGCCCGGGACTGCCCGGGACCGCCCGGGACCGCCCGGGACCGCCCGGGACCGGCCGGGACTGCCCCAAACCGCCCCGACCGCCTGGGACCGCCCGGGACCGCCCCGGACCGCCCCGGACCGCCCCGGACCGGCCCGGACCGCCCCGGACCGCCCCGGACCGCCCCGGACCGCCCCGGACCGCCCCGGACCGCCCCGGACCGCCCCGGATCGCCCCGGACCGCCCCGGACCGCCCCGGACGGCCCGGGACAGCCCGGGACCGCCCGGGACGGCCCGGGACCGCCCGGGACCGCCCCGGACCGCCCGGAACCGCCCGGGACCGCCCGGGACCGCCCGGGACCGCCCGGGACCGCCCGGGACCGCCCCGGACCGCCCCGGACCGCCCGGGACCGCCCGGGACCGCCACGGACCGCCCCGGACCGCCCCGGACCGCCCCGGACCGCCCCGGACTGCCCCGGACCGCCCCGGACAGCCCCGGACCGCCCCGGACCGCCCCGGACCGCCCCGGACCGCCGGGGACAGCCCGGGACCGCCCGGGACCGCCCAGGACCGCCCGGGACCGCCCGGGACCGCCCCGGACCTTCCGGGACCGCCCGGGACCGCCCTGGACCGCCCGGGACCGCCCGGGACCGCCTGGGACCGCCCGGGACCGCCCGGGACCGCCCCGGACCGCCCGGGACCGCCCAGGACCGCCCCGGACCGCCCCGGACCGCCCGGGACCGCCCGGGACCGCCCGGGACCGCCCGGACCGCCCGGGACCGCCTCGGACCGCCCCGGACCGCCCCGGACCGCCCCGGACCGCCCCGGACCACCCCGGACCCCCCCAGACCGCCCCGGACCGCCCGGGACAGCCCGGGCCCGCCCGGGACCGCCCAGGACCGCCCGGGACCGCCCCGGACCTCCCGGGACCGCCCGGGACCGCCCGGGACCGCCCGGGACCGCCCGGGACCGCCCCGGACCGCCCGGGACCGCCCAGGACCGCCCCGGACCGCCCGGGACCACCCGGGACCGCCCGGGACCGCCCGGGACCGTCCGGACCGCCCGGGACCGCCGCGGACCGCCCGGGACCGCCCGGGACCGCCCGGGACCGCCTGGGACCGCCCGGGACTGCCCGGGACCACCCCAGACCGCCCGGGACCGCCCCAGAATGCCATGGACCGCACGGGACCGCCCGGGACCACCCGGGACCGCCCGGGACCGCTCGGGACCGCCTGGGACCGCCCGGGACCGCCCGGGACCGCCCGGGACCGGCCAGGACCGCCCGGGACCGGCCGCGACCGCCACGGACCGGCCGGGTCCGCCCCGGACCTCCCGGGACCGCCCGGGACCGCCCCGGACCGCCCCGGACCGCCCGGGACCGCTCCGGACCGCCCGGGACCGCCCGGGACCGCCCCGGACCGCCCCGGACCGCCCGGGACCGCCCGGGACTGCCCCGGACCGCCCCGGACCGCCCCGGACCGCCCGGGACCGCCCGGGACCGCCCGGGACCGGCCGGGACTGCCCCAAACCGCCCCGACCGCCTGGGACCGCCCGGGACCGCCCCGGACCGCCCCGGACCGCCCCGGACCGGCCCGGACAGCCGCGGACCGCCCGGGACCGCCCGGGACCGCACGGGATCGCCCGGGACCGCCCGGGACCGCCCCAGAATGCCAGGGACCGCCCGGGACCGCCCCGGACCGCCCGGGACCGCCCCGGACCGTCTGGGACCGCCCCAGACCGCCCGGAACCGCCCGGGACCGCCCGGGACCGCCTGGGACCG
Organism: Petromyzon marinus; assembly: GCF_048934315.1. Taxonomy (NCBI): domain Eukaryota; kingdom Metazoa; phylum Chordata; class Hyperoartia; order Petromyzontiformes; family Petromyzontidae; genus Petromyzon; species Petromyzon marinus. The sequence continues at coordinate 77,422 of NC_133715.1, read as the reverse complement.
CCCGGGACCACCCGGGACCGCCTGAGACCGCCCGGGACCGCCCGGGACTGCCCGGGACCGCCCGGGACCGCCCGGGACCGCCCCGGACCGCCCGGGACCGCCCGGGACTGCCCGGGACCGCCCGGGACCGCCCGGGACCGCCCCGGACCGCCCCGGACCGCCCGGGACCACCCGGGACTTCCCGGGACCGCCCGGGACCGCCCGGGACCGCCCGGGACCGCCCCGGACCGCCCGGGACCGCCCGGGACTGCCCGGGACCGCCCGGGACCGCCCGGGACCGCCCGGGACCGGCCGGGACTGCCCCAAACCGCCCCGACCGCCTGGGACCGCCCGGGACCGCCCCGGACCGCCCTGGACCGCCCCGGACCGGCCCGGACCGCCCCGGACCGCCCCGGACCGCCCCGGACCGCCCCGGACCGCCCCGGATCGCCCCGGACCGCCCCGGACCGCCCCGGACGGCCCGGGACAGCCCGGGACCGCCCGGGACGGCCCGGGACCGCCCGGGACCGCCCCGGACCGCCCGGAACCGCCCGGGACCGCCCGGGACCGCCCGGGACCGCCTGGTACCGCCCGGGACCGCCCCGGACCGCTCCGGACCGCCCGGGACCGCCGGGGACCGCCACGGACCGCCCCGGACTGCCCCGGACCGCGCCGGACCGCCCCGGACTGCCCCGGACCGCCCCGGACAGCCCCGGACCGCCCCGGACCGCCCCGGACCGCCCCGGACCGCCCCGGACCGCCCCGGACCGCCCGGGACAGCCCGGGACCGCCCGGGACCGCCCAGGACCGCCCGGGACCGCCCGGACCGCCCCGGACCTTCCGGGACCGCCCGGGACCGCCCCGGACCGCCCGGGACCGCCCGGGACCGTCCGGGACCGCCCGGGACCGCCCGGGACCTCCCCGGACCGCCCGGGACCGCCCAGGACCGCCCCGGACCGCCCCGGACCGCCCGGGACCGCCCGGGACCGCCCGGGACCGCCCGGGACCGCCCGGACCGCCCCGGACCGCCCCGGACCACCCCGGACCCCCCCGGACCGCCCCGGACCGCCCGGGACAGCCCGGGACAGCCCGGGCCCGCCCGGGACCGGCCCGGGACCACCCGGGACCGCCCCGGACCTCCCGGGACCGCCCGGGACCGCCCGGGACCGCCCGGGACCGCCCGGGACCGCCCGGGACCGCCCCGGACTGCCCGGGACCGCCCAGGACCGCCCCGGACCGCCCGGGACCACCCGGGACCGCCCGGACCGCCCGGGACCGTCCGGGACCGCCCGGGACCGCCCGGGACCGCCCGGGACCGCCCGGGACCGCCCCGGACCGGCCAGGACCGCCCGGGACCGGCCGCGACCGCCACGGACCGGCCGGGTCCGCCCCGGACCTCCCGGGACCGCCCGGGATCGCCCGGGACCGGCCGGGACCGCCCCGGACCGCCCCGGACCGCCCGGGACCGCCCGGGACCGCCCCGGACCGCCCCGGACCGCCCCGGACCGGCCCGGACCGCCCCGGACCGCCCTGGACCGCCCCGGACCGCCCCGGACCGCCCCGAATCGCCCCGGACCGCCCCGGACCGCCCGGACGGCCCGGGACAGCCCGGGACCGGCCGGGACGGCCCGGGGACCGCCCGGGACCGCCCCGGACCTCCCGGGACCGCCCGGGACCGCCCCGGACCGCCCGGGACCGCCCGGGACCGCCCGGGACCGCCCGGGACCGCCCGGGACCACCCGGGACCGCCCGGGACCGCCCCAGACCATCCGGGACCGCCGCGGACCGCCCGGGACCGCCCGGGACCGCCCGGGATCGCCCGGGACCGCCCGGGACCGCCCCAGAATGCCAGGGACCGCCCGGGACCGCCCCGGACCGCCCGGGACCGCCCCGGACCGTCTGGGACCGCCCCAGACCGCCCGGAACCGCCCGGGACCGCCCGGGACCGCCTGGGACCGCCCGGGACCACCCGGGACCGCCTGAGACCGCCCGGGACCGCCCGGGACTGCCCGGGACCGCCCGGGACCGCCGGGACCGCCCCGGACCGCCCGGGACCGCCCGGGACTGCCCGGGACCGCCCGGGACCGCCCGGGACCGCCCCGGACCGCCCCGGACCGCCCGGGACCGCCCGGGACTTCCCGGGACCGCCCGGGACCGCCCGGGACCGCCCGGGACCGCCCCGGACCGCCCGGGACCGCCCGGGACTGCCGGACCGCCCGGGACCGCCCGGGACCGCCCGGGACCGGCCGGGACTGCCCCAAACCGCCCCGACCGCCCGGGACCGCCCGGGACCACCCGGGACCGCCCGGGACCGCCCCAGACCATCCGGGACCGCCGCGGACCGCCCGGGACCGCCCGGGACCGCCCGGGATCGCCCGGGACCGCCCGGGACCGCCCCAGAATGCCAGGGACCGCCCGGGACCGCCCCGGACCGCCCGGGACCGCCCCGACCGTCTGGGACCGCCCCAGACCGCCCGGAACCGCCCGGGACCGCCCGGGACCGCCTGGGACCGCCCGGGACCACCCGGGACCGCCTGAGACCGCCCGGGACCGCCCGGGACTGCCCGGGACCGCCCGGGACCGCCCGGGACCGCCCCGGACCGCCCGGGACCGCCCGGGACTGCCCGGGACCGCCCGGGACCGCCCGGGACCGCCCCGGACCGCCCCGGACCGCCCGGGACCGCCCGGGACTTCCCGGGACCGCCCGGGACCGCCCGGGACCGCCCGGGACCGCCCCGGACCGCCCGGGACCGCCCGGGACTGCCCGGGACCGCCCGGGACCGCCCGGGACCGCCCGGGACCGGCCGGGACTGCCCCAAACCGCCCCGACCGCCTGGGACCGCCCGGGACCGCCCCGGACCGCCCCGGACCGCCCCGGACCGGCCCGGACCGCCGCGGACCGCCCGGGACCGCCCGGGACCGCACGGGATCGCCCGGGACCGCCCGGGACCGCCCCAGAATGCCAGGGACCGCCCGGGACCGCCCCGGACCGCCCGGGACCGCCCCGGACCGTCTGGGACCGCCCCAGACCGCCCGGAACCGCCCGGGACCGCCCGGGACCGCCTGGGACCTCCCGGGACCACCTGGGACCGCCTGAGACCGCCCGGGACCGCCCGGGACTGCCCGGGACCGCCCGGGACCGCCCGGGACCGCCCCGGACCGACCGGGACCGCCCGGGACTGCCCGGGACCGCCCGGGACCGCCCGGGACCGCCCCGGACCGCCCCGGACCGCCCGGGACCGCCCGGGACTTCCCGGGACCGCCCGGGACCGCCCGGGACCGCCCGGGACCGCCCCGGACCGCCCGGGACCGCCCGGGACTGCCCGGGACCGCCCGGGACCCGCCCGGGACCGCCCGGGACCGGCCGGGACTGCCCCAAACCGCCCCGACCGCCTGGGACCGCCCGGGACCGCCCCGGACCGCCCCGGACCGCCCCGGACCGGCCCGGACCGCCCCGGACCGCCCCGGACCGCCCCGGACCGCCCCGGACCGCCCCGGACCGCCCCGGATCGCCCCGGACCGCCCCGGACCGCCCCGGACGGCCCGGGACAGCCCGGGACCGCCCGGGACGGCCCGGGACCGCCCGGGACAGCCCCGGACCGCCCGGAACCGCCCGGGACCGCCCGGGACCGCCCGGGACCGCCCGGGACCGCCCGGTACCGCCCGGGACCGCCCCGGACCGCCCCGGACCGCCCGGGATCGCCCGGGACCGCCCGGGACCGCCCCAGAATGCCAGGGACCGCCCGGGACCGCCCCGGACCGCCCGGGACCGCCCCGGACCGTCTGGGACCGCCCCAGACCGCCCGGAACCGCCCGGGACCGCCCGGGACCGCCTGGGACCGCCCGGGACCACCCGGGACCGCCTGAGACCGCCCGGGACCGCCCGGGACTGCCCGGGACCGCCCGGGACCGCCCGGGACCGCCCCGGACCGCCCGGGACCGCCCGGGACTGCCCGGGACCGCCCGGGACCGCCCGGGACCGCCCCGGACCGCCCCGGACCGCCCGGGACCGCCCGGGACTTCCCGGGACCGCCCGGGACCGCCCGGGACCGCCCGGGACCGCCCCGGACCGCCCGGGACCACCCGGGACTGCCCGGGACCGCCCGGGACCGCCCGGGACCGCCCGGGACCGGCCGGGACTGCCCCAAACCGCCCCGACCGCCTGGGACCGCCCGGGACCGCCCCGGACCGCCCCGGACCGCCCCGGACCGGCCCGGACCGCCGCGGACCGCCCGGGACCGCCCGGGACCGCACGGGATCGCCCGGGACCGCCCGGGACCGCCCCAGAATGCCAGGGACCGCCCGGGACCGCCCCGGACCGCCCGGGACCGCCCCGGACCGTCTGGGACCGCCCCAGACCGCCCGGAACCGCCCGGGACCGCCCGGGACCGCCTGGGACCGCCCGGGACCACCCGGGACCGCCTGAGACCGCCCGGGACCGCCCGGGACTGCCCGGGACCGCCCGGGACCGCCCGGGACCGCCCCGGACCGCCCGGGACCGCCCGGGACTGCCCGGGACCGCCCGGGACCGCCTGGGACCGCCCCTGGACCGCCCCGGACCGCCCGGGACCGCCCGGGACTTCCCGGGACCGCCCGGGACCGCCCGGGACCGCCCGGGACCGCCCCGGACCGCCCGGGACCGCCCGGGACTGCCCGGGACCGCCCGGGACCGCCCGGGACCGCCCGGGACCGGCCGGGACTGCCCCAAACCGCCCCGACCGCCTGGGACCGCCCGGGACCGCCCCGGACCGCCCCGGACCGCCCCGGACCGCCCCGGACCGCCCCGGACCGCCCCGGACCGCCCCGGACCGCCCCGGACCGCCCCGGATCGCCCCGGACCGCCCGGACCGCCCCGGACGGCCCGGGACAGCCCGGGACCGCCCGGGACGGCCCGGGATTGCCCGGGACCGCCCCGGACCGCCCGGAACCGCCCGGGACCGCCCGGGACCGCCCGGGACCGCCCGGGACCGCCCGGGACCGCCCCGGACCGCCCCGGACCGCCCGGGACCGCCCGGGACCGCCACGGACTGCCCCGGACCGCCCCGGACCGCCCCGGACCGCCCCGGACTGCCCCGGACCGCCCCGGACAGCCCCGGACCGCCCCGGACCGCCCCGGACCGCCCCGGACCGCCGGGGACAGCCCGGGACCGCCCGGGACCGCCCAGGACCGCCCGGGACCGCCCGGGACCGCCCCGGACCTTCCGGGACCGCCCGGGACCGCCCTGGACCGCCCGGGACCGCCCGGGACCGCCTGGGACCGCCCGGGACCGCCCGGGACGCCCCGGACCGCCTGGGACCGCCCAGGACCGCCCCGGACCGCCCCGGACCGCCCGGGACCGCCCGGGACCGCCCGGGACCGCCCGGACCGCCCGGGACCGCCTCGGACCGCCCCGGACCGCCCCGGACCGCCCCGGACCGCCCCGGACCACCCCGGACCCCCCCGGACCGCCCCGGACCGCCCGGGACAGCCCGGGCCCGCCCGGGACCGCCGGGACCGCCCGGGACCGCCCCGGACCTCCCGGGACCGCCCGGGACCGCCCGGGACCGCCCGGGACCGCCCGGGACCGCCCGGACCGCCCGGGACCGCCCAGGACCGCCCCGGACCGCCCGGGACCACCCGGGACCGCCCGGGACCGCTCGGGACCGTCCGGGACCGCCCGGGACCGCCGCGGACCGCCCGGGACCGCCCGGGACCGCCCGGGACCGCCTGGGACCGCCCGGGACCACCCGGGACCACCCCAGACCGCCCGGGACCGCCCCAGAATGCCAGGGACCGCACGGGACCGCCCGGGACCACCCAGGACCGCCCGGGACCGCTCGGGACCGCCTGGGACCGCCCGGGACCGCCCGGGACCGCCCGGGACCGGCCAGGACCGCCCGGGACCGGCCGCGACCGCCACGGACCGGCCGGGTCCGCCCCGGACCTCCCGGGACCGCCCGGGACCGCCCCGGACCGCCCCGGACCGCCCGGGACCGCTCCGGACCGCCCGGGACCGCCCGGGACCTCCCCGGACCGCCCCGGACCGCCCGGGACCGCCCGGGACCGCCCCGGACCGCCCCGGACCGCCCCGGACCGCCCGGGACCGCCCGGGACCGCCCGGGACCGGCCGGGACTGCCCCAAACCGCCCCGACCGCCTGGGACCGCCCGGGACCGCCCCGGACCGCCCCGGACCGCCCGGACCGGCCCGGACCGCCGCGGACCGCCCGGGACCGCCCGGGACCGCACGGGATCGCCCGGGACCGCCCGGGACCGCCCCAGAATGCAGGGACCGCCCGGGACCGCCCCGGACCGCCCGGGACCGCCCCGGACCGTCTGGGACCGCCCCAGACCGCCCGGAACCGCCCGGGACCGCCCGGGACCGCCTGGGACCGCCCGGGACCACCCGGGACCGCCTGAGACCGCCCGGGACCGCCCGGGACTGCCCGGGACCGCCCGGGACCGCCCGGGACCGCCCCGGACCGCCCGGGACCGCCCGGGACTGCCCGGGACCGCCCGGGACCGCCCGGGACCGCCCCGGACCGCCCCGGACCGCCCGGGAACCACCCGGGACTTCCCGGGACCGCCCGGGACCGCCCGGGACCGCCCGGGACCGCCCCGGACCGCCCGGACCGCCCGGGACTGCCCGGGACCGCCCGGGACCGCCCGGGACCGCCCGGGACCGGCCGGGACTGCCCCAAACCGCCCCGACCGCCTGGGACCGCCCGGGACCGCCCCGGACCGCCCCTGGACCGCCCCGGACCGGCCCGGACCGCCCCGGACCGCCCCGGGACCGCCCCGGACCGCCCCGGACCGCCCCGGATCGCCCCGGACCGCCCCGGACGCCCCCGGACGGCCCGGGACAGCCCGGGACCGCCCGGGACGGCCCCGGGACCGCCCGGGACCGCCCCGGACCGCCCGGAACCGCCCGGGACCGCCCGGGACCGCCCGGGACCGCCCGGTACCGCCCGGGACCGCCCCGGACCGCTCCGGACCGCCCGAGACCGCCGGGGACCGCCACGGACCGCCCCGGACTGCCCCGGACCGCGCCGGACCGCCCGGACTGCCCCGGACCGCCCGGACAGCCCCGGACCGCCCCGGACCGCCCCGGACCGCCCCGGACCGCCCCGGACCGCCCGGGACAGCCCGGGACCGCCCGGGACCGCCCGGACCGCCCGGGACCGCGGCCCGGGACCGCCCCGGACCTTCCGGGACCGCCCGGGACCGCCCCGGACCGCCCGGGACCGCCCGGGACCGCCTGGGACCGCCCGGGACCGCCCGGGACTGCCCCGGACCGCCCGGGACCGCCCAGGACCGCCCCGGACCGCCCCGGACCGCCCGGGACCGCCCGGGACCGCCCGGGACCGCCCGGGACCGCCCGGACCGCCCCGGACCGCCCCGGACCACCCCGGACCCCCCCGGACCGCCCCGGACCGCCCGGGACAGCCCGGGCCCGCCCGGGACCGCCCGGGACCACCCGGGACCGCCCCGGACCTCCCGGGACCGCCCGGGACCGCCCGGGACCGCCCGGGACCGCCCGGGACCGCCCGGGACCGCCCCGGACTGCCCGGGACCGCCCAGGACCGCCCCGGACCGCCCGGGACCACCCGGGACCGCCCGGACCGCCCGGGACCGTCCGGGACCGCCCGGGACCGCCGCGGACCGCCCGGGACCGCCCGGGACCGCCCGGGACCGCCTAGGACCGCCCGGGACCGCCCGGGACCACCCCGGACCGCCCGGGACTGCCCCAGAATGCCAGGGACCGCACGGGACCACCCGGGACCACCCGGGACTGCCCGGGACCGCTCGGGACCGCCTGGGACCGCCCGGGACCGCCCGGGACCGCCCGGGACCGGCCAGGACCGCCCGGGACCGGCCGCGACCGCCACGGACCGGCCGGGTCCGCCCCGGACCTCCCGGGACCGCCCGGGACCGCCCCGGACCGCCCCGGACCGCCCGGGACTGCTCCGGACCGCCCGGGACCGCCCGGGACCGCCCCGGACCGCCCCGGACCGCCCGGGACCGCCCGGGACCGCCCCGGACCGCCCCGGACCGCCCCCGGACCGCCCGGGACCGCCCCGGACCACCCGGGACCGCACGGGACCGCCCCGGACCGCCCCAGACCGCCCGAGACCGCCCCGGACCGCCAAGGACAGCCCGGGACCGCCCGGGACTGCCCGGGACCGCCCGGGACCGCCCGGGACCGCCCGGGATCGCCCGGGACCGCCCCGGACCGCCCGGGACCGCCCGGGACCGCCCGGGACCGCCCGGGACCGCCCAGTACCGCCCGGGACCGCCCCGGACCGCCCGGGACCGCCCAGGACCGCCCCGAACCGCCCGGGACCGCCCGGGACCGCCCGGGACCGCCTGGGACCGCCCGGGACCGTCCCGGACCGCCCGGGACTGCCGCGGACCGCCCCGGACCGCCCCGGACCGCCCCGGACTGCCCCGGACTGCCCCGGACCGCCCGGGACAGCCCGGGACCACCTGGGACCGCCCGAGACCGCCCGGGACCGCCCCGGACCTCCCGGGACCGCCGGGACCGCCCCGGACCGCCCGGGACCGCCCGGGACCGCCCGGGACTGCCCGGGACCGCCCGGGACTGCCCGGGACTGCCCGGGACCGCCCGGGACCGCCCGGGACCGCCCCCGGACCGCCCGGGACCGCCTGGGACCGCCCGGGACCGCCCGGGACCGCCCCGGACCGCCCAGGACCGCCCAGGACTGCCCCGGACCGCCCCGGACCGCCCGGGACCGCCCGGGGCCGCCCGGGACCGCCCGGACCGCCCGGGACCGCCTCGGACCGCCCCGGACCGCCCCGGACCGCCCCGGACCGCCCCGGACCGCCCCGGACCACCCCGGACCCCCCCGGACCGCCCCGGACCGCCCGGGACAGCCCGGGCCCGCCCGGGACCGCCCGGGACCGCCCGGGACCGCCCCGGACCTCCCGGGACCGCCCGGGACCGCCCGGGACCGCCCGGGACCGCCCGGGACCGCCCCGGACCGCCCGGGACCGCCCAGGACCGCCCCGGACCGCCCGGGACCACCCGGGACCGCCCGGGACCGCCCGGGACCGTCCGGGACCGCCCGGGACCGCCGCGGACCGCCCGGGACCGCCCGGGACCGCCCGGGACCGCCTGGGACCGCCCGGGACCGCCCGGGACCACCCCAGACCGCCCGGGACCGCCCCAGAATGCTAGGGACCGCACGGGACCGCCCGGGACCACCCGGGACCGCCCGGGACCGCTCGGGACCGCCTGGGACCGCCCGGGACCGCCCGGGACCGCCCGGGACCGGCCAGGACCGCCCGGGACCGGCCGCGACCGCCACGGACCGGCCGGGTCCGCCCCGGACCTCCCGGGACCGCCCGGGACCGCCCCGGACCGCCCCGGACCGCCCGGGACCACTCCGGACCGCCCGGGACCGCCCGGGACCGCCCCGACCGCCCCGGACCGCCCGGGACCGCCCGGGACCGCCCCGGACCGCCCCGGACCGCCCCGGACCGCCCGGGACCGCCCGGGACCGCCCGGGACCGGCCGGGACTGCCCCAAACCGCCCCGACCGCCTGGGACCGCCCGGGACCGCCCCGGACCGCCCCGGACCGCCCCGGACCGGCCCGGGACCGCCGCGGACCGCCCGGGACCGCCCGGGACCGCACGGGATCGCCCGGGACCGCCCGGGACCGCCCCAGAATGCCAGGGACCGCCCGGGACCGCCCCAGACCGCCCGGGACCGCCCCGGACCGTCTGGGACCGCCCCAGACCGCCCGGAACCGCCCGGGACCGCCCGGGACCGCCTGGGACCGCCCGGGACCACCCGGGACCGCCTGAGACCGCCCGGGACCGCCCGGGACTGCCCGGGACCGCCCGGGACCGCCCGGGACCGCCCCGGACCGCCCGGGACCGCCCGGGACTGCCCGGGACCGCCCGGGACCGCCCGGGACCGCCCCGGACCGCCCCGGACCGCCCGGGACCACCCGGGACTTCCCGGGACCGCCCGGGACCGCCCGGGACCGCCCGGGACCGCCCCGGACCGCCCGGGACCGCCGGGACTGCCCGGGACCGCCCGGGACCGCCCGGGACCGCCCGGGACCGGCCGGGACTGCCCCAAACCGCCCCGACCGCCTGGGACCGCCCGGGACCGCCCCGGACCGCCCCCGGACCGCCCCGGACCGGCCCGGACCGCCCCGGACCGCCCCGGACCGCCCCGGACCGCCCGGACCGCCCCGGATCGCCCCGGACCGCCCCGGACCGCCCCGGACGGCCCGGGACAGCCCGGGACCGCCCGGGACGGCCCGGGACCGCCCGGGACCGCCCCGGACCGCCCGGAACCGCCCGGGACCGCCCGGGACCGCCCGGGACCGCCCGGTACCGCCCGGGACCGCCCCGGACCGCCCCGGACCGCCCGGGACCGCCCGGGACCGCCACGGACCGCCCCGGACTGCCCCGGACCGCGCCGGACCGCCCCGGACTGCCCCGGACCGCCCCGGACAGCCCCGGACCGCCCCGGACCGCCCCGGACCGCCCCGGACCGCCCCGGACCGCCCGGGACAGCCCGGGACCGCCCGGGACCGCCCAGGACCGCCCGGGACCGCCCGGGACCACCCCGGACCTTCCGGGACCGCCCGGGACCGCCCCGGACCGCCCGGGACCGCCCGGGACCGCCTGGGACCGCCCGGGACCGCCCGGGACCGCCCCGGACCGCCCGGGACCGCCCAGGACCGCCCCGGACCGCCCCGGACCGCCCGGGACCGCCCGGGACCGCCCGGGACCGCCCGGGACCGCCCGGACCGCCCCGGACCGCCCCGGACCACCCCGGACCCCCCCGGACCGCCCCGGACCGCCCGGGACAGCCCGGGCCCGCCCGGGACCGCCCGGGACCACCCGGGACCGCCCCGGACCTCCCGGGACCGCCCGGGACCGCCCGGGACCGCCCGGGACCGCCCGGGACCGCCCGGGACCGCCCCGGACTGCTCGGGACCGCCCAGGACCGCCCCGGACCGCCCGGGACCACCCGGGACCGCCCGGACCGCCCGGGACCGTCCGGGACCGCCCGGGACCGCCGCGGACCGCCCGGGACCGCCCGGGACCGCCCGGGACCGCCTGGGACCGCCCGGGACCGCCCGGGACCACCCCGGACCGCCCGGGACCGCCCCAGAATGCCAGGGACCGCACGGGACCACCCGGGACCACCCGGGACCGCCCGGGACCGCTCGGGACCGCCTGGGACCGCCCGGGACCGCCCGGGACCGCCCGGGACCGGCCAGGACCGCCCGGAACCGGCCGCGACCGCCACGGACCGGCCGGGTCCGCCCCGGACCTCCCGGGACCGCCCGGGACCGCCCCGGACCGCCCCGGACCGCCCGGGACTGCTCCGGACCGCCCGGGACCGCCCGGGACCGCCCCGGACCGCCCCGGACCGCCCGGGACCGCCCGGGACCGCCCCGGACCGCCCGGGACAGCCCGGGACCGCCCGGGACCGCCCAGGACCGCCCGGGACTGCCCGGGACCTGACCGGACCTTCCGGGACCGCCCGGGACCGCCCCGGACCGCCCGGGACCGCCCGGGACCGCCTGGGACCGCCCAGGACCGCCCGGGAACGCCCCGGACCGCCCGGGACCGCCCAGGACCGCCCCGGACCGCCCCGGACCGCCCGGGACCGCCCGGGACCGCCCGGGACCGCCCGGGACCGCCCGGACCGCCCGGGACCGCCTCGGACCGCCCCGGACCGCCCCGGACCGCCCCGGACCGCCCCGGACCACCCCGGACCCCCCCGGACCGCCCCGGACCGCCCGGGACAGCCCGGGCCCGCCCGGGACCGCCCGGGACCGCCCGGGACCGCCCCGGACCTCCCGGGACCGCCCGGGACCGCCCGGGACCGCCCGGGACCGCCCGGGACCGCCCGGGACCGCCCCGGACCGCCCGGGACCGCCCAGGACCGCCCCGGACCGCCCGGGACCGCCCGGGACCGCCCGGGACCGCCCGGGACCGTCCGGGACCGCCCGGGACCGCAGCGGACCGCCCGGGACCGCCCGGGACCGCCCGGGACCGCCTGGGACCGCCTGGGACCGCCCAGGACCACCCCGGACCGCCCGGGACCGCCCCAGAATGCCAGGGACCGCACGGGACCGCCCGGGACCACCCGGGACCGCCCGGGACCGCTCGGGACCGCCTGTGCCCGTTCGGGACCGCCCGGGACCGCCCGGGACCGGCCAGGACCGCCCGGGACCGGCCGCGACCGCCCCGGACCGGCCGGGTCCGCCCCGGACCTCCCGGGACCGCCCGGGACCGCCCCGGACCGCCCCGGACCGCCCGGGACTGCTCCGGACCGCCCGGGACCGCCCGGGACCGCCCCGGACCGCCCCGGACCGCCCGGGACCGCCCGGGACCGCCCCGGACCGCCCCGGACCGCCCCGGACCGCCCGGGACCGCCCCGGACCACCCGGGACCGCACGGGACCGCCCCGGACCGCCCCAGACCGCCCGAGACCGCCCCGGACCGCCAAGGACAGCCCGGGACCGCCCGGGACCGCCCGGGACCGCCCGGGACCGCCCGGGACCGCCCGGGACCGCCCGGGATCGCCCGGGACCGGCCGGGACCGCCCCGGACCGCCCCGGACCGCCCGGGACCGCCCGGGACCGCCCCGGACCGCCCCGGACCGCCCCGGACCGGCCCGGACCGCCCCGGACTGCCCTGGACCGCCCCGGACCGCCCCGGACCGCCCCGGATCGCCCCGGACCGCCCCGGACCGCCCCGGACGGCCCGGGACAGCCCGGGACCGGCCGTGACGGCCCGGGACTGCCCGGGACCGCCCCGGACCTCCCGGGACCGCCCGGGACCGCCCCGGACCGCCCGGGACCGCCCGGGACCGCCCGGGACCGCCCGGGACCGCCCAGTACCGCCCGGGACCGCCCCGGACCGCCCGGGACCGCCCAGGACCGCCCCGGACCGCCCGGGACCGCCCGGGACCGCCCGGGACCGCCCGCGACCGCCCGGGACCGTCCCGGACCGCCCGGGACTGCCGCGGACCGCCCCGGACCGCCACGGACCGCCCCGGACCGCCCCGGACTGCCCCGGACCGCCCGGGACAGCCCGGGACCACCTGGGACCGCCCGTGTCCGCCCGGGACCGCCCCGGACCTCCCGGGACCGCCGGGACCGCCCCGGACCGCCCGGGACCGCCCGGGACCGCCCGGGACTGCCCGGGACCGCCCGGGACCGCCCGGGACTGCCCGGGACCGCCCGGGACCGCCCGGGACCGCCCCGGACCGCCCGGGACCGCCCAGGACCGCCCCGGACCGCCACGGACCGCCCGGGACCGCCCGGGACCACCCGGGACCGCCCGGGACCGCCCCGGACCGCCCGGGACCGCCGCGGACCGCCCGGGACCACCCGGGACCGCCCGGGACCGCCCGGGACCGCCCGGGACCGCCCCAGAATGCCAGGGACCGCCCGGGACCGCCCGGGACCGCCCGGGACCGACCGGTACCGCCCAGGACCGCCCGGGACCGCCCGGGACCGCCCGGGACCGCCCGGGACCACCCGGGACCGCCCGGGGACCGCCCCGGACCGCCCGGGACCGCCGCGGACCGCCCGGGACCGCCCGGGACCGCCCGGGACCGCCCGGGACCGCCCCAGAATGCCAGGGACCGCCCGGGACCGCCCGGGACCGCCCGGGACCGACCGGTACCGCCCAGGACCGCCCGGGACCGCCCGGGACCGCCCCGGGACCGCCCGGGACCGCGCGGGAACGCCCGGGACCGCCCGGGACCGCCCGGGACCGCCCCGGACCGCCCGGGGACCGCCCCGGACCGCCCGGGACCGCCCCGGACCGTCTGGGACCGCCCCAGACCGCCCGGAACCGCCCGGGACCGCCCGGGACCGCCCGGGACCGCCCGGGACCGCCTGGGAGCGCCCGGGACCACCCGGGACCGCCTGAGACCGCCGGGACCGCCCGGGACCGCCCGGGACCGCCCGGGACTGCCCCGGACCGCCCGGGACCGCCCGGGACTGCCCGGGACCGCCCGGGACCGCCCGGGACCGCCCTGGACCGCCCCGGACCGCCCGGGACCGCCCGGGATTTCCCAGGACCGCCCGGGACCGCCCGGGACCGCCCGGGCCCGCCCCGGACCGCCCGGGACCGCCCGGGACTGCCCAGGACCGCCCGGGACCGCCCGGGACCGCCCGGGACCGGCCGGGACTGCCCCAAACCGCCCCGACCGCCTGGGACCGCCCGGGACCGCCCCGGACCGCCCCGGACCGCCCCGGACCGGCCCGGACCGCCCCGGACCGCCCCGGACCGCCCCGGACCGCCCCGGATCGCCCCGGACCGCCCCGGACCGCCCCGGACGGCTCGGGACAGCCCGGGATCGCCCGGGACGGCCCGGGACCGCCCGGGACCGCCCCGGACCTCCCGGGACCGCCCGGGACCGCCCCGGACCGCCCGGGACCGCCCGGGACCGCCCGGGACCGCCCGGGACCGCCCGGGACCGCCCGGTACCGCCCGGGACCGCCCGGGACTGCCCAGGACCGCCCCGGACCGCCCCGGACCGCCCGGGACCGCCCGGGACCGCCCGGGACCGCCCGGGACCGCCCCGGACCGCCGGGGACTTCCGCGGACCGCCCCGGACCGCCCCGGACCGCCCCGGACCGCCCCGGACCGCCCCGGACCGCCCCGAACCGCCCGGGACAGCCCGGGACCGCCCGGGACCGCCCGGGACCGCCCGGGACCGCCCCGGACCTCCCGGGACCGCCCGGGACCGCCCTGGACCGCCCGGGACCGCCCGGGACCGCCCGGGACTGCCCGGGACCGCCCGGGACCGCCCGGGACCGCCCCGGACCGCCCGGGACCGCCCAGGACCGCCCCGGACCGCCCCGGACCGCCCTGGACCGGCCCGGACCGCCCCGGACCGCCCCGGACCGCCCCGGACCGCCCCGGACCGCCCCGGACCTCCCCGGACCGGCCCGGGACAGCCCGGGACCGCCCGGGACGGCCCGGGACCGCCCCGGACCGCCCGGGACCGCCCGGGACCGCCCGGGACCGCCCGGGACCGCCCGGGACCGCCCGGGACCGCCCGGTACCGCCCGGGACCGCCCCGGACCGCCCGGGACCGCACAGGACCGCCCCGGACCGCCCCGGACCGCCCGGGACCGCCCGGGACCGCCCGGGACCGCCCGGGACCGCCCCGGACCGCCCGGGACTGCCGCGGACCGCCCCGGACCGCCCCGGACCGCCCCGAACCGCCCGGGACAGCCCGGGACCGCCCGGGACCGCCCGGGACCGCCCGGGACCGCCCCGGACCGCCCGGGACCGCCCGGGACCGCCCGGGACTGCCCGGGACCGCCCGGGACCGCCCGGGACCGCCCCGGACCGCCCGGGACCGCCCAGGACCGCCCCGGACCGCCCCGGACCGCCCGGGACAGCCCGGGACCGCCCGGGACCGCCCGGGACCGCCCCAGACCGCCCGGGACCGCCGCAGACCGCCCGGGACCGCCCGGGACCGCCCGGGACCGCCCGGGACCGCCCGGGACCGCCCGGGACCGCCCGGGACCGCCCCAGAATGCCAGGGACCGCCCGGGACCACCTGGGACCGCCCGGGACCGACCGGTACCGCCCGGGACCGCCCGGGACCGCCCGGGACCGCCCAGGACCGCCCGGGACCGCCCGGGACCGCCCGGGACTGCCCGGGACCGCCCGGGACCGCCCGGGACCGCCCCGGACCGCCCGGGACCGCCCAGGACCACCCCGGACCGCCCCGGACCGCCCGGGACAGCCCGGGACCGCCCGGGACCGCCCGGGACCGCCCCAGACCGCCCGGGACCGCCGCAGACCGCGCGGGACCGCCCGGGACCGCCCGGGACCGCCCGGGACCGCCCGGGACCGCCCGGGACCGCCCCAGAATGCCAGGGACCGCCCGGGACCGCCTGGGACCGCCCGGGACAGACCGGTACCGCCCGGGACCGCCCGGGACCGCCCGGGACCGCCCGGGACCGCCCGGGACCGCCCCGGACCGCCCGGGACCGCCCCGGACCGCCCGGGACCGCCCCGGACCGCCCGGGACCGCCCGGGACTGCTCCGGACCGCCCGGGAATGCCCTGAACCGCCCGGGACCGCCCGGGACCGCCCCGGACCGCCCGGGACCGCCGCGGACCGCCCGGGACCGCCCGGGACCGCCCGGGACCGCCCGGGACCGCCCGGGACTGCCCCAGAATGCCAGGGACCGCCCGGGACCGCCCGGGACCGCCCGGGACCGCCCGGGACCGCCCGGGAACGCCCGGGACCGCCCGGGACCGCCCCGGACCGCCCAGGACCGCCCCGGACCGCCCGGGACCGCCCCGGACCGCCCGGGACCACCCCAGACCGCCCGGAACCGCCCAGGACCGCCCGGGACCGCCCGGGACCGCCCGGGACCGCCCGGGACCACCCGGGACCGCCTGAGACCACCCGGGACCGCCCGGGACCGCCCGGGACCGCCCGGGACCGCCCTGGACCGCCCGGGACCCCCCGGGACTGCCCAGGACCGCCCGGGACCGCCCCGGACCGCCCGGGACAGCCCGGGACCACCTGGGACCGCCCGGGACCGCCCGGGACCGCCCCGGACCTCCCGGGACCGCCGGGACCGCCCCGGACCGCCCGGGACCGCCCGGGACCGCCCGGGACCGCCCGGGACCGCCCAGTACCGCCCGGGACCGCCCCGGACCGCCCGGGACCGCCCAGGACCGCCCCGGACCGCCCGGGACCGCCCGGGACCGCCCGGGACCGCCCGCGACCGCCCGGGACCGTCCCGGACCGCCCGGGACTGCCGCGGACCGCCCCGGACCGCCACGGACCGCCCCGGACCGCCCCGGACTGCCCCGGACCGCCCGGGACAGCCCGGGACCACCTGGGACCGCCCGGGACCGCCCGGGACCGCCCCGGACCTCCCGGGACCGCCGGGACCGCCCCGGACCGCCCGGGACCGCCCGGGACCGCCCGGGACTGCCCGGGACCGCCCGGGACCGCCCGGGACTGCCCGGGACCGCCCGGGACCGCCCGGGACCGCCCCGGACCGCCCGGGACCGCCCAGGACCGCCCCGGACCGCCACGGACCGCCCGGGACCGCCCGGGACCACCCGGGACCGCCCGGGACCGCCCCGGACCGCCCGGGACCGCCGCGGACCGCCCGGGACCACCCGGGACCGCCCGGGACCGCCCGGGACCGCCCGGGACCGCCCCAGAATGCCAGGGACCGCCCGGGACCGCCCGGGACCGCCCGGGACCGACCGGTACCGCCCAGGACCGCCCGGGACCGCCCGGGACCGCCCGGGACCGCCCGGGACCACCCGGGACCGCCCGGGACCGCCCCGGACCGCCCGGGACCGCCGCGGACCGCCCGGGACCGCCCGGGACCGCCCGGGACCGCCCGGGACCGCCCGGGACCGCCCCAGAATGCCAGGGACCGCCCGGGACCGCCCGGGACCGCCCGGGACCGACCGGTACCGCCCAGGACCGCCCGGGACCACCCGGGACCGCCCGGGACCGCCCGGGACCGCGCGGGAACGCCCGGGACCGCCCGGGACCGCCCGGGACCGCCCCGGACCGCCCGGGACCGCCCCGGACCGCCCGGGACCGCCCCGGACCGTCTGGGACCGCCCCAGACCGCCCGGAACCGCCCGGGACCGCCCGGGACCGCCCGGGACCGCCCGGGACCGCCTGGGAGCGCCCGGGACCACCCGGGACCGCCTGAGACCGCCCGGGACCGCCCGGGACCGCCCGGGACCGCCCGGGACTGCCCCGGACCGCCCGGGACCGCCCGGGACTGCCCGGGACCGCCCGGGACCGCCCGGGACCGCCCTGGACCGCCCCGGACCGCCCGGGACCGCCCGGGACTTCCCAGGACCGCCCGGGACCGCCCGGGACCGCCCGGGCCCGCCCCGGACCGCCCGGGACCGCCCGGGACTGCCCGGGACCGCCCGGGACCGCCCGGGACCGCCCGGGACCGGCCGGGACTGCCCCAAACCGCCCCGACCGCCTGGGACCGCCCGGGACCGCCCCGGACCGCCCCGGACCGCCCCGGACCGGCCCGGACCGCCCCGGACCGCCCCGGACCGCCCCGGACCGCCCCGGACCGCCCCGGACCGCCCCGGATCGCCCCGGACCGCCCCGGACCGCCCCGGACGGCTTGGGACAGCCCGGGATCGCCCGGGACGGCCCGGGACCGCCCGGGACCGCCCCGGACCTCCCGGGACCGCCCGGGACCGCCCCGGACCGCCCGGGACCGCCTGGGACCGCCCGGGACCGCCCGGGACCGCCCGGGACCGCCCGGTACCGCCCGGGACCGCCCGGGACTGCCCAGGACCGCCCCGGACCGCCCCGAACCGCCCGGGACCGCCCGGGACCGCCCGGGACCGCCCGGGACCGCCCCGGACCGCCGGGGACTTCCGCGGACCGCCCCGGACCGCCCCGGACCGCCCCGGACCGCCCCGGACCGCCCCGGACCGCCCCGAACCGCCCGGGACAGCCCGGGACCGCCCGGGACCGCCCGGGACCGCCCGGGACCGCCCCGGACCTCCCGGGACCGCCCGGGACCGCCCTGGACCGCCCGGGACCGCCCGGGACCGCCCGGGACTGCCCGGGACCGCCCGGGACCGCCCGGGACCGCCCCGGACCGCCCGGGACCGCCCAGGACCGCCCCGGACCGCCCCGGACCGCCCTGGACCGGCCCGGACCGCCCCGGACCGCCCCGGACCGCCCCGGACCGCCCCGGACCGCCCCGGACCTCCCCGGACGGCCCGGGACAGCCCGGGACCGCCCGGGACGGCCCGGGACCGCCCCGGACCGCCCGGGACCGCCCGGGACCGCCCGGGACCGCCCGGGACCGCCCGGGACCGCCCGGTACCGCCCGGGACCGCCCCGGACCGCCCGGGACCGCACAGGACCGCCCCGGACCGCCCCGGACTGCCCGGGACCGCCCGGGACCGCCCGGGACCGCCCGGGACCGCCCCGGACCGCCCGGGACTGCCGCGGACCGCCCCGGGACCGCCCCGGACCGCCCCGGACCGCCCCGAACCGCCCGGGACAGCCCGGGACCGCCCGGGACCGCCCGGGACCGCCCGGGACCGCCCCGGACCGCCCGGGACCGCCCGGGACCGCCCGGGACTGCCCGGGACCGCCCGGGACCGCCCGGGACCGCCCCGGACCGCCCGGGACCGTCCAGGACCGCCGCGGACCGCCCCGGACCGCCCGGGACAGCCCGGGACCGCCCGGGACCGCCCGGGACCGCCCCAGACCGCCCGGGACCGCCGCAGACCGCCCGGGACCGCCCGGGACCGCCCGGGACCGCCCGGGACCGCCCGGGACCGCCCGGGACCGCCCGGGACCGCCCCAGAATGCCAGGGACCGCCCGGGACCACCTGGGACCGCCCGGGAAAGACCGGTACCGCCCGGGACCGCCCGGGACCGCCCGGGACCGCCCAGGACCGCCCGGGACCGCCCGGGACCGCCCGGGACTGCCCGGGACCGCCCGGGACCGCCCGGGACCGCCCCGGACCGCCCGGGACCGCCCAGGACCACCCCGGACCGCCCCGGACCGCCCGGGACAGCCCGGGACCGCCCGGGACCGCCCGGGACCGCCCCAGACCGCCCGGGACCGCCGCAGACCGCGCGGGACCGCCCGGGACCGCCCGGGACCGCCCGGGACCGCCCGGGACCGCCCGGGACCGCCCCAGAATGCCAGGGACCGCCCGGGACCGCCTGGGACCGCCCGGGACAGACCGGTACCGCCCGGGACCGCCCGGGACCGCCCGGGACCGCCCGGGACCGCCCGGGACCGCCCCGGACCGCCCGGGACCGCCCCGGACCGCCCGGGACCGCCCCGGACCGCCCGGGACCGCCCGGGACTGCTCCGGACCGCCCGGGAATGCCCTGAACCGCCCGGGACCGCCCGGGACCGCCCCGGACCGCCCGGGACCGCCGCGGACCGCCCGGGACCGCCCGGGACCGCCCGGGACCGCCCGGGACCGCCCGGGACTGCCCCAGAATGCCAGGGACCGCCCGGGACCGCCCGGGACCGCCCGGGACCGCCCGGGACCGCCCGGGAACGCCCGGGACCGCCCGGGACCGCCCCGGACCGCCCAGGACCGCCCCGGACCGCCCGGGACCGCCCCGGACCGCCCGGGACCACCCCAGACCGCCCGGAACCGCCCAGGACCGCCCGGGACCGCCCGGGACCGCCCGGGACCGCCCGGGACCACCCGGGACCGCCTGAGACCACCCGGGACCGCCCGGGACCGCCCGGGACCGCCCGGGACCGCCCTGGACCGCCCGGGACCCCCCGGGACTGCCCAGGACCGCCCGGGACCGCCCGGGACCGCCACGGACCGCCCCGGACCGCCCGGGACCGCCCGGGACTGCCCGGGACCGCCCGGGACCGCCCGGGACCGCTCCGGACCGCCCGGGACCGCCCGGAACCGCCGCGGACCGCCCCGGACCGCCCGGGACCGCCCGGGACCGCCCCGGACCGCCCCGGACCGCCCCGGACCGCCCGGGACAGCCCGGGACCGCCCGGGACCGCCCGGGACCGCCCGGGACCGCCCCGGACCTTCTGGGACCGCCCGGGACCGCCCCGGACCGCCCGGGACCGCCCGGGACCGCCTGGGACCGCCCGGGTCGGCCGCCCGGGACCGCACCGGACCGCCCGGGCCCGCCCAGGACCGCCACGGATCGCCCCGGACCGCCCGGGACCGCCCGGGACCGCCCGGGACCGCCCGGGACCGCCAGGGACTGCCCGGGACCGCCCGGACCGCCCGGGACTGCCTCGGACCGCCCCGGACCGCCCCGGACCGCCCCGGACCGCCCCGGACCACCCAGGACCGCCCCGGACCACCCCGGACCGCCCGGGACAGCCCGGGACCGCCCGCGACCGCCCGGGACCACCCGGGACCGCCCCGGACCTCCCGGGACCGCCCGGGACCGCCCCGGACCGCCCGGGACCGCCCGGGACCGCCCGGTACCGCCCGGGACCGCCCGGGACCGCCCGGGACCGCCCCGGACCGCCTGGGACCGCCCAGGACCGCCCCGGACCGCCCCGGACCGCCCGGGACCGCCCGGGACCGCCCCGGACCGCCCGGGACCGCCCCGGACCGCCCCGGACCGCCCGGGACCGCCCGGGACCGCCCGGGACCGCCCGGGAACGCCCGGGACCGCCCGGGACCGCCCGGGACCGCCCCGGACCGCCCGGGACCGCCCCGGACCGCCCCGGACCGCCCGGGACCGCCCGGGACTGCCCGGGTCCGCCCGGGACCGCCCCGGACCGCCCGGGACCGCCCCGGACCGCCCGGGACCGCCCCGGACCGCCCGGGACCGCTCGGGACCGCTCCGGACCGCACGGGACCGCCCCGAACCGCCCGGGACCGCCCGGGACCGCCCCGGACCGCCCGGGACCGCCGCGGACCGCCCGGGACCGCCCGGGACCGCCCGGGACCGCCCGGGACCGCCCGGGACTGCCCCAGAATGCCAGGGACCGCCCGGGACCGCCCGGGACCGCCCGGGACCTACCGGTACCGCCCGGGCCCGCCCGGGACCGCCCGGGAACGCCCGGGACCGCCCGGGACCGCCCCGGACCGCCCAGGACCGCCCCGGACCGCCCGGGACTGCCCCGGACCGCCCGGGACCACCCCAGACCGCCCGGAACCGCCCGGGACCGCCCGGGACCGCCCGGGACCGCCCGGGACCGCCCGGGACCACCCGGGACCGCCTGAGACCACCCGGGACCGCCCGGGACCGCCCGGGACCGCCCGGGACCGCCCCGGACCGCCCGGGACCGCCCGGGACTGCCCAGGACCGCCCGGGACGGCCCGGGACCGCCACGGACCGCCCCGGACCGCCCGGGACCGCCCGGGACTGCCCGGGACCGCCCGGGACCGCCCGGGACCGCTCCGGACCGCCCGGGACCGCCCGGGACCGCCGCGGACCGCCCCGGACCGCCCGGGACCGCCCGGGACCGCCCCGGACCGCCCCGGACCGCCCCGGACCGCCAGGGACAGCCCGGGACCGCCCGGGACCGCCCGGGACCGCCCGGGACCGCCCCGGACCTTCTGGGACCGCCCGGGACCGCCCCGGACCGCCCGGGACCGCCCGGGACCGCCTGGGACCGCTCGGGTCGGCCGCCCGGGACTGCACGGACCGCCCGGGACCGCCCAGGACCGCCCGGGACCGCCGCGGACCGCCCGGGACCGCCCGGGACCGCCCGGGACCGCCTGGGACCGCCCGGGACCGCCCGGGACCACCCCGGACCGCCCGGGACTGCCCCAGAATGCCAGGGACCGCACGGGACCACCCGGGACCACCCGGGACCGCCCGGGACCGCTCGGGACCGCCTGGGACCGCCCGGGACCGCCCGGGACCGCCCGGGACCGGCCAGGACCGCCCGGAACCGGCCGCGACCGCCACGGACCGGCCGGGTCCGCCCCGGACCTCCCGGGACCGCCCGGGACCGCCCTGGACCGCCCCGGACCGCCCGGGACTGCTCCGGACCGCCCGGGACCGCCCGGGACCGCCCCGGACCGCCCCGGACCGCCCGGGACCGCCCGGGACCGCCCCGGACCGCCCCGGACCGCCCCGGACCGCCCGGGACCGCCCCGGACCACCCGGGACCGCACGGGACCGCCCCGGACCGCCCCAGACCGCCCGAGACCGCCCCGGACCGCCAAGGACAGCCCGGGACCGCCCGGGACTGCCCGGGACCGCCCGGGACCGCCCGGGACCGCCCGGGATCGCCCGGGACCGGCCGGGACCGCCCCGGACCGCCCCGGACCGCCCGGGACCGCCCGGGACCGCCCGGGACCGCCCCGGACCGCCCCGGACCGGCCCGGACCGCCCCGGACCGCCCTGGACCGCCCCGGACCGCCCCGGACCGCCCCGGATCGCCCCGGACCGCCCCGGACCGCCCCGGACGGCCCGGGACAGCCCGGGACCGGCCGGGACGGCCCGGGACCGCCCGGGACCGCCCGGGACCGCCCGGGACTGCCCGGGACCGCCCGGGACCGCCCGGGACTGCCCGGGACCGCCCGGGACCGCCCGGGACCGCCCCGGACCGCCCGGGACCGCCCGGGACTGCCCGGGACCGCCCGGGACCGCCCGGGACCGCCCCGGACCGCCCGGGACCGCCCAGGACCGCCCCGGACCGCCACGGACCGCCCGGGACAGCCCGGGCCCGCCCGGGACCGCCCGGGACCACCCGGGACCGCCCCGGACCTCCCGGGACCGCCCGGGACCGCCCGGGACCGCCCGGGACCGCCCGGGACCGCCCGGGACCGCCCCGGACTGCTCGGGACCGCCCAGGACCGCCCCGGACCGCCCGGGACCACCCGGGACCGCCCGGGACCGCCCGGGACCGCCCTGGACCGCCAGGGACCGCCCGGGACCGCCCGGACCGCCCGGGACTGCCTCGGACCGCCCCGGACCGCCCCGGACCGCCCCGGACCGCCCCGGTCCACCCAGGACCACCCCGGACCACCCCGGACCGCCCGGGACAGCCCGGGACCGCCCGCGACCACCCGGGACCACCCGGGACCGCCCCGGACCTCCCGGGACCGCCCCGGACCGCCTGGGACCGCCCAGGACCGCCCCGGACCGCCCCGGACCGACCGGGACCGCCCGGGACCGCCCGGGACCGCCCCGGACCGCCCCGGACCGCCCTGGAC
This sequence comes from Petromyzon marinus, assembly GCF_048934315.1. Taxonomy (NCBI): domain Eukaryota; kingdom Metazoa; phylum Chordata; class Hyperoartia; order Petromyzontiformes; family Petromyzontidae; genus Petromyzon; species Petromyzon marinus. The sequence continues at coordinate 53,786 of NC_133715.1, read as the reverse complement.
CGCCCGGGACTGCCCGGGACCGCCCGGGACTGCCCAGGACCGCCCGGGACCGCCCCGGACCGCCCGGGACCGCCCGGGACTGCCCGGGACCGCCTGGGACCGCCCGGGACCGCCCGGGACCGCCCCGGACCGCCCGGGACCGCCCGGGACTGCCCGGGACCGCCCGGGACCGCCCCAGAATGCCAGGGACCGCCCGGGACCGCCCGGGACCGCCCCAGAATGCCAGGGACCGCCCGGGACCGCCCGGGACCGCCCGGGACCGACCGGTACCGCCCAGGACCGCCCGGGACCGCCCGGGACCGCCCGGGACCGCCCGGGACCGCCCGGGAACGCCCGGGACCGCCCGGGACCGCCCGGGACCGCCCCGGACCGCCCGGAACCGCCCGGGACCGCCCGGGACCGCCCGGGACCGCCCGGGACCGCCTGGGAGCGCCCGGGACCACCCGGGACCGCCTGAGACCGCCCGGGACCGCCCGGGACTGCCCGGGACCGCCCGGGACCGCCCCGGACCGCCCGGGACCGCCCGGGTCCGCCCGGGACCGCCCCGGACCGCCCGGGACCGCCCCGGACCGCCCGGGACCGCCCCGGACCGCCCGGGACCGCTCGGGACCGCTCCGGACCGCACGGGACCGCCCCGAACCGCCCGGGACCGCCCGGGACCGCCCCGGACCGCCCGGGACCGCCGCGGACCGCCCGGGACCGCCCGGGACCGCCCGGGACCGCCCGGGACCGCCCGGGACTGCCCCAGAATGCCAGGGACCGCCCGGGACCGCCCGGGACCGCCCGGGACCTACCGGTACCGCCCGGGCCCGCCCGGGACCGCCCGGGAACGCCCGGGACCGCCCGGGACCGCCCCGGACCGCCCAGGACCGCCCCGGACCGCCCGGGACCGCCCCGGACCGCCCGGGACCACCCCAGACCGCCCGGAACCGCCCGGGACCGCCCGGGACCGCCCGGGACCGCCCGGGACCGCCCGGGACCACCCGGGACCGCCTGAGACCACCCGGGACCGCCCGGGACCGCCCGGGACCGCCCGGGACCGCCCCGGACCGCCCGGGACCGCCCGGGACTGCCCAGGACCGCCCGGGACGGCCCGGGACCGCCACGGACCGCCCCGGACCGCCCGGGACCGCCCGGGACTGCCCGGGACCGCCCGGGACCGCCCGGGACCGCTCCGGACCGCCCGGGACCGCCCGGGACCGCCGCGGACCGCCCCGGACCGCCCGGGACCGCCCGGGACCGCCCCGGACCGCCCCGGACCGCCCCGGACCGCCAGGGACAGCCCGGGACCGCCCGGGACCGCCCGGGACCGCCCGGGACCGCCCCGGACCTTCTGGGACCGCCCGGGACCGCCCCGGACCGCCCGGGACCGCCCGGGACCGCCTGGGACCGCTCGGGTCGGCCGCCCGGGACTGCACGGACCGCCCGGGACCGCCCAGGACCGCCCGGGACCGCCGCGGACCGCCCGGGACCGCCCGGGACCGCCCGGGACCGCCTGGGACCGCCCGGGACCGCCCGGGACCACCCCAGACCGCCCGGGACTGCCCCAGAATGCCAGGGACCGCACGGGACCACCCGGGACCACCCGGGACCGCCCGGGACCGCTCGGGACCGCCTGGGACCGCCCGGGACCGCCCGGGACCGCCCGGGACCGGCCAGGACCGCCCGGAACCGGCCGCGACCGCCACGGACCGGCCGGGTCCGCCCCGGACCTCCCGGGACCGCCCGGGACCGCCCTGGACCGCCCCGGACCGCCCGGGACTGCTCCGGACCGCCCGGGACCGCCCGGGACCGCCCCGGACCGCCCCGGACCGCCCGGGACCGCCCGGGACCGCCCCGGACCGCCCCGGACCGCCCCGGACCGCCCGGGACCGCCCCGGACCACCCGGGACCGCACGGGACCGCCCCGGACCGCCCCAGACCGCCCGAGACCGCCCCGGACCGCCAAGGACAGCCCGGGACCGCCCGGGACTGCCCGGGACCGCCCGGGACCGCCCGGGACCGCCCGGGATCGCCCGGGACCGGCCGGGACCGCCCCGGACCGCCCCGGACCGCCCGGGACCGCCCGGGACCGCCCGGGACCGCCCCGGACCGCCCCGGACCGGCGCGGACCGCCCCGGACCGCCCTGGACCGCCCCGGACCGCCCCGGACCGCCCCGGATCGCCCCGGACCGCCCCGGACCGCCCCGGACGGCCCGGGACAGCCCGGGACCGGCCGGGACGGCCCGGGACCGCCCGGGACCGCCCGGGACCGCCCGGGACTGCCCGGGACCGCCCGGGACCGCCCGGGACTGCCCGGGACCGCCCGGGACCGCCCGGGACCGCCCCGGACCGCCCGGGACCGCCCGGGACTGCCCGGGACCGCCCGGGACCGCCCGGGACCGCCCCGGACCGCCCGGGACCGCCCAGGACCGCCCCGGACCGCCACGGACCGCCCGGGACAGCCCGGGCCCGCCCGGGACCGCCCGGGACCACCCGGGACCGCCCCGGACCTCCCGGGACCGCCCGGGACCGCCCGGGACCGCCCGGGACCGCCCGGGACCGCCCGGGACCGCCCCGGACTGCTCGGGACCGCCCAGGACCGCCCCGGACCGCCCGGGACCACCCGGGACCGCCCGGGACCGCCCGGGACCGCCCTGGACCGCCAGGGACCGCCCGGGACCGCCCGGACCGCCCGGGACTGCCTCGGACCGCCCCGGACCGCCCCGGACCGCCCCGGACCGCCCCGGTCCACCCAGGACCACCCCGGACCACCCCGGACCGCCCGGGACAGCCCGGGACCGCCCGCGACCACCCGGGACCACCCGGGACCGCCCCGGACCTCCCGGGACCGCCCCGGACCGCCTGGGACCGCCCAGGACCGCCCCCGACCGCCCCGGACCGACCGGGACCGCCCGGGACCGCCCGGGACCGCCCCGGACCGCCCCGGACCGCCCTGGACCGCCCGGGACTGCCCGGGACCGCCCGGGACTGCCCAGGACCGCCCGGGACCGCCCCGGACCGCCCGGGACCGCCCGGGACTGCCCGGGACCGCCTGGGACCGCCCGGGACCGCCCGGGACCGCCCCGGACCGCCCGGGACCGCCCGGGACTGCCCGGGACCGCCCGGGACCGCCCCAGAATGCCAGGGACCGCCCGGGACCGCCCGGGACCGCCCCAGAATGCCAGGGACCGCCCGGGACCGCCCGGGACCGCCCGGGACCGACCGGTACCGCCCAGGACCGCCCGGGACCGCCCGGGACCGCCCGGGACCGCCCGGGACCGCCCGGGAACGCCCGGGACCGCCCGGGACCGCCCGGGACCGCCCCGGACCGCCCGGAACCGCCCGGGACCGCCCGGGACCGCCCGGGACCGCCCGGGACCGCCTGGGAGCGCCCGGGACCACCCGGGACCGCCTGAGACCGCCCGGGACCGCCCGGGACTGCCCGGGACCGCCCGGGACCGCCCCGGACCGCCCGGGACCGCCCGGGACTGCCCGGGACCGCCCGGGACCGCCCGGGACCGCCCCGGACCGCCCCGGACCGCCCGGGACCGCCCGGGACTTCCCGGGACCGCCCGGGACCGCCCGGGACCAGCCGGGCCCGCCCCGGACCGCCCGGGACCGCCCGGGACTGCCCAGGACCGCCCGGGACCGCCCGGGACCGCCCGGGACCGGCCGGGACTGCCCCAAACCGCCCCGACCGCCTGGGACCGCCCGGGACCGCCCCGGACCGCCCCGGACCGCCCCGGACCGGCCCGGACCGCCCCGGACCGCCCCGGACCGCCCCGGACCGCCCCGGACCGCCCCGGATCGCCCCGGACCGCCCCGGACCGCCCCGGACGGCCCGGGACAGCCCGGGACCGCCCGGGACGGCCCGGGACCGCCCGGGACCGCCCCGGACCTCCCGGGACCGCCCGGGACCGCCCCGGACCGCCCGGGACCGCCCGGGACCGCCCGGGACCGCCCGGGACCGCCTGGGACCGCCCGGTACCGCCCGGGACCGCCCCGGACCGCCCGGGACCGCCCAGGACCGCCCCGGACCGCCCCGGACCCTCCCGGGACCGCCCGGGACCGCCAGGGACCGCCCGGGACCGCCCCGGACCGCCGGGGACTTCCGCGGACCGCCCCGGACCGCCCCGGACCGCCCCGGACCGCCCCGGACCGCCCCGGACTGCCCCGAACCGCCCGGGACAGCCCGGGACCGCCCGGGACCGCCCGGGACCGCCCGGGACCGCCCCGGACCTCCCGGGACCGCCCGGGACCGCCCCGGACCGCCCGGGACCGCCCGGGACCGCCCGGGACCGCCCGGGACCGCCCGGGACCACCCCGGACCGCCCGGGACCGCCCAGGACCGCCCCGGACCGCCCCGGACCGCCCCGGACCGGCCCGGACCGCCCCGGACCGCCCCGGACCGCCCCGGACCGCCCCGGACCGCCTCGGACCACCCCGGACCTCCCCGGACGGCCCGGGACAGCCCGGGACTGCCCGGGACGGCCTGGGACCGCCCCGGACCGCCCGGGACCGCCCGGGACCGCCCGGGACCGCCCGGGACCGCCCGGTACCGCCCGGGACCGCCCCGGACCGCCCGGGACCGCCCAGGACCGCCCCGGACCGCCCCGGACCGCCCGGGACCGCCCGGGACCGCCCGGGACCGCCCGGGACCGCCCCGGACCGCCCGGGACTGCCGCGGACCGCCCCGGACCGCCCCGGACCGCCCCGGACCGCCCCGGACCGCCCCGGACCGCCCCGAACCGCCCGGGACAGCCCGGGACCGCCCGGGACCGCCCGGGACCGCCCGAGACCGCCCCGGACCTCCCGGGACCGCCCGGGACCGCCCCGGACCGCCCGGGACCGCCCGGGACCGCCCGGGACTGCCCGGGACCGCCCGGGACCGCCCGGGACCGCCCCGGACCGCCCGGGACCGCCCAGGACCGCCCCGGACCGCCCCGGACCGCCCGGGACAGCCCGGAACCGCCCGGGACCGCCCGGGACCGCCCCAGACCGCCCGGGACCGCCGCAGACCGCCCGGGACCGCCCGGGACCGCCCGGGACCGCCCGGGACCGCCTGGGACCGCCCCAGAATGCCAGGGACCGCCCGGGACCGCCTGGGACCGCCCGGGACCGACCGGTACCGCCCGGGACCGCCCGGGACCGCCCGGGACCGCCCAGGACCGCCCGGGACCGCCCGGGACCGCCCGGGACTGCCCGGGACCGCCCGGGACCGCCCGGGACCGCCCCGGACCGCCCGGGACCGCCCAGGACCGCCGCGGACCGCCCCGGACCGCCCGGGACAGCCCGGGACCGCCCGGGACCGCCCGGGACCGCCCCAGACCGCCCGGGACCGCCGCAGACCGCCCGGGACCGCCCGGGACCGCCCGGGACCGCCCGGGACCGCCCGGGACCGCCCGGGACCGCCCCAGAATGCCAGGGACCGCCCGGGACCGCCTGGGACCGCCCGGGACAGACCGGTACCGCCCGGGACCGCCCGGGACCGCCCGGGACCGCCCGGGACCGCCCGGACCGCCCGGGACCGCCCGGGACCGCCCCGGACCGCCCGGGACCGCCCCGGACCGCCCGGGACCGCCCGGGACCGCTCCGGACCGCCCGGGACCGCCCCGAACCGCCCGGGACCGCCCGGGACCACCCCGGACCGCCCGGGACCGCCGCGGACCGCCCGGGACCGCCCGGGACCGCCCGGGACCGCCCGGGACCGCCCGGGACTGCCCCAGAATGCCAGGGACCGCCCGGGACCGCCCGGGACCGCCCGGGACCTACCGGTACCGCCCGGGACCGCCCGGGACCGCCCGGGAACGCCCGGGACCGCCCGGGACCGCCCCGGACCGCCCAGGACCGCCCCGGACTGCCCGGGACCGCCCCGGACCGCCCGGGACCGCCCGGGACCGCCCGGGACCGCCCGGGACCGCCCCGGACCGCCCGGGACCGCCCAGGACCGCCCCGGACCGCCCCGGACCCTCCCGGGACCGCCCGGGACCGCCCGGGACCGCCCGGGACCGCCCGGACCGCCGGGGACTTCCGCGGACCGCCCCGGACCGCCCCGGACCGCCCGGACCGCCCCGGACCGCCCGGGACAGCCCGGGACCGCCCGGGACCGCCCGGGACCGCCCGGGACCGCCCGGGACCGCCCCGGACCTCCCGGGACCGCCCGGGACCGCCCGGACCGCCCGGGACCGCCCGGGACCGCCTGGGACCGCCCGGGACCGCCCGGGACCGCCCGGGACCGCCCCGGACCGCCCGGGACCGCCCAGGACCGCCCCGGACCGCCCCGGACCGCCCCGGACCGGCCCGGACTGCCCGGACCGCCCCGGACCGCCCCGGACCGCCCCGGACCGCCCCGGACCGCCCCGGACCTCCCCGGACGGCCCGGGACAGCCCGGGACCGCCCGGGACGGCCTGGGACCGCCCCGGACCGCCCGGGACCGCCCGGGACCGCCCGGGACCGCCCGGGACCGCCCGGTACCGCCCGGGACCGCCCCGGACCGCCCGGGACCGCCCAGGACCGCCCCGGACCGCCCCGGACCGCCCGGGACCGCCCGGGACCGCCCGGGACCGCCCCGGACCGCCCGGGACTGCCGCGGACCGCCCCGGACCGCCCCGGACCGCCCCGGACCGCCCCGGACCGCCCCGAACCGCCCGGGACAGCCCGGGACCGCCCGGGACCGCCCGGGACCGCCCGAGACCGCCCCGGACCTCCCGGGACCCGCCCGGGACCCGCCCCGGACCGCCCGGGACCGCCCGGGACCGCCCGGGACTGCCCGGGACCGCCCGGGACCGCCCGGGACCGCCCCGGACCGCCCGGGACCGCCCAGGACCGCCCCGGACCGCCCCGGACCGCCCGGGACAGCCCGGGACCGCCCGGGACCGCCCGGGACCGCCCCAGACCGCCCGGGACCGCCGCAGACCGCCCGGGACCGCCCGGGACCGCCCGGGACCGCCCGGGACCGCCTGGGACCGCCCCAGAATGCCAGGGACCGCCCGGGACCGCCTGGGACCGCCCGGGACCGACCGGTACCGCCCGGGACCGCCCGGGACCGCCCGGGACCGCCCAGGACCGCCCGGACCGCCCGGGACCGCCCGGGACTGCCCGGGACCGCCCGGGACCGCCCGGGACCGCCCCGGACCGCCCGGGACCGCCCAGGACCGCCCCGGACCGCCCCGGACCGCCCGGGACAGCCCGGGACCGCCCGGGACCGCCCGGGACCGCCCCAGACCGCCCGGGACCGCCGCAGACCGCCCGGGACCGCCCGGGACCGCCCGGGACCGCCCGGGACCGCCCGGGACCGCCCCAGAATGCCAGGGACCGCCCGGGACCGCCTGGGACCGCCCGGGACAGACCGGTACCGCCCGGGACCGCCCGGGACCGCCCGGGACCGCCCGGGACCGCCCGGGACCGCCCGGGACCGCCCCGGACCGCCCGGGACCGCCCCGGACCGCCCGGGACCGCCCGGACCGCCCGGGACCGCCCGGGACCGCTCCGGACCGCCCGGGACCGCCCCGAACCGCCCGGGACCGCCCGGGACCGCCCCGGACCGCCCAGGACCGCCGCGGACCGCCCGGGACCGCCCGGGACCGCCCGGGACCGATCGGGACCGCCCGGGACTGCCCCAGAATGCCAGGGACCGCCCGGGACCGCCCGGGACCGCCCGGGACCGCCCGGGACCGCCCGGGACCGCCCCGGGACCGCCCGGCCGCCCCGGACCGCCCGGGACCGCCCGGGACCGCTCCGGACCGCCCGGGGACCGCCCCGAACCGCCCGGGACCGCCCGGGACCACCCCGGACCGCCCGGGACCGCCGCGGACTGCCCGCGACCGCCCGGGACCGCCCGGGACCGCCCGGGACCGCCCGGGACTGCCCCAGAATGCCAGGGACCGCCCGGGACCGCCCGGGACCGCCCGGGACCTACCGGTACCGCCCGGGACCGCCCGGGACCGCCCGGGAACGCCCGGGACCGCCCGGGACCGCCCCGGACCGCCCAGGACCGCCACGGACTGCCCGGGACCGCCCCGGACCGCCCGGGACCGCCCGGGACCGCCCGGGACCGCCCGGGACCGCCCCGGACCGCCCGGGACCGCCCAGGACCGCCCCGGACCGCCCCGGACCCTCCCGGGACCGCCCGGGACCGCCCGGGACCACCCGGGACCGCCCCGGACCGCCGGGGACTTCGGCGGACCGCCCCGGGACCGCCCCGGACCGCCCCGGACCGCCCCGGACCGCCCCGAACCGCCCGGGACAGCCCGGGACCGCCCGGGACCGCCCGGGACCGCCCGGGACCGCCCGGGACCGCCCCGGACCTCCCGGGACCGCCCGGGACCGCCCCGGACCGCCCGGGACCGCCCGGGACCGCCTGGGACCGCCCGGGACCGCCCGGGACCGCCCGGGACCGCCCCGGACCGCCCGGGACCGCCCAGGACCGCCCCGGACCGCCCCGGACCGCCCCGGACCGGCCCGGACTGCCCCGGACCGCCCCGGACCACCCCGGACCGCCCCGGACCGCCCCGGACCGCCCCGGACCTCCCCGGACGGCCCGGGACAGCCCGGGACCGCCCGGGACGGCCTGGGACCGCCCCGGGACCGCCCGGGACCGCCCGGGACCGCCCGGGACCGCCCGGGACCGCCCGGTACCGCCCGGGACCGCCCCGGACCGCCCGGGACCGCCCAGGACCGCCCCGGACCGCCCCGGACCGCCCGGGACCGCCCGGGACCGCCCGGGACCGCCCCGGACCGCCCGGGACTGCCGCGGACCGCCCCGGACCGCCCGGACCGCCCCGGACCGCCCCGGACCGCCCCGAACCGCCCGGGACAGCCCGGGACCGCCCGGACCGCCCGGGACCGCCCGAGACCGCCCCGGACCTCCCGGGACCGCCCGGGACTGCCCCGGACCGCCCGGACCGCCCGGGACCGCCCGGGACTGCCCGGGACCGCCCGGGACCGCCCGGGACCGCCCCGGACCGCCCGGGACCGCCCAGGACCGCCCCAGACCGCCCCGGACCGCCCGGGACAGCCCGGGACCGCCCGGGACCGCCCGGGACCGCCCGGGACCGCCCCAGACCGCCCGGGACCGCCGCAGACCGCCCGGGACCGCCCGGGACCGCCCGGGACCGCCCGGGACCGCCTGGGACCGCCCCAGAATGGCCAGGGACCGCCCGGGACCGCCTGGGACCGCCCGGGACCGACCGGTACCGCCCGGACCGCCCGGGACCGCCCGGGACCGCCCAGGACCGCCCGGGACCGCCCGGGACCGCCCGGGACTGCCTGGGACCGCCCGGGACCGCCCGGGACCGCCCCGGACCGCCCGGGACCGCCCAGGACCGCCCCGGACCGCCCCGGACCGCCCGGGACAGCCCGGGACCGCCCGGGACCGCCCGGGACCGCCCCAGACCGCCCGGGACCGCCGCAGACCGCCCGGGACCGCCCGGGACCGCCCGGGACCGCCCGGGACCGCCCGGGACCGCCCCAGAATGCCAGGGACCGCCCGGGACCGCCTGGGACCGCCCGGGACAGACCGGTACTGCCCGGGACCGCCCGGGACCGCCCGGGACCGCCCGGGACCGCCCGGGACCGCCCGGGACCGCCCCGGACCGCCCGGGACCGCCCCGGACCGCCCGGGACCGCCCCGGACCGCCCGGGACCGCCCGGGACCGCTCCGGACCGCCCGGGACCGCCCCCGAACCGCCCGGGACCGCCCGGGACCTACCGGTACCGCCCGGGACCGCCCGGGACCGCCCGGGAACGCCCGGGACCGCCCAGGACCGCCCCGGACCGCCCAGGACCGCCCCGGACCGCCCGGGACCGCCCCGGACCGCCCCAGAATGCCAGGGACCGCCCGGGACCGCCCGGGAACGCCCGGGACCGCCCGGGACCGCCCCGGACCGCCCAGGACCGCCCCGGACCGCCCGGGACCGCCCGGGACCGCCCAGAATGCCAGGGACCGCCCGGGACCGCCTGGGACCGCCCGGGACAGACCGGTACCGCCCGGGACCGCCCGGGACCGCCCGGGACCGCCCGGGACCGCCCGGGACCGCCCGGGACCGCCCCGGACCGCCCGGGACCGCCCCGGACCGCCCGGGACCGCCCGGGACCGCTCCGGACCGCCCGGGACCGCCCCGAACCGCCCGGGACCGCCCGGGACCACCCCGGACCGCCGGGACCGCCGCGGACCGCCCGGGACCGCCCGGGACCGCCCGGGACCGCCCGGGACCGCCCGGGACTGCCCCAGAATGCCAGGGACCGCCCGGGACCGCCCGGGACTGCCCGGGACCTACCGGTACCGCCCGGGACCGCCCGGGACCGCCCGGGAACGCCCGGGACCGCCCGGGACCGCCCCGGACCGCCCAGGACCGCCCCGGACTGCCCGGGACCGCCCCGGACCGCCCGGGACCGCCCGGGACCGCCCGGGACCGCCCGGGACCGCCCCGGACCGCCCGGGACCGCCCAGGACCGCCCCGGACCGCCCCGGACCTCCCGGGACCGCCGGGACCGCCCGGGACCGCCCGGGACCGCCCCGGACCGCCGGGGACTTCCGCGGACCGCCCCGGACCGCCCCGGACCGCCCCGGACCGCCCCGGACCGCCCCGGACCGCCCCCGAACCGCCCGGGACAGCCCGGGACCGCCCGGGACCGGCCGGGACCGCCCGGGACCGCCCGGGACCGCCCCGGACCTCCGGGACCGCCCGGGACCGCCCCGGACCGCCCGGGACCGCCCGGGACCGCCTGGGACCGCCTGGGACCGCCCGGGACCGCCCGGGACCGCCCCGGACCGCCCGGGACCGCCCAGGACCGCCCGGACCGCCCCGGACGCCCCGGACCGGCCCGGACTGCCCCGGACCGCCCCGGACCGCCCCGGACCGCCCCGGACCGCCCCGGACCGCCCCGGACCTCCCCGGACGGCCCGGGACAGCCCGGGAACCGCCCGGGACGGCCTGGGACCGCCCCGGACCGCCCGGGACCGCCCGGGACCGCCCGGGACCGCCCGGGACCGCCCGGTACCGCCCGGGACCGCCCCGGACCGCCCGGGACCGCCCAGGACCGCCCCGGACCGCCCCGGACCGCCCGGGACCGCCCGGGACCGCCCGGGACCGCCCCGGACCGCCCGGGACTGCCGCGGACCGCCCCGGACCGCCCGGAACGCCCCGGACCGCCCCGGACCGCCCGGGACCGCCCGGGACCGCCCGAGACCGCCCCGGACCTCCCGGGACCGCCCGGGACCGCCCCGGACCGCCCGGGACCGCCCGGGACCGCCCGGGACTGCCCGGGACCGCCCGGGACCGCCCGGGACCGCCCCGGACCGCCCGGGACCGCCCAGGACCGCCCCGGACCGCCCCGGACCGCCCGGGACAGCCCGGGACCGCCCGGGACCGCCCGGGACCGCCCCAGACCGCCCGGGACCGCCGCAGACCGCCCGGGACCGCCCGGGACCGCCCGGGACCGCCCGGGACCGCCTGGGACCGCCCAGAATGCCAGGGACCGCCCGGGACCGCCTGGGACCGCCCGGGACCGACCGGTACCGCCCGGGACCGCCCGGGACCGCCCGGGACCGCCCAGGACCGCCCGGGACCGCCCGGGACCGCCCGGGACTGCCCGGGACCGCCCGGGACCGCCCGGGACCGCCCCGGACCGCCCGGGACCGCCCAGGACCGCCCCGGACCGCCCCGGACCGCCCGGGACAGCCCGGGGACCGCCCGGGACCACCCGGGACCGCCCCAGACCGCCCGGGACCGCCGCAGACCGCCCGGGACCGCCCGGGACCGCCCGGGACCGCCCGGGACCGCCCGGGACCGCCCGGGACCGCCCCAGAATGCCAGGGACCGCCCGGGACCGCCTGGGACCGCCCGGGACAGACCGGTACCGCCCGGACCGCCCGGGACCGCCCGGGACCGCCCGGGACCGCCCGGGACCGCCCGGGACCGCCCGGGACCGCCCCGGACCGCCCGGGACCGCCCCGGACCGCCCGGGACCGCCCCGGACCGCCCGGGACCGCCCGGGACCGCTCCGGACCGCCCGGGACCGCCCCGAACCGCCCGGGACCGCCCGGGACCGCCCGGACCGCCCAGGACCGCCGCGGACCGCCCGGGACCGCCCGGGACCGCCCGGGACCGATCGGGACCGCCCGGGACTGCCCCAGAATGCAGGGACCGCCCGGGACCGCCCGGGACCGCCCGGGACCTACCGGTACCGCCCGGGACTGCCCGGGACCGCCCGGAACGCCCGGGACCGCCCGGGACCGCCCCGGACCGCCCAGGACCGCCCCGGACCGCCCGGGACCGCCCCGGACCGCCCGGGACCACCCCAGACCGGCCCGGAACCGCCCGGGACCGCCCGGGACCGCCCGGGACCGCCCGGGACCGCCCGGGACCGCCCAGGACCGCCCGGGACCGCCCGGGACCGCCCGGGACCGCCCCGGACCGCCCGGACCGCCCGGGACTGCCCAGGACCGCCCGGGACCGCCCGGGACCGCCACGGACCGCCCCGGACCGCCCGGGACCGCCCGGGACTGCCCGGGACCGCCCGGACCGCCCGGGACCGCTCCGGACCGCCCGGGACCGCCGGGACCGCCCCGGACCGCCCGGGACGCCCGGGACCGCCCCGGACCGCCCCGGTCCGCCCCGGAACCGCCCGGATCGCCCGGGACAGCCCGGGACCGCCCGGGACCGCCCGGGACCGCCCGGGACCGCCCCGGACCTTCTGGGACCGCCCGGGACCGCCCCGGACCGCCCGGACCGCCCGGGACCGCCTGGGACCGCCGGGTCGGCCGCCCGGGACCGCACCGGACCGCCCGGGACCGCCCAGGACCGCCCCGGATCGCCCCGGACCGCCCGGGACCGCCCGGGACCGCCCGGGACCGCCCGGGACCGCCCCGGACCTTCTGGGACCGCCCGGGACCGCCCCGGACCGCCCGGGACCGCCCGGGACCGCCTGGGACCGCCCGGGTCGGCCGCCCGGGACCGCAACCGGACCGCCCGGGACCGCCCAGGACCGCCCCCGGATCGCCCCGGACCGCCCGGGACCGCCCGGGACCGCCCGGGACCGCCTGGGACCGCCAGGGACCGCCCGGGACCGCCCGGACCGCCCGGGACTGCCTCAGACCGCCCCGGACCGCCCCGGACCGCCCAGGACCGCCCCGGACCACCCCGGACCGCCCCGGACCACCCCGGACCGCCCGGGACAGCCCCGGGACCGCCCGCGACCGCCCGGGACCACCCGGGACCGCCCCGGACCTCCCGGACCGCCCGGGACCTCCCCGGACCGCCCGGGACCGCCCGGGACCGCCCGGTACCGCCCGGGACCGCCCGGGACCGCCCGGGACCGCCCCGGACCGCCTGGGACCGCCCAGGACCACCCCGGACCGCCCCGGACCGACCGGGACCGCCCGGGACCGCCCAGGACCGCCCGGGACCGCCCGGGACCGCCCCGGACCGCCCCGGACCACCCGGGACCGCCCGGGACTGCCCGGGACCGCCCGGGACTGCCCGGGACCGCCCGGGACCGCCCCGGACCGCCCGGGACCGCCCGGGACTGCCCGGGACCGCCTGGGACCGCCCGGGACCGCCCGGGACCGCCCCGGACCGCCCGGGACCGCCCGGGACTGCCCGGGACCGCCCGGGACCGCCCGGGACCGCCCGGGACCAGCCGGGACCGCCCCGACCGCCCCGGACCGCCCGGGACCGCCCGGGACCGCCCCGGACCGCCCCGGACCGCCCCGGACCGGCCCGGACCGCCCCGGACCGCCCGGACCGCCCCGGACCGGCCCGGACCGCCCCGGACCGCCCCGGACCGCCCGGACCGCCCCGGATCGCCCCGGACCGCCCCGGACCGCCCCAGACGGCCCGGGACAGCCCGGGACCGCCCGGGACGGCCCGGGACCGCCCGGGACCGCCCCGGACCTCCCGGGACCGCCCGGGACCGCCCGGGACCGCCCGGGATCGCCCGGGACCGCCGGTACCGCCCGGGACCGCCCCGGACCGCCCGGGACCGCCCGGGACCTCCCCGGGACCGCCCGGGACCGCCCCAGACCGCCCGGGACTGCCGCGGACCGCCCCGGACCGCCCCGGACCGCCCCGGACCGCCCCGGACCGCCCGGACCGCACCGAACCGCCCGGGACAGCCCGGGACCGCCCGGGACCGCCCGGGACCGCCCGGGACCGCCCCGGACCTCCCGGGACCGCCCGGGACCGCCCCGGACCGCCCGGGACCGCCCGGGACTGCCCGGGACCGCCCGGGACCGCCCGGGACCGCCCTGGACCGCCCGGGACCGCCCAGGACCGCCCCGCACCGCCCCGGACCGCCCGGGACCGCCCGGGACCGCCCGGGACCGCCCGGGAACGCCCCGGACCGCCCGGGACCGCCGCGGACCGCCCGGGACCGCCCGGGACCGCCCGGGACCGCCCGGGACCGCCCGGGACCGCCCGGGACCGCCCCAGAATGCCAGGGACCGCCTGGGACCGCCTGGGACCGCCCAGGACCGCCCGGGATCGCCCGGGACCGCCCGGGACCGCCCGGGACCGCCCGGGACCGCCCCAGAATGCCAGGGACCGCCCGGGACCGCCCGGGACCGCCCGGGACCTACCGGTACCGCCCGGGACCGCCCGGGACCGCCCGGGACTGCCCGGGACCGCCCGGGACCGCCCGGAACCGCCCCGGACCGCCCGGGACCACCCCGGACCGCCCGGGACCGCCCCGGACCGCCTGGACCGCCCCAGACCGCCCGGAACCGCCCGGGACCGCCCGGGACCGCCCGGGACCGCCCGGGACCGCCCAGGACTGCCTGGGACCACCCGGGACCGCCTGAGACCACCCGGGACCGCCCGGGACCGCCCGGGACCGCCCGGGACCGCCCGGGACCGCCCCGGACCGCCTGGGACCGCCCGGGACTGCCCGGGACCGCCCGGGACCGCCCGGGACCGCCCCGGACCGCCCCGGACCGCCGCGGACCGCCCCGGACCGCCCGGGACCGCCCGGGACTGCCCCGGACCGCCCCGGAATGGCCCCGGACCGCCCTGGACCGCCCCGGACCGCCCCGGACCGCCCCGGACCGCCCCGGACCGCCCCGGACGGCCCGGGACAGCCCGGGACCGCCCGGGACCGCCCGGGACCGCCCGGGACCACCCCGGACCTTCCGCGACCGCCCGGGACCGCCCCGGACCGCCTGGGACCGCCCGGGACCGCCTGGGACCGCCCGGGACCGCCCGGAACCGCCCCGGACCGCCCGGGACCGCCCAGGACCGCCCCGGACCGCCCCGGACCGCCCGGGACTGCCCGGGACCGCCCCGGACCGCCCGGGACCGCCCGGGACCGCCAGGGACCGCCCGGGACCGCCCGGACCGCCCGGGACCGCCTCGGACCGCCCCGGACCGCCCCGGACCGCCTCGGACCGCCCTGGACCGCCCCGGACCACCCCGGACCGCCCCGGACCGCTCCGGACCGCCCGCGACAGCCCGGGACCGCCCGGGACCGCCCGGGACCACCCGGGACCGCCCCGGACCTCCCGGGACCGCCCGGGACCGCCCCGGACCGCCCGGGACCGCCCGGGACCGCCCGGGACCGCCCGGGACCGCCCGAGACCGCCCCGGACCGCCCAGGACCGCCCAGGACCGCCCCGGACCGCCCCAGACCGCCCGGGACCGCCCGGGACCGCCCGGGAACGCCCGGGACTGCCCCGGACCGCCCGAGACCGCCGCGGACCGCCCGGGACCGCCCGGGACCGCCCGGGACCGCCCGGGACCACCCGGGACCGCCCGGGACCGCCCGGGAGCGCCCCGGACCGCCCGGGACCGCCCAAGAATTCCAGGGACCGCACGGGACCGCCCGGGACCATCCGGGACCGCCCAGGACCGCTCGGGACCGTCCGGGACCGCCCGGGACCGCCCGGGACCGCCCGGGACCGGCCGGGACCGCCCGGGACCGGCCGGGACCGCCCCGGACCGGCCGGGTCCGCCCCGGACCTCCCGGGACCGCCCGGGACCGCCCCGGACTGCTCCGGACCGCCCGGGACCACCCGGGACCGCCCCGGACCGCCCCGGACCGCCCGGGACCGCCAGGGACCGCCCCGGACCGCCCCGGACCGCCCCGGACCGCCCCGGACCGTCCGGGACCGCCCCGGACCGCCCCAGACCGCCCGGGACCGCCCCGGACCGCCAGGGACCGCCCAGGACCGCCCGGGACCGGCCGGGACCGCCCCGGACCGCCCGGGACCGCCCCGGACTGCCCCGGACCGCCCCGGACCGCCCCGGACCGCCCCGGAACGCCCCGGACCGGCCCGGACTGCCCCGGACCGCCCCGGACCGCCCCGGACCGCCCCGGACCGCCCCGGATTGCCCCGGACGGCCCCGGACCACCCCGGACCGCCCCGGATGGCCCGGGACCGCCCGGGACCGCCCGGGACCGCCCCGGACCGCCCAGGACCGCCCGGGACCGCCCGGGACCGCCCGGAAACGCCCCGGACCGCCCGGGACCGCCGCGGACCGCCCGGGACCGCCCGGGACCGCCCGGGACCACCCGGGACCGCCCGGGACCGCCCGGGACCGCCCCAGAATGCCAGGGACCGCCTGGGACCGCCCGGGACCGCCTGGGACCGACCGGTACCGCCCGGGACCGACCGGGACCGCCGGGGACCGCCCTGGACCGTCCGGGACCGCCCGGGACCGCCCGGGACCGCCCGGGACCGCCCGGGACCGCCCGGGACCGCCCCAGAATGCCAGGGACCGCCCGGGACCGCCCTGGACCGCCCGGGACCTACCGGTACCGCCCGGGACCGCCCGGGACCGCCCGGGACTGCCCGGGACCGCCTGGGACCGCCCGGAACCGCCCCGGACCGCCCGGGACCACCCTGGACCGCCCGGGACCGCCCCGGACCGCCCGGGACCGCCCCAGACCGCCCGGAACCGCCCGGGACCGCCCGGGACGGCCCGGGACCGCCCGGGACCGCCCGGGACTGCCCGGGACCACCCGGGACCGCCTGAGACCACCCGGGACCGCCCAGGACCGCCCGGGACCGCCCGGGACTGCCCGGGACCGCCCCTGACCGCCCGGGACCGCCCGGGACTGCCCGGGACCGCCCGGGACCGCCCGGGACCGCCCCGGACCGCCCCGGACCGCCGCGGACCGCCCCGGACCGCCCGGGACCGCCCGGGACCGCCCGAGACCGCCCCGGACCGCCCAGGACCGCCCAGGACCGCCCCGGACCGCCCCAGACCGCCCGGGACCGCCCGGGACCGCCCGGGACCGCCCGGGACTGCCCCGGACCGCCCGAGACCGCCGCGGACCGCCCGGGACCGCCCGGGACCGCCCGGGACCGCCCGGGACCGCCCGGGACCGCCCGGGACCGCCCGGGAGCGCCCCGGACCGCCCGGGACCGCCCAAGAATTCCAGGGACCGCACGGGACCGCCCGGGACCATCCGGGACCGCCCAGGACCGCTCGGGACCGTCCGGGACCGCCCGGGACCGCCCGGGACCGCCCGGGACCGGCCGGGACCGCCCGGGACCGGCCGGGACCGCCCCGGACCGGCCGGGTCCGCCCCGGACCTCCCGGGACCGCCCGGGACCGCCCCGGACTGCCCCGGACCGCCCGGGACTGCTCCGGACCGCCCGGGACCACCCGGGACCGCCCCGGACCGCCCCGGACCGCCCGGGACCGCCAGGGACCGCCCCGGACCGCCCCGGACCGCCCCGGACCGCCCCGGACCGTCCGGGACCGCTCCGGACCGCCCCAGACCGCCCGGGACCGCCCCGGACCGCCAGGGACCGCCCAGGACCGCCCGGGACCGGCCGGGACCGCCCCGGACCGCCCGGGACCGCCCCGGACTGCCCCGGACCGCCCCGGACCGCCCCGGACCGCCCCGGAACGCCCCGGACCGGCCCGGACTGCCCCGGACCGCCCCGGACCGCCCCGGACCGCCCCGGACCGCCCCGGATTGCCCCGGACGGCCCCGGACCGCCCCGGACCGCCCCGGATGGCCCGGGACCGCCCGGGACCGCCCGGGACCGCCCCGGACCGCCCAGGACCGCCCGGGACCGCCCGGGACCGCCCGGAAACGCCCCGGACCGCCCGGGACCGCCGCGGACCGCCCGGGACCGCCCGGGACCGCCCGGGACCACCCGGGACCGCCCGGGACCGCCCGGGACCGCCCCAGAATGCCAGGGACCGCCTGGGACCGCCCGGGACCGCCTGGGACCGACCGGTACCGCCCGGGACCGACCGGGACCGCCCGGGACCGCCCTGGACCGTCCGGGACCGCCCGGGACCGCCCGGGACCGCCCGGGACCGCCCGGGACCGCCCGGGACCGCCCCAGAATGCCAGGGACCGCCCGGGACCGCCCTGGACCGCCCGGGACCTACCGGTACCGCCCGGGACCGCCCGGGACCGCCCAGGACTGCCCGGGACCGCCTGGGACCGCCCGGAACCGCCCCGGACCGCCCGGGACCACCCTGGACCGCCCGGGACCGCCCCGGACCGCCCGGGACCGCCCCAGACCGCCCGGAACCGCCCGGGACCGCCCGGGACGGCCCGGGACCGCCCGGGACCGCCCGGGACTGCCCGGGACCACCCGGGACCGCCTGAGACCACCCGGGACCGCCCAGGACCGCCCGGGACCGCCCGGGACTGCCCGGGACCGCCCCTGACCGCCCGGGACCGCCCGGGACTGCCCGGGACCGCCCGGGACCGCCCGGGACCGCCCCGGACCGCCCCGGACCGCCGCGGACCGCCCCGGACCGCCCGGGACCGCCCGGGTCTGCCCCGGACCGCCCCGGACCGCCCCGGACGGCCCTGGACCGCGCCGGACCGCCCCGGACCGCCCCGGACCGCCCCGGACCGCCCCGGACCGCCCCGGACCGCCCCGGACCGCCCGGGACAGCCCGGGACCGCCCGGGACCGCCCGGGACCGCCCGGGACCGCCCGGGACCACCCCGGACCTTCCGGGACCGCCCGGGACCGCCCCGGACCGCCCGGGACCGCCCGGGACCGCCTGGGACCGCCCGGGACCGCCCGGGACCGCCCCGGACCGCCCGGGACCGCCCAGGACCGCCCCGGACCGCCCCGGACCGCCCGGGACCGCCCGGGACCGCCCGGGACCGCCCGGGACCGCCCGGCACCGGCCGGGACCGCCCGGGACCGCCCGGGACCGCCCGGGACCGCCCGGCACCGGCCGGGACCGCCCCGGACCGGCCGGGTCCGCCCCAGACCTCCCGGGACCGCCCGGGACCGCCCCGGACCACCCCGGACCGCCCGGGACTGCTCCGGACCACCCGGGACTACCCGGGACCGCCCCGGACCGACCCGGACCGCCCGGGACCGCCAGGGACCGCCCCGGACCGCCCCGGACCGCCCCGGACCGCCCGGGACCGCCCCGGACCGCCCCAGACTGCCCGGGACCACCCCGGACCGCCAGGGACCGCCCAGGACCGCCCGGGACCGCCCGGGACCGCCCAGGACCGCCCCGGACCGCCCCGGACCGCCCGGGACCGCCCGGGACCGCCCGGGACCGCCCGGGACCGCCCGGGACCGCCAGGGACCGCCCGGGACCGCCCGGACCACCCGGGACCGCCTCGGACCGCCCCGGACCGCCCTGGACCGCCCCGGACCGCCCCGGACCACCCCGGACCGCCCCGGACCGCCCCGGACCGCCCGGGACAGCCCGGAACCGCCCGGGACCGCCCGGGACCGCCCGGGACCGCCCCGGACCTCCCAGGACCGCCCGGGACCGCCCCGGACCGCCGGGGACCGCCCGGGACCGCCCGGGACCGCCCGGGACTGCCCGGGACCGCCCCGGACCGCCTGGGACCGCCCAGGACCGCCCCGGACCGCCCCGGACCGCCCGGGACCGCCCGGGACCGCCCGGGACCGCCCGGGACCGCCCCGGACCGCCCGAGACCGCCGCGGACCGCCCGGGACCGCCCGGGACCACCCGGGACCGCCCGGGACCGCCCGGGACCGCCCGGGAGCGCCCCGGACCGCCCGGGACCGCCCAAGAATTCCAGGGACCGCACGGGACCGCCCAGGACCATCCGGGACCGCCCGGGACCGCTCGGGACCGCCCGGGACCGCCCGGGACCGCCCGGGACCGCCCGGGACCGGCCGGGACCGCCCGGGACCGGCCGGGACCGCCCCGGACCGGCCGGGTCCGCCCCAGACCTCCCGGGACCGCCCGGGACCGCCCCGGACCACCCCGGACCGCCCGGGACTGCTCCGGACCACCCGGGACTACCCGGGACCGCCCCGGACCGACCCGGACCGCCCGGGACCGCCAGGGACCGCCCCGGACCGCCCCGGACCGCCCCGGACCGCCCGGGACCGCCCCGGACCGCCCCAGACTGCCCGGGACCACCCCGGACCGCCAGGGACCGCCCAGGACCGCCCGGGACCGCCCGGGACCGCCCGGGACCGCCCGGGACCGGCCGGGACCGCCCCGGACGGCCCGGGACCGCCCGGGACCGCCCCGGACCGCCCCGGACCGCCCCGGACCGCCCCAGACCGCCCCGGAACGCCCCGGACCGGCCCGGACTGCCCCGGACCGCCCCGGACCGCTCCGGACCGCCCCGGACCGCCCCGGATCGCCCCGGACCGCCCCGGACCGCCCCGGACGGCCCGGGACAGCCCGGGACCGCCCGGGACCGCCTGGGACCGCCCGGGACCGCCCCGGACCTCCCGGGACCGCCCGGGACCACCCCGGACCGCCCGGGACCGCCCGGGACCACCCCGGACCGCCCCGGACCGCCCGGGACCGCCCGGGACCGCCCGGGACCGCCCGGGAACGCCCCGGACCGCCCGGGACCGCCGCGGACCGCCCGGGACCGCCCGGGACCGCCCGGGACCGCCCGGGACCGCCCGGGACCGCCCCAGAATGCCAGGGACCGCCTGGGACCGCCCGGGACCGCCTGGGACCGACCGGTACCGCCCGGGACCGACCGGGACCGCCCGGCACCGCCCGAGACCGTCCGGGACCGCCCGGGACCGCCCGGGACCGCCCGGGACCGCCCCGGACCGCCTGGGACCGCCCGGGACCGCCCAGGACCGCCCGGGATCGCCCGGGACCGCCCGGGACCGTCCGGGACCGCCCGGGACCGCCCCAGAATGCCAGGGACCGCCTGGGACCGCCCGGGACCGCCCGGGACCTACCGGTACCGCCCGGGACCGCCCGGGACCGCCCGGGACTGCCCGGGACCGCCCGGGACCGGCCGGGACCGCCCCGGACCGGCCGGGTCCGCCCCGGACCTCCCGGGACCGCCCGGGACCGCTCCGGACCGCCCCGGACCGCCCGGGACTGCTCCGGACCGCCCGGGACCACCCGGGACCGCCCCGGACCGCCCCGGACCGCCCGGGACCGCCAGGGACCGCCCCGGACCGCCCCGGACCGCCCCCGACCGCCCCGGACCGCCCGGGACCGCCCCGGACCGCCCCAGACCGCCCGGGACCGCCCCGGACCGCCAGGGACCGCCCAGGACTGCCCGGGACCGCCCGGGACCGCCCGGGACCGCCCGGGACCGGCCGGGACCGCCCCGGACCGCCCGGACCGCCCAGAACCGCCCCGGACCGCCCCGGACCGCCCCGGAACGCCCCGGACCGGCCCGGACTGCGCCGGACCGCCCCGGACCGCCCCGGACCGCCCCGGACCGCCCCGGATTGCCCCGGTCGGCCCCGGACCGCCCCGGACCGCCCCGGACCGCCCCCGACCGCCCCGGACCGCCCCGGACCGCCCCGGACGGCCCGGGACAGCCCGGGACCGCCCGGGACCGCCCGGGACCGCCCGGGACCACCCCGGACCTTCCGGGACCGCCCGGGACCGCCACGGACGGCCTGGGACCGCCCGGGACCGCCTGGGACCGCCCGGGACCGCCCGGGACCGCCCCGGACCGCCCGGGACCGCCCAGGACCGCCCCGGACCGCCCCGACCGCCCGGGACTGCCCGGGACCGCCCGGGACCGCCCGGGACCGCCCGGGACCGCCAGGGACCGCCCGGGACCGCCCGGACCGCCCGGGACCGCCTCGGACCGCCCCGGACCGCCCCGGACCGCCCCGGACCGCCCTGGACCGCCCCGGACCACCCCGGACCGCCCCGGACCGCTCCGGACCGCCCGCGACAGCCCGGGACCGCCCGGGACCGCCCGGGACCGCCCGGGACCGCCCCGGACCTCCCGGGACCGCCCGGGACCGCCCCGGACCGCCCGGGACCGCCCGGGACCGCCCGGGACCGCCCGGGACCGCCCGAGACCGCCCCGGACCGCCCAGGACTGCCCAGGACCGCCCCGGACCGCCCCAGACCGCCCGGGACCGCCCGGGGACCGCCCGGGACCGCCCCGGACCGCCCGAGACCGCCGCGGACCGCCCGGGACCGCCCGGGACCGCCCGGGACCGCCCGGGACCGCCCGGGACCGCCCGGGACCGCCCGGGACCGCCCGGGAGCGCCCCGGACCGCCCGGGACCGCCCAAGAATTCCAGGGACCGCACGGGACCGCCCGGGACCATCCGGGACCGCCCAGGACCGCTCGGGACCGCCCGGGACCGCCCGGGACCGCCCGGGACCGCCCGGGACCGGCCGGGACCGCCCGGGACCGGCCGGGACCGCCCCGGACCGGCCGGGTCCGCCCCGGACCTCCCGGGACCGCCCGGGACCGCCCCGGACTGCCCTGGACCGCCCGGGACTGCTCCGGACCGCCCGGGACCACCCGGGACCGCCCCGGACCGCCCCGGACCGCCCGGGACCGCCAGGGACCGCCCTGGACCGCCCCGGACCACCCCGGACCGCCCCGGACCGCCGGGACCGCCCCGGACCGCCCCAGACCGCCCGGGACCGCCCCGGACCGCCAGGGACCGCCCAGGACGCCCGGGACCGGCCGGGACCGCCCCGGACCGCCCGGGACCGCCCCGGACTGCCCCGGACCGCCCCGGACCGCCCCGGACCGCCCCGGAACGCCCCGGACCGGCCCGGACTGCCCCGGACCACCCCGGACCGCCCGGGACCGCCCCGGACTGCCCCGGACCGCCCCGGACCGCCCCGGACCGCCCCGGAACGCCCCGGACCGGCCCGGACTGCCCCGGACCGCCCGGGACCGCCCGGGACCGCCCGGGAGCGCCCCGGACCGCCCGGGACCGCCCAAGAATTCCAGGGACCGCACGGGACCGCCCGGGACCATCCGGGACCGCCCAGGACCGCTCGGGACCGCCCGGGACCGCCCGGGACCGCCCGGGACCGCCCGGGACCGGCCGGGACCGCCCGGGACCGGCCGGGACCGCCCCGGACCGGCCGGGTCCGCCCCGGACCTCCCGGGACCGCCCGGGACCGCCCCGGACTGCCCTGGACCGCCCGGGACTGCTCCGGACCGCCCGGGACCACCCGGGACCGCCCCGGACCGCCCCGGACCGCCCGGGACCACCCGGGACCGCCTGAGACCACCCGGGACCGCCCAGGACCGCCCGGGACCGCCCGGGACTGCCCGGGACCGCCCCTGACCGCCCGGGACCGCCCGGGACGGGACCGCCCGGGACCGCCCGGGACCGCCCCGGACCGCCCCGGACCGCCGCGGACCGCCCCGGACCGCCCGGGACCGCCCGGGACCGCCCGAGACCGCCCCGGACCGCCCAGGACCGCCCAGGACCGCCCCGGACCGCCCCAGACCGCCCGGGACCGCCCGGGACCGCCCGGGACCGCCCGGGACTGCCCCGGACCGCCCGAGACCGCCGCGGACCGCCCGGGACCGCCCGGGACCGCCCGGGACCGCCCGGGACCGCCCGGGACCGCCCGGGACCGCCCGGGAGCGCCCCGGACCGCCCGGGACCGCCCAAGAATTCCAGGGACCGCACGGGACCGCCCGGGACCATCCGGGACCGCCCAGGACCGCTCGGGACCGTCCGGGACCGCCCGGGACCGCCCGGGACCGCCCGGGACCGGCCGGGACCGCCCGGGACCGGCCGGGACCGCCCCGGACCGGCCGGGTCCGCCCCGGACCTCCCGGGACCGCCCGGGACCGCCCCGGACTGCCCCGGACCGCCCGGGACTGCTCCGGACCGCCCGGGACCACCCGGGACCGCCCCGGACCGCCCCGGACCGCCCGGGACCGCCAGGGACCGCCCCGGACCGCCCCGGACCGCCCCGGACCGCCCCGGACCGTCCGGGACCGCTCCGGACCGCCCCAGACCGCCCGGGACCGCCCCGGACCGCCAGGGACCGCCCAGGACCGCCCGGGACCGGCCGGGACCGCCCCGGACCGCCCGGGACCGCCCCGGACTGCCCCGGACCGCCCCGGACCGCCCCGGACCGCCCCGGAACGCCCCGGACCGGCCCGGACTGCCCCGGACCGCCCCGGACCGCCCCGGACCGCCCCGGACCGCCCCGGATTGCCCCGGACGGCCCCGGACCGCCCCGGACCGCCCCGGATGGCCCGGGACCGCCCGGGACCGCCCGGGACCGCCCCGGACCGCCCAGGACCGCCCGGGACCGCCCGGGACCGCCCGGAAACGCCCCGGACCGCCCGGGACCGCCGCGGACCGCCCGGGACCGCCCGGGACCGCCCGGGACCACCCGGGACCGCCCGGGACCGCCCGGGACCGCCCCAGAATGCCAGGGACCGCCTGGGACCGCCCGGGACCGCCTGGGACCGACCGGTACCGCCCGGGACCGACCGGGACCGCCCGGGACCGCCCTGGACCGTCCGGGACCGCCCGGGACCGCCCGGGACCGCCCGGGACCGCCCGGGACCGCCCGGGACCGCCCCAGAATGCCAGGGACCGCCCGGGACCGCCCTGGACCGCCCGGGACCTACCGGTACCGCCCGGGACCGCCCGGGACCGCCCAGGACTGCCCGGGACCGCCTGGGACCGCCCGGAACCGCCCCGGACCGCCCGGGACCACCCTGGACCGCCCGGGACCGCCCCGGACCGCCCGGGACCGCCCCAGACCGCCCGGAACCGCCCGGGACCGCCCGGGACGGCCCGGGACCGCCCGGGACCGCCCGGGACTGCCCGGGACCACCCGGGACCGCCTGAGACCACCCGGGACCGCCCAGGACCGCCCGGGACCGCCCGGGACTGCCCGGGACCGCCCCTGACCGCCCGGGACCGCCCGGGACTGCCCGGGACCGCCCGGGACCGCCCGGGACCGCCCCGGACCGCCCCGGACCGCCGCGGACCGCCCCGGACCGCCCGGGACCGCCCGGGTCTGCCCCGGACCGCCCCGGACCGCCCCGGACGGCCCTGGACCGCGCCGGACCGCCCCGGACCGCCCCGGACCGCCCCGGACCGCCCCGGACCGCCCCGGACCGCCCCGGACCGCCCGGGACAGCCCGGGACCGCCCGGGACCGCCCGGGACCGCCCGGGACCACCCCGGACCTTCCGGGACCGCCCGGGACCGCCCCGGACCGCCCGGGACCGCCCGGGACCGCCTGGGACCGCCCGGGACCGCCCGGGACCGCCCCGGACCGCCCGGGACCGCCCAGGACCGCCCCGGACCGCCCCGGACCGCCCGGGACCGCCCGGGACCGCCCGGGACCGCCCGGGACCGCCCGGCACCGGCCGGGACCGCCCGGGACCGCCCGGGACCGCCCGGGACCGCCCGGCACCGGCCGGGACCGCCCCGGACCGGCCGGGTCCGCCCCAGACCTCCCGGGACCGCCCGGGACCGCCCCGGACCACCCCGGACCGCCCGGGACTGCTCCGGACCACCCGGGACTACCCGGGACCGCCCCGGACCGACCCGGACCGCCCGGGACCGCCAGGGACCGCCCCGGACCGCCCCGGACCGCCCCGGACCGCCCGGGACCGCCCCGGACCGCCCCAGACTGCCCGGGACCACCCCGGACCGCCAGGGACCGCCCAGGACCGCCCGGGACCGCCCGGGACCGCCCAGGACCGCCCCGGACCGCCCCGGACCGCCCGGGACCGCCCGGGACCGCCCGGGACCGCCCGGGACCGCCCGGGACCGCCAGGGACCGCCCGGGACCGCCCGGACCACCCGGGACCGCCTCGGACCGCCCCGGACCGCCCTGGACCGCCCCGGACCGCCCCGGACCACCCCGGACCGCCCCGGACCGCCCCGGACCGCCCGGGACAGCCCGGAACCGCCCGGGACCGCCCGGGACCGCCCGGGACCGCCCCGGACCTCCCAGGACCGCCCGGGACCGCCCCGGACCGCCGGGGACCGCCCGGGACCGCCCGGGACCGCCCGGGACTGCCCGGGACCGCCCCGGACCGCCTGGGACCGCCCAGGACCGCCCCGGACCGCCCCGGACCGCCCGGGACCGCCCGGGACCGCCCGGGACCGCCCGGGACCGCCCCGGACCGCCCGAGACCGCCGCGGACCGCCCGGGACCGCCCGGGATCACCCGGGACCGCCCGGGACCGCCGGGACCGCCCGGGAGCGCCCCGGACCGCCCGGGACCGCCCAAGAATTCCAGGGGACCGCACGGGACCGCCCAGACCATCCGGGACCGCCCGGGACCGCCGGGACCGCCCGGGACGCCCGGACCGCCCGGGACCGCCCGGGAGGCCGCGGCCGGGACCGCCGGGCCGGGACCGCCCCGGACCGGCCGGGTCCGCCCCAGACCTCCCGGGACCGCCCGGGACCGCCCCGGACCACCCCGGACCGCCCGGGACTGCTCCGGACCACCCGGGACTACCCGGGACCGCCCCGGACCGACCCGGACCGCCCGGGGACCGCCAGGGACCGCCCCGGACCGCCCCGGACCGCCCCGGACCGCCCGGGACCGCCCCGGACCGCCCCAGACTGCCCGGGACCACCCCGGACCGCCAGGGACCGCCCAGGACCGCCCGGGACCGCCCGGGACCGCCCGGGACCGCCCGGGACCGGCCGGGACCGCCCGGACGGCCCGGGACCGCCCGGGACCGCCCCGGACCGCCCCGGACCGCCCCGGACCGCCCCAGACCGCCCCGGAACGCCCCGGACCGGCCCGGACTGCCCCGGACCGCCCGGACCGCTCCGGACCGCCCCGGACCGCCCCGGATCGCCCCGGACCCGCCCCGGACCGCCCCGGACGGCCCGGGACAGCCCGGGACCGCCCGGGACCGCCTGGGACCGCCCGGGACCGCCCCGGACCTCCCGGGACCGCCCGGGACCACCCCGGACCGCCCGGGACCGCCCGGGACCACCCCGGACCGCCCCGGACCGCCCCGGGACCGCCCGGGACCGCCCGGGACCGCCCGGGAACGCCCCGGACCGCCCGGGACCGCCGCGGACCGCCCGGACCGCCCGGGACCGCCCGGGACCGCCCGGGACCGCCCGGGACCGCCCCAGAATGCCAGGGACCGCCTGGGACCGCCCGGGACCGCCTGGGACCGACCGTCCCGCCCGGGACCGACCGGGACCGCCCGGCACCGCCCGAGACCGTCCGGGACCGCCCGGGACCGCCCGGGACCGCCCGGGACCGCCCCGGACCGCCTGGGACCGCCCGGGACCGCCCAGGACCGCCCGGATCGCCCGGGACCGCCCGGGACCGTCCGGGACCGCCCGGGACCGCCCCAGAATGCCAGGGACCGCCTGGGACCGCCCGGGACCGCCCGGGACCTACCGGTACCGCCCGGGACCGCCCGGGACCGCCCGGGACTGCCCGGGACCGCCCGGGACCGGCCGGGACCGCCCCGGACCGGCCGGGTCCGCCCCGGACCTCCCGGGACCGCCCGGGACCGCCCCGGACCGCCCCGGACCGCCCGGGACTGCTCCGGACCGCCCGGGACCACCCGGGACCGCCCCGGACCGCCCGGACCGCCCGGGACCGCCTGGGACCGCCCCGGACCGCCCCGGACCGCCCCCAACCGCCCGGACCGCCCGGGACCGCCCCGTACCGCCCCAGACCGCCCGGGACCGCCCCGGACCGCCAGGGACCGCCCAGGACTGCCCGGGACCGCCCGGGACCGCCCGGGACCGCCCGGGACCGGCCGGGACCGCCCCGGACCGCCCGGGACCGCCCAGAACCGCCCCGGACCGCCCCGGACCGCCCCGGAACGCCCCGGACCGGCCCGGACTGCGCCGGACCGCCCCGGACCGCCCCGGACCGCCCCGGACCGCCCCGGATTGCCCCGGTCGGCCCCGGACCGCCCGGACCGCCCCGGACCGCCCCCGACCGCCCCGGACCGCCCCGGACCGCCCCGGACGGCCCGGACAGCCCGGGACCGCCCGGGACCGCCCGGGACCGCCCGGGACCACCCCGGACCTTCCGGGACCGCCCGGGACCGCCACGGACGGCCTGGGACCGCCCGGGACCGCCTGGGACCGCCCGGGACCGCCCGGGACCGCCCCGGGACCCGCCCGGGACCGCCCAGGACCGCCCCGGACCGCCCCGGACCGCCCGGGACTGCCCGGGACCGCCCGGGACGCCCGGGACCGCCCGGGACCGCCAGGGACCGCCCGGGACCGCCCGGACCGCCCGGGACCGCCTCGGACCGCCCCGGACCGCCCCGGACCGCCCCGGACCGCCCTGGACCGCCCCGGACCACCCCGGACCGCCCCAGGACCGCTCCGGACCGCCCGCGACAGCCCGGGACCGCCCGGGACCGCCCGGGACCGCCCGGGACCGCCCCGGACCTCCCGGGACCGCCCGGGACCGCCCCGGACCGCCCGGGACCGCCCGGGACCGCCCGGGACCGCCCGGGACCGCCCGAGACCGCCCCGGACCGCCCAGGACTGCCCAGGACCGCCCCGGACCGCCCCAGACCGCCCGGGACCGCCCGGGACCGCCCGGGACCGCCCCGGACCGCCCGAGACCGCCGCGGACCGCCCGGGACCGCCCGGGACCGCCCGGGACCGCCCGGGACCGCCCGGGACCGCCCGGGACCGCCCGGGACCGCCCGGAGCGCCCCGGACCGCCCGGGACCGCCCAAGAATTCCAGGGACCGCACGGGACCGCCCGGGACCATCCGGGACCGCCCAGGACCGCTCGGGACCGCCCGGGACCGCCCGGGACCGCCCGGGACCGCCCGGGACCGGCCGGGACCGCCCGGGACCGGCCGGACCGCCCCGGACCGGCCGGGTCCGCCCCGGACCTCCCCGGGACCGCCCGGGACCGCCCCGGACTGCCCTGGACCGCCCGGGACTGCTCCGGACCGCCCGGGACCACCCGGGACCGCCCCGGACCGCCCCGGACCGCCCGGGACCGCCAGGGACCGCCCTGGACCGCCCCGGACCACCCCGGACCGCCCCGGACCGCCCGGGACCGCCCCGGACCGCCCCAGACCGCCCGGGACCGCCCCGGACCGCCAGGGACCGCCCAGGACCGCCCGGGACCGGCCGGGACCGCCCCGGACCGCCCGGGACCGCCCCGGACTGCCCCGGACCCGCCCCGGACCGCCCGGACCGCCCCGGAACGCCCCGGACCGGCCCGGACTGCCCCGGACCGCCCCGGACCGCCCGGGACCGCCCCGGACTGCCCCGGACCGCCCCGGACCGCCCCGGACCGCCCCGGAACGCCCCGGACCGGCCCGGACTGCCCGGACCGCCCGGGACCGCCCGGGACCGCCCGGGAGCGCCCCGGACCGCCCGGGACCGCCCAAGAATTCCAGGGACCGCACGGGACCGCCCGGGACCATCCGGGACCGCCCAGGACCGCTCGGGACCGCCCGGGACCGCCCGGGACCGCCCGGGACCGCCCGGGACCGGCCGGGACCGCCCGGGACCGGCCGGGACCGCCCCGGCCGGCCGGGTCCGCCCCGGACCTCCCGGGACCGCCCGGGACCGCCCCGGACTGCCCTGGACCGCCCGGGACTGCTCCGGGACCGCCCGGGACCACCCGGGACCGCCCCGGACCGCCCCGGACCGCCCGGGACCGCCAGGGACCGCCCTGGACCGCCCCGGACCACCCCGGACCGCCCCGGACCGCCCGGGACCGCCCCGGACCGCCCCAGACCGCCCGGGACCGCCCCGGACCGCCAGGGACCGCCCAGGACCGCCCGGGACCGGCCGGGACCACCCCGGACCGCCCGGGACCGCCCCGGACTGCCCCGGACCGCCCGGACCGCCCCGGACCGCCCCGGAACGCCCCGGACCGGCCCGGACTGCCCCGGACCGCCCCGGACCGCCCCGGACCGCCCCGTTCCGCCCCGGATTGCCCCGGACGGCCCCGGACCGCCCCGGACCGCCCCGGATGGCCCGGGACCGCCCGGGACCGCCCGGGACCGCCCCGGACCGCCCAGGACCGCCCGGGACCGCCCCGGACCGCCCAGGACCGCCCAGGACCGCCCCGGACCGCCCCAGACCGCCCGGGACCGCCCGGGACCGCCCGGGACCGCCCCGGGACCGCCCCGGACCGCCCGAGACCGCCGAGGACCACCCGGGACCGCCCGGGACCGCCCGGGACCGCCCGGGACCGCCCGGGACCGCCCGGGACCGCCCGGGACCGCCCGGGAGCGCCCCGGACCGCCCGGGACCGCCCAAGAATTCCAGGGACCGCACGGGACCGCCCGGGACCATCCGGGACCGCCCAGGACCGCTCGGGACCGCCCGGGACCGCCCGGGACCGCCCGGGACCGCCCGGGACCGGCCGGGACCGCCCGGGACCGGCCGGGACCGCCCGGGACCGCCCGGGACCGCCCCAGAATGCCAGGGACCGCCCGGACCGCCCGGGACCGCCCGGGACCTACCGGTACCGCCCGGGACCGCCCGGGACCGCCCGGGACTGCCCGGGACCGCCCGGGACCGGCCGGGACCGCCCCGGACCGGCCGGGTCCGCCCCGGACCTCCCGGGACCGCCCGGGACCGCCCCGGACCGCCCCGGACCGCCCGGGACTGCTCCGGACCGCCCGGGACCACCCGGGACCGCCCCGGACCGCCCCGGACCGCCCGGGACCGCCAGGGACCGCCCCGGACCGCCCCGGACCGCCCCCGACCGCCCCGGACCGCCCGGGACCGCCCCGGACCGCCCCAGACCGCCCGGGACCGCCCCGGACCGCCAGGGACCGCCCAGGACTGCCCGGGACCGCCCGGGACCGCCCGGGACCGCCCGGGACCGGCCGGGACCGCCCCGGACCGCCCGGGACCGCCCAGGACCGCCCCGGACCGCCCCGGACCGCCCCGGAACGCCCCGGACCGGCCCGGACTGCGCCGGACCGCCCCGGACCGCCCCGGACCGCCCCGGACCGCCCCGGATTGCCCCGGTCGGCCCCGGACCGCCCCGGACCGCCCCGGACCGCCCCCGACCGCCCCGGACCGCCCCGGACCGCCCCGGACGGCCCGGGACAGCCCGGGACCGCCCGGGACCGCCCGGGACCGCCCGGGACCACCCCGGACCTTCCGGGACCGCCCGGGACCGCCCCGGACGGCCTGGGACCGCCCGGGACCGCCTGGGACCCCCGGGACCGCCCGGGACCGCCCCGGACCGCCCGGACCGCCCAGGACCGCCCCGGACCGCCCCGGACCGCCCGGGACTGCCCGGGACCGCCCGGGACCGCCCGGGACCGCCCGGGACCGCCAGGGACCGCCCGGGACCGCCCGGACCGCCCGGGACCGCCTCGGACCGCCCCGGACCGCCCCGGACCGCCCCGGACCGCCCTGGACCGCCCCGGACCACCCCGGACCGCCCCGGACCGCTCCGGACTGCCCGGGACCGCCCGGGACCGGCCGGGACCGCCCGGGACCGGCCGGGTCCGCCCCGGACCTCCCGGGACCGCCCGGGACCGCCCCGGACCGCCCCGGACCGCCCGGGACTGCTCCGGACCGCCCGGGACCACCCGGGACCGCCCCGGACCGCCCCGGACCGCCCGGGACCGCCAGGGACCGCCCCGGACCGCCCCGGACCGCCCCCGACCGCCCCGGACCGCCCGGGACCGCCCCGGACCGCCCCAGACCGCCCGGGACCGCCCCGGACCGCCAGGGACCGTCCAGGACTGCCCGGGACCGCCCGGGACCGCCCGGGACCGCCCGGGACCGGCCGGGACCGCCCCGGATTGCCCGGGACCGCCCAGGACCGCCCCGGACCGCCCCGGACCGCCCCGGAACGCCCCGGACCGGCCCGGACTGCGCCGGACCGCCCCGGACCGCCCCGGACCGCCCCGGACCGCCCCGGATTGCCCCGGTCGGCCCCGGACCGCCCCGGACCGCCCCGGACCGCCCCCGACCGCCCCGGACCGCCCCGGACCGCCCCGGACGGCCCGGGACAGCCCGGGACCGCCCGGGACCGCCCGGGACCGCCCGGGACCACCCCGGACCTTCCGGGACCGCCCGGGACCGCCCCGGACGGCCTGGGACCGCCCGGGACCGCCTGGGACCGCCCGGGACCGCCCGGGACCGCCCCGGACCGCCCGGGACCGCCCAGGACCGCCCCGGACCGCCCCGGACCGCCCGGGACTGCCCGGGACCGCCCGGGACCGCCCGGGACCGCCCGGGACCGCCAGGGACCGCCCGGGACCGCCCGGACCGCCCGGGACGGCCTCGGACCGCCCCGGACCGCCCCGGACCGCCCCGGACCGCCCTGGACCGCCCCGGACCACCCCGGACCGCCCCGGACCGCTCCGGACCGCCCGCGACAGCCCGGGACCGCCCGGGACCGCCCGGGACCGCCCGGGACCGCCCCGGACCTCCCGGGACCGCCGGGACCGCCCCGGACCGCCCGGGACCGCCCGGGACCGCCTGGGACCGCCCGGGACCGCCCGAGACCGCCCCGGACCGCCCAGGACTGCCCAGGACCGCCCCGGACCGCCCCAGACCGCCCGGGACCGCCCGGGACCGCCCGGGACCGCCCGGGACCGCCCGGACCGCCCGAGACCGCCGCGGACCGCCCGGGACCGCCCGGGACCGCCCGGGACCACCCGGGACCGCCCGGGACCGCCCGGGACCGCCCGGGAGCGCCCCGGACCGCCCGGGACCGCCCAAGAATTCCAGGGACCGCACGGGACCGCCCGGGACCATCCGGGACCGCCCAGGACCCGCTCGGGACCGCCCGGGACCGCCCGGGACCGCCCGGGACCGCCCGGGACCGGCCGGGACCGCCCGGGACCGGCCGGGACCGCCCCGGACCGGCCGGGTCCGCCCCGGACCTCCCGGGACCGCCCGGGACCGCCCCGGACTGCCCCGGACCGCCCGGGACTGCTCCGGACCGCCCGGGACCACCCGGGACCGCCCCGGACCGCCCCGGACCGCCCGGGACCGCCAGGGACCGCCCTGGACCGCCCCGGACCACCCCGGACCGCCCCGGACCGCCCGGGACCGCCCCGGACCGCCCCAGACCGCCCGGGACCGCCCGGACCGCCAGGGACCGCCCAGGACCGCCCGGGACCGTCCGGGACCGCCCCGGACCGCCCGGGACCGCCCCGGACTGCCCCGGACCGCCCCGGACCGCCCCGGACCGCCCCGGAACGCCCCGGACCGGCCCGGACTGCCCCGGACCGCCCCGGACCGCCCCGGACCGCCCCGGACCGCCCCGGATTGCCCCGGACGGCCCCGGACCGCCCCGGACCGCCCCAGATGGCCGGGACCGCCCGGGACCGCCCGGGACCGCCCCGGACCGCCCAGGACCGCCCGGGACCGCCCCGGACCGCCCAGGACCGCCCAGGACCGCCCCGGACCGCCCCAGACCGCCCGGGACCGCCGGGACCGCCCGGGACCGCCCGGGACCGCCCCGGACCGCCCGAGACCGCCGCGGACCGCCCGGGACCGCCCGGGACCGCCCGGGACCGCCCGGGACCGCCCGGGACCGCCCGGGACCGCCCGGGACCGCCCGGGACCGCCCGGGAGCGCACCGGACCGCCCGGGACCGCCCAAGAATTCCAGGGACCGCACGGGACCGCCGGGGACCATCCGGGACCGCCCAGGACCGCTCGGGACCGCCCGGGACCGCCCGGGACCGCCCGGGACCGCCCGGGACCGGCCGGGATCGCCCGGGACCGGCCGGGACCGCCCCGGACCGGCCGGGTCCGCCCCGGACCTCCCGGGACCGCCCGGGACCGCCCCGGACTGCCCCGGACCGCCCGGGACTGCTCCGGACCGCCCGGGACCACCCGGGACCGCCCGGACCGCCCCGGACCGCCCGGGGACCGCCAGGGACCGCCCTGGACCGCCCCGGACCGCCCCGGACCGCCCCGGACCGCCCGGGACCGCCCCGGACCGCCCCAGACCGCCCGGGACCGCCCCGGACCGCCAGGGACCGCCCAGGGACCGCCCGGGACCGGCCGGGACCGCCCCGGACCGCCCGGGACCGCCCCGGACTGCCCCGGACCGCCCCGGACCGCCCCGGACCGCCCCGGAACGCCCCGGACCGGCCCGGACTGCCCGGACCGCCCCGGACCGCCCCGGACCGCCCCGGACCGCCCCGGATTGCCCCGGACGGCCCCGGACCGCCCCGGACCGCCCCGGATGGCCCGGGACCGCCCGGGACCGCCCGGGACCGCCCCGGACCGCCCAGGACCGCCCGGGACCGCCCGGGACCGCCCGGAAACGCCCCGGACCGCCCGGGACCGCCGGCGGACCGCCCGGGACCGCCCGGGACCGCCCGGGACCACCCGGGAGCGCCCGGGACCGCCCGGGACCGCCCCAGAATGCCAGGGACCGCCTGGGACCGCCCGGGACCGCCTGGGACCGACCGGTACCGCCCGGGACCGACCGGGACCGCCCGGGACCGCCCTGGACCGTCCGGGACCGCCCGGAACCGCCCGGGACCGCCCGGGACTGCCCCGGACCGCCTGGGACCGCCCGGGACCGCCCAGGACCGCCCGGGACCGCCCGGGACCGCCCGGGACCGCCCGGGACCGCCCCAGAATGCCAGGGACCGCCCGGGACCGCCCTGGACCGCCCGGGACCTACCGGTACCGCCCGGGACCGCCCGGGACCGCCCGGGACTGCCCGGGGACCGCCCGGGACCGCCCGGAACCGCCCCGGACCGCCCGGGACCACCCTGGACCGCCCGGGACCGCCCGGACCGCCCGGGACCGCCCCAGACCGCCAGGAAACGCCCGGGACCGCCCGGGACCGCCCGGGACCGCCCGGGACCGCCCGGGACTGCCCGGGACCACCCGGGACCGCCTGAGACCACCCGGGACCGCCCAGGACCGCCCGGGACCGCCCGGGACTGCCCGGGACCGCCCCGGACCGCCCGGGACCGCCCGGGACTGCCCGGGACCGCCCGGGACCGCCCGGGACCGCCCCGGACCGCCCCCGGACCGCCGCGGACCGTCCCGGACTGCCCGGGACCGCCCGGGACTGCCCCGGACCGCCCCGGACCGCCCCGGACGGCCCTGGACCGCGCTGGACCGCCCCGGACCGCCCCGGACCGCCCCGGACCGCCCCGGACCGCCCCGGACCGCCCGGGACAGCCCGGGACCGCCCGGGACCGCCCGGGACCGCCCTGGACCGCCCGGGACCACCCCGGACCTTCCGGGACCGCCCGGGACCGCCCCGGACCGCCCGGGACCGCCCGGGACCGCCGGGACCGCCCGGGACCGCCCGGGACCGCCCCGGACCGCCCGGGACCGCCCAGGGACCGCCCCGGACCGCCCCGGACCGCCCGGGACCGCCCGGACCGCCCGGGACCGCCCGGGACCGCCCGGGACCGCCCGGGACCGCCAGGGACCGCCCGGGACCGCCCGGACCGCCCGGGACCGCCCCGGACCGCCCCGGACCGCCCCGGACCGCCCCGGACCACCCCGGACCGCCCCGGACCGCCCCGGACCGCCCGGGACAGCCCGGAACCGCCCGGGACCGCCCGGGACCGCCCGGGACCGCCCCGGACCGCCTGGGACCGCCCAGGACCGCCCCGGACCGCCCCGGACCGCCCGGGACCGCCTGGGACCGCCCGGGACCGCCCGGGACCGCCCCGGACCGCCCGAGACCGCCGCGGACCGCCCGGGACCGCCCGGGACCGCCCGGGACCGCCCGGGACCGCCCGGGACCGCCCGGGACCGCCCGGAGCGCCCCGGACCGCCCGGGACCGCCCGGGAGCGCCCCGGACCGGCCCGGGACCGCCCAAGAATTCCAGGGACCGCACGGGACCGCCCGGGACCATCCGGGACCGCCCAGGACCGCTCGGGACCGCCCGGGACCGCCCGGGACCGCCCAGGACCGCCCGGGACCGGCCGGGACCGCCCGGGACCGGCCGGGACCGCCCCGGACCGGCCGGGTCCGCCCCGGACCTCCCGGGACCGCCCGGGACCGCCCCGGACTGCCCCGGACCGCCCGGGACTGCTCCGGACCGCCCGGGACCACCCGGGACCGCCCCGGACCGCCCCGGACCGCCCGGGACCGCCAGGGACCGCCCTGGACCGCCCCGGACCGCCCCGGACCGCCCCGGACCGCCCGGGACCGCCCCAGACCGCCCCAGACCGCCCGGGACCGCCCCGGACCGCCAGGGACCGCCCAGGACCGCCGGGACCGGCCGGGACCGCCCCGGACCGCCCGGGACCGCCCCGGACTGCCCCGGACCGCCCCGGACCGCCCCGGACCGCCCCGGAATGCCCCGGACCGGCCCGGACTGCCCCGGACCGCCCCGGACCGCCCCGGACCGCCCCGGATGCCCCGGACGGCCCCGGACCGCCCCGGACCGCCCCGGATGGCCCGGGACCGCCCGGGACCGCCCGGGACCGCCCCGGACCGCCCAGGACCGCCCGGGACCGCCCGGGACCGCCCGGAAACGCCCCGGACCGCCCGGGACCGCCGCGGACCGCCCGGGACCGCCCGGGACCGCCCGGGACCACCCGGGAGCGCCCGGGACCGCCCGGGACCGCCCCAGAATGCCAGGGACCGCCTGGGACCGCCCGGGACCGCCTGGGACCGACCGGTACCGCCCGGGACCGACCGGGACCGCCCGGGATCGCCCTGGACCGTCCGGGACCGCCCGGGACCGCCCGGGACCGCCCGGGACTGCCCCGGACCGCCTGGGACCGCCCGGGACCGCCCGGGACCGCCCGGGACCGCCCGGGACCGCCCGGGACCGCCCGGGACCGCCCCAGAATGCCAGGGACCGCCCGGGACCACCTGGACCGCCCGGGACCTACCGGTACCGCCCGGGACCGCCCGGGACCGCCCGGGACTGCCCGGGACCGCCCGGGACCGCCCGGAACCGCCCGGACCGCCCGGGACCACCCTGGACCGCCCGGGACCGCCCCGGACCCGCCCGGGACCGCCCAGACCGCCCGGAACCGCCCGGGACCGCCCGGGACCGCCCGGGACCGCCCGGGACCGCCCGGGACTGCCCGGGACCACCCGGGACCGCCTGAGACCACCCGGGACCGCCCAGGACCGCCCGGGACCGCCCGGGACCTGCCCGGGACCGCCCCGGACCGCCCGGGACCGCCCGGGACTGCCCGGGACCGCCCGGGACCTCCCGGGACCGCCCCGGACCGCCCCGGACCGCCGCGGACCGCCCCGGACCGCCCGGGACCGCCCGGGACCACCCCGGACCTCCGGGACCGCCCGGGACCACCCCGGACCGCCCGGGACCGCCCGGGACCGCCTGGGACCGCCCGGGACCGCCCGGGACCGCCCCGGACCGCCCGGGACCGCCCAGGACCGCCCCGGACCGCCCCGGACCGCCCGGGACCGCCCGGGACCGCCCGGGACCGCCCGGGACCGCCAGGGACCGCCCGGGACCGCCCGGACCGCCGGGGACCGCCCCGGACCGCCCCGGACCGCCCCGGACCGCCCCGGACCGCCCGGACCACCCCGGACCGCCCGGACCGCCCCGGACCGCCCGGGACAGCCCGGAACCGCCCGGGACCGCCCGGGACCGCCCGGGACCGCCCCGGACCTCCCGGGACCGCCCGGGACCGCCCGGGACCGCCGGGGACCGCCCGGGACCGCCCGGGACCGCCCGGGACCGCCCGGGACCGCCCGGACCGCCTGGGACCGCCCAGGACCGCCCCGGACCGCCCCGGACCGCCCGGGACCGCCCGGGACCGCCCGGGACTGCCCGGGACCGCCCCGGACCGCCCGAGACCGCCGCGGACCGCCCGGGACCGCCCGGGACCGCCCGGGACCGCCCGGGACCGCCCGGGACCGCCCGGGACCGCCCGGGAGCGCCCCGGACCGCCCGGGACCGCCCAAGAATTCCAGGGACTGCACGGGACCGCCCAGGACCATCCGGGACCGCCCGGGACCGCTCGGGACCGCCCGGGACCGCCCGGGACCGCCCGGGACCGCCCGGGACCGGCCGGGACCGCCCGGGACCGGCCGGGACCGCCCCGGACCGGCCGGGTCCGCCCCGGACCTCCCGGGACCGCCCGGGACCGCCCCGGACCGCCCCGGACCGCCCGGGACTGCTCCGGACCGCCCGGGACTACCCGGAACCGCCCCGGACCGACCCGGACCGCCCGGGACCGCCAGGGACCGCCCCGGACCGCCCCGGACCGCCCCGGACCGCCCGGGACCGCCCGGGACCGCCCGGGGACCGCCCGGGACCGCCCGGGACCGCCCCAGAATGCCAGGGACCGCCCGGGACCACCCTGGACCGCCCGGGACCTACCGGTACCGCCCGGGACCGCCCGGGACCGCCCGGGACTGCCCGGGACCGCCCGGGGACCGCCCGGAACCGCCCCGGACCGCCCGGGACCACCCTGGACCGCCCGGGACCGCCCCGGACCGCCCGGGACCGCCCCAGACCGCCCGGAACCGCCCGGGACCGCCCGGGACCGCCCGGGACCGCCCGGGACCGCCCGGGACTGCCCGGGACCACCCGGGACCGCCTGAGACCACCCGGGACCGCCCAGGACCGCCCGGGACCGCCCGGGACTGCCCGGGACCGCCCCGGACCGCCCGGGACCGCCCGGGACTGCCCGGGACCGCCCGGGACCGCCCGGGACCGCCCCGGACCGCCCCGGACCGCGCGGACCGCCCCGGACCGCCCGGGACCGCCCGGGACTGCCCGGACCGCCCCGGACCGCCCCGGACGGCCCTGGACCGCGCCGGACCGCCCCGGACCGCCCCGGACCGCCCCGGACCGCCCCCGGACCGCCCCGGACCGCCCCGACCGCCCGGGACAGCCCGGGACCGCCCGGGACCGCCCGGGACCGCCCGGGACCGCCCGGGACCACCCCGGACCTTCCGGGACCGCCCGGGACCACCCCGGACCGCCCGGGACCGCCCGGGACCGCCTGGGACCGCCCGGGACCGCCCGGGACCGCCCCGGACCGCCCGGGACCGCCCAGGACCGCCCCGGACCGCCCCGGACCGCCCGGGACCGCCCGGGACCGCCCGGGACCGCCCGGGACCGCCAGGGACCGCCCGGGACCGCCCGGACCGCCGGGGACCGCCCCGGACCGCCCCGGACCGCCCCGGACCGCCCCGGACCGCCCCGGACCACCCCGGACCGCCCCGGACCGCCCCGGACCGCCCGGGACAGCCCGGAACCGCCCGGGACCGCCCGGGACCGCCCGGGACCGCCCCGGACCTCCCGGGACCGCCCGGGACCGCCCCGGACCGCCGGGGACCGCCCGGGACCGCCCGGGACCGCCCGGGACCGCCCGGGACCGCCCCGGACCGCCTGGGACCGCCCAGGACGCCCCGGACCGCCCCGGACCGCCCGGGACCGCCCGGGACCGCCCGGGACTGCCCGGGACCGCCCGGACCGCCCGAGACCGCCGCGGACCGCCCGGGACCGCCCGGGACCGCCCGGGACCGCCCGGGACCGCCCGGGACCGCCCGGGACCGCCCGGGACCGCCCGGGAGCGCCCCGGACCGCCCGGACCGCCCAAGAATTCCAGGGACCTGCACGGACCGCCCAGGACCATCCGGGAACGCCCGGAACGCCCGGGACCGCCTCGGGACCGCCCGGGACCGCCCGGGACCGCCCGGGACCGCCCGGGACCGGCCTGGACCGCCCGGGACCGGCCGGGACCGCCCCGGACCGGCCGGGTCCGCCCCGGACCTCCCGGGACCGCCCGGGACCGCCCCGGACCGCCCCGGACCGCCCGGGACTGCTCCGGACCGCCCGGGACTACCCGGAACCGCCCCGGACCGACCCGGACCGCCCGGGACCGCCAGGGACCGCCCCGGACCGCCCCGGACCGCCCCGGACCGCCCGGGACCGCCCCGGATCGCCCCGGACCGCCCCAGACCGCCCGGGACCACCCGAGACCGCCAGGGACCGCCCAGGACCGCCCCGGACCCGCCCGGGACCGCCCGGGACCGCCCGGGACCGGCCGGGACCGCCCGGACGGCCCGGGACCGCCCAGGACCGCCGCGGACCGCCCCGGATGGCCCCGGACCGCCCCGGACCGCCCCGGAACGCCCCGGACCGCCCCGGACTGCCCCGGACCGCCCCGGACCGCTCCGGACCGCCCCGGACCGCCCCGGATCGCCCCGGACCGCCCCGGACCGCCCCGGACGGCCCGGGACAGCCCGGGACCGCCCGGGGACCGCCTGGGACCGCCCGGGACCGCCCCGGACCTCCCCGGGACCGCCCGGGACCACCCCGGACCGCCCGGGACCGCCCGGGACCGCCCCGGGACCGCCCCGGACCGCCCGGGACCGCCCGGGACCGCCCGGGGACCGCCCGGGAACGCCCCGGACCGCCCGGGGACCGCCGCGGACCGCCCGGGACCGCCCGGGACCGCCCGGGACCGCCCGGGACCACCCGGGACCGCCCCAGAATGCCAGGGACCGCCTGGGACCGCCCGGGACCGCCTGGGACCGACCGGTACCGCCCGGGACCGACCGGGACCGCCCGGCACCGCCCGAGACCGTCCGGGACCGCCCGGGACCGCCCGGGACCGCCCGGGACCGCCCCGGACCGCCTGGGACCGCCCGGGTCCGCCCAGGACCGCCCGGGATCGCCCGGGACCGCCCGGGACCGCCCCCGGGACCGCCCCAGAATGCCAGGGACCGCCCGGGACCGCCCGGGACCGCCCGGGACCTACCGGTACCGCCCGGGACCGCCCGGGACCGCCCGGGACTGCCCGGGACCGCCCGGGACCGCCCGGAACCGCCCCGGACCGCCCGGGACCACCCGGACAGCCCGGGACCGCCCCGGACCGCCTGGGACCTCCCCAGACCGCCCGGAACCGCCCGGGACCGCCCGGGACTGCCCGGGACCGCCCGGGACTGCCCGGGACCACCCGGGACCGCCTGAGACCACCCGGGACCGCCCGGGACCGCCCGGGACCGCCCCGGGACCGCCCGGGACCGCCCCGGACCGCCTGGGACTGCCCGGGACTGCCCGGGACCGCCCGGGACCGCCCGGGACCGCCCCGGATTGCCCCGGACCGCCGCGGACCGCCCCGGACCGCCCGGGACCGCCCGGGACTGCCCCGGACCGCCCCGGACCGCCCCGGACCGCCCTGGACCGCCCCGGACCGCCCCGGACCGCCCCGGACCGCCCCGGACCGCCCCGGACCGCCCCGGACCGCCCGGGACAGCCCGGGACCGCCCGGGACCGCCCGGGACCGCCCGGGACCACCCGGACCTTCCGGGACCGCCCGGGACCGCCCCGGACCGCCTGGGACCGCCCGGGACCGCCTGGGACCGCCCGGGACCGCCCGGGACCGCCCCGGACCGCCCGGGACCGCCCAGGACCGCCCCGGACCGCCCGGGACCACCCCGGACCGCCCGGGACCGCCCCGGACCGCCTGGGACCTCCCCAGACCGCCCGGCACCGCCCGGGACCGCCCGGGACCGCCCGGGACCACCCCGGGACTGCCCGGGACCACCCGGGACCGCCTGAGACCACCCGGGACCGCCCGGGACCGCCCGGGACCGCCCGGGACCGCCCGGGACCGCCCCGGACCGCCTGGGACCGCCCGGGACTGCCCGGGACCGCCCGGGACCGCCCGGGACCGCCCCGGACCGCCCCGGACCGCCGCGGACCGCCCCGGACCGCCCGGGACCGCCCGGGACTGCCCCGGACCGCCCCGGACCGCCCCGGACCGCCCTGGACCGCCCCGGACCGCCCCGGACCGCCCCGGACCGCCCCGGACCGCCCCGGACCGCCCCGGACCGCCCGGGACAGCCGGGACCGCCCGGGACCGCCCGGGACCGCCCGGGACCACCCCGGACCTTCCGGGACCGCCCGGGACCGCCCCGGACCGCCTGGGACCGCCCGGGACCGCCTGGGACCGCCCGGGACCGGCCGGGACCGCCCCGGACCGCCCGGGACCGCCCAGGACCGCCCGGACCGCCCCGGACCGCCCGGGACTGCCCGGGACCGCCCGGGACCGCCCGGGACCGCCAGGGACCGCCCGGGACCGCCCGGACCGCCCCAGGACCGCCTCGGACCGCCCCGGACTGCCCCGGACCGCCCCGGACCGCCCCGGACCGCCCCGGACCACCCCGGACCGCCCCGGACCGCCCCGGACCGCCCGCGACAGCCCGGGACCGCCCGGGACCGCCCGGGACCGCCCGGGACCGCCCCGGACCACCCGGGACCGCCCGGGACCGCCCCGGACCGCCCGGGACCGCCCGGGACCGCCCGGGACCGCCCGGGACCGCCCGAGACCGCCCCGGACCACCCGGGACCGCCCAGGACCGCCCCGGACCGCCCCAGACCGCCCGGGACCGCCCGGGACCGCCCGGGACCGCCCGGGACCGCCCCGGACCGCCCGAGACCGCCGCGGACCGCCCGGGACCGCCCGGGACCGCCCGGGACCGCCCGGGACCGCCCGGGACCGCCCGGGAGCGCCCCGGACCGCCCCGGACCGCCGCGGACCGCCCCGGACCGCCCGGGACCGCCCGGGACTGCCCCGGACCGCCCCGGACCGCCCCGGACGGCCCTGGACCGCGCCGGACCGCCCCGGACCGCCCCGGACCGCCCCGGACCGCCCCGGACCGCCCCAGACCGCCCGGGACAGCCCGGGACCGCCCGGGACCGCCCGGGACCGCCCGGGACCGCCCGGGACCACCCCGGACCTTCCGGGACCGCCCGGGACCGCCCCGGACCGCCCGGGAATGCCCGGGACCGCCTGGGACCGCCCGGGACCGCCCGGGACCGCCCGGGACGCCCCGGACCGCCCGGGACCGCCCAGGACCGCCCCGGACCGCCCCGGACCGCCCGGGACCGCCCCGGACCGCCCCGGACCGCCCCGGACCTCCCCGGACCGCCCCGGACCACCCCGGACCGCCCCGGACAGCCCCGGGACCGCCCGGGACAGCCCGGAACCGCCCGGGACCGCCCGGGACCGCCCAGGACCGCCCCGGACCTCCCGGGACCGCCCGGGACCGCCCCGGACCGCCGGGGACCGCCCGGGACCGCCCGGGACCGCCCGGGACCGCCCGGGACCGCCCCGGACCGCCAGGGACCGCCCAGGACCGCCCCCGGACCGCCCCGGACCGCCCGGGACCGCCCGGGACCGCCCGGGACCGCCCGGGACCGCCCCGGACCGCCCGAGACCGCCGCGGACCGCCCGGGACCGCCCGGGACCGCCCGGGACCGCCCGGGACCGCCCGGGACCGCCCGGAAGCGCCCCGGACCGCCCGGGACCGCCCAAGAATTCCAGGGACCGCACGGGACCGCCCAGGACCATCTGGGACCGCCCGGGACCGCTCGGGACCGCCCGGGACCGCCCGGACCGCCCGGGACCGCCCGGGACCGGCCGGGACCGCCCGGGACCGGCCGGGACCGCCCCGGACCGGCCGGGTCCGCCCCGGACCTCCCGGGACCGCCCGGGACCGCCCCGGACCGCCCCGGACCGCCCGGGACTGCTTCGGACCGCCCGGGACTACCCGGGACCGCCCCGGACCGACCCGGACCGCCCGGGACCGCCAGGGACTGCCCCGGACCGCCCCGGACCGCCCCGGACCGCCCGGGACTGCCCCGGACCGCCCAGACCGCCCGGGACCACCCCGGACCGCCAGGGACCGCCCAGGACCGCCCGGGACCGCCCGGGACCGCCCGGGACCGCCCGGGACCGGCCGGGACCGCCCCGGACGGCCCGGGACCGCCCGGGACCGCCCCGGACCGCCCCGGACCGCCCCGGACCGCCCCGGACCGCCCCGGAACACCCCGGACCGGCCCGGACAGCCCGGGACCGCCCGGGACCGCCTGGGACCGCCCGGGACCGCCCCGGATCGCCCGGGACCGCCCGGGACCACCCCGGACCGCCCGGGACCGCCCGGGACCGCCCCGGACCGCCCCGGACCGCCCGGGACCGCCCGGGACCGCCCGGGACCGCCCGGGAACGCCCCGGACCGCCCGGGACCGCCGCGGACCGCCCGGGACCGCCCGGGACCGCCCGGGACCGCCCGGGACCGCCCGGGACCGCCCCAGAATGCCAGGGACCGCCTGGGACCGCCCGGGACCGCCTGGGACCGACCGGTACCGCCCGGGACCGACCGGACCGCCCGGCACCGCCCGAGACCGTCCGGGACCGCCCGGGACCGCCCGGGACCGCCCGGGACCGCCCCGGACCGCCTGGGACCACCCGGGACCGCCCAGGACCGCCCGAGATCGCCCGGGACCGCCCGGGACCGCCCGGGACCGCCCGGGACCGCCCCAGAATGCCAGGGACCGCCCGGGACCGCCCGGGACCGCCCGGGACCTACCGGTACCGCCCGGGACCGCCCGGGACCGCCCGGGACTGCCCGGGACCGCCCGGGACCGCCCGGAACCGGCCCGGACCGCCCGGGACCACCCCGGACCGCCCGGGACCGCCGCGGACCGCCTGGGACCTCCCCCAGACTGCCCGGAACCGCCCGGGACCGCCCGGGACCGCCCGGGACCGCCCGGGACCGCCCGGGACCGCCCGGGACTGCCCGGGACCACCCGGGACCGCCTGAGACCACCCGGGACCGCCCGGGACCGCCCGGGACCGCCCGGGACCGCCCGGGACCGCCTGGGACCGCCCGGGACTGCCCGGGACCGCCCGGGACCGCCCGGGACCGCCCCGGACCGCCCCGGACCGCCGCGGAACGCCCCGGACCGCCCGGGACCGCCCGGGACTGCCCCGGACCGCCCTGGACCGCCCCGGACCGCCCTGGACCGCCCCGGACCGCCCCGGACCGCCCCGGACCGCCCCGGACCGCCCCGTACCGCCCCCGGACCGCCCGGGACAGCCCGGGACCG
This sequence comes from Petromyzon marinus, assembly GCF_048934315.1. NCBI lineage: Eukaryota > Metazoa > Chordata > Hyperoartia > Petromyzontiformes > Petromyzontidae > Petromyzon > Petromyzon marinus. The sequence continues at coordinate 8,878 of NC_133715.1, read as the reverse complement.
CCCGGGACCGCCCGGGACCGCCCGGGACCACCCGGACCTTCCGGGACCGCCCGGGACCGCCCCGGGACCGCCTGGGACCGCCCGGGACCGCCTGGGACCGCCGGGACCGCCCGGGACCGCCCCGGACCGCCCGGGACCGCCCAGGACCGCCCCGGACCGCCCCGGACCGCCCGGGACTGCCCGGGACCGCCCGGGACCGCCCGGGACCGCCCGGGACCGCCAGGACCGCCCGGGACCGCCCGGACCGCCCGGGACCGCCTCGGACCGCCCCGGACCGCCCCGGACCGCCCCGGACCGCCCCGGGACCGCCCCGGACCACCCCGGACCGCCCCGGACCGCCCCGGACCGCCCGCGACAGCCCGGGACCGCCCGGGACCGCCCGGGACCGCCCAGGACCGCCCCGGACCTCCCGGGACCGCCCGGGACCGCCCCGGACCGCCCGGGACCGCCCGGGACCGCCCGGGACCGCCCGGGACCGCCCGAGACCGCCCCGGACCGCCCGGGACCGCCCAGGACCGCCACGGACCGCCCCAGACGCCCGGACCGCCCGGGACCGCCCGGGACCGCCCGGGACCGCCCCGGACCGCCCGAGACCGCCGCGGACCGCCCGGGACCGCCCAGGACCGCCCGGGACCGCCCGGGACCGCCCGGGACGGCCCGGGACCGCCCGGGAGCGCCCCGGACCGCCCGGGACCGCCCAAGAATTCCAGGGACCGCACGGGACCGCCCGGAACCATCCGGGACCGCCCAGGACCGCTCGGGACCGCCCGGGACCACCCGGGACCGCCCGGGACCGCCCGGGACCGGCCGGGACCGCCCGGGACCGGCCGGGAACGCCCTGGACCGGCCGGGTCCGCCCCGGACCTCCCGGGACCGCCCGGGACCGCCCCGGACCGCCCCGGACCGCCCGGGACTGCTCCGGACCGCCCGGGACCACCCGGGACCGCCGCGGACCGCCCCGGACCGCCCGGGACCGCCAGGGACCGCCCCGGACCCGCCCCGGACCGCCCCGGACCGCCCCGGACCGCCCGGGACCGCCCCGGACCGCCCCAGACCGCCCGGGACCGCCCCGGACCGCCAGGGACGCCCAGGACCGCCCGGGACCGCCCGGGACCGCCCGGGACCGCCCGGGACCGGCCGGGACCGCCCCGGACCGCCCGGGACCGCCCGTGACCGCCCCGGACCGCCCCGGACCGCCCCGGACCGCCCCGGAACGCCCCGGACCGGCCCGGACTGCCCCGGACCGCCCCGGACCGCCCCGGACCGCCCCGGACCACCCCGGATTGCCCCGGACGGCCCGGACCGCCCCGGACCGCCCCGGATGGCCCGGGACCGCCCGGGACCGCCCGGGACCGCCCCGGACCGCCCAGGACCGCCCGGGACCGCCCGGGACCGCCCGGGAACGCCCCGACCGCCCGGGACCGCCGCGGACCGCCCGGGACCGCTCGGGACCGCCCGGGACCGCCCGGGACCGCCCGGGACCGCCCGGGACCGCCCCAGAATGCCAGGGACCGCCTGGGACCGCCCGGGACCGCCTGGGACCGACCGGTACCACCCGGGACTGACAGGGACCGCCCGGGACCGCCCTGGACCGTCCGGGACCGCCCGGGACCGCCCGGGACCGCCCGGGACCGCCCCGGACCGCCTGGGACCGCCCGGGACCGCCCGGGACCGCCCCAGAATGCCAGGGACCGCCCGGGACCGCCGTGGACCGCCCGGGACCTACCGGTACCGCCCGGGACCGCCCGGGACCGCCCGGACTGCCCGGGACCGCCCGGACCGCCCGGAACCGCCCCGGACCGCCCGGGACCACCCCGGACCGCCCGGGACCGCCCGGGACCGCCCGGGACCGCCCCAGACCGCCCGGAACCGCCCGGGACCGCCCGGGACCGCCCGGGACCGCCCGGGACCGCCCGGGACTGCCCGGGACCACCCGGGACCGCCTGAGACCACCCGGGACCGCCCAGGACCGCCCGGGACCGCCCGGGGACTGCCCGGGACCGCCCCGGACCGCCCGGGACCGCCCGGGACTGCCCGGGACCGCCCGGGACCGCCCGGGACCGCCCCGGACCGCCCCGGACCGCCGCGGACCGCCGCGGACCGCCCGGGACCGCCCGGGACCGCCCCGGACCGCCCCGGACCGCCCCGGACGGCCCTGGACCGCCCCGGACCGCCCCGGACCGCCCCGGACCGCCCCGGACCGCCCCGGACCGCCCCGGACCGCCCGGGACAGCCCGGGACCGCCCGGGACCGCCCAGGACCGCCCGGGACCGCCCGGGACCACCCCGGACCTTCCGGGACCGCCCGGGACCGCCCGGACCGCCCGGGACCGCCCGGGACCGCCTGGGACCGCCCGGGACCGCCCGGGACCGCCCCGGACCGCCCGGGACCGCCCAGGACCGCCCCCGGACCGCCCCGGACCGCCCGGGACCGCCCGGGACCGCCCGGGAACCGCCCGGGACCGCCCGGGACCGCCAGGGACCGCCGGGGACCGCCCGGACCGCCCGGCACCGCCTCGGACCGCCCCGGACCGCCCCGGACCGCCCGGACCGCCCCGGACCGCCCCGGACCACCCTGGACCGCCCCGGACCGCCCCGGACCGCCCGGGACAGCCCGGAACCGCCCGGGACCGCCCGGGACAGCCCGGGACCGCCCGGGACCGCCCGGGACCGCCCGGGACCGCCCCGGACCTCCCGGGACCGCCCGGGACCGCCCTGGACCGCCCGGGACCGCCCGGGACCGCCCGGGACCGCCCGGGACCGCCCGAGACCGCCCCGGACCGCCCGGGACCGCCCAGGACCGCCACGGACCGCCCCAGACCGCCCGGGACCGCCCGGGACCGCCCGGGACCGCCCGGGACCGCCCCGGACCGCCCGAGACCGCCGCGGACCGCCCGGGACCGCCCGGGACCGCCCGGACCGCCCGGGACCGCCCGGGACCGCCCGGGAGCGCCCCGGACCGCCCGGGACCGCCCAAGAATTCCAGGGACCGCACGGGACCGCCCGGGACCATCCGGGACCGCCCAGGACCGCTCGGGACCGCCCGGGACCGCCCGGGACCGCCCGGGACCGCCCGGGACCGGCCGGGACCCGCCCGGGACCGGCCGGGACCGCCCCGGACCGGCCGGGTCCGCCCCGGACCTCCCGGGACCGCCCGGGACCGCCCCGGACCGCCCCGGACCGCCCGGGACTGCTCCGGACCGCCCGGGACCACCCGGGACCGCCGCGGACCGCCCCGGACCGCCCGGGACCGCCAGGGACCGCCCCGGACCGCCCCGGACCGCCCCGGACCGCCCCGGACCGCCCGGGACTGCCCCGGACCGCCCCAGACCGCCCGGGACCGCCCCGGACCGCCAGGGACCGCCCAGGACCGCCCGGGACCGCCCGGGACCGCCCGGGACCGCCCGGGACCGGCCGGGACCGCCCCGGACCGCCCGGACCGCCCGTGACCGCCCCGGACCGCCCCGGACCGCCCCGGACCGCCCCGGAACGCCCCGGACCGGCCCGGACTGCCCCGGACCGCCCCGGACCGCCCCGACCGCCCCGGACCACCCCGGATTGCCCCGGACGGCCCCGGACCGCCCCGGACCGCCCCGGATGGCCCGGGACCGCCCGGGACCGCCCGGGACCGCCCCGGACCGCCCAGGACCGCCCGGGACCGCCCGGGACCGCCCGGGAACGCCCCGGACCGCCCGGGACCGCCGCGGACCGCCCGGGACCGCCCGGGACCGCCCGGGACCGCCCGGGACCGCCCGGGACCGCCCGGGACCGCCCCAGAATGCCAGGGACCGCCTGGGACCGCCCAGGACCCCCTGGGACCGACCGGTACCGCCCGGGACTGACCGGGACCGCCCGGGACCGCCCTGGACCGTCCGGGACCGCCCGGGACCGCCCGGGACCGCCCGGGACCGCCCCGGACCGCCTGGGACCGCCCGGGACCGCCCGGGACCGCCCCAGAATGCCAGGGACCGCCCGGGACCGCCGTGGACCGCCCGGGACCTACCGGTACCGCCGGGACCGCCCGGGACCGCCCGGGACTGCCCGGGACCGCCCGGGACCGCCCGGAACCGCCCCGGACCGCCCGGGACCACCCCGGACCACCCGGGACCGCCCGGGACCGCCCGGGACCGCCCCACACCGCCCGGAACCGCCCGGGACCGCCCGGGACCGCCCGGGACCGCCCGGGACCGCCCGGGACTGCCCGGGACCACCCGGGACCGCCTGAGACCACCCGGGACCGCCCAGGACCGCCCGGGACCGCCCGGGACTGCCCGGGACCGCCCCGGACTGCCCGGGACCGCCCGGGACTGCCCGGGACCGCCCGGGACCGCCCGGGACCGCCCCGGACCGCCCCGGACCGCCGCGGACCGCCCGGACCGCCCGGGACCGCCGGGACCGCCCCGGACCGCCCCGGACCGCCCCGGACGGCCCTGGACCGCCCCGGACCGCCCCGGACCGCCCCGGACCGCCCCGGACCGCCCCGGACCGCCCCGGGACCGCCGGGACAGCCCGGGACCGCCCGGGACCGCCCGGGACCGCCCAGGACCGCCCGGACCACCCCGGACCTTCCGGGACCGCCCGGGACCGCCCCGGACCGCCCGGGACCGCCCGGGACCGCCTCGGACCGCCCGGGACCGCCCGGGACCGCCCCCGGACCGCCCGGGACCGCCCAGGACCGCCCCGGACCGCCCCGGACCGCCCGGGACCGCCCGGGACCGCCCCGGGACCGCCCGGGACCGCCCGGGACCGCCAGGGACCGCCCGGGACCGCCCGGACCGCCCGGCATTGCCTCGGACCGCCCCCGGACCGCCCCGGACCGCCCCGGACCGCCCCGGACCGCCCCGGACCACCCTGGACCGCCCGGACCGCCCCGGACCGCCCGGGACAGCCCGGAACCGCCCGGGACCGCCCGGGACCGCCCGGGACCGCCCCGGACCTCCCGGGACCACCCGGGACCGCCCCGGACCGCCCGGGACCGCCCGGGACCGCCCGGGACCGCCCGGGACCGCCCGGGACCGCCCCGGACCGCCTGGGACCGCCCAGGACCGCCCCGGACCGCCCCGGACCGCCCGGGACCGCCCGGGACCGCCCGGGACTGCCCGGGACCGCCCCGGACCGCCCGAGACCGCCGCGGATCGCCCGGGACCGCCCGGGACCGCCCGGGACCGCCCGGGACCGCCCGGGACTGCCCGGGACCGCCCGGGAGCGCCCCGGACCGCCCGGGACCGCCCAAGAATTCCAGGGACCGCACGGGACCGCCCAGGACCATCCGGGACCGCCCGGGACCGCTCGGGACCGCCCGGGACCGCCCGGGACCGCCCGGGACCGCCCGGGACCGGCCGTGACCGCCCGGGACCGGCCGGGACCGCCCGGACCGGCCGGGTCCGCCCCGGACCTCCCGGGACCGCCCGGGGACCGCCCCGGACCGCCCCGGACCGCCCGGGACTGCTCCGGACCGCCCAGGACTACCCGGGACCTCCCCGGACCGCCCCGGACCGCCCGGGACGCCAGGGACCGCCCCGGACCGCCCCGGACCGCCCCCGGACCGCCCGGGACCGCCCGGACCGCCCCAGACCGCCCGGGACCACCCCGGACCGCCAGGGACCGCCCAGGACCGCCCGGGACCGCCCGGGACCGCCCGGGACCGCCCGGGACCGGCCGGGACCGCCCCGGACGGCCCGGGACCGCCCGGGACCGCCCCGGACCGCCCCGGACCGCCCCGGACCGCCCCGGACCGCCCCGGAACGCCCCGGACCGGCCCGGACTGCCCCGGACCGCCACGGACCGCCCCGGATCGCCCCGGACCGCCCCGGACCGCCCCGGACGGCCCGGGACAGCCCGGGACCGCCCGGGACCGCCTGGGACCGCCCGGGACCGCCCCGGACCTCCCGGGACCGCCCGGGACCACCCCGGACCCCCCGGGACCGCCCGGGACCACCCGGGACCGCCCGGGACCACCCGGGACCGCCCGGTACCGCCCGGGACCGCCCCGGACCGCCCGGAACCGCCCAGGACCGCCCCGGACCGCCCGGGACCGTCCGGGACCGCCCGGGACCGCCCGGGACCGCCCGGGACCGCCCCGGACCGCCCGGGACTGCCGCGGACCGCCCCGGACCGCCCCGGACCGCCCCGGACCGCCCGGGACCGCCCCGGACCGCCCCGAACTGCCCCGGACCGCCCCAGACCGACCGGGACAGCCGGGACCGCCCGGGACCGCCCGGGACCGCCCGAGACGGCCCCGGACCTCCCGGGACCGCCGAGGACCGCCCCAGACCGCCCGGGACCGCCCGCGACCGCCCGGGACTGCCCGGGGACTGCCCCAGACCGCCCGGGACCGCCCGGACCGCCCGGGACTGGCGGGGACCGCCCAGACCGGCCGGGACCGCCCCGGACCTCCCGGGACCACCCGGGACCGCCCCGGACCGCCCCGGACCGCCCAGGACCGCCCCGGACCGCCCGGGACCGCCCGGGACCGCCCGGGACCGCCCGGGACTGCCCGGGACCGCCCGGGACCCCCTGGGACCGCTCGGGACCGCCCGGGACCGCCCCGGACCGCCTGGGACCGCCCCGGACCACCCGGGACCGCCCGGGACTGCCCTGGACTGCCCCGGACCGCCCCGGACCGCCCCGGACCGCCCCGGACCGCCCCGGACCGCCCGGGACAGCCCGGGACCACCCGGGACCGCCCGGGACCGCCCGGGACCGCCCGGACCTCCCCGGACCGCCCGGGACCGCCCCGGACTGCCCCGGACCGCCCGGGACCGCCCGGGACCGCCCTGGACCGCCCGGGACCGCCCGGGACCCGCCCCGGACGGCCCGGGACCGCCCGGGACCGCCCCAGACCGCCCCGGACCGCCTGGGACCGCCCCGGACCACCCGGGACCGCCCGGGACTGCCCTGGACTGCCCCGGACCGCCCCGGACCGCCCCGGACTGCCCCGGACCGCCCCGGACCGCCCGGGACAGCCCGGGACCACCCGGGACCGCCCGGGACCGCACGGGACCGCCCGGACCTCCCGGACCGCTTGGGACCGCCACGGACTGCCCCGGACCGCCCGGGACCGCCCGGGACCGCCCTGGACTGCCCGGGACCGCCCGGGACCGCCCCGGACGGCCCGGGACCGCCCGGGACCGCCCGGACCGCCCCGGACCGCCCGGGACCGCCCGGGACCGCCCGGGACCGCCCGGACCGCCCGGGACCGCCCGGGACTGCCCGGGAGCACCCCGGACCGCCCGGGACCGCCCAAGAATGCCAGGGACCGCACGGGACCGCCGGGACCATCCGGGACCGCCCGGGACAGCTCCGGGACCGCCCGGGACCGCCCGGGACCGCCCGGGACTGCCGCGGACCGCCCCGGACCGCCCCGGACCGCCCCGGACCGCCCGGGACCGCCCCGGACCGCCCCGAACTGCCCCGGACCGCCCCAGACCGACCGGGACAGCCCGGGACCGCCCGGGACCGCCGGGACCGCCCCGAGACCGCCCCGGACCTCCCGGGACCGCCGAGGACCGCCCCAGACCGCCCGGGACCGCCCGCGACCGCCCGGGACTGCCCGGGACTGCCCCAGACCGCCCGGGACCGCCCGGGACCGCCCGGGACTGGCGGGGACCCGCCCCAGACCGGCCGGGACCGCCCCGGACCTCCCGGGACCACCCGGGACCGCCCCGGACCGCCCGGACCGCCCAGGACCGCCCCGGACCGCCCGGGACCGCCCGGGACCGCCCGGGACCGCCCGGGACTGCCCGGGACCGCCCGGGACCCCCTGGGACCGCTCGGGACCGCCCGGGACCGCCCCGGACCGCCTGGGACCGCCCCGACCACCCGGGACCGCCCGGGACTGCCCTGGACTGCCCCGGACCGCCCCGGACCGCCCCGGACCGCCCCGGACCGCCCCGGACCGCCCGGGACAGCCCGGGACCACCCGGGACCGCCCGGGACCGCCCGGGACCGCCCGGACCTCCCCGGACGCCCGGGGACCGCCCCGGACTGCCCCGGACCGCCCGGGACCGCCCGGGACCGCCCTGGACCGCCCGGGACCGCCCGGGACCGCCCCGGACGGCCCGGGACCGCCCGGGACCGCCCCAGACCGCCCCGGACCGCCTGGGACCGCCCCGGACCACCCGGGACCGCCCGGGACTGCCCTGGACTGCCCCGGACCGCCCCGGACCGCCCCGGACTGCCCCGGACCGCCCCGGACCGCCCGGGACAGCCCGGGACCACCCGGACCGCCCGGGACCGCACGGGACCGCCCGGACCTCCCCGGACCGCTTGGGACCGCCCCGGACTGCCCCGGACCGCCCGGGACCGCCCGGGACCGCCCTGGACTGCCCGGGACCGCCCGGGACCGCCCCGGACGGCCCGGGACCGCCCGGGACCGCCCCGGACCGCCCCGGACCGCCCGGGACCGCCCGGGACCGCCCGGGACCGCTCGGGACCGCCCCGGGACCGCCCGGGACTGCCCGGGAGCACCCCGGACCGCCCGGGACCGCCCAAGAATGCCAGGGACCGCACGGGACCGCCCGGGACCATCCGGACCGCCCGGGACCGCTCGGGACCGCCCCGGACCGCCCGGGACAGCCCGGTACTGCCCGGGACCGGCCGGGACAGCCCGGGACCGGCTGGGACCGCCCCGGACCGGCCGGGTCCGCCCCGGACCTCCCGGGACCGCCCGAGACCGCCCCGGACCGCCCCGGACCGCCCGGGACTGCTCCGGACCGCCTGGGACCACCCGGGACCGCCCCGGACCGCCCCGGACCGCCCGGATTGCCCGGGACCGCCCCGGACCGCCCCGGACCGCCCCCGACCGCCCGGGACCGCCCCGGACCGCTCCAGACCCCGCCCGGACCGCCCTGACCGCCAGGGACCCGCCCGGGACCGCC